>NC_086373.1:51895301-52636370 GCF_036588685.1 Mytilus trossulus
CTTGATCGAGATTGATCGAGTTGGTCTGATCGGCAGTGTAAACCTAGCTTAACACGTATATGATAATTGATATTTGTTATTAGTATTGAAACAAACTAGATTGGCATGACTGATCCGGGTCTCTTGTGTTGGTGAATAGGGCTTTAATTGTGTAATGACATTGTATCTAATTATCTTATAATACCACACAGAATTGGGAAATTATATCAATATATTCAGTCTAGTTGTCCGCCCTTCATATGTTTTGTTTTCTTATTCAACGAAGGTAAGGGCAGATTTTGGCCTCAAATTTCAAAAGCAAATATTTTAGACACTTTTTAAACATTTGAGTGTCTATTTCAATTGATTCAATTAGTTTATGTGAAAGATTTTAATTGATTTAGTCATTAAAAACGCCCCGATTCAAGCTTAATATGAAAAATCTGAAAAGTGATGTTTTTTGGAAAATTTGATAGATTTTTCATATTAAGCTTGAATCGGGGCGTTTTTAATGACTAAATCAATTAAAATCTTTCACATAAACTAATTGAATCAATTGAAATAGACACTCAAATGTTTAAAAAGTGTCTAAAATATTTGCTTTTGAAATTTGAGGCCAAAATCTGCCCTTACCTTCGTTGAATAAGAAAACAAAACATATGAAGGGCGGACAACTAGACTGAATATATTGATATAATTTCCCAATTCTGTGTGGTATTATAAGATAATTAGATACAATGTCATTACACAATTAAAGCCCTATTCACCAACACAAGAGACCCGGATCAGTCATGCCAATCTAGTTTGTTTCAATACTAATAACAAATATCAATTATCATATACGTGTTAAGCTAGGTTTACACTGCCGATCAGACCAACTCGATCAATCTCGATCAAGACAAAATAAGCGATCGGGAGACTGGTCTGACTCAATTGACAACAATGTTCGGGATGGTCTACCTTGGTCGTTATCGATCTGACCTTCTACCCGAGAGTTTTTGGCATGTCAAAAACATTCGAGTAAGGATCGAGATGCCAGTCACTCGAGAAGAGATCGAGAATTCGTCGAGTAGCGGTCGAATTGATCGGGAAAGGATCGCGTAGAGATCGAGTTTGGTCGGAATTCAAATAGTTTACCGATCAGTTCTCGATAATTTTGATCTTTGCTCGACTTATATCCTATCATTTTCCGATCAACGACAACCTGTACGATAAGTGGTCCAGATTAACTCGACCAATGCACGATCGCTTCATGATCACTGCGACTTCTATATCTTTTTAATCCCAGGCCAACTGGACCAATCCCCGATCTCTACACGACCACATTCTACCACTCTTCGATCTCTACTAAGCCATTCACGAGTATACATGACTGCTACACGATTCTCTAAAAATGTGTGCAGCTCTGATTAACTCTGATGACTTTGCTTCTGCAAAAATATATATTATTTATTTTTAAATTGCACACAGATTCCTCCATGTACAGTTCGCGTCTGTAATTTTGCAAGGAGGTGTAAAATTTTAAAAGAGAGCACAAAGATACTAAAGAACCAATCAGACTCAAAGATCAAAATCAAACCGACAGAGCCATAGCGAAAACCGAAATCCGACGAGAAGACAAACAGAATTCCACACATTTCAACATAGAAAACTAAAAACTTAGCGACACGAAACCTAATTAAACGTGGGATGATCTCAGGACGGATGTTTCAAAATGGAAGTAGATCCTGAATTTGGCCACAGAGGATTTTTCAAATATGTCCATTAAAATTCATTATCAGACAGTTGATAACTAACTTAGCTTCCAAAGTTAGTTTTAAGAACATCAAAATTATATTTTACCTGTTAAATTGGCTATTTTTGTTTGACTGACCGTATTTTCAGAATGTCCAGAAATTTTGAAGAATAAAAATAAGAAGATTTGGCTTTATTGACAATGAGACAACTCTTCACAGGACACCACATGACACAGAAATTTACAACTACATCACCGTACGGTCGAATGTTTACAAACACTTTTTTCATACGCTTTTTGATACAATTTCATAAAAAAATGAGATGAAAGACAAATGATTTTTATTTGAAATCGTGATAGATATAAACAGTTTCAGAAAAGGTATCCTCCAGGGGATTTTTTTGGGGCCAATTTTGGGGAAATATGTGACATCTTTACCCCCTGTTTGCAATATTATTAGTAAAATAAGTAGGTTGTTGCCAGGTATACACCAAAAAGAATAAATTGAAATATTCAACTACTGGGTATCAGATATATAGATTACCTTAGCCATATTTGGCACAACTTTTTTGGAATTTTGGATCCTCAATGCTCTTCAACTTTGTATTTATTTGGCTTTTTAACTATTTTGATCTGAGCGTCACTGATGAGTCTTATGTAGACGAAACGCGCGTCTGGCGTAAACAATTATAATCCTGGTACTTTTGATAACTATATATATATATATATAGAAAATACTGATTACTTACAGATTCACATATGTACGTTTAATTTGTAAGACAGCATGGAAAAGTATTGTAAAATTTATGTATATCGCTTTCTAACATCGTTACTAATCCAGACTGAGAAACTCACATAACAAGTCAGCGTCCTACTTTACTTTCAGGAAGTTTTTATAACCATTGGGGTCCTCTTTGTTTATCTCCTGCAAGTCTCTCATACTTTTAACTTTGCCATTTGATTAGGTACTTTTCGTTTTGAATGTTCAGTATTTTTGTGATTAAAATTTATACCGCCCACACAGTGGTCGCCTTCTCAGCATCTTCATCACCTAGATTTCTCGTCATCCGTTGCTGTCTACCCCTTCTAAGCATTCTGCAAGCTCCGTCACAGATATTTATCTGTCTATCTGAGATATAACCACTTTGCCAAAAAAAATCCAACTGCTTTACTTCCATGTAGATATTTTAAATGTACAATTTTACTCGGACCTTCTGTGAACTACTGAATGTAACCAAATAAACGGGTAACGTGTCCATTGGACACAGACAATGCCCCTGTTTGCATATGACATTATTAAGAGTCATTACATAAGAACGGTATAAGTGAAACCAATTCGCACTTGTGTTTTATGAAATTATGTTTCATAAAATTTGTTGAGACACAATAAAATTAGAAAACATACAGAAACTAATTGTTGGGAAGTACGTATACGTCCTTAAGGACGGACACGGAAAACTCTTAATGCCTGCAGCGGAGGATACAATTTTTAGATGTTTTTATACTGAAATTGTACATACTCGACCAATGCCCGACTATCCCTATACGATCAAATCGATCTGGTCTGGCCGAGATTAGACTGAGATAGAGTATAGTTGATTTGGTCTGGCTAGTCGAGGTAATATCGTATATAAATCGAGAATTGGTCGGAATCATCGAATACGTATTCAATTAGTGGTCGGGTTGTATTCGTGATTGAGTCATCAATGAATCGTGAATGGTCGAGTTAGGTTCGTGTACATTTGGATAGCAGTCGGTAAATAGTCGTAAACAGGCCCGATAAAAATTTTGGTCACGCTTGGTTGTGGAAATGTGGACAATCGGGATCAACGAGTTGGTCTGATCGGCAGTGTGAACCTAGCTTAAATTGAAGATTAATTCGTAGCATCGATCTTTCCCGATCCTTTTCACGATCTTCAAAAAGCATTATTGTCTTACGATCCGAAATTTCAATTTTGTGTGAATATTTCTTTTTCACCAAGTTTTAGATTATGTTTATGCAAAATAAATATGAGAATCATTTGATTCATTTAAATAGAACGGAGAAAAATAGTTTATTTTATTCGAATTTTTGAAAAAAAAATCATGGTTATTTACATTTTTGATGGCATTGAAATGTCAAGGAACAATCTGCCTTTTGTTGTTTTGTAAAAACTATGTACTTTTAAAACTGGATTTTCTCCTATACTGATCATAATGTTGAACCATTTTGACAGACAGTTTTATTTTGCTGTTAATTTGGCCTCGTAATTAATAAAATTAGTTTATTTAGTGACATTTCTTCATATGTCTTCCCGATTAGATATCTTTCACGATTCGGTACCAGAGGTCTCACGATCGTCTTGCAATACCTGATCACTGTTATATATTCTTTTACGATTATTTCTCTCGATAAACCGAATGACACCCGTAAAAAAAACAGGCGATATTTGACCGACGATAGATTGGGTGTCAACAATTAAAATGATACAATTTTGAATAAGGCACAATGATACACAGATACGTGATCTATTATACATGTGTCAATTGTCAAGTATGACAGTTATTGTGTTTAAATGTATATATATTTAAACTATTATTTTATTTTTTTATCTTTTATGAACATTTCTATGTTATCTTATTTCCCCCGCTCAATCATATTTCTATGCTGATTTGAACGATGATGTCACGCACTTTAGAGAGTCAATGAGTTCTTCAACACGGCGGACATACTTGTGCTATTTTCCAATGTAGCAGTCAAGTCACTAGTCTGTTAAACAGTAAAAAAGTAGCTTTTGTCTTTCAATGTAGCTTTGATATTCGCATTACCGTTTTGAACAGCGAAAAAACTGTCTATTGTTTGAGTTTTTCAACAAGGCGGAAATATTTGTGTTATTTACTATTGTAACGATGCCAATGATTCCCCGTTGTTTTAACACATCTATATATATTCTGTGTACGAGCATTCATTGAATAGGAAGAATAAAATCAATCTAGCTACTTTTTACTATACGGATAATGTTTCCTAGTTGAAGACTTCATAGTTCTTCTTCTTCCTTTATAGTACAGGCCTCCAATGGGAGTATTATCGTACTGTTTTATGTACATGTTCGATGTGAGATCAACATATGTTCGTGTAAGTGCGGATTATCTATCGAAGCTGGACCACTTGTACACCCCTTTTGAATGATTCAAGGGTTGTACAGCTTATTAAGTGTTGTGGCAGGCCATTCCCGATTCTGATGGTATCTGGGAATAACAAGTATCGATATACTCGAGTCCTGACTAAAGGAATGAAAAATCGTTCTTTGTGTCCTCTTACTGATGATGTTACTGGCTGTAAATTTGTAGTTGGTATGGCAATCAGTTAGTGCACTACTCGTTAAACATGATGACCTAACATTGAGCTCTTCTTTGTTGAATCGTCTTCCAGTTTAGTGCATGTAGTATTGATGTTACACTATTCGTTCTTCTGTATTCATTGGGTACAAATCGTGTGCATCAGCGTTGTACAGCTTCTAATGTGTTTATGTTGTCCTTGGTAGCTGGATCCCAGATGGTGCTAGAGTATTCAATTAGTGGTCTCACAAGCGTTTGGTAGCATAAGGCTTTATTTTTACAAGGACAGTTTTTGATGTTCCGTTGAAGAAAAGCTCTGGTAGAGTTAACTTTCTTTGCGATGTTGTCAATGTGGTTTGTGTATGGAGACGCCAAGATATTTCGCAGAATCAACCTCTTGTAGGATATGGCCATGGATATTATAATTTGCCTAAACTATTTTTTGCATTGTTGTTACTCTTAGGAGTTGGCATTTTTGGGGATTGAATTCCATCTGCCAGTTTGCCTCCCATTGTTGTAGTCCATCTTGGTCTTTTTGAAGGATGGTCACATCTGTTTCATTTCTGTCGATAGAGAACGCAGTCGTCTACGAAAAGTTTAACATTTGAAGATGACACATACTCTTGGAGGTCATTTTCAAAGATAAGAAACATCAATTGGCCAAGCACGCTACCTTGTAGAACTCCAGACTGCACTGGCGAGGTTTCTGAAGATTCTCCTTCCAGGAGTACACATTGCTGTCTGTTTTCCAGAAAATATCTCAGCCTTTAAAATGTCGTTCCTTTAATGTCATTATGGTTGATCTGGTACAGTAATCGCTCATGTGGGACTTTTTCAAAGGCCTTTGAGAAGTCTAAGATAATTAGATCTACTTTCTCTTTATTGTCGATGTTCTTTGCTAGGTCTTTAATTGTGAGTATCAGTTGGGATTCACAGGACCGTTCTTTTCTGAAACCATGTTGAGCATCAGTCAAGACGGAGTGACTTTCTAGGTGTTTGATGATGTTGGTACAGATGATCTGCTCCAATAGTTTACATAATATTGCAGTCAGCGAGACAGGTCAATAGTTTCGTGCTTGATTACGATCCCCTTTTTTAAATATTGGTACTACATTTGCATTTTCCCTATCAGATGGTAATGTGTCTTGGTCGACTGCGGTTTGAAAAAAGGTGGTTAGTTTTGGTGATATTTCAGTAGCTATTGATTTTAATAATCTTGTAGAGATTTCGTCTGGCCCTGATGCTTTATGTATTGTAAGATTTAACAGTAGTTTGTGTATTTCGTTTTCCCCAATAGCGATGTTTTCAATGTGTGGGAACGGGTTTGTTTTCCTTTTCTTTATGGAAGTCTGTTCTCCATTGCTGTTAAATACTGAAGAGAACTGATTGTTGAGTATATTTGCCTTCATTTTATAATCCGAGTATGTGAGACTATCTGTGTTTCTGAGTGATGCAACTCCCTCGTGTTCGCATCTTTTATTCTTGATGAAGCACCAGAACTTCTTGGGTTTGGATTTCTGTTCTGGAATTGTCGTGAATGTATGTAGAACAAGCCTTCTTACATTCTTTTTGTGAATTCTTTTTTTTATTGATTTGTCTCTTAAAGTCTTTATCTTATAATGTTGATTGAGCTTTTTTGACAGCTTTTTTTTTCTTCGTGTGATACGTTTTATTGTACCATTTATTCAAGGTTGGTGGAATCTTGTTGATGACATTTTGGATAGTATGTGTTTATCCTGGATATTCTTGAGACCTGATTCTATGAAGTCCCACATCTCTAATATTGAGCTCTGTGTGTCGTATAATCCATGAAATGTTTTGGATAGTTCCTGAGCTTCTGATTTTATCTTTTCTTTGTCTGCTCTTTTCCAGATGTTAATTTTTCTTTGTGTTGATTTTGGGTGAATTGCTGTGGCATTACTATCAATATAGACAACGGCGTAGTCACCTATTCCGGGAGTAGGCTCGCATCAATTTAAAAAGGATGGTCCATTTGTGAGCAAAATATCGAGTGTTGCTATTACGGGGAATGTTACCACTCGATCTAGGCAACAGTTATTTACCATATATACAAACCTAATATTGATTTGTTGCCAAATATTGAATTTGATTTCCATTCAATATCAGGAAGCTATAATATTCATGAACTATTTTTTTTAATATTTCTCCTGCTTTTTTACCCATTTTATTCATGTTGTTGATACTTGGTAGTCTATAGACACATCCTACTATGACGGATTTACTGTGTTGTTACTCTAATATATAAAAATTCTGTGTCACATTGTATAGGTAATTCGTCGCTGATGATGAACTCTCTTACAGCTATCAATGCAACCCCGTATCCATCTATGCGGCTTCTTCCTTATACTGAGTATTGTGGTGGAAATATCTTGGAGCTTTTAAATATGCCCGGTCTTAGCCATGTTTCAGTTACTAATATTATTTCGGGATTGGAAGTATCTATTATGTTCAGTAACTCTTCTTTGTTTTTTGCTCTGAAAGTTCACAACAACAATTTAAGTGTTATTGCCTTCTGTTTTTGCTTCTATGGTCCTGGACTTGATATTGATGTTTCACAGCTGGTTTAGGATTGGAATGAGTTGTCAGTCGAGTCTACGAAGAAGGACTCAAATAATGATGACGAAAAATTCGGCAATTCACAATTCATACAGTGCCAAGACATTTTGGAATTGGCCAGTGCGTTATATACAGGTGTAGATATTAACATGCAGTCTGCGTGGTACCATTTACTGCAGTCATCAAATTTCGTCTAAACAGGACCCCTCATTAACTTTCTACTCAAAGCACTTGCAAGGTAAATCAAATATGAAGTTGAAGAGCATTAAAACCGTAAATACAGAACAGTTAACGCCGAATACTGCTAATGCTTTCTACGATTTGGGGTTGAACAATCTAAATATTATGATAAATTAACGATAGATTACTGAATAAAAATCTAATCAATCATAGTTTTTATGCCATTTGAATACCAAAATTTATGACTAACTCGATGATTTTAATGTTCCTTTTCCAATTCTGTGTAGCAACAATCCGGCGGCATAATCATATGGAGTATATGTGTCTCAATTGATACCTTACTCTAGATTTAGCTCAAAGTACGTTGATTTTGGTGAACGAAGAATACTACTTTCTCAAAAGTTGCTAAGACTTGACTTTGAATCAATCAAATTAAGATCATCACTCTAGAAATTTTACGGTCGTCATCATGAGCTATTTGGTGATTATGACAAATGTGTTAGAAATCAATTTGGATTCCAGCGTCACTGATGAGTCTGTTGTAGACGAAACGCTCGTCTGACGTATGCATTAAATTTAGTCCTGGTATCTATGATGAGTTTATTCACACCACATATAATTTGAAAGTCTTGATACAGTATTATAAAGTACACCTAGTTTCCAAAATTGTTTATTACTAATGAAATGTACACTAAAAATCAAATTAAGTCATAGCTTACTTATTGTATATCGATTTATAGATATTGTAAACATTTATGTTTGTATTTGTCACTGGCATTTGTTACACAATCGTTAATTTATAATAACACAGGTCAATACTTGTACTAGGATTCGTACAATTTATGATGCATCATTGTTTTGGGGTTTTCTACATTTTGTCAGTCATAAACTTAATCATTGTGTCTTACAAATTGACATTCTATATGGTGCCACACGTTTTTTTCAAACTTATTATTCAACATTAAACTATTACATAAATATCATCTTATGTAATAAACGCCTCATATATAAAATCCACACTTACTTAGCAGTAGTATTAATTTAATATATTGTTTTACCTAATATTTTTAAAATGCTTAAATAGTGTTTTAATCACATTTTTCTTTTTCTCATTTAAATTGCATGTATTCCACTTGTGATTGTAGTTGCCATTGATTATGAATAACTAAATGCCTGAAACTTTAATCTAATTTAACATTGAACTTTTGAATCCAAATTTCTAAAAAACAGTCTTTACTCGTGAAAATTGCAATAGCAATTCTAGATTCATTTAAAATAATTTGCAAACTGCATTTTACTCATTTCTGCTGCCAACATCCAATTAACTCGTTCCGTCTCATTTTAGCGTTGACGCAGCATCGATTTACGTTTAACCTTTTTCACTCTTTTAATTCGACATTTTTGTTGACATGAGTGTTTAACACAAGTAAGGACAAAAAAGGACAACTCCATTCCACCTCTGTACTGCTAATTTAAAAAAAAAATGCTTATTTGTTTGAAATCAGATAATGACGTCATGTGATTTTCGATTTTTTTTTACAAAGGGTGAACTTGATTGAAAAATCATTCAGGTTACTATTTTTCTTAATCTTGAAAATATTTGAAATTAATATTTGTGATTTTTAAACAGTGATGTTTTGCACCGTACCCAAAAATGTAGATAAGAATAACTTAATTTCAAAATGTAATTTCAAAATGTTACCAATTTTACACGTTTCTTTTTTATTTCAATTAGATCTTTTAATATCTTTTTTGTCGGTTTTAACTGTTTTTGTAATCAGTTGATCAAAACCGACGTACTATTATTATCAAACACTAATGTACATTTCCTTTAAATGTAATTTTAAATATTTGTCACAAGTAATCCACAAAAGTAGTCTTTATCAGCATCTAATTCTATATTTTCTTTCCGTGCTACACTGTATAAGGTTACCAAACATTTTTAAATGTCGCACTGTAATGTATTGCGAGGAGCTCGAGTTTGTTACCTAAAATTTGTCATTTTTGATGGGGAATTTTTAAACATGTTTGTTATATTGTTTTGGGATATAGGTTTCCCCTTAAGTTTTAAATATTATTTTTTAATAAATGAAACAAACAATGAAATGACAACAAGATCCTGGTTACTGCAAGGAAATTGTTTTATTTTGTCGTCATTTTTCACCACCTAGAGATTGTAAAAATACTAAACATGTGTATATGTTACATATTTAAGCTTTGTTTTGTGTAAACACAGTCGTCTACATTTGAAAATGCCTGTACCAAGTCAGGAATATTACCGTTCTTGTCTATTCGTTTTTGATGCGTTTTGTTATTTGATTTTGCCATGTGATAATGGACTTTCCGAAATGATTTTCCTCTGAATTCAGTATTTTTGTGATTTTACTTTCTATTAAACATAACTTCTTTTATATAAATCAAATTATTTATAAAACTGTTATGTGTGTTATACTCAGACTGAACAATGACCTTACACAGGTCATTATTTTATAACTAGAAGCATATTTCATTGAAACTGGAAACCTTGCAGGTTGTTTCTGCAATATAAAAAAACCGCATCGCTTTGAGCGGATATACATCCATGGAAATACTTGATTTATAATAACAGTACACTTTAATACGTGTTTTACAATGTATTGTCAATCACTTTCATCTCATAAAGAGTATGGTAAATGTTTTGTGTCATGTACCTATTATTTTAAACTCTTTCACACGGTCCGTACAACGAGATTGTGTATTAATTATGTTCATTGCCGTTCAAATAATCCTTGGAAATGACGGTCGATGGACTCCAAGGGGTTGGAATTATTTTAGAATGATTGATCCAAATAGATTTGAAACAAACGGTTATTTAGAATATTATTTTCGGATTTCCATAGAACTTAAACTCGGTGTATTATTTGATTGACGACTTTTTTGATGCATGTCTTGAACATAATACATAGGATATTAAATACCAATCGTTTACTCAAACATCAAGCGACCAATTGAGCATTCTAAATTTTCTATAACATGTAAAATTTTGTTAGAAATGGGGAACTGTAAATTCAAAAGTATTTCCATAATTACATGCAAGAAACGAATAGAAGTATTTTATAAACGAGGTGTGTTGAAATACAAGAATTAAAATGATTACCAAATTGGAATGCTCCTTCTTTTTTAGCCTGGTAAAAGACATAGCACAAATACTATGTTATTACAGACAAAGAGAATCGTCAATCGGGTTAAATACAAAGTTAAATGAACCGACGTTTTACTCACACATCAATGTATTTAAATGGACAAAAGGTCGATCTTTTTTTCTTTTGATACAAATATCAAACTATCATTATAATAGTAAAAGTAGATAATTTAATGTTGGATGTAACGCGTCTTCTGATTGGCTGATGTTGTTTTGTTATGAGGCAATAGAGATAATTTAGTCATATGATCGTGACGTCATCAACGTTTTTTCATGGTTTTCTACGGTTTAAAATGGAATTTTGAATTAAATCATAAGAAATGACTGTAATATTTTTTCTGTCTATTCGAAATAACATACAAAATGTGATGCACACTGTTAAATAACCCGCTACGCGCGTTATTTAGTGTGCACCAAATTTTTTATGTTATTTTTTTATAGACAGAAAAAATATTAAAGTCATTCCTTAAATGAAGGTCAGCTTTAGAAATTTCTTTACAAATAACTGAAATTTGACTATTCAACCATTTTTCAACAAAGACCGTTAATTATTTACACACATAATCAGAAAAAGCTTAGATTGATGATTTATCGGTATCAGCGTCATTTTTATGTTTAGTTACTATACTGTTTTTACATCAAACGCAAGAAGTATTGGTGTTGTTTTCATATGATCAGTATAATATATATAAAACCAATAACTTATTTTCGTTTCAATGTCTATTTATAGTCAACAATAATGTTCTACCGTATCTATATTTAAATCGCAGTTATATTCAGTTGAGATATTCAGAGTTATAGGTTTATAAATGGTATTGAAAGTTTCAAGTGCCTCTTATAACGTATGCAAATTATATTTTTGTCGTCTTATACGTATTCATCTTTGCCTGAGGAGCATAACTATATATGTATTATCGTATTTTTATATAAAACACTCTTAGATGGATATATGTTATTTTCAGAATTTTTTTTTCGATAGTGTAAAAATATTCAATTAACTCAAAATACATGTACCAACTTCTTATATTTCTGTCGGTTTATCAATCTTTGTCCTGCGGACAAAGAAAATAGCTAACAAATAATTATTAGGATTCAAATAATGACAAACTGTCCCAAAGACGCATAGTTGAAGGGTAAATAAGTTAAAATACATCAAAGGATTGTTAACGTAATGTATCATTTACCGTGAAATAAAAGCAAAGCAAACGAGAAGTAAATTTTCTTAGATTGCCTTCTAATTATGTTAACATTGGATGTTATAAGATAATGGTGTGGTCTAATATATGTAGTGTTTTTTCATATATGAAGATAATTTGGTTTTGATATGCCATATGCGTTTCTTCGTCTCATTTGATAACATTAATAAACATTAACAGAGGTCATATTAAAAATGAAATATTATGGCAAAATTTAATTCATTACAGATATAAATAGATAGCATCTATCATCATTTAAGATTCGGATTCGATAAGTGATAATTGATTTCCGTTAGTGACTGTATCAGGTGTCGTATGTCTTGATATAAATATAGATTAAAACACATTATCTGATCATGCTGATGCTTGGATACAACATGTTTTCCCTATGAACCGTGAAGTTGGCAACTACGCTCTTCTTATATCTGAATGACGTCAGTCGCGAAGACATTAGAAGACTACATTTAACTTGCAACAAAATAATAATTTCCATTATTTATCATAAAATGAAGCGTTTGTTTTGATAACACTTTGAAAGAAGATGTCTATTTTATAACAACGTTTAAAGAAGAAAGGCGTAAATACCAAAGGGAGAGGCAAACTCAGTAGTCGAAACGGAAGATGTAATTGGAAGAAATCGAAAAACTGCCAGAAGGGAAGGGTATCTATTGATGGATAATCCCTGTTTCGATATGACAATTTGGTCGATCTTTTCTCTTTCTGGATTCATTGCAAAAACCAGAACCGGTTGAAAACACTTTAACGTAGATACAAGTAAAATAAGTTCTACCTTAAAAGTTGAATGTGGCAATTGGCTTATACCGGTACTCCATTGATTTTCGATTAAGGCCAAACAGACTCTGACGAACTTAATAGCCTAGTAACATAAAACTGCACTTATGTAAGTGTCTTTAACATTATCATTTGGCTCTTGTGACTTCCAAATGCAACGGCAAGAATACAAAATTCTCTTTGGGTTTGTCTTGAAATTTAACTTCCAATTTATAAAATTTGAAAATTTGAACATAAAAAGTAAAATCACAAGGAAAATTCAAAAAGGAAAGTCCCCAATCAAATGGCAAAATCAAAAGTTCAAAAAAAATAAAGTGATGAATGGATAACAACTGTCATATTCCTGACATTTTCTTATGTAGGAAGTGGTGGGTTGAACCTGGTTTTATAGCTAGCTAGACCTATCACTTGTATGACAGTCGCATCAAATTCCATTAAAATGTCACTGATGCGTGAACTAAACAAACAGACACAATAGGTAAAAATGTCAATCAACCATTTTTGCAAGGACATCAGTTGTGGAAAGTGAACTAATAAGTTAACAGCTGATAAATGAACTCTTCATAGATTCCAGGATTAAATATTTGGTACGCGTGAAGCGCGTTTCGTCTACTTAAGACTGATCATTAGTGGCGCTTAAACCTAGATAAAGTGATGTATTTCTGCAACATTATTTTATCAATATCATATAAAAATTTATCGCAATAAAAGGATTCTATTGATCACAGTTTTAAAATAGAAATATGAAACAATTTTTTTTAAAGGTCACAAGAATGTGTAAAGTTCACCTTAATGTACCCAAACTTAAGTTATTGTAAATTTATATGAAATTGATACTTTTGTTTATTATGCCACTTACCATTACTGAATAAAAAAACATCAGGCGGGCTTCCACTTACAAACAGTTGAGCCTGAATTATCATTAAATACAAATGTTATTGCATTGGCTCGGTAAGGGTTTAAAATTTTACCACCAGTTAAGATATATAAGCTCCCGGACAAAATAATGTATAAGAATAACTTTAATTTTATACTATAAATATATATATATAAATAGATGTATCACCAAAATAAACTGAGGATGTGAAAATTAAATATTTTGATTCTCACAAGCATATTACTTAAAAATATGTTAAAAAGTGCACTTGAAAACCATGAAAACGTAAACAAGGTATTTAAATGGGATAATCAGTGATCACAGACATCTAAACAATGTAAAGTAGTTTAACCATGTTTTTTAAGAAAAAGTCCCGTATCATTCAAGTTTAATTCAAAAGCCATTAAGTAAACAAAAACAATGCATAATATGTTGGCAATACTTTACAGTGTCTAAATATAAGTCTATACCTGACTGACGCAAGGTTGATAATATTTGTGGTACCGATTGAACCGTCGATCAAAATATTTGAAATTCAAAAACCTAAAAGGAACGTTTCAAGCTAGAAAATACACAAAACACCAAAACCAAATCAGGAAAATGAGCAATTGTACTTTATGAACGAACAGATAGTTCTTTTTAATCATCATGATCATACTGATCATGTTCAACCTATTACATTGTCAAGGAAATCGTTCATGAACATACTACAAAAACAAAGAAAAAATCACAAAAAAACCTGAACATCGAGGAAAATTCAATCGTAAAGTTCTTAAGCAAATGGTAAAATCAAATGACAAAACACATCAAACGAATGGTCAACAACTGTTATATTCCTCACTTGGTACAAAAAAAATATGTAGAAAAGGGTGGATTGAACCTGGTTTTATAGCGACAACAACTGTAGAAAATCCTTTTCAAAATTATTGCTGAATTAATTTTACGCGTATCTGGGTTTTAAAATTCCTTTTTATATAATTACTTCCCTGCGTGCAAATATATGTTATACATGAATTTAAAGGCTAAAGCCATGACCAGCTTGTACTTATTTTTTCAATGTTTCAGACTTGTAAGCAACTGGAAATAGAATACTCACAATAAAACATTATATTGTTCCTTAGTTACGATAATTTATAATTGTCCAAGTATATCACAAACAAGACTTGAAGGCCGTACGGTGACCTATATAGTTGTTAATGTCTGTGTCATTTTGGTCTTTGGTGGATAGTTGTCTCATTGGCAATCATACCACATCTTCTTTTTTATATGTACGTATCTCATTTCTATTTATAATGCTTGTTTTTGGAAGAGTAAAAAGTATCTCAACTTGAAGGAAAAATGTTTTTTGTTTCTTTTGCTTTATAGTATTTTTTTCCCGATTACTAGAAATGTCCGGATATATCATTTAATTTATATGTACAAAATTTTATTAATAAAAAAACACATTTAGTGAAGAAGTTGCGCATATTTCGTGAGCAAAACAAGATACAAAGCCCAACTTACCAAATTATAAAGGTAAGTACCGTAATGGTTTTCATTTTGATAATATTTTGATTTGTTTTGACCACGGTTGTCGTATCATACATGTATATAAGACCTGAAGTGCTAGATAGTTAAGATTTCATTATTATGATTTGTCCTCTTACATTTGTGTGGACCGTGCATGCAATAACATATTCTTTTGTTCGATCGACAAAACCTATTGTTACAATGCACAATTTAATCTGAACTCGCAATGGATATTAAAAACACAATACTTACTTAAGTTAAAATTAAGGACGTCATATATGTTCACACGATGTTATTTTGAACGTAAAGTTTTTCTAAGCCTTGAACATTTGATATGTTCTATTCGTGTATCTGTATAACCAGGTTACTTTGAAAAGTCAAGAGGTAGAACGAATAGCTCGCTAACTACTTTTCGAATATCAAAATATATGATAAATCTTTAACACACAAGTTATAATCGATAGAAGGTGTACGTTTTAAGCAAATTAAGAAGAAGGTGTACACAAGACAAACATTTGGTGAAATACTTAAAAACAGCTAGATATGGAAGATCTTCAACAATTAAAATGTTCCCAACATGCATTCAACTAACACACGGTTATATTATATAACATTTGAAAGTACAGAATAATTTATTTACGACCTGGCAAAACAGATATATAATAAGGTATTGAGCTTTCGAATGATAGATAATATAACCGTGTCTTAGGTGAAAATAACTTTCTATGTTGTGTCATGTGTACTATAGTTTGTCTGTTTGTCTTTTTCATTTTCAGCCATGGCGTTGTCAGTTTATTTTCGATTTATGAGTTTGACTGTCCCTCTGGTATCCTTCGTCCCTTTTTTGGGTGTTTACATCAAAAATTGAATTTGATGGTTAGAGTCACTCCATTATACATTCTTCTTTACTTCATCTTTATAAAATTTTCAAAATTATCAAATTTATTTTAATTTCATTTTATATGCAAACAGTTTTTTCTCTTTATTTGTTAGTCTTACTCTAGGTAGTTTTTACTTTACTTTGTATTTATTGACTCTGTAAACGTACAGAAGAAAGTAATCCCTTTACCTAGGGAATACTTTCCACATGCTCGTACGGATAGTGGTTTTATTACATCGATATATTTATTATCTTCTAGTAATCATTTAAACATACTAAAGAATGAGGGTCATTACCAACAGAGGATTTGTAAATAAGATCATAGACTAAGAAAACTTAACACTCCTGTGTTTTTCTAAATCGAAAGGTAACAAATCATCCTGTTTATCTAAAATTATCACCAGATATATTATGTACATGTAAATGTACATGTTTACGAATTAACATTGTACTAATTCAGTATCAGATAGGTACATGTAAATACATAATCAGAAATTTATGATGTTAATTGCACACTGGAAACTCCTTTTGTTCTTTTTTATCTAGTTTCATAATGTTCCATTCAATCCATCCTCATTATAACGCGATTAAAGAATATAAAAACGGTATCTATTACAATATTATAAGTAAACAACTGGGAGAGTAAAAAAAACACGTCATTTTCATTACATATTTATCTTATTTTAACCCCATATCGGAAGATCATATTTACAACGGGCGCGATTTCCTACCATTTGAAGATCTCATCAAATGTTAAACGCACTTTTTTTATACTAAGTCTAGGTTCATTTCAATTTAAAAAACAATTAAAACAATACTAATACGACTTAAAACTTAAAGAAACAAACGATAATCACGATTGAGGGGAGGGTGGATGAGAAAGCAATTTACAATTATATTGTTAAATCAGGCTCTTCACCTTTCATCTGATACTTTAATTACGAAAATATATGATACATAGTTAAAGATTTACACCTGTGCGTATGAACTATTTTGTTTAATATGATGTACTACGTATAATTTTCGTTATGTTCTTTTTCATCGGGCCCGATTTGGTGGTGTTACATCTTACAAAGTCTATCCAAATATTTGTCAAATAAATCCGTTCAAGCTGGTGTTAGCCACGTCCTCAACTTTCAGTGAGGTGAGAGATTTTTTTTTAACTCCGTGTTAAAGGCCTTGCTGTGACTTTGAGATAAAGAAAAGCAAAAAAAGCACTGTTTCTCTAATGTTGTGCATGTACTGATTTTGTATCATGGATAGATTTAAGGTAAAAAGGTAATAAGAAATAATTTAAATCCACCTTGTTATTCCAGCATAACAATAGTAGTCTATAAAAGACACTTAAGGTGGCTCACCCCAATAGTGACCCCCGGTAGATTTTTTTTATTTTCACATATTCTGTAGATTTTTTTATGCTGAATCCAAAAATGCAAAGAAAAAAGGGGGTCACCAGGCTCGTTTTCCCCTCAAATTGAAGCGAAATGTGCGATTTTGACCCTATTTACAAACATGTCCACCCTATCAACAACAACGGTTACATCAAATTCAAAGACTTTTAAAACCAAGTCCGTATGATTTTTATGTGAAAAAACATTAGAATTTGAAATGTTAACCTTTCCCTTTGTTGTTTTTGACTTAAAAATCGTTTTATTTTCAGATTAATGTCTAAAGTAGGCATTTTCTAATTTTAGTTTAAGGCAAAAAATATTGATTTAATCGATTTTTCGTAAAATTTTCCCGGTAGATTTTTTTTAAAAACAGATATGTCAAAGCTATGATCTTTTTGAGCATTTTAAGGTAAAAAAAAAATGGGGGTCACCAGGCTTTTAAAAAAGTTGCGAGCTTTTGTTTAACCCCTCTACCCCATAAGGTCTGATTTCAATGCACTCCATTAATTACTTAATTATGAATTCTTTATTGATGGCTTTAATAAAATATTGTTTGTAATTATATCAATAAACGATGGCTGAATATAAATGTGGTTATCGTATGACTGTTTGTTATCAAAAAGCGAAATTTTGATTATTTTGGTGAAATACAGTAATTTTGTCTGGCGCGAGTTGCTTCCCTGTAATTTAGCGCCATTTTATTTTCCATAATCTTTAAATCAAATTGCATATTTAATGCTTTAATCGGTCTTTTTTTAGCCCAACACAACATGCAACCGTTCTTTGAATATCTTATTTCAAAACTGACACATGAACTGTCTAAATCATGTCACGGGACATCAAAAAGTGCAACCACTCAGACACACCGAGAAAGCAGTGCTACCTCTGTACGCGATGTAAAGGAAATTAACTGTTCGTCATGACCTCTTTGTACTTAAACCGCAAAAGATCATATACCTTAGTCAATGCACATAAATTAAAAATAATAACTGTGTCATCAATGAATCAGTCTAACCTCTTGTATAATGGTATGCCCTCATTTCACTTTAAACTGTAAATAGTTCACTGAGTGTAATATGTTATAAATAATCATATACTTCCTTTTTGTATCCTTTGTTGTATAATGTTACTGGTGTATATCTTATCTTCTTTCATTGATCTCACAAAAAAAAGTATTTTCTATTTCTTACCAAAGAAAAACAGTATTATTTATTTTAATTATATCATTTAGACAAAGTATATTACAAGTGAATATTATGAACATTCCAGCAACACCTGCATACGGGGTATATAACTCGTAATTGATACGATATTACCGTGCTTGTATTTCCTATCATGATTTTCTTGATAGAGGGTTGCTGCTCACAAGGAAGCTATTAAACCAAGAGTTCCAAATGGTGAAGTTGAAATCATCCCCTCGTAAATTTAACGGACGCCATCATGTGTTGGTTGACCGTTATGGAATAACCGTTTCACAAATGATATCGGATATGTTCCTTACGTGGTAACTTCAATCCCATTCCGTTTCATGAATGTGACCTACCGGACTAGACTATTTACCGTATTTGTTATAACATGAGCAACAGGACGGGTGCCACATATGTAGCAGGATCTGCTTACCCTTCCGAAGCACCTAAGATCACCCCCAGTTTTGGGTGGGGTTTGTGTTGCTTACATGCAGTCTTAAGTTTTCTATGTTGTGTCTTCTGTACTATTGTTTGTCTGGTTTTTTTTTAAATTTTTAGCCATGGCGTTGTCAGTTTTTTTTCTATTTATAGTTTGGATCTGGTATTTTCGTCCCTCTTTTATGAGGTTCATGCTGCTCAACCTTTGGTTTCCATGCGATGTTATGTATAAATGATTGGTGTTTGTCTAATTTTTTCCATTAAATTGTTTATTTTTGTTGGACTAATCATGATAATGATGTTATAATGCTCGATGATATCTTTTTCTTTCTCATGTAAAATAATTAAAAAAAAAAAAGTTTAATTTTACTTGTTTATACTGAATGATCTGGAAATGTATATTTATGAAAACAGCAAACATGTTCAGTAATTATAACACATGTATATGGTCAGTTTTGTCAGATATTCATGTAACTGATACATTGCATACTTTTCTAGTGGTGCTTTTCATTGACATTGACAATTGGTTTTTAAAAGGAGAAGGTACGATTATTAATATTTCTCGAATTGAATTAAAACAATCGTATCGTGCTATAAATAACTCTATAAAATAACATTCTTCAGATGTCCAAAAGACATTATTATAATCTGTCGGACATCTGTAAAAATCCGTCTTACATAACGGCTTCATACTTCTGAAATTTATAGCAAACCAGCAGAAACTGTAAAAACAGAATATTTAGAGACTTTTGAAATGCATTCTACGATATAAGCAACAGCTTTACTCAAACGGATAGTTATTTACAAAATGCAATTGGGATAGATGTGAATGTTTGTATCTTGTATCCTAATTTTGGACGTTTTAACCTATCATAAAATTAATATTGAAAATGGAAATGGGGAATGTGTCAAAGAGACAACTACCCGACTACAGAAAAAACAACAGCAGAAGGTCACCAACAGGTCTTCAATGTAGCGAGAAATTCCCGCATCCGGAGGCGTCCTTCAGCTGGCCCCTAAACAAATATATACTAGTCTGGTTGTTTAGCTCACCAATTGTTTTCGATATAAAAATTCCAATGCAACTGTCATACAAGTGAGAGGTTAAGCTAGTTAAAACCAGTACAATATTTTTCTTCTCTTGAATTGTAATTTCACCTTTGACAATTAGGAAAGCTGACTCAACGTCAACTAATAGCATTTCATAGATTTTAGGTTAAAGTCGTTCATCTGTAATCTGTGTCACAATCGAGGAAATGATTAAGATATGAAGCACGCATTGTGATGCGTTTAATTACCCATTATGAGATCTTGTAACATTTAACAATACCCTAATTTATATTTTGCTCACTTGCTTAAAATGTCTTTTTATCATGTATCATCTGATTAAGAATGTCTGTTTTGACTAATACTGCAGGAAACATTTAAAACTAATTATAGGAACATAAGCATCCAGGTGTCTTTCCGTTACCAACAGATGAGTGTTATCCTTGATGATTAAATTTATGTTTAATACCATTTTGAATAATTTTAAAAGTCACTGTTACCTCATTTAATTGATTTGTTGATGTTTTTATGGTTTGATTTGTAATCAAGTTGGTTTGTATTTCTAAATCGATTATGTTTACTTTAACACCGTTGTCAAGTACATGTTGCAGAGTGTGCAATAAAGAACAGTTAATACATTATTGTTTCTTAAGCTGTTGGTTTATAAAAAAAATCAAAAACTAAGTTTTTCATTCTGTGTAGCAAAATGTCATTATATCAAGTTAAACAAGGCTATGTTTACGTCTTTAAAACCATTGGAATATTATGTATTTTAAATATGCGCACCTGATAAACTACTATTTAAATAGTCCTCAGATCGGTGCATACATGAATTAAAACTACATGTCTTTTAAATCTATTCAGGCTTAGAATATCATCAATTCTTCAAATATTTAGTTCCTCGATTTTTTTCTGTTTCTTAGTGACAAATATTGAACTTGCTTAATTAGCTTTTATCTTTTAATTTTCAGATATGTTGACCACCCTTTAAAAGATCAATTTTGTCATCAAGATTATGTCTAAAGTCGATACAGCCTTCATTCAGTAACTTAAAGGCTTTGCATAGTGGATGATGGATGTACACCAAGTCGACTCATCTTGACTCAATTTCTTGAAAAAAATATATTATTACTTCAGTATTTGAACCTTGTTTCGTATCTTCTAGTAGATTAATGCAATTTGGACACCGTTAAGTAACCTTTATTTTGCTTTCAAATGATATTTTTGAATGAAGTCGTATGGTTGGGTTCATATGTGTGTATTTATGCGCAGCGTGCTTTGAATTATTTTCGGTATTTTGACTAAAAAGGTGCTATGTGGTTCGATAATTTTATCTATTTTTATGAAGAATAAAATAAAATGACTGGACATTTTTCCTATTATGTAATTCTCTGTTATAAACATAAAGTCCATCTGCCGTTTTACAAATTACCACTTTGCTGATTTATGGCAATACTTTAAAACATTCTGACATCAGAATCTATAATTACAAATGCATTTAATAACACTATGATGAATGTATCGTGCCTTGTCTATAACTGTGGATAATTATTTATGCAGTCGCTATGCATTTTAGGATTTTCGCATATTTACTTAACATGCAGTGTTAGATAATTGGAATTAGAAAAAAATCAAATGCACCAAACTCCAATTAAATCATAGAGTTTAAATCACAGCTACCTAGTAAAACAGGAAATCGTTTCAATTTGTTTTAAACACTTTGTATTCAGCAGATAAAACAATATCAGACGGATAAATTGCGATTCATATTACTATAATGTACAATTGTTTTAAATCCTACAAATCCTGGGCAACCAATTTAGTCTGTTGTTAGCTTTTAAGAGGCGGTATTTTATTCCATTGTATGTATATAGGAATACAAGCTTAAAGATAACTTATATTAACTAATCAGTATATGGTATATAATTAAAAACTCTTCAAATAAACCAAGCTTACAACATTGTATGCCATAAACTTTGAGTGTCAATTGTTTTCTTTTTTCAAGACTCATCCATGAAAAAAATAAAACTAATGACACTAAATGTCTTCTGCTTGTTCCACAGTTATGAATTTTCTTTCTATCTGTGTGAATGGAAGTTGCAGTGGCTTTAGCTGCATATCGCAATAGGTAACATTTAACTTTAATGAACATAATCCAAATACTATGGATGATTTTTGTAATTCCTGTCTTGATTTATGTCCGGTCTTTTTAATGATTTGAAATTCACGACACTGTATTCCACTTAACAATGTCTTTTCCGAAATGTTTCCCATTGTAATAAACGGGGATTATATCTGATTATATAGCAGCAAAACCCTTTCAAATGTATGATAGTTGCACGTTAAGAATGAATATTTAAACGCAAGTCATAACTTTCTATTCAAGGAAAGATAACGTATATTGCACAGATGGCAATTGTATTATTACAAGAACAATGTTGTTGTTACGACTTACGGAACATTCACATGGTCATCAAAATCATGATGGTATTATATGTATTTACAACAAAAGTATGCATGATGGAAATATATTTTTAATGCCCGCAATTAATTTAAACAGAATAATTTTAACTCAAGATAGCTTTAACTGTTCCTTTTATAAACGCACGACAAATAGGACATCTTCGAAGAGCAGGAGCACAATTGACACATGATGCAAGATGTCCACATGGGAGGAACACGATAGCGATTGGTTCGTCTAGGCATATCTTACAGGTCTGCTGATCTCTCAAATTCTGGTTTTCTTCTTCCAAACTTCTGACAGATACTACAAAACAAACGCAATTATGAATAAATAACAACAACACTATTACATATGCTTATCCGTGCGGAGCACATGCAATCACCCCCATATTTTAGTATGTCACGTGTTGCCTAGTCTTTAGATTTCTATAGTAAGTTTTCTGTACTATTATTTGTATGTTTGTCTTTTTCATTTTTAGTCATGGCGTTGTAATTTTTTTTATCGATCTATGAGTTTGAATGTCCCTCTGGTATATTTTGCACCTCTTTTACATATAACCGAAATAATCATATTATTTTCTGACTTTAGATGATTAAACGTGCATGTATTTATTAAATTACAATAACAGTTTCAAGAGAACCAAAAATAAAAGAAGTAGCTAGTGAATTCGGTTAATTACGCAAAGGAACCTAACGTGGGAAAGATTTACACGGGTCTGATGTTTATAAGTTAAAACACTTTACCTTCAAGTTACTTATGATAACGATAATTAGTAAAAATTTATGAAACATGCCAGTACTTTAAATATTTACTGTGAGAAAATAATTTGTGAATACAACCATTGTGCTAAAATAGAAAAAAATGACTGTAAAATAGAAAAATGCCGGTCTGAAATACTTTTCGTTATGAATTCTTGTTTAGTTAAACTCCTGACAAAAAGACAAAAAAGTTCAGGTTTTAATCATATACGTAATGCCATCATAGAAAGGTGGTTATATTTCAAATTATAGAATTGGCCTTCTAATTGTTTGTTTTAAAAAGTGTAATACCAAACGTTTCGCTCACATATTTTAGAATAAAACGTAACCATAGTTCTACTCCTATATTTTGTTAACGTGTTAAATCATACTTACATTCAAGCTCAGGGTCTACTGTGATTTCTTGATTTTTTGTTTCTACAGAAGTTTCTTTCTGTGATTTTTGTTGCTGTCCGGAAGATTCGTCGATCTTAGAACATTCCTCTAACTGGAATATTTTTTCAAGTAATAATGTTCCTGTGATATCTACAAAGACATTAAAAGGCGTCAAACAGATTTATCATACAAATATACATTTGTAAGACACAAAATAAAGCAAGTTTAAATGAACGAAGGCATATTGCTTATACATCATTTACTATTAAAGACTCTTACATGTCTAATGCCTCAGTTTATTTTTCTCTCGAGAAATTCTGATAATAAAGCTATACATGTACAAAGTCAAACGATTAATTTTACTTGTTTCAGCAAATAAAGAATATTTTACCTCCTTAACTAAGCGGGGGACATACTATCATATCCCTCCGTCTGTCCGCCACAAAGTTTTCAATGCAAAATCCTTCATTTTGTATTATGGCATTTTGTGCACTGTTTATTTCGCAGTTATATTTTTTTCCTGACATGATTTGTCAAGGTCAAAGATTAAACAATTTAAATTGAAATTTGCAAAAATCATGTAATTTTGCTTTTTTACTGGCCATTTTAACTGTAGCAGATAATAAAATTTTCTGAGAACACAAAATTTCTTTTGATAAAAAAAAAAAGTAAAATCACAAAAATACTGAACTCAGAGGAAAATCAATTTGGAAAGTCCATAATCACATGGCAAAATCAAAAAACAAAACGCATCAAAAACGAATGGACAAGAACTGTCATATTCCTGACTTGGTACAGGCATTTTCAAATGTAGAAAATGGTTACAAAATAAACGATTACAGTTAAAATCAAACGAGAACACATATATTTGTACAATCATACCTGTCGTTTCTGATTTCAGGATGGAATCATACGCACTTTTGATCAGAGTTTCATCATATCCAAATTCTGAAACAGAGAGGACAGCAGGATGATTCCAGAAATCTATATAGTTTTTTGTATTTGTATTTTCATTTTGTAAACAAGAGTATCCACTGCTTTCATTCTGAAAAGTAAATATATATAAAGGATAACTATTTTTGTCTAGTTTATTGATCATATCTAAACAGAATTGAGTGAAACATATTACATGCAAGTCTACTATTTTGTTACTGTCTGTGTCAAATCGTAACAGCATCTATAGTAACTTTGTTGATTATTTTACAAAATTAATTTAATAAATTCGACAATAATTTAGGCAGCATTGATTTACAGCTACGTTCGTTATCCATCCTTTTTTCGTTATTAAGATGGTTTTATTATAACTATTCCCAATAGTGTAGTATCAAGTGTATGTACTATCCCTTATTTACTTTAATCGTAAAGGGGCAGTGAAAATAGGTTACCTTTTAAACATTTACTTTACATTCATAAAGTGAAATGGTCCTGATAATTTAATAAAAAAATCACAATAAGGATAGACAAAAGGATCGAGTACAACATGCAGGTTTTTCAATCGTTGAACAAAGTGTAATTAATTTTTGATATGCTTCCGCATTAATTGTGTCTTTTGTAGCCATACCTTGTCCTGTTGTGCTGTCGGTAATCTGTTCATTTGGACGTCTTGTATAAATTTCCCCCCTTTACAATTTTGCACAAAAGCACAGTTCTGGTACCAGCGTGCATGTTCTACCCAAGGTTGGTCACCTGGTTCCCAGCTCCGAAGGCCACCACCACAGAAAAAGCAGCGACAGTGGTCTTCTATACCTGAAATAAATGTCATAAATACATAATAATCAAAGCATTCGAGATTTATGATTTGTGTAATTAGAAGACGATCTCTCTTCAATGTAAAACCTTACAACACTTTTTTTATGATTAAAGTTGTTGGAGTGCTGCATTTTGAACAAGGTATACTGCTGTTGCGTTTATATATATAATTATTTATAAGCATATGATGTCATTTATGATAAATTGTGCACGTGAAGCACATACGCCTATGTTCAGTATATTTGTCATTTTGTTGCTGACATTCACCAGCTGTTAAACGATCTTCAAATTCACATATCCAAATTGATGACAATAGTAAATGTTTAAATAACACAAGAATGTTTTGTGTAAAAAAAAGAAGATGTGTTATGATTGCCGATGAGACAACTATCCACAAGAGACAAAAATGACACAGACATTAACAACTATAGTATAGGTCACCGTACGGTTTCAACAATGAGCAAAGCCTATACCGCATAGTCAGCTATAAAAGGCATATCTTATCTTTTTTTCATGGATAGTGTCGTTCATGTTTTTTTTTACAATATTAATCACTATTATTTTTAATTGACAGACTTCAATCTTCAAAATCTTACAAAACCGTACACGTGTTTTTTGTGGTTTCCTCTGGTGGTTTTGCCAAATTGTGCGTATGTTTTTTTTTAACAATTGCGAAATGTATACATGGTATATTTGGTAACTTGTCCAAAATTTCATGTATTGTGACTTTTTTTGCTGTTTTTTCAACTTTTTGTGATTTCAAAAACTAATAATAAAAGTTGATATCCTCACCTGTGAAAAAGAATCCAGCTAAAGACAGTTCATCAGGAGACTGCGTTAAATGTGCTGGCCAATGTTTAAAAGAATCTAGCCTGGTTGATCTAACAGCGTATTTTGAATACTTAGGTTTATCCAAACATATTCCTAGATTTGGTGTCTCTTTTGATATACTATTTTCGGTATGTAATGGAGTTCCTGACGATGCCTCTTGTGTAACCATTCTAGACATACTCGACGTGGGACCATTACTATGAGTTGTTTTAACCAAGCTCGACGCACTAAAATTGTCATTTCCAGAAGCAGATTCTTTGTGGATACTGCTTCCGACAGCAGCATTGTTAGAAACAATTGAAAAACAACTATCTTTATTTCGTTGGACTTTATTTTCAAGTGTTCTATCATCTTCCAAAACAGTAGTCTGGTACCCAGTTTTGTAGCTTTCACTTGAACCCTTATTATCTGCTTCAATTATATCACTTCCACATGCGCCCCGATTTTCTTTTTCTTTATCTATTTTATCTACCAAAAATGAACAGTGTGGGGAAATTCGTTTATGAATATCAACTGCTGAATCATAACGTTTCCAGTTTTTGTATCTAGCACCACAACTGTGACAAATAACTTCATCTCCTGTTCCAATATAATAAAATCCCGCTGCTGCCAACCGTGTTACATAAATTCCTGGAATATCTGGAAACGTTGAAAAAGATGCAAATCGAGCCCCCTCGAATTTCATGTTTTCCGAAATTTGTAATTTCCTATCGTTTTGATAAAATGAACTGAAGTCTTGAGGAAAGAAAGGATAAGCATGGTACACATTTTGAGGGATGGAACGCAAAGGCCTAACAATATTATCAAATATCCATTTCATTGTTGAATGTTTCGTCTGTGGTGGTGAAGACATTTCAGCATTTGTTTTCCATTTTACCTTGATTCTTGCTATATTTCGCATCATATGTTTTTTATATTTGGATTCAATTATCCGGGAGTAAGACAATACGGTTAAAAGGAATATAAAAAGAACACTTAAATAATTGTTATTTCTCTCGTTTGTAGTTTTGTCAATACGAATACATTGTATTTCTATCCTTTGAATTTGGGTTCGATTTTTATATTCGCCATCATCATTTTGTTCCGGTTTTTCAATTTTCTTTTTGTTAGGTATCTCATCATCAGTGTAAGGTACAGCCATTTTGATACTGTAAAAATAATGAAATAAAATATTAACAACATAACTCATTAATATATTTTTTAGTTCTTTGTGTCAAGTTTTCTATTTCTAATTGCTTCGAAAAGGTTTATTAACATTAGTCCCTACAGTCACGCTCGAATCTAAACATTGGGAAGGGCAACGTACACAAATACAAAAACTACAAGGAACAACAGATAGTACAGCTATCTTGACTCGATACAGCTATAAAACATTGCGGAAATAAACATTAAAAAACATATCATTATATTGTATGTTTGTCTTTATTAGAGAAGGGACATAAAGTAAATTATTTCAATTAGATCACTGCTCATTCGGCACAAGATTGAACGATAGAGGGCGTTATTATAATGATTTCAGTTTCATATGTCAAATTTGACCGATACGGTATGACCATGTCTCAATTCGACATATCTGTCCGGAATTAAATATGTTTATACCAGAATAGTCATATTCAATGTGAACTGATCGATTGTGACATTTTCCCTGACTATTGGTTCAAATGGCGAGTTATCCGAGCATAGCACATGACGCTAAACGTATCAACGCATCCGAGTCTCTTTTCGATTGAAATGCATATGTAAGTTTTCCTCCGAACATCATGAGCCACACCCTTTTACCCAGATCATTGTAACTAGATGTACATGGGTCACATACGGATTCTAACAAAATGATAGAGGCCATTGAAATACAGGCAAAGATAAGTCAAAATTATGACCTTCGTATTAAGACACACTTAATTCAAACGCTAATACATCATACTTGTTTCAGACTAAGATCTTTTTGAACTTGTATTCGTTAGATATTTGTCCATATTTTGTAAACATGTTTGAACTTTCATAACTAAAGCTAAATGAGTAATGGAACAAGTCTTCAATGATAATGGCTATTGTTTATTTGAAACACGTCCTCCAAACGTGACAAATATAGTGTCAATCAAGAAATCTACGTCTTGATTATGTCGGTTTCAGAGAACATTTTATTTAAATCAGAGTCATTTTCTAATGTACGAATGATCTATAAACTGAATAGAACAATGTAGAAAAAACAAACTGGTTTTAAATAACAGGAGGTATTAACACGATATATTCGACTGAAGGCATTACATAATAATGAAAAAGTGATATTACTGAAGTAAGTAACAATTTATGTAAAATGTCACTTTATTTTAAAAGTGTTTAAGTTTATGTAGGTTTAGTTTTTCGTATGTATGTTAAATTAATTGACAGAACGTATTAAGTAAATTAAATTAATATATCTAAAGCCGATTATAACAACAAGTATACGTACACATGTAGTGTAGTCTTTCCTGACTAGTGTTAAACAATTTGATGTATGTTGAGTCTTTTATATTCATTAATATCTATATTTAGATAGGTGTTATCCAATAAATATACAAGTTTTAACCAGTTTTTGGCTAAAAATATATGTTTAAACCAAATATTGGTTGAAACTACTTTATATTGGTTCAAACTGCTTTCATAATAATAGAATGTGCATTTGCTGCAGAAAATCATGGCACCTTATTTTAGCCGAGCAATGCAAGCACTACAAACCAGGAAGATTTTTTTTTTTTATGACTTACAAGATAGGATGATCAAATTGATGATGTTGAATAAAAAAAAACAGGTTTATATAGCAGGATACACGTTTTGCTTGTCATTTCATGTTATGGTGTTCACCATAAGTTCTTGTTTTTTCACGCATCATTTGAATTATTCTGTTTTGTGATATATTTAGTCAAATTATGACATCCACATATGTGAATTGCTATCTTCGCAACATTAAACGAAGCTCGGGTATAAATGTTGATGACAGTATATAAGGATTTTTTAAAAATGGCAGGTGTACTTGCATAAAAAAAATCATGTATGAATGTATTTTTTCTTTTGGATATGATAATAGTTCAAGAAAAGAAAAAAATGTGTGGTTGATAAAAGTAAAAACTATCTTTAAGATATCATTATTATTTGAGAAAATACTCAAATGGAAAATATAATTTAGTTTCATACAGAAATGTTAGCAACCATCATAATTTTAAAACTAGCTATTTCCATTCTGTTTTACTCGTTAAAGGTATTTTCATTGACATAACTGAGTTATACATTGGATATAAATAATATTATTTTATAAAATTAATACAATGTATATGATATGTCGTGTACATGTTGCGATTTTGTACAGGTTATAACATGTACAAAATATTGGTTAAAAATGGTTTTTACTTGTACAAAGATTAAAATTCGTCTAAATGAGGTACAAATAGAAATTTAAATTTATTAATGAATAAGGAACAACAACCAACAGTCCAAAACGTGTTGTTTTCTAAAGAGGACAATGATCAAAACGTTTCAGAAATGTATGCTTCATGACTTCATGTGTCTACATGTAATTGTATATTTTTTTATGTCCATCATGACTTACATCAGTGTGATACTATTAACTAAAAGCATACATTTCCTTAATGACAATACATTAATACTAGTAACTAAATTCTTCTGAATTTTTTAAGAACAAATCTTTAACATTTTGTGTAATACTCCCCTCTCGTTTTATAGCATACAAAAATTAAAGCAATGTCGCATATGTTTATGGTCGGACCATATGAGTATATACCCATTTGGTCATGACCATACGCGTATGGTCCAAATACTCATATGGTCCGGAACATTTACATTAGACCAAGCTTCAATGTAAGTATTTTATGATCTACTTTCACGTTTTTGGCCTCCAGCATGACTTATGTAAATCAATATCTCAAATTATTATTTTTTTTTTAATAAACTATAAGGTCATTGCATGAGGCGAATGTCATTTTGATGTTTTAAATATATATCCTCTACTTTGAAAGCAAGTATTGATGGCCTTCGGCTGTTGTTTGCTCTACGGTTATTGTCTCTTTGACACATTCTCCATTTGCATTCTCAATTTTATTTGTAGAGGAATCTATATTGGCTATCCTCTTACGTCTTTTAGTATCATCTAGAATGAAAGTATTTAACTATTGCCTATTCTGTGACAGTACTTTTGTACATGTTATATCTTGTATTTATGCATTATACAAGTTATTTGTACAATATTTTTGTCTTATAATATCTTATAACCCGTACAAAATTGCAACTTGTACAAAACATATATAAGGTAACAACAAACTCTAATGACCACTTAAGAGTCTTACTTCGTATGAATTCGTTATCACCTATAATGAGACATTATTATGATATAGATTAACATACTGTATGAGATGCTATATTTAGAAAGAATGGTTCCCCTCGCGCTATATACGTATACATGGAAAGTGTTGAAAACCATATATAGACAATTTTACGTTACAAAAATAATTCTATATTTATCGTTTGTGTGTCTAATTATGTATAGTCATAAAGCAACGGACTTTAAATCAACATAAATCGAGTTTCTGTTCATTATAATGTCCAGATAAGTATTGAACGAAAGCATACGTATATATTCGTTCAACTAAGACGCTTGTGCACGATTTGTTTACGCATATAAAGTACGAATCTGTTATTGATATTTTTTATCCTCATTTAATTTTAAGCAGCATGAACCATTACTATTTTATTTTTACTAAATTTTCTTAATAAATAGGTTAATTATACATTATCAATCACGTGAATGGAATTTGAATCTATATATGTACAATGTTGTACCAACTATGCGTTACTTAATAACAATGACTAGATATATTAGGCCAGGATATCTATATTACAGTAATTAGTCAATGCATCATTGACATACATCATGATGATGTTTTTTTTTAAAAGGAGCGACAGTAATGATACAACATAATGTTATCACTGTCGATATACTTTTAATGCGTCAACTATCACATGATAGTATGCGTAGGGTTTTTAATCATCAAAGATAATTTTTGAACTCAAAAAAACATTCATAAATTAAAAAAAAAAAAAATGAATAATTAGATCTATGGCGTTATATGTTCCGTGTTCATTATTGCTGCTATAATAAACTAGTACATTAATTCTGTTCTGCAACACTTGATCAAACCAATCATCATTAATAACGTGATTAAAGTATGATTTATTGTATTTTAATCATTGTTATAGTTAATTAAAATATTGACAGATACATGACATTGTATCCTTAACTTTGTTATGTACTCATTTCAAGACTTACAATTCCCTGTTCACTACTACACAACTTATCAAATTTATACTGTTCGAAAAATACATAGACCGTATTGTATTGATTATTACTATGATCGAACTGAATCTTTGGAGGAAAATATGTGCATGTTATTACAAAAATGGATGCAGGTTGATTCCCTGCAGACATTCAAAAATGATACGTTAACCTTGTAAGTTGAACGGAAACTGACAAGTATGTATGTTCTATTTATATATACACGTGAGACAAATAATCTAGAGTGAACATTTGGGTAACAATTCATAGCTGTGATTTCACAATTATTATAAATACAATGATTACTCTTCTTGCTGCATATTTAAAAAAAAATAGATAAGAGTGAATGTCTTGTCCTAGATTTTTACCTGTATCTCGACCATTTTTTTATTATATTTTTTGTAAGCTATAGACTTGAATTAAGATATTGACAATATTATTCCAGAACAAGGGTACTTAATCTGTGTCAACTGGTTTGCGCATATATAAATGCTGACAAGCTACTTAAATCAAGGGGTGTGCATGATCAATATGGAACGTTCAAAGAGGAAAATAACGGCAAAACTTATAACAATACAATTTGCGATAAACATAGGTGATAGACCGGAATCAACAACATCGACTGCATAAGTGGTTCTTGTGTAACTCTGTGTGATATAGCGTATACGAAGGTTCCGACAAATGTTCTTGAAACAATAAGAAGAACCATTTGCACCATTACCCTTTAAAAACTGCCAATTGTGGTAGACTAACAAAAAATCTTAATGTACTTCATAAAGTTACTTAATCAGTCCAAATCTTCAAATGGAAAACTTCTGTTTCAAAGAATATCTTATAAAAAGTAAAAATCAATAAGATAGTTTTTCGTTCATCAAAAACAAAAGGCAACAACCAGGACAATATACTTAAATAATACCATGCGCCAAGGACCCATGTCAAGGTTTTACATGTCATGAGTCCATATCATTATTGCAAATTTGAAATTGACTTGTTCAATGTGACTGTACAGAATGTGTTTTTCAACGGAAAGCATGCTTTCACAGTGTAAGAATCTGAACGACAACCAATGTCAACATTTATATATTTTCAATAGCGGTGTGACAGCATTATTCACAGACATTTGTTTCATGAATGCGAAAAGCACAAAATAACCCCGGCATTTTTTTGACCAATTAGAGATAATGAGCTGAAGTGTTGCATTCCCACTTTCCATTCTCATTTTAATAAACACAGGAAAGCAAATCTTTTTATGATATATCGGGTCTCCGTTCTATATTTTAAAAGCAATCAAAGTCCCTGGAGTACAATACAGATAACAATGACAAGATTGACAATATTTAAAATATTTAAGTGAAGAAACTAATTATATTTGTTTAAAGTAGTCAAAGACCTTATGCAAATAACACACATTTGATATGACAGAAACAGAACAACCCTGAAATACTATGGAACCGACTCTTCCTATAAATAAAAAATGCAAATTAAAAAAACCGGAAAAAAACAAGTACTTAAATGAAAAAAAAAAACATAAAACAAACGAAACAATAAAACAGATAAAAACGAAGTCATTTATTGGTCTTTAAAAACAAAAGTGAAACAACAGAAGTCAGGCACATTCAGGTAATATGTTTAAAATAAAGTTGCAACCTTTGTGCCGAGGTCTTGAATAAGTTTTCAAAACAATAATTTACAATCAAAATGTAACTAAACAATATTGACGTACCAAGTACTGTCTACTTGATGATTTATCGTCTTTGCAATCCAACGTGCCAAGTATAGGTACTGTGTGATAGTAACATTTAACAATATCTGTGCAACGTCAAAATGCAAAACGGAAATGATATACGTTTTATATATAATGACCAGAAGGAAATTATCTTTCTATTTAAAACAAATAAAAACCCGTTGATACACGTATACACGAATTACTTGTCTTATTAAGGTTTATGAACCCTTCTGTAGCCATTTTTGTACGAATTTTTCAAACCTCAATTGTATCAAAACTACAGATATAATGAATAATAGAGTACATATTCCAAGGGGAAACTTAATGCAAAGCATTATTTTTTACTGTTTCATTGCATTTGATAGAAAAGGTGGGCTTTGTGGCAAATAAATTAAGATTTTTATACAAAATCCACAGCCATCAGATATAACTTGTTTGTATCAGAACAAACTCTGTTCCGATTGAGCCGTATATTCTGCAGAATAAGCAAATACTTTGCTTTACATTATTGTCATCTTAGTAAATATCAAAATTGGGAACACACCCACAATTGTCTTTGAAACTAGAGGCTCTCAAGAGGCTGTGTCGCTCACCTGTATATACTGATGCTTTGGAAGTCATGTAAAATAAAGTTATAAGCATAATAAATAGTTTTAGATATATTTTAATGATATCTAAGATAATAAGAAAAAACTGCAAAATTTCGGTAAAACTACTAACTCAGAGGCAGCAACCCAACAACGAGTTGTCAGATTCGTCTGAAAATTTCAGGGCAGATAAAACAAAATCTAATAAAGTGACTTTTACATTGTTGCCATCTGTCAGATTTACTCTTAATGCTTTAGTTTCAGAGATATAAGTAAAAAACTGCATTTTACCCCTATGTTCTGTTTTTAACCATGTCGTCCATGATAGTTTGAAGGCGAGGTTATCGGACACATTTTTAGACAAGATACGCTAATGATGATTGTGGTCAGGATATTTGAAATTTGTCCTTGTAGTTGCAGAAGCGAAGATTTCTATAAAAGATTACAGAAATTTAAGAAAAATTGTTAAAAATTGACTTTAAATGGCCATAATTCCTTGAGTGGTCAACTGACAAGTTTGATCATTTTGACGTATTTTTAGATCTTTCTTTGCTGAACATTATTGCTGTTTACTGTGTATCTCTATCTATAATAATATTCAAGATTATAACCAAAAACGGCAAAATGTACTTAAAATGAACAATTCAGGGGCAGCAACCCAATAACGGGTTGTCTGATTCGTCTTGACAATTTCAGGACAGATAGATCTTGACCTGATAAACAATTTTACCCCTATCCATGTTTTAAATGCTTTGGTTTCATAGATAAGTACAAATCTACATTTTTAACCCTATGATCTATCTGACGCCATGGCGGCCATCTTGAATTATTGGCTGGGTAACCGGACACATGTTTTAAACTATATACCCCAATTCTGATTGTGGCCCAGTTTGGTTAAATTTGGCTCAGTGGTTTCAGAGGAGAACATTTTTGTTAAAGTAAACGACGACGGACGATAAGCCAAGTGAGCTAAAATCAATTATATTTCAAGAACATCTAAACTTTGGCGTAATTTAATGAAAAATCCGCATTGAAAATCCAAGTTTCGAATTACTAAAAATTTGCATTGCAGTTTATAAATAATAGCACAAAATACACGCGTATATTTAGCCTAGTATTCACAAATGTACATTTAAAAAAAAAATATGATGGTAGAAATCACCAAAATTTCCCGTGTATTTAAAATACAAAATTTAATTTTAAATCGTATCACTTAATATGTGCTATAAATAGCTCTTTGAAAAATACACCTTTAATGTTGGTGTAGGTTTTGGAAAATATGAAATATTTCAAGAATCATTTTGAATTTCAATGTAGCAAATTGGAAAATTAGTGATATTTCATGCTGTCTTTTTCTGAAACCCGCAATTGCCATCCTTAGATTCACATATTAGAATGACAAAATACACTTATACTGCCAATCACACATTTCGTGTGTATAATGAAACGTGCATGAATATAAGACACAAAGTATTTTCTATACACAGTTATAATAGATTCTTTATGTATTTGTCCTAAATCTGGAATCTGTTACCGGTATAATAGATAATAAGTAATTCAGCAACCTTATTTCATAAGCCTCCTTTTTTTTTTATATAATTTCAGAAACAAAATTGAGTCAAGTAAGCGACACAGGCTCTTGAAAGCCTGTAGTTTATTCTGTTATGTCGGTATTTTAGTGGTTACAAATAATTGGATATATCAATTGGTTTGGTATATCAAATGTCAAATGTACCTCCCTTTTCTATTATTACACATGTGCATTATATGCTTGACTAGTAGAAAAAAAAAAAAAAAAAAAATAATATATTATTATACAAGTGGATTGAAAAATAGAGATAAACTAGATTTGTACATGTTAGTTTATTCCATTTTACAATCTAACTTAACATTTATTATTATAAAAATCAACATGTTTGAAAATTAAATTAATTAAATTGTTTCAGTATCATCGTAATTCTACACTTTACAAAATGTGGTAAAAGACACTTTAGAAAATTGTTTTATATTTTTATGTTTTCATTAATTTGATGATCGCATTAACAGATAATTCTGTTAAAGTGTACAATGTTGACAAGGTGAATAGTGAATAACGTATCAGATATATTTTAGTTTAAAGCAACGAACAGGTCGTGACACCTGTACAAAAAAGTGGCACAAATATTTATGACAAAAACTGATGTTGAAAATCTCATCGAGGAATCGACTAAAATAACAAACAAAAAAGTGATGTAGTGGAAGAGGTGGATGGGCAACAAAAATATCCTGCATTGGTAGAGATGGAAAGGCAATAACAAAATTCCAAATAGGACGAAGTGGAAGGGAAAAATAAAACGTCCTGCAATGGAAAAGATGGAAAGGCAATTGAAACGTCCTGCAGTGGAAAAGGAGGATAGGGCATCCAGCTTAAAGAGTATCAACCTGGATCTGTCAATAAAGTGCTGCAAAATAAAAGAAGAAAGCTGAGCCAAATAAAGCACCATTTATGCAGCTATTTCAAAAGAATCATCTGAACTATTAGAAATTTATGATTAAAAAAATGTTATAAACAATTTCTTTTACTTAAGAAAAGACCGGCTGATAAAAATCTTTCTACGTAGTGATACATGTCTCTTTATCAGGCGTATACACAAAGGAGCAATATTCACAGACTTAAAATCAAACAAAATATAGGTTAAAACATTGTTATATGTACTTGTCAAGCATAAAATGCACATGTGTAATAAGACAAAAGGGAAGTACATTTGTTATTTGATATACCAAACCAATTGATATATCCAAATATTTATAACTAAAATACCGACATAACAGAATAAATTACAGGCTTTCAAGAGCCTGTGTCGCTCACTTGACTCAACTTTGGTTTTTGAAATTATATGAAAAAAAAAGAAGATAAAAATCATAACAGATACTTAAATAATGAATTAGGCCAAATTTTTTTTAATATTGGCCCCATGATTTTAAAATAAATCCTGGTGGCCATCTGGAAAAATAAATCATCAACAAAGTAGCAACACTTCATCAGCACATCATAAGGAGCATGTATGAACACGTTACACTCATTTTTACGTTTTGTGATATCAATTTTTCATAAATAAAAAAAACCCAAGGATGATCTGTACAGTATGAAAAAGTTAATTACCCTATTGTTTTCTGATGAAAAAAAACATAAACTTGAAATATTAGGCACTCCAATTATTTAACATAGAAAAATATAAAAAAAATCCTTATCTGTGTTTTAGATATGTTCCGAGTTATAACATTCTAACTTTTTTGTTTTGTTTATCAGATAAAAATTAGTAAATTCAAAGTATTACATGCCTGAAATGGCATCCCATTATACTGAAAGATAACTTTGTGACTGAGTGCTTGAATTCGAAAAATATATAACAACTAGTATCTCAATTGTTTGTAAAACAATTGAAAGGTCTTTCCTGTAAAAGTGATGTTTTCGTAATGTTCTTTGTACGACCTTTCGTTAGATATACGACAAGCATACCTTCTGAAACTTTTTCCTTTTTACACTTAATGACCTCATCCGCCTACATTTTTGAGATCGGAAGTATGATATATGTAACACAGGGTAGATGAGCTTTCATTTGACATGCGACAATGTCATGTTCTAAAAAGGTTGATTTTTGCACTTTATAACCCCATTCAACCAATTTTTGGAGGATGGGAATTTGATATTTCAAATGTACACATCATGACCTTTCATTTGATATACAACAACCCTATCGTAAAAGAAAATGTATTTTTTGCACTCAATGACCCTATCCAACCAATTTTTGGGGGTCGTCAATTTGAAATTTGAAATGTACGCTTTATGTTCTTTCATTTGATATGCGACAACCTGACCATCTGAGAAATTTTAATTTTTGCACTAAATGACCCCATCCTTCCACCTGGGATGAAAAAGAGGTTTAAAATGTTCATTTTTAAGTAGAGTGTATTGAGACCTTCAATTTGATATATCAGATGACCCCATTTGATAAAGTGCAAAAAATGATGCAATATCAACTAATATATAAATAGAAGTTATGAAACTTACAAAGTCAATGCAAAAATTTCAAATTGATATTTTGGTGTTTTTTTCCATGGAATGTTTTTGGTATTTTGTCAAACATATAACTATGTTAACCTCTTCAATTTCTAAAACATTTTAAGTAGTTGGCTCTTGTTGAATCAGAAATACATGCCTCCGCTCGCAAAACTTCAAACTGAATTACCTCTAAAACGACAATAGACATCTCAAATCTGTTAAATGATAAATGATCTACAGTTAAAGGACAACATTATAGAAAGAGAATTGGAACAATTTCAAAGTTCACCAAGCTCACAATTAATCATCAAACATATGATGCAATACCAAACTTAAGAACCGGAAGTCGTAGAGACATGAGACTAGTGCCATTCAACTCAGGACCACTTAACTTTTTAAATATCACAAGATCAAGGTCATTGTATACTGTGAAGGTCAAGGTGAAATTTCGTCATGACCTGACATTGACCTCAAATTGAAGGTCTTGAATTACTGATTATCTTTGCAGTTTATAGTAGGTTGATATCTGTTACCTTTAAAAAGATATACACAAAATACTATACTTTTAAGAATCATCCCGATGTAAATTTTGAACAGACGGTCAGACATTTTTGGTCTTAGTCTATAAAATGTAGAGCTCGTCGAGAGGAACATTTTATACGCTGTATGTATGCAGCAAAGTCTTATCGTTTTCCTAATATGTAAGCTTGAAATTGCAGCGTATTTTTTTTTTGCACTCTGTGACCTTTGACCTTGGGTGCATATTAAAGGCCACATGAATTAAAGATAATTGGTGAAGGTTCCAGGTCTCTATGACTTCCGGTTCTCGAAATAGAATTTTTCAAAAAATATGTTAATTTTTTCAAGGGAAATAACTCCTTATAAGGGTTAATAACAACATTATTGTACATGTCCATTAACATTGTTATCTGTTCCTGTACATGTTGCCGTTTTCAAATCGATTCTATCTCTTATACTTTTTGAATAAAATGCAAAGGAAAGAAATTGTTTCAAGGGGATATAACTCTCATAGGGGACGATGAAATCCTATGCAGCCTCATATGGTAACACATTATGATGAGATGTACATTTTGTCCAAATAAGGTCATGATATCTTTAAAAACCACGAGGGGGGGCCATGTTGAAAAAAATCAATAAAAGGGAGATAACTTCTTAAGGGGATGATGAAATTCTACAAAAGTTTATCAGTTTACAGTTCATAATGAGGTCTATCGATGGTTCAATTTTGATATTGATAACTCCAATAGAAGCGGTAGGAGGGCGTGCCAAACAAATGCTGGAAGTAAAAAAAAAAGAAACTAGTATCTCAATTGTTTGTAAAACAATTGAAAGGTCTTTCCTGTAAAAGTGATGTTTTCGTAATGTTCTTTGTACGACCTTTCGTTCGATATACGACAAGCATACCTTCTGTAACTTTTCGCTTTTTACACTTAATGACCTCATCCGCCTACATTTTTTAGATCGGAAGTATGATATATGTAACACAGGGTAGATGAGCTTTCATTTGATATGCGACAACGCCATGTTTTAAAAAGTTTGATTTTTGCACTTAATAACCTCATCCAACCAATTTTTGGAGGTTGGGAATTTGATATTTCAAATGTATACATCATGACCTTTCATTTGATATACAACAACCCTATCGTAAAAGAAAATTTATTTTTTGCACTCAATGACCCCATCCAACCAATTTTGGGGGACGTCAATTTGAAATTTGAAATGTACGCTTTATGTTCTTTCATTTGATATGCGACAACCTTACCATCTGAGAAATTTGAATGTTTGCACTAAATGACCCCACCCTTCCCCCTGGGATGAAAAGGGGGTTTAAAATTTTCATTTTTTAAGTAGAGTTTATTAAGACCTTCAATTTGATATATCAGATGACCCCATTTGACAAAGTGTAAATAATGATGCAATATCAACTATATTAATAGAAGTTATGAAACTTACAAAGTCAATGCAAAACATGAAAATTTCAAATTGATTTTTTGGTGTTTTTTTCCATGGAATGTTTTTGGTATTTGGTCAAACACATAACTATGTCAACCTCTTCAATTTCTAAAACATTTTTCGTGGTAAGCTCTTGATGATTCAGAAATACATGCCTCCGCTCGCAAAACTTCAAACTGCATTATCTCTAAAACGACAATAGATATCTCAAATCTGTTCAATGATAAAAGATCTACAGTTGAAGGACAACATTATAGAAAAAGAATGTGGACAATTTCAAAGTTCACCAAGGTCACAATTAATCATCAAATATATGATGCAATACAAAACTTGAGAACCGGAAGTCGTAGAGACATGGGACTATCACCATTCAACTCAGGACCACTTGACCTTTCAAATGTCACAAGGTCAAGGTCATAGTATAATGTGAAGGTCAAGGTGAAATTTCATCATGACCTGACATTGACCTCAAATTGAAGGTCTTGAACTACTGATCATCTTTGCAGTTTATAGTAGGTTGATATCTGTTACCTTTAAAAAGATATACACACAATACTATACTTTTAAGAATCATCCCGTCGTAACTTTTGAACAGACAGTCGGAATCTTTTGAGCTCAGTGTATAAAATGTAGAGCTTGTCGAGAGGAACATTTTATACACTGTAAGTATGCAGCAAACTCTTATCGTTTTCTTAATATGCAAGCTTGAAATTGCAGCGTAATTTTTTTTTGCACTTGGTGACCTTTGACCTTGGGTGCAAATTAAAGGTCACATGAACTTAAGATTATTGGTGTAGGTCCCAAGTCTTTACGACTTCCGGTTCTCGAGATACAATTTTTCAAAAATTGTGTATATTTTTTCAAGGGAAATAACTCCTTATAAGGGTTAACAACAAAATGATTGTATATGTTTATTATCATTGCCATTTGGTCTTGTACATGTTGCCGTAATCAAATCGATTCTATCTTGAATACTTTTTGAGAAAAATGTAAAAGAAAGAAATTGCTTCAAGGGGACGTAACTCTCATAGGGAATGATGAAATCCTTAGCAGCCTCATATGGTAACACATCATGATGAGATCTAACTTTTGTCCAAATAAGGTCATGATATCTTTTAAAGCATTTAAGGGGGGCCATGTTGAAAAAAATCAATAAAAGGGAGATAACTTCTAAAGGGGATGATGAAATCCTACAAAAGTTCATCTGGTAAAAGTTCATGATGAGGTCTATCAATGATCCATATTTGGTCTTGATAACTTCAACAGAAAGGGGATGAGGCCTTGTCAAACAAATGTTGGAAGAAAAAAAAGAAAAAGAAAAAAAAACACTAGTATCTCAATTGTTTGTAAAACAATTGAAAGGTCTTTCCTGTAAAAGTGATGTTTTCGTTATGTTCTTTGTACGACCTTTCGTTTGATATACGACAAGCATACCTTCTGAAACTTTTCGCTTTTTACACTTAATGACCTCATCCGCCTACATTTTTGAGATCGGAAGTATTATATATGTAACACATGGTAGATGAGCTTTCATTTGATATGCGACAACGCCATGTTCTAAAAAGTTAAAATTTTGCACTTAATAACCCCATCCAACCAATTTTTGGAGGTTGGGAATTTGATATTTCAAATGTACACATCATGACCTTTCATTTGATATACAACGACCCTATTGTAAAAGAAATTATTTTTTTTGGACTCAATGACCCCATCCAACCAATTTTTAAGGGACGTCAATTTGAAATTTGAAATGTACGCTTTATGTTCTTTCATTTGATATGCGACAACCTTACCATCTGAGAAATTTGAATTTTTGCACTAAATGACCCCACCCTTCCACCTGGGATGAAAAAGAGGTTTAAAATTTTCATTTTGAAGTAGAGTTTATTGAGACCTTCAATTTGATATATCAGATGACCCCATTTGACAAAGTGCAAAAAATGATGCAATATCAACTATATAAATAGAAGTTATGAAAGTCACAAAGTCAATGCAAAACATGAAAATTTCAAATTTATTTTTGGGTGTTTTTTTTCCATAGAATGTTTTTGGTATTTGGTTAAACATATAACTATGTCAATCTCTTCAATTTCTTAAACATTTTAAGTGGTTAGCTGTTGTTGTTTCAGAAATACTTGCCGCCGCTCGAAAAACTTCAAACTGCATTATCTCTAAAACGACAATAGATATCTCAAATCTGTTAAATGGTAAATGATCTGCAGTTAAAGGACAACACTATAGAAAAAGAAATGGGACAATTTCAAAGTTCACCAAGGTCACAATTAATCATCAAATATATGATGCAATACCAAACTTAAGAACCGGAAGCCGTGGAGACATGGGACTACCACCATTCAACTCAGGACCACTTGACCTTTCAAATATCACAAGGTCAAGGTCATAGTATACTGTGAAGGTCAAGGTGAAATTTCATCATGACCTGACATTGACCTCAAATTAAAGGTCTTGAAATACTGATCATCTTTGCAGTTGATAGTAGGTTGATATATGTTACCTTTTAAAAGATATACACAAAATACTATACTTTTAAGAATCATCCCGTTGTAACTTTTGAACAGACGGTCGGACATTATTGGGCTTATTGTATAAAATGTAGAGCTCGTCGAGAGGAACAATTTACATGCTATATGTATGCAGCAAAGTCTTATCGTTTTACTAATATGTAAGCTTGAAATTGCAGCGTAATTTTTTTTTGCACTCAGTGACCTTTGACCTTGATTGTATATTAAAGGTCACATGAATTAAAGATTATTGGTGAAGGTCCCCAGTCTCTACGACTTCTGGTTCTCGAAATACAGTTTTTCTAAAATTATGTACATTTTTTCAAGTGGAATAACTCCTTATAAGGGTTAATAACAAAACAAGTGTACATGTTTATTAGCATTGCCATCTGTTCATGTACATGTTGCCGTTTTCAAATCGATTCTATCTCTTATACTTTATATGAAAAATGCAAAAGAAAGAAATTGTTTCAAGGGGATATAACTCTCATTGGGGACGCTGAAATCTTAATCAGCCTCACATGGTAATACATCATTATGAGATCTACATTATGTCCAATTAATGTCATGATATCATTAAAATTAACGAGGGGGGGTCATGTTGAAAAAAATCAATAAAAGGAAGATAACTCCTAAAGGGGATGATGAAATTCTTAACAGGGTCATTTGGTAATACATCTTGGTGAGGTCTAGCTATGGTCCATATTTGGTCCTAATAAGTTCAACAGAAACAAGAGGCGGGCATGTCAAAAAAATGTTGGAAGAAAAAAAGGAAAAAAAAGAAAAAAAAACATTAGAAAAACAATAAGGTCTTTCCTCACGTAGGGGAAAGACCTTAATTAGAAAAACAATAAGGTCTTTCCTCACGTAGGGGAAAGACCTTAAAAACTAGTATCTCAATTGTTTTTAAAACAATTGAAAGGTCTTTCCTGTAAAAGTGATGTTTTCGTAATGTAGCTTGTGCGACCTTTCGTTTGATATACGAAAAGCATACCTTCTGAAACTTTCCGCTTTTACCACTTAATGACCTCATCCGCCTACATTTTGAGATCGGAATTATGATATAAATAACACTGAGTAGATGAGCTTTCATTTGATATGCGACACGGCCATGTTCTAGAAAGTTTGATTTTTGCACTTAATAACCCTATCCAAGTAATTTTTGGAGGTCAGGAATTTGATATTTCAAATATACACATCATGACCTTTCATTTGATATACAACAACCCTATCTTGAAAGAAAATTTATGTTTTGCACTCAATGACCCCATCCAATCCATCTTTAAGGGACGTCAATTTGAATTTTGAAATGTACACTTTATGTTCTTTCATTTGATATGCGACAACCTTACCATCTGAGAAATTTGAATGTTTGCACTAAATGACCCCACCCGTCCCCCTGGAATGAAAAAGGGGTTTAAAATTTTCATTTTCAAGTAGAGTTTATTAAGACCTTCAATTTGATATATCAGATGACCTCATTTGACAAAGTGCAAATAATGATGCAATATCAAATATATAAATAGATGTTATGAAACTTACAAAGCAAGGCAAAACTTGAAATTTTCAAATTGATTTTTTGGTGTTTTTTTTCCATGGAATGTTTTTAGTATTTGGTCAAACATATAACTGTGTTAACCTCTTCGATTTATAAAACATTTTAAGTGGTAACCTCTCGTTGATTCAGAAATACATGCCTCCGCTCGCAAAACTTCAAACTGCATTATCTCTAAAACGACAGCAGATATCTCAAATCTGTTAAATGGTAAATGATCTACAGTTAAAGGACAACATCATAGAAAAAGAATTGGGACAATTTCAATGTTCACCAAGGTCACAATTAATCATCAAATATATGATGCAATACCAAACTTGAGAACCGGAAGTCGTAGAGACATCGGACTATCACCATTCAACTCAAGACCACTTGACCTTTCAAATATCACAAGGTCAAGGTTATAGTATAATGTGAAGGTCAAGGTGAAATTTCATCATGACCTGACATTGACCTCAAATTGAAGGTCTTGAATTACTGATCATCTTTTCAGTTTATAGTAGGTTGATATCTGTTACCTTTAAAAAGATATACACAAAATACTATACTTTTAAGAATCATCCCGTTGTAACTTTTGAACAGACGGTCGGACATTTTTGGGCTTATTATATAAAATGTAGAGTTCGTCGAGAGGAACATTTTATACGCTGTATGTAGGCAGCAAAGTCTTATCGTTTTCCTAATATGTAAGCTTGAAATTGCAGCGTAATTTTTTTTTGCACTCTGTGACCTTTGACCTTGGGTGCATATTGAAGGTCACATGAATTAAAGATTATTGGTGAAGGTCCCAAGTCTCTACGACATCCAGTTCTTGAAATAGATTTTTTCTAAAATTGTATAAATTTTTCAAGGGGAATAACTCCTTATAAGGGTTAATAACAAAATGATTGTATATGTTCATTAACATTGCCATCTGTTCCTGTACATGTTGCCGTTTTCAAATCGATTCTATCTCTAACATTTTTTGAGAAATGAGCAAAGGAAAGAAATTGTTTCAAGGGGAAATAACTCTCAAAGGGGATGATGAAATTCTATGCAGCCTCATATGGTAATACATCATGATGAGATGTACCTATTGTCCAAATAAGATCATGATATCTTTAAAAACAACGAGGGGGGGCCATGTTGAAAAAAATCAATAAAAGGGAGATAACTTCTAAAGGGGATGATGAAATCCTACACAGCCTCATCTGGTAATACTTCATAATGAGGTCTACCGATGGTCCATATTTGGTTTTGATAACTCCAATAGAAACGAGGGGAGGCCATGTCAAACAAATGCTGGATGAAAAAAAAAAAAAAAAAAAAAAAAAAACTAGTATCTCAATTGTTTGTAAAACAATTGAAAGGTCTTTCCTGTAAAAGTGATGTTTTCGTAATGTACTTTGTACGACCTTTCGTTTGATATACGACAAGCATAACTTCTGAAACTTTTCGCTTTTAATACTTAATGACCTCATCCGCCTACATTTTTTTTAGATCGGATGTATGATAAATGTAACATAGAGTAGATGAGCTTTCCTTTGATATGCGACAATGCTATGTTCTAGAAAGTTTGATGTTTGCACTTAATAACCCTATCCAACTCGTTTTTGGAGGTTAGGAATATGATTTTTCAAATGTACACATCATGACCTTTCATTTGATATACAACAACCCTATCTTAAAAGAAAATTTATTTTTTGCACTCTATAACCCCATCAAACCCATATTTGAGAGATGTCAATTTGAAATTTGAAATGTACGCTTTATGTTCTTTCATTTGATATGCGACAACCTTACCATCTGCGAAATTTGAATGTTTGCACTAAATGAACCCACCCTGCCCACTGGGATGAAAAGGGGGTTCAAAATTTTCATTTTTAGGTAGAGTTTATTTAGACCTTCAATTTGATATATCAGATGACCCCATTTGACAAAGTACAAATAATGATGCAATATCAACTATATAAATAGAAGTTATGAAACTTACAAAGTCAATGCAAAACTTGAAAATTTCAAAATGATTTCTTAGTGTATTTTTCCATGGAATGTTTTTGGTATTTGGTCAAACATATAACTATGTCAACCTCTTCAATTTCTTAAACATTTTAAGTGGTAAGCTCTTGTTGATTCAGAAATACATGCCTCCGCTCGCAAAACTTTAAACTGCAGTATCTCTATAACGACAATAGATATCTCAAATCTGTTAAATGATAAATGATCTACAGTTGAAGGACAACATTATAGAAAAAGAATTGGGACAATTTCAAAGTTCACCAAGGTCACAATTAATCATCAAATATATGATGCAATACCAAACTTGAGAACCGGAAGTCATAGAGACATGGGACTATCACCATTCAACTCAGGACCACTTGACCTTTCAGAGATCACAATGTCAAGGTCATAGTATAATGTGAAGGTCAAGGTGAAATTGCATCATGACGTAACATTGACCTCAAATTGAAGGTCTTGAATTACTGATCATCTTTGCAGTATATAGTAGGTTGATATCTGTTACCTTAAAAAAGATATACACAAAATACTAGATTTTTAAGAATCATCCCGTTGTAACTTTTGAACAGACAGTCGGACATTTTTCGGTTAATAATATAAAATGTAGAGCTCGTCGAGAGGAACATTTTATACGCTGTATGTATGCAGCAAAGTCTTATCGTTTTCCTAATATGTAAGCTTGAAATTGCAGCGTAATTTTTTTTTGCACTCAGTGACCTTTGACCTTGGGTGCATATTCAAGGTTACATGAATTACAGATTATTGGTGCAGGTCCCAAGTCTCTACGACTTCCGGTTCTGAAAATAAAAAAATTCTAAAACTGTTCACAATTTTTCAAGGGGAATAACTCCTTATAAGGGTTAATAACAAAATGATTGTATATGTTCAATAACATTGCCATCTGTTCTTGTACATGTTACTGTTTTCAAATCGATTCTGTCTTGAATACTTTTTGCTAAAAATGTAAAAGAAAGAAATTGCTTCAAGGGGACATAACTCTCATAAGGAATGATGAAATCCTTAGCAGCCTCATATGGTAACATATCATGATAAGATCTAGCTATTGTTCAAATAAGGTCATGATATCTTTTAAAACATTTAAGGGGGGCCATGTTGAAAAAAATCAATAAAAGGGAGATAACTTCTAAAGGGGATGATGAAATCCTACAAAAGTTCATCTTGTAAAAGTTCATGATGAGGTCTATCGATGGTCCATATTTGGTCTTGATAACTTCAACAGAAAGGGGAGGAGGCCTTGTCAAACAAATGTTGGAAGAAAAAAAAGAAAAAGAAAAAGAAAAAAAAACATTAGAAAAACAATAAGGTCTTTCCTCACGTAGGGGAAAGACCTTAAAAAAAACATGCGAAAAACAATAAGGTCTTTCCTCACGGAGAGGAAAGACCTTAAAAATGTAAAAACTTGAAGGCAATGTAAACAGAATGACAGCAATATTGTGTTATAATTTTATGTAATTGACAAAATTTTTGTTAATCTCGTATCATTTTTACCAGAGAGCGCTTTTGCGATGACGTTAAAAACAAAAAATAACGTTTGAATTAATTAAGCGCAATTAACTGTCCAAAATAAAAAGGGGCACGCAAGGAATAAACGATACATATTATAAACAGCTTTATGAATATTTATAGCCTGCTAAGGCCCGAATGTAAACAAAGAGGGAACCACGTTTTAAACATTTGACGTGTAAACGTTAAATGCAAAACAATATTCGTGTGAACATCTGACTGATGTTATTCAAATTAAAGTAATTAGTGGCCGTTTGATACCTTGTCTCTTTTTAAATCTCATATGTAACGCTGCATTGATCAGTTCATCAAATTTTCGTCTAACCCTAAATTACAAACAAATTATATTCAATTTGCCTTTTTTAATTTCAGAATTAACCAAAACAGTGTAATCCACACATAATGATAGTTATTTTATACAGCCACTATGATAAGTAAATAGACTCTTCATAGATTCAAAAATTAAAATTGTATACCTGCGTCAGACGCGCCTTTTGTTTACAAAAGACTCACCAGTGACGCTCGAATCAAACCGCTAGAACTCGGTGGTTTTTGGCAATCCAAGTTGGAATAAATAAATCGAAGTAAAGAAAACTGTGGTTATAGCACGTGGGACTGATTACTGCACTATATGATAGTGGAATCTTTGTCAGATCTACAGTTATCAACTAAATATACGTAATCTCAATCTCATTTGCCCATTTTGATTATCAACATTATCTAAAACGTATTTGTCATACCCACTATATATATTAAATAAACATGTTGAAGCTCATAAGCTGATGGAAATCTTCGTTTTACAAACAATGATTGGATAAATGAAGATCAATGTCATTAAAATTAAAGAAAATAGAAGTAAAAGTTTCGTGACATATAAAAAATAGAAATGACAGGCGGACACGATAAGTTGCATTTAAAGACAATTGAAATCTAAATTTAAAGGATGACGAAAACAGCACTAACGCAACAGGTTAAATATTAAAATGCATAGATTTAATTCAAGTCGAAGGATATTGGAAATTATATCGTAGATGTTGAATATAGAGCGTGGCTAATGACAATGATAACTGTTACATGATTGTGTTATACACAAATGAGTGTAAAAATATCAATGGTATGCTTGGAGATATAAAAAAATAATAGGAGATATTTTACAACGAATTAAAAAAGTTACTATTAATACTCGTGTAAAATATACAAATTTACTAATTTGTTTTATATTTTGTCCTTTTTTTAATACAATAAAGTCATTTTATTAGTTATGATAATCATTAAACATAAAACTAAAATGTACACGTGTCTTACCTCAGGTCCCTTTATCAAGTTTGTGTGCTAGAAAAGAAGTGGTATCTATTTATAATGTTATTTTTAGAAATGGGTTTTACCGAATGTTAAATTGATTTAAATGTAAAAAGCAGACGGTGAGGCCGACGGTTTATATTATAATCTATTGAGCATTTGGTATTTTTCTTTTTTCTGTGAAGCAAACAAAAGAAAGTTTTACGGGTACATGTATCATAAACATGTAAAAGTAAAAAAAAATACACATAAGGAGATGTGGGATGCTTGGCATTGAGACAATAATACATCAGAGTAAAATTAATGTGGTGATAAGCAATTATATGTCAACATTTGATTTCAATAAAAAAAAAACCAAGAACGTGTTCCTAGTACATGGATGCATCCGCACTAGCATTTTTTTTTATATAAAAAGAGGATGTGGTATGATTGCCAATGAGACAACTCTCCACAAGAGACCAAAATGACACAAAAACTAACAACTATAGGTCACCGTACGGCTTTTACCCATGAGCAAAGTCCATACAAAATAGTCAGCTATTAAAGGCCCCGATAAGACAATGTAAAACAATTCAAACGAGAAAACTAAGTTTAGTGGACCGTGAAAATGGAATAAAACTCTAATTTGGTATTAAAATTAGAAAGATCATATCATACTGAACACGTGTACTAAGTTTCAAATTGATTGGACTTCAACATCATAAAGAACTACCTCGACCAAAAACCTGAAGCGGGACAGATCATTTTGTAGGTTCAGTGGACCGTTAAAATAGGTTAAAAATTTGGCATTGAAATAAGAAATATTATATGATAGGGAACATGTGTACTAATTTTCAAGTTGATTGGACTTCAACTTACGCAATTGACCAACAAATTTAACCTGAAGCGGGACAGACGGACGAACGAACGAACGAACGAACGAACGAACGAACGGACGGATGAACGGACGCAAGGAGGAACAAACGAGAGCACCGACCAGAACACATAATGCCGATCAATGGGGCATAAACAAGCATACCATTCAGTCGGATGAAAAAGGATTCGACACCGAAGTTTTAAATAAGCAAAACGAGAAAAGTTAATCCGTATACCGTAAATTCAGAAATTAATGCATAAAAATAGTAAAAATTAAAATCGTATTAAAGTCTAAAATGACAAAAAAATCGTAATTATAAATGCACTCAATAATTTCTGAATTAAAATAACATCAATATTTAGTATCCCAATATAATTATGTAAACCACTATAACAAACTTAAAACAATAATGATTATTGTTTATAAGTGGTAAATTTTCCAGTTCAGAGTACCAATATATCCAAATCACCTTCATATGACGTATCAATGTAATACCTGTTTTGCATCGAAAAGAAAAGTACACAATCACGGCAATATATATATATATACTGTTTCTGGTTAGATTCATTCAACCTTAACATAAACACATCAATAAACACTATGAAAATATGACCAATGGTGCCAAAAAAATAAAAGACAAATGATAGGGAAAATTCATAAAATGTCTTTTTTTCTCGAACCATTCAAATATCAGTATCATTTAAGGATCAATCCTTTATTTAATTCGTATTTTGGTTTTGGAAGGTAATTGGTAGTCTGTTGTATGAGTTAAAACAGAAAACAAGTGTTGCCTTTACAAAAAGTATGATTTTTCAGCAAGCATTTCATTCCATGTAATCGAAAGTCTTACCGTTTAAAGCAGTGACATCCACTGAGATTTTTTATCAGAATAAAATTTTCTTCATTACTTTATTTCAAAATATTGTGTTTTTATACTTAAAATGAAATCTTTTAACTAACTACACTTACATATGCACGGTATGTAGACTATGATTCAAAGGAAGTGCATTACATCAAAAAGAATGCTTTTAACATGCATATAACATATTTCAAATTAGATTGCTAAGAATATCAATTAAGAAATTTAAGTAAAATATGATTCACACACGAAACAAATAGGATACATATCTTTAATTTTGTTATTTAAATGACTGAAAGTGTATCTTGCATTGGATAGTTATTATTTCGTGCGCAATTCAATTACCAAAAAAAAACGTGAACTATACTCTGTTCACCTGCTATTTTAGCTTCACAACCACAAATTATATTTTACACACAGAAATGTTGCATACATTGTAAGAAGTTATCACAAAAGCAATTTATTATGCCTCTTATTGTGATATGGAACGATATGCAAGTGTCAGCTATGTGTAGTTGCTTCCGAATCCAATATCTATATCATATCTATTAACAAAGGAAAATTCGTAGTAGAAAAAAATAGAAACAACAATATGTTGGTCTACATTATATAAAACTTTAACCCTCCGACACAAACAAATAAGATTGTCAACATATTCGACATCATGGGGGGCAAATAGTTCAAGCTCTATATCAGTTCGAACCTAAACAATTCGTGCATACATAAAGGAAAAGATATGTCATAACATTGCATTGCTTGGAAATGTTTGTTTTTTGTTATTTTGTTTTTCATGTCAGAATGATCAATTTACTTGGATTCTAAACGTATCGTTTTTGTAGTAAAAGAATGGTTTTGAGGTTGGGAGTAGGTTTTATTTTTGCAATTTGTACAGAATAGTCATGTATGCAGACAAATAGAGACAACATAAGTCGAAAACACATTTTTGTTAAACATGCAGTGTAAATCAAACTTTAAACAGCGTTTTTGGTTTACTGCGGATATTCATACCTTTATTTCCTGTTAACGTTGATATAATTCAACAAGTTGCGCATTTAACAATTTGTAACACATTTGTTTATAAATTGTTTCAGCAGCAATAATCATTATGCTTATTCGTAAGTATATAAGGGGATAAATAGAACAGTTATATGTAGCACCATATATCACTTGATGTGAATGAAACATCGAACTAAATACAGGATGATATGCATGAATCGTTAATTATAATCGATGAAAAGTACAAGGTGTGAAAATGATATCAAAACCTATTGTTAGATTTGAATAATCTTGGTCATAATCATACGACAGCATGAATAATTTAGTTTTTAATTACATTCATACACATTCCGTGATACGGATTCATATAACAACAAAGTAATGTTTTATAAATTTCATGCCGCCTTTAGATTGAAAATGAAGACGATTTACGTATCTTCGATCTATGAAATAACACAACGCCTTTATCAGTAATACATTTCCCCCAGTTCAAATGCTTATCTGTAAACAACAATTCACTATCAGGAATCATCTAGAAAAAAGATTGGACAATTCTATTCGGCAGGCACAAGTAATGCCTGATGTGTAACACTACTGAAGTGTTGATATGTTCATAGAGAACATTTGTCATGGAAAAATTCAAGATATAACTCATCGTTTATCTAAATACTTCTATCGATTCAAACTCTTGAAAATAAAGGTATGATGCGGATATTGTTGCCTTTAATAAATGCTTTATTTCAACATAATGGGGTTCTATGCGACTGATATACCAGTGAGAGGTTTAGCTAGTTATAAAAGAATTTTAAACCAACATTATGTTCATAAGGAAATGCATGTACGTCAGAAATGTGACCTTTTGAAGTTGACAGCTGGGCAGCAATGCTTTTTTTAGATATAAAAATACGTTGCGAATTTATAAATCAAAGTTGCAATCCTAATTAAATAATCTTAAAAAATAAGACAATATCATAGACATGCCGAAAATAGAATATTTGATATTGTACAAACTATACCGCACTTTTATTTATATATATATACATATGGGTAGGGGGGAAGAATTTCTATAACAAGTATTGTTTGTTGCAATTTCATGCTGTACCTTATGATGTCATAATGATTACGTATTCAGAGTAGAATCATTTTACAATGTATGTTGATATCTTCATATATGTATTTCAAAATACACGCATTTGATAATACAAATAGAATGAAATTCAAAACAGTGTGGCTGTGACTATTGATTGACAGATTAAATTCATCCATTGACTGGGTCAATTTACGTGAACGTTTGTCTGTAACGACCACTGTTCACGACGTACCTACGATAGACATTTAAACTGTGAGGTCACCAAAGGTGTCTAATCGCCTTTAATTATAAAATAATTCGAAAATTTAATCAGGAATAGTCTTGATGTTTTTGATTTATATAATTGATATGAATCAAAACATCGTGTTATTTCTGATTAATTACTTTATTTAGGTGTTGAGAACCATTGGTGACCCCATAGTTAAAGAGTCTTTTAAAAGTGCATTGTGAGCAGTGGTCGTTACATATAAACGTTCACCTTAATTGTCCTAGTCAATGGATGAACTTAATGTGTCAATCAATGGCCACAGCCACACTGTTTTGAATTTCATTCTACAATGGTATTGTAGTATTAAACTCGCGACGTATTGTTTTTCATTCTACTTTTTGTACAGTTACCAATATGCAAGACGTATCAAACATCTATAGACATTGAAGAGTTAACATTATAACCTGTGAAAAACTATGTTTGTCAAGCAATATAATGCAATGCCATATTGATATGTCAATATAAATAAAATCCAATAGATACTTTAATTTATTCTTAAACAGAAGGGAAAACAGATCCACAAACATGATAAGAAGAAAATAAGAAAAGGAAATATAACAAAATTACGGAACTGAAATGCAAAAATACGTCCATATAGAATGACAACACTAAATACAATCAGTCAAAAGAAAACAGCTATATTCCTGACCTCGTATAGGCATTGTCTGAAAACATTTTATTGGTAGGATGTCATCCCACTTGTATGATGACAGTTGTTTCAGTTTCTGTAGAATTTACAAAAGAGGTTAGGCAACCCAAACAGACATTATAGGTTAATTTGACAATAATTGTAATCCAGCAGTCAAAACTGTAAACATACATCACAGACATGCTACGATGGATAGTTCAAAACAAAAATAAAAAATATCTGCCACATGTAGCTCTATCTTTTGAGCACAGAACATTCGTTTAAAGCGAAACTTATGAAACTATATATGAGTAATAGACAAATTAATCTATCAACAAAATGAATTAGATCCAGATTAAACTAAAATCTAAGTTTCAAATTGCTGAAAATTTACATTGCATTTTGTAAAACATATAACTTCATATGATATAACAATTTTTTTGATCTAGTATGTACACATATGCCTTTGTTGGTTAATTCAATGTTAAAAAATAGTGCTCGAAATTTTCGGTGTATTTAAATTACATTTTTGTAAAACCTGTACTATATTTAGTACTATATGTACTAAATATAGTTTTTGCAAGTGACGTTTTTATGTCTTTATGATACTTTAAATCGTAATATTTAAGAAATAATTCATGGGCGCTTATATTTTTAAATATACCGTTATTTTACCACGAAAAAAGAAAGATTAGCCAATCACAACACCATTGTTGCAGCTAGTTCAAAAGAATCAGTTTAACTAGGAGACAATCATGGCTGAGTAAACAAATGCTTTTTCTATTTGCTTCACGGATAAACAAATACGTCCAGAAAAAAAGGCAGCTGATAAAGATCTGTAAACGTATTAATTCATGTCTCAAAATTAGAAATGCATACAGAGGAAGAACATCCCTGACTTAAAGAAACAAGAAAAACAAACATAAGTTAAAAGCGTGTTAAATGTACTAAGGAGGCATATAATGAACATGTGTAAAAAGAGGAAAAGGAAGTTCATTTGGCAATCAATACACCAAATCAACTGATATAATCACTTAATAATAACCACATCACTTATCAGGAGTTCCGCCTGTCTTAGTTTTAATTAGTGCAAAAAATGTATGGTCAAAACTATTATTATATTCAACGAAACATCCAATCAGTTTGCACAAAAATTAAATTTTGCTAAAAAAAAGGCTTTATGACGTTTCATAATAATTAGCATTTTTGTTCTAATTAATCTTGTATGATCAATGTACATTTGATAAGAAATGCTACATATTTTGGCAATCATTGTGCACCAAAAATTTGGCTCTGACTCGTTTATCTGATATATGATAATCAAAGGGTAAAAAAATAGTCATTTGAATAAATAAATCATTAAATAAAAGGAAACTTAATTTTTAGAACTTAGTTTTGTGCAGTACACAAAAGTGATAGATGAATCTTATTCCCAAAATAAATGTCAACTGCGTTAAATTTAAAAATGTTCTTTCCTTTAAAAATCACATTAACCACAACTTAATCTATCATAAACAAATAGTATACATTCACTGTGATAATAAACCACTAAACTTCCGATGGCAATCCCTGTATGGATAAATAAAACTAAAGACATCTTTACATGGAACCAACTATTGACTAAATCTTACGTTAAACACAATATTTGATCAGAAACAGTTTATTTGTAGTTTAGATATGAACATTGACCAGAAGTTTATCCACGTACAGGTACCCTTTTAAAAGTTTAAAAGTTTAAAATACATAAGAACAGGCGCTGCTTGAAATCCTCGTTTGATAAAAACAGACGATCATGAAAGTAAATACAAGCAGTAAGATAAACCAAACTTGAATGTCAAAATTTGGAAACTGTGTAACATGAAAGGTGTACACATTTAGAGGCAATTATAAACAATAAAAACGTAATATATGACAACATATTTATTAATTCAATTAGATTTAAACATTAAACACATTCATTTGAATCAAGTCGAATGATATACTAGAAAACGTACATAGTTCGTGTTCAATACAGCGCTCGTCTCTTAATAATTACACAATAGAACAAAGAAACTTGGCTGATCTTAATTTCAATTGTATTCTTTTGGATATAAACGAAAAATAAATTAACAATGAATTAATTATACACAAACGTGTAAAATACACAATACTATTGATGGGTTCATAATTTTTTTGGTGAACAAAATAGCATTAATTCATATATCAAATTTTTTACGCAGGGTCTTACCTCACATAGCCCCTCTATCAAAGAAGCCCCTCTTTAAGAAAAATTTTATTTTTAGCACTGGGTTTTAACTTGTTTTTTTTTTTTAAATCAAAGAGAGATAACACGAATGAATTATTTTAACTGCAATTGCTGATGGTTCTGTGTAGTTTTGAATGTAAAAGAGTAGAACATATTTATCATAAACATTTGTACACTCACTCATTATAGATACCAGCATAGAAATTTTGTACATGTTTCGTCTATAAAAGACACATCAGTAATAGTCGAGTTATAAAAGTGAAAACGGCCAAATAAAGTACGAAGTTGAACGGCATTGATTACTCAAAATTCTAAAAAAAATTGACAAATACAGCATAGGTTATATATGCTTGTGTGTAGACCATTCGTAGTATTTTGAAAAAAACTCTACAAAGTTTTTTAACAGTTAATTACTAATCATGACAAGATCAATGATTAGGCACCAATGCTTAAATTTGTTTTGCGTATGATATACATCAGAGAAAGTTTCAGGATATATAAAAGCAATATGTTTTTTATTTGTATATATTTTACATCCAGATATACGCTTATTGTTTCGAGAAGGGAAGTCCCAGGGTAGTAATATGCCAAAATAATTACATTAGATGTATGTTTCATTAAAATACGTTATTCTGATTGGCTAATTGCACATCACATGTTATTCCGTAAGCAGTTGCATGAGACAATAACATTTCATTCATGATGACACGAGGTCCCACAATAAAGTGCACAGGTGTATTTAAAAATTTAACTTCGCGCTTCATACAAAATGTACTTCGGTCAACGCTTTTACACCCCAATAAATTTACAAAAAGAAGCATTCAATTCTTAAATCAACTTCATATGAAGTATTGAGATAACAACTGTTTTACCTTGGCGCTAACGCAATCACGCAAATTGATATAAACAGTTTATATTTACGCTTAGTCAGCCTTAACTTATAAATTATATGTGACTTCGTAAGTATGCAAAGACATATATACAACTTTCCATATTAGAAACTTTATCAGTAAGTACTGGTGTGAAAAACGTGTACCAACATAATTAAATAAACTCTTTATAAATACAAAGCTGAACATGTTTCACTCCATAAAAACTAATTGATGACATTCGAGTAAAAAAAATCCAATAAAGAACGAATTTTTACATCATTGTGGACTTAAATTTTTTTTATGGTTAATCAAAATATAGCTGCAGTAATCTGTTTCTTGGATAGAAAATCTTTAGTTTTCGAAAAAGTTGTAAAATTGCACATGTTGCAGTTATTGATAAATTATGATTCATTGAAAGTTCATTTCAACACATACTTGCTGACTACTGTGCTGGTAAACGATCAAACCTTCAGTTAATTTAATGTTGAAATAAATCGTCGGGCAAAAGGAAAAGAGGAATATTGTAGCGTACGTATAAATATGAGTAAAAAAACAGAAATAATTTGATCGTCTTATAAATGATTTTTTTTTAAGAATTTAAGTCCTTGCAATCAAAAGTTTTACCATTAAAATCAGTGACATCCATGGAAAGAATCTATTTCATCATACCATAATTTTCTTTCTTTTTTTTATTATTTGTCTGTGAACTTAATACATTTACGAATATCAAGTGTAAGATTCAGATTATGTGTGCCTTTAAAATGTGATGAATGTCTTAGACCATATATCAAAGATGATATTCCATCGTTGAGTTATATGTAAGTAGCCTTCAACACATCCAGCATGCCATTTATAAAATATTGTGAATCACCCAAAAAAAGCTACACATTTGTATTTTATTTTATATATTTTACTTGCCTATTGCTTTCATTCATGAAAAGGATATATATATAAATAATTAATTCTACTTGATAATGAAAATGACGTTTAATATACATAGACAATTATACCACATATGATTATATCTATATTGTAGGAAAAATAATACTTATTTGTACGAACTGTAGAAACATAGACGAAAATCGAGGTTTCCATTAAATAGAGAGTACAAATAAATTTGATAATATTGATAAATTGCTGATAACACAACTCTTAACAAAATAACAATGCATCCTATGAGTAGTTAACAAATAAAGACCACAGTATAGCCTTCAACGATGAACAAAAAACGTTTAAAACATCCATTGATGAGTATCATTTTTTAGTTGAAATTTAAAATTGACACTTTAAAATATAGTTTATTTTTACTTTCTTATAGTTTAATTAGTTTTATAATAAAATTAACGCAGCCTGAATGCGAACCGCAATGATGACCCCAATTTGAATTGGGAGATAAGAAGTTATTCGAATATAACCATTCGATCGTAAGTGAATCAGGATTCCAGGGGGCACTTGAAACATATACTATACGTGTATCGCTTCAAGTTATATGTACACCTGTATCTGTATAGTAGAGAGGACAATTGCACGATCAAATATAATATACTGCATATTTTTGAATTATCACCCGTTTTTTTATAATTTGTAAAGTGCATTCAACATTATTTTGTCTCTCCCATTACTAAGAGTCATAGTAAACTTCTTAGAAGTTCTTAAAGTAGATGGGGTGTCTAAATTATAATCCATTATAATCTTTTAATAATTTGCCAAAATGTAGTTCATATCCTGCTTGTTTAAAAACATTAATAAACAGAATGGGTCACCGGAATTATTTTCACACTACAGGTGGTGCAAAATTGTCAAGACTTGTGTAGATTATGCATGGAAACCCAAATTTTCCGCCATAAAATGCAAACCACACCATAGAATGTTGAGATAAGATATGAGAAGATAGCTCCAATATCATGCTTTCAGATAAGAAACAGAAAAAATGGGGCCACCGGACTTGTTATCTTGCTACATGTAAAATGGGTAAATTCCAAACACATTCTATTGTTAAAGTAACACTATCTGAATTATCTGCCCTTGTATTTGAGTTGCCTTCCCTTATTTGACAAAGTTGGAAAAAAATAAATCAAACAAAAGAATTCCTTTTTTTTTGTAGAATACAATCATTAATATGATCAAACATGGTATTTTCTATATTAGAATAAAAAAATTCTTACACATGAATTACCTACTTAGTTAAAAATTTGCACATTTCATCAAAGATCTAGGCATTGTTTTCTAGTATTTCAAAATCCAAGATGGAGGAGGACACCCTGTCTACCTTAATCTAACTTCGCATTCCGAACAAGAAATAAAAAATGTTAAAAAAGGATAACAATTATCTGATTAAATTCATGCTGACTAATTATCAACGATAATACGAGTACATTATGGTTTGAAACAACTATTTAACACACACAGAGCGATAACATTTTAGTTAAAAGCAATATCACCTTTCTTAATATCTTATATCTATCAAGAACACTATTGAAAAACAAGATATGAACTATCTAAACCATCGGAAGAATGTATGGCGTTCATTATCACTGAACTAGTGAATATTTTTGTATACGTATATCTAACGATGCATCAAATTTAAACAGAATCTAGACAAAGTTATGCCACTACTTCAATCTTAAGTGTTTGTATTATAACAAAGTCAATGTTAGACTTTCTTTGATATATTATTGTGTCTGGGAGACAAACAAATATGCCCCCGCAGATACACAGTTTTATTTTAAAATATACAAAGTAGAGCATGGGATCACATAGGCTTATGGTTTATTACCTCTTATACAAATAAGTATTCTAAAATGACAAAGTTCAACTGTTAGCCAGCAAAGTGAAAACATCATAGCATTCAAGCTGCAGGATAAGAAATCCGAATATGCTATGCACTTCTTATTTTTAAAAGTATATACTAAAAAATTGACATTTTTCAATTATCTCCCAAAAGAGCAAATATTATCAAAACTCAAAACCTTGACCACATGCACACCTTCAATATATGGACAAACAGACTACACAGTGAAAACGTTCTAGCATTCAGACTGTAAAAAAAATTTCAGAAACGCTAAGTACCTCTTATGAAAGTATTTACTCCAAAAACGACGCAGTTCAACTATCTCCAAAAAGGGCAAATATGTAATAAAACTCAAAACCCTGACCACATAAACACCTCCAATATATGTATAAACAGCCTGCACAATGAACACTTTCTTGCATTCAAACTGTAGAAAAGGAGCCTCCGGAAATGCTAAGCACCTCTTGTGCAAGGATATACACCAAAATGACAAAGTTGTACTATCTCTTAAAATTGCAAATGTAAATAAAACTCAATACCCTGACCACATGCACACCTTTAATATATGTTCAAATAGACAGCAAACTGAAAACTGCCGAACAGGAGTCAAAATGTAAGATGTAAGTAATAACACAACTGGAAAAAGATAATAAACTGACAAGAAAGGTCTGCGCTGAACAGAGGTTTCCTATGACGCGGAATTAGGGTCATAAACATCGAATTAAGCATATGCTGAAATCATTTTAGCATATGCTATATTATATTTTAGCATATGCTAAAATGATTTTAGCATAAGCATAATTCATTTTAGCTTAAGCTAAATTCATTTTAGCATAAGCTGAATTCATTTTTGCATAAGCTAAAATCAATTTAGCATATGCTGAATTGTTTAGCTTATACATAAATGTTGGCGCGGAATCAAGGTCATAAATATTAAAATAAAAGTTTATTTTAGCAAATGCTTAATGAATTTAGCTTATGCTAAAACGAATTTAGCTTATGCTAAAATGAATTTAGCTTATGCTAAAATGATTTTAGCTTTTGCTTAAATGATTTTAGCTTATGCTAAAATGATATTTTAGCTTATGCTAAATTGATATTTTAGCTTATGCTAAAATTAATTCAGCTTACGCTTTATTAATTGTTTTATCCAATCAAAATCTCGCTTTCTAATTTACTTTTATACTTTGATGTGGTATAAATAAATAAATACTTTTCTCAAATTAATAAATGTTTTTTCTTAATGTAAATGCGTATATAAAAAGGAGGGACTATGGCCCATCTGCCATCCCGCCAAATCCGCCTCTGCTACCATTTAAGCCGGTTTTGTATAAAGAATTAGGTCTCGCATGTAGGAAAATTTATTCCAAATTCTTGACACGTGTTTGTTGTTTAAATAAAATTTTATGTGAGAGGGTTAGCGCTATAGAACCAGGTTTAATCCACCATTTTCTACATTTGAAAATGCCTGTACCAAGTCAGGAATATGACAGTTCTTGTCCATTCGTTTTTGATGCGTTTTGTTTTTTGATTTTGCCATGTGATTATGGACTTTCCAAATTGATTTTCCTCTATTTATAGTATTTTTGTGATTTTACTTTTTTTGTATACATTGTATTCGATCTTTTAACCCTTAATGGTGCTATAGATATACAATGTGTACATTTGTTGCCGATTGCATGAATGAAAATTTCACTACTGTGTGGGGTGAAAAGGTCGAATACACTGTATACATTATAATAGATGACAAGTTGAGATTAAGTCCAGTCAATCTAGCATAAATTTGACCCTAACCCGAAAGTAATTGCAACAGAAGATTTTAAAGTTGTCATCTTTAGCATTATACTCCAAATATACACAGAAAAAAGTCCCATAAAATCTAACTTGAGGAAGACTAAAAAATCACCAATGGAACAGATGATGTATTTCAATCTTGGCCAATGAGTTAGCACTATCGGTAAGACAGGTCAATTTCTATTTGCAGCACAATCCCATTTGTAGTTTTCGAGTAGTTTTTTTTTATCGTTCTTAACTTTTGCCAATCCTGGAGGGGTCATGCAGTGGAGGGGGAGCTATCATGTATCTTTTTAATAAGTTTGCTTTGATTCCAGCTTTTGGAAGAAAAATATGTTTTAAGATGAGAAAAATATTTGTTTGTTTCAACCTCTCTCAAAATTGCTTTCGACTTGTCGCCAAAAAAATAAATTGTTAAAATAAATGTTGTCCGGAAAAATCCATAACCCCCTTTACCACCCCACCCTCCTAAAATCAAATGGTTGCTGCCTTAGTCGCAAAATCACTGGAGGAGAATAAATGCATCCAAGCAAGCAGTGCATGAGAGAATAACAAAATCTACTTTTCGGCCCTTCACGATCAATTGATTTGTTTAAAAACTGTGCACAATGTTGTAGTACTTAAGAAAAGGTCAAGCACAGACACTTTTCTCAGAAAAAATATAACTGATAAGTGATACCTTAATAAAAGTGCATGTGAGGCCAAGTAAATTTTCAGCTCAATTACATTTGCAGTTTTAGATCGAAGTGTGTTGTTTTCAATTTATGTCTTCCCTTTTTTACCGATATAGAAAGGGGGGATAAATCGAGTCAAATTCAATTAAATGTACATTTTTGTACGTGTAAACGAGACATTAGACAGTGAGTGGATTTCCTACTTAAAGCTTACACTTTACCTTCAACATGAAAAAAACATTAAAACAAACCATATGCCATAAGATATTGTGAGCTTCCTGGCATTTTATGGCTTTCATCTAGACTATAAAGTTGTTAGCAATTAAAGGCAACCATACAGCCTTCAATAATGACAAAAAAAAACATACCGTATGGTTGGCTATATTTTATTTTACAAAAAATAAAAAATAAGTCGATAGACATGAACCATCGACAACTACGGAACTAAAGGCTTCTAACTTGGGACAGACACATACAAATTAAACATGCATGTGAGCGTTCAACCCATCCTTGAACTTGGACAGTGGTGTAACAGTATAACATAAGAAGAAACTGTAAAATCAATTACTAGTAACAATAGATTTACTTAAAAGATCGGTACGAAACCACTAATATTATTTTTAGATAATAGCTATAGACACAAAGCATCGAAATAAGAATAAGTACACTTACTGAAAGTGTGTCCAAAGGCTTTTTAAAACATAATATTACACTTAGACTGAAATAAATCTTGTTCTCTAAGACCCAAGTATCAATCACTACATAACCAACATATTTAGTCAAAAACAGTCTGAAGGACGCATCCGGGTGCGGGAATATCTCGCTGCATTGAAGACATATTGGTGACCTTCTGCTGTTGTCTGTTCTATGGTCGGGTTGTTGTCTTCTTGACACATTCCCCATTTCAATTCGCAATTTTACAAGAAACGCAATAGCCTTGTATTCTAAAATTCAGGTTTTTGAAAAGATGCGATCAAAAGGTTTTTGACCATCGGAAATTTGCTATAAAAATAAAAGTTAAGACTAGCACAGTTTCTTTAAAGTTCACCTTCATCTACATATCATATACAAGACAAAAATCGACAAATTATTGTAATAGTTTTAGATTATTCCCGAAAAAAATCAAATGGTTCAGTCCGACTGGTTAAGCAAAATTGGGTTAGGAAAGCAGAAAGAAAAAATGTCATGAACAGAGCGATTTCTTCCTACAATGGATTTTGTTATTACACTTATTGTATAATAACACCAAATGCAAAACACAGAGTACAGTTCCAATGGTCTAAAAGGCCCAGGTGGTGCAACTCATCGTTTGTCCTCACCATAGGTTTGCAAGGTCTAACTCGCCTACCCCTAATTTTTAAAAATCTTACAAAAATTCAATATGGTAAATCCTGTTTACCTACTAGGTACAAATGATAGGTAATGGTCTATAATGGTTTAATGGACATAAAGGCCAATGTGGGACAATTCATGGTTTGTCTTCACCATAACTCCAAAGATAGATATTTTATGATTGTCTTCAAAAGGTCCGAACTTGGGTCTAAATGGTAAAACATGCCTACCCCAATTTTTTTTCAAAGAGTGTCAAAATTTCCCTTCGTCAATACTTTTTTACATTCTAGGTGCATTATATAGGTAATGGTCAAATGTCTAATGGGCCAAACGGCCCAGGTTGAACAACTAATGGTTTGTTTTCACCAAAAGTCCGAGTTTAGGTCGAAAGAGTCTAACATGCCTACCACTAACTGTTAAAAGTCTGTTAAGTAAGTTTGAATCTTATGCAACTTTTAGGTTTATAGATATATCTGAAAATATGCTACTTTAAGAGAGGTCGCTTTTCAGTTTCAAAATATTTAACTTTTTAAAACACTAGATTATAATAATAGGGGATTATTAAAAGAATCAAAAGAGCAAAAAAACATGTATAGGTCCATGTGCCTGTTTTCGAGATATATAAGCACTCTCTTGACTTTTCATTAATTTATCGTTGACAAGTTTAAGTTTTCAAAAACTATTAAAAAAAATCATATTTAATAAAATTGTTACAAAGGGCTTATCATTATACATGTAAGAGATTTATAAAAAGAAAATTCGGGGTCAATGGGCAATTCTTTGTTAAGGCATTCAAATGGATAAAACCAGAGGATTCCAAAAATCTGACCATGACAAGCGAACTTCCTTCAGAGTTGGAACTGACGTGTCTTATTTTCTAATAATCATCGGCAACTTCATTCATGTCATCCAATATTTTTAAAAAATCTGCAATATTCGACGGCAGATTTATTTTCATTTTAAGATTCTTCTACAATATATATTTAGTTGAGTCCACTGGAACATTCATTTTGTTTTAAAGGAAGACCTTCTGGAGCGTCCCTGGAGTCGCATAGATATAGCCGGGAACCAATCATTATATTGTCATTCGAGAAACGCAAACACTAAACATATTTTTTTCGAAACATCCAAAAACATTCTGATGACATGTTTTTATTGTGAACGAATGAAATATGCTTAAACAGTATACAGTAGAGATCACTTCTAACCTCTCTTTAAATCTTTCAGTAACTGTCAAGAGAACTGTTCTGGAACATTAAGTGGTTTTCATGACACCTTTGCGGTACCGTTAAAGTCCACAATAATAAGTTCTGCTTAATGCGGGGTTCACACATTGCCGATTATTGCTCCCGTTTGAGATCAGACAGCGATACGAAATGAAAAGTGAAAAAGTCGGATTACTATCCTCAATTATCTGGAATGTCCTATCATTGTCTGAACGTAGTCGTGTAAGTTCGCAACAGATTCCTACGGGTCGGGAAGGAACCGAATAGTTCGGCGAAGCACCCCGACAGTTAGGTGCGTCCCGTAACATTCGGGGAAACTTAGCCGATTTAGTTTAGTCGGATTACAATCGTGCCTATGTCGTGACAAATTCTGCTGTATCGGATCACAATCCTAACAATGTTCTGTGTGTTCAGAACGGTGTCCTGTGGAACGGGAATGATCTGGAGAAATTTTTCATTGTTTTTTTTCTGCCGATTGAGGCCAGATTGCATCCATATCTTGTCGATTGCGAACCGTTTTTGCCGAAACCGTACCGGAACAGTCCCGTTATTAATACGAAATTCGTCAATAATACCCACGTCAGAGTCCCGACAATAACAAATTACTATACGACTGAGACCAGACAAAGCCGTTTGCAATACGATAGAGCGGACCGTTATAGGATAACGTTCCGACATTACCTACTGATCCCGATTATGCTGACAATTTTCGAACGAATAACTTCCGTCAGCGTCGGTTCACTGTCTAGTCACTGTCTGATCTCTGTCGGATTACATTCGGTAAAATCGGGACGCAGTCGTAACAGGCTCGGTCGAAATTTACCTGGCGAAAGATACAAATTGGACTAGAAGCGGATTGAGAACGGGATTATCGGGATAGATTCGCTTGGAATATCGGCGCTTCCTGGACAATATCTGATTGTTGTCGTGATTAAATTATTTGTTTGACAAATTTTAATTAAAGTTTGTATTTCCATCCACGATTCACAGGATCTTGATGAGACTTTTAACAAATTTTAATACTTGTCAAGGACGGCAGTAAAAATCTTGGATGTGTGACTCCAGCTTAAGTTAACAAAAACGCAGTTCAAGTCCACACATATTTTTTTATTATTAAAAAATCAGTTTTTTTTTGGTCCCGGTAGTACAATACAAAGCATGGGTTTTTATTCTTAGTAGTTGTTTTATATCAGTTAGATCAATAAATAAAATACAGAATCTATAGAAGATTTTGTTTCGTTAATTTGATTTTTGAATTATGATGATCAGTTCAGTGAATCAAAAAGGCCAATTTGGACATCATTTCTGAAAAGTTATCTAGCCATATATAGTCCAGTCAATCTAGCATAAATTTGTCCTAACCAGTCTTCCAACTAAGCCCTTCAGAGTGAAAATTTCATATCTTCTCTCAATTATAAAATGGTTAAGTAGAGATATAAATATGTCATCCACTACTGATTAGGGGACAGATGATATTACATAAAACATATGTTTAAAACAAAATCTGAGTGTAAATTTTTGATAAACCCTCAAGTAATGAAATTACTAAGAAGAAAGTTTACACTTTACCTCATCAGATATTAAAAAGAAGAAGCGCAAGTTTTGAATAATGTATTATTTTTCATAGTTTAATATGTTCCCAGTTATATTTAAGCTTTGAATCTTTATTATGGTAAATTTCGGTAAATTTCAACAGCTTAATTAAGTTCATTACATATACATTAATTTGTTGTTACTAAAATACTATGAGAGCTCAACAACATTCTCTTATTGAATGTATTGATAGATTGTCAAAAGATTTTAAAGAAGAAAAAAAAGAAAAGAATAAAAGAAGAACAATGAGGACTTTTCTCATTTAGGGGTTAGATCCCATTGATACTAAATGATACCTCAATATTTTTATGGTAGGGGTGTGCCAATGTAGCAATTTTAATGACCATGTAACATAACGTTCAGCACCTATAGTCAGGATCAGATTCAGAACTTTTTGTAAAGGGGAGGGGGGCTGACTGACCTTATAGGGGGCCGCTTTAGCCTTCAATTATTCCCAAAAAACTCAACCAAATTTTTTTCATGAAAAAAGGGGGGGGGGGGTATTTGGAACTTATTTGGAAGATGAACTTTCATATTAATTCATATATTAGTTTAATTTAGTATAATATCATTGACCATTTATAATTTAAGATTCTGAATAGCATATTTATATATCAAATGAAGATCATACATACCCCAATATAAATCAATATATGGTTATCAAAAGTTAATGCATTTCCTTTATATAGAATGTTATAAAAAGGAGGGTCATTTTTATATAAAATCTCTCAAAAAGGGAGAGGCAGTGCTGTGTATTTACTAAAAGTCTATTTATGCAACAATTACCACTTGTGGATCAGGATAAAAAAACATGTGCTTCCTATCATCTCACAAATTTTAATTGAAGTGACAGTTTAATTTGAAATTATGGTGTTTTTAAGTGGTGCAGATGATAAGCCCAACATCATTTTGATGTGATTTCTTGGGCTTAGTTGCAAGACTGTAACCCGAAAGTAATTGCAACAGAAGATTTTTAAGCTTTAGTCTTTAGCATTATACCACAAATATACACAGAAAAAAGTCCCATAAAATCTAACTTGAGGAAGACTAAAACATCACCATTTAAACTTCCTATGGATATTTTCATTGAAAAGGGAGATAACTCTTGCAAAAAAAAGCAGAAATATCAATAAAAATTTATACAAAATTATAACTTTATCGCTTCTATTTATCAGAATGTATCGATTCTTTATTTTTCAGCTGTCTTTAGAGTATAACAAACAACTCTAAAGGTGTTTTCATATTATTTTATCAAGCTATAATCAAGATTTCGTAATTCATTAGTTGACCATTTTTTCAACATGTCAAGGTAAAGAATCTCAAATTTAATAAAAACAATTAAGCATGTATTCTTCTTTTTGTAGTTTAAAGTTTCTTTAGATGAGTAAGTAGCTGAAAAAATGTTATTTACAGATATAAACAATACCAAATTGTCACATTATTTTTTCAAAAAAGTTACAAAGCTTCAAATTTGCAATTTCTTTAATGAAAAATGCACGAAAAAAAATAAAACTACCCATGACACTTTGGTTTTGACATTTCATGAGCAGTAGATTATATAATTTAGTCAAATACAAACTTATAACCCCACCAAAGTATTACATGTATACTTTACATAAATTTCAAGAAAAACAACAAAAAATGACCAAAAAATACTATTTTTTGAAAGAGTTATCTCCCCTTTCAATGTTAATTTCCATAGAAAATTAACACTGCTGATTTTGAGTTTTCCTCAAGTAAGATTTAATGGGATTTTTTTCTGTGTATGTAAAGGGCATAATGCTATAGATTAGATTAGAACTAAAACATTTTCTGTTGCAATTAGTTTCAGGTTAAATCTTAGTTTGACTGGACTTAATGATGGTTTACTTTTACAAATTGTGACTTTGATGGCGACTTGTCTACTTGGCACACATACTATGGGTTTCATTCGGTTTATTTGAGAGAAATGAAATTGAAAAACACACCTATCGATGACCATCGGTGGTCAAGTATATATTGCGATCGGATCGTGAAAAATCCAGTATCGGATCGTAAATTCAAATCTTAACGAGTAGATATATCCAGGGTCAATAACTAATCTAATTTGATTAATTACATTAACAAAGTTACAACAAAATAAAACTGCCTGTCAAATTGGTTCATCATTATGAACAGTATGTGAGAAAATCTAGGTTTAAAAGTACATCGTTTTTACAAAACTATAAAAGGCAGATTGCTCCTCGACATTTCAATGACATTAAAAATGTTAACAAATATTTTTTTTTTTTTATTACAATTCGAATGACAAAACTACCTTTCTCCAATACCAGTCCTTTCATTTGAATGAACCAACTAGTCATCAAAGTTATTTTGTGTAATCATTATCATAAACTTTGTAAAAAATAAATATTTACACACAATTGATATGTCGGATTGTGAATGATCACGTAACGCTTTTTGAAGACCGTTTGTCGAACATCGTGAAAGATCTGATTATACGAAGACTTGAAATCATTCTTCAATGATATGATTATTAGCTCACCTGGCCCACAGGGCCAAGTGAGCTTTTTCTCTACACTTTGCGTCCGACGACGCCGTCGTCCGTCTTCGTAAACTTTTATAAAATTCTTCTCTGAAACTACTAGGCGAAATTAAACCAAACTTGGCCACAATCATCATTGAGATCTTGTTTAAAAATGTGTTCTGTAACCCAGCCAACCAAGACGGCCGCCATGGCTAGAACATAGGAGTAAAATGTAAATTTTGGCTTATATCTCTAAAACCAAAGCATAAAGAACAAATCTGACACGGGTGTTGGTAAACGGCGGAAACTTAAAACGGAACTGAACCAGAAACGGAAAGAAATTGTTATATAGACGGAATTTCAGAGGGGGGGGGGGGTGTGATAAATAACTATGAAAATCAATAGATCTTGTCTTCTTGCTGGTAATTTTTGCTATTAAAAGTTTCTATCTATTTATTATATATTTCAATATAACAGGCGAACATGCAAGTGAGAAACATCGTCATACAAGGTCGATAACTCCTATAACAAGTTATTTGACCGTTTTGATGTGAATGGATATTAGGTAGGCTAAGAGCTCAACATTCTATTAAAATTGAGAATGAAAACGGGGGATATGTCAAAGAGGTAACGACCCGACCAAAGAGCAGACAGCATCCATGGGTCTTCAACGCAGCGAAAACATCCCGCACACGGTGGTGGGATCAGCTGGCCTAAAAAAAAACTGTGTACCAGTTAAGTGAAAATGGGCTTCACACTTAACTCCAAAACATATAAATTAAAGTAAATTAAAAAAAATATACAAGACTACCAAAGACCGGAGGCTTCTGACTTGAGACAGGCGCAAAATTCAGCGGGTAAAAACATGTTTTGTGAGATACCAACCCTTCCCCTATACATCTAGCCAATGTTGAATGAAGAAACACATATAAATCAAAACACATATGAAGCAATACACACAGTAAAATTCATTTAAAAAAGAGAGTCCAAGACCGATGTCAGGTTAGACATGTTTTTCGCATCAGGTTTTCGTTATTTATAGAATTTTTTTTATAGACAGCAGTTGCTTTTTATCCCTATGTTTTAGCCATGTCGGCTAACTTGGCTGACATGCAGGGTTATACAACACAGTTTTTTTTAAACAAGATACACAAATGACAATTGTTGCAAAGTTTAACCCAAACTATCAGGCTACTCCCTTCAAGAAATATGTACGATAACATTTGTCCCAGTAGTTTCAGACACTGAGAAATTTTGTAAAAGTAAACACAGACGAAATAGGACAACGAACGCAAAGTGGAGAGCTCATTTAGCAGGGCCAGGTGAGATAAAAAAAAAAAAAAAAAAAAAAAAAAACTCTCTCAAAGTTTACCACTAAGAACTAAAGCAGGTCTTAGTACAAGCAGACCACGTCTATGTCAAACTTGAAAGCAAAAACATTTCACTATAATTGTATCAAATAAAAAGACGTCAACTAAATATTTACCACTACATAAACCATTACATCCAAAATGGAAAGACATAAAAAGAATGGGCGAGAACAAAACTAGAATATGGATTCAATACATAAAAAGTAAATGGTCAGAGAAATAGGTCAAATAATGTAAAAAAAAAAATAGACCTAAACATGTAAAATGAATTAGCAGCTATCACATTATTATTCCCCATTTTTTCAACAATCACCAATTCCAGCTTCATACCTGATGAATGGACAACAGGAGAAATTTGTGTATTTCCGCTAATATTGCTCCAACATAATGCGTTACCGTCTAGATTATTATAAGTAGAACACACCCGCGAAATCGCGGGCATATAAATCTTGTGAACTGGATGATTTTTTGTAAAAGATATATTGTATAGAGAATTTCATAAAAGGTATCAACAGCCCTCTCCCTTTTTCCAATTATTTTCGTGTGTCTGGACTCAGACCACACTTATTCTCCTGCTTTGCTACAATGCTTCTTTTGGTAAAAGTCAATATTAAAAATTTGCACCGTTTCAAACATGAAATAAATGTAACTGCTTATATATAGACCATTATTAATCTATTAAAATTTGCCTCTAGGACAATCCATCAGTGCTTTCTTTTTTGAGAGCCTTATTAACATGCCAATGGTAGGATATGAATCATGTATAAATGACTACGACCGACTAATGCTAATATGAGAGGTGGTCGGAGGGATCCTGACGCCCCGAAAAAGGTCCTGCCTCCCTCTAATCTCCAACTTACTTTCATTTTTGCCAAATCACTATTTTCCCTTTCAACAATAAATTTTTATGCACCATTTATTGGAATTATGTGAAATCCCAAAATCGAAAAATATATTCCCGGATCCCGTAAGGATCAATCCCCAAATCACAGGCTTAAAAACACCCGTTCCTGACACCGTGTTCCTGACATCCCGAAAAAGGTCCTGCCTCCTTCTAATCTCTACCTTACTTTCATTTTTGCCAAATCACTATTTTCCCTTTCAACAATAAATTTTTATGCCCCATTTATTGGCATTATGTTTTCTAGTCTGTGCATCCGTGCGTTCGTTCGTTCGGTCGTCCGTCCGTCCGACTGTCCCGCTTCAGGTTTAAGTTTTTGGTCGAGGTAGTTTAAGATGCAGTTGAGCATGTTTTACTTATCTTGTTACATATGCAAGTGGTATGACCCCTCAAATAGTAAACATTAACTTGCAAAAACGGTAGACAGAATCAGAATATAGAGAGTTCCTGAGAGAATACAGAGATTCTCTATATATTAAAGTATTATAATCGTAGTTTACATGTAGATAAACGCGAAAAATAAGTGTCCTCTATAAGGAGGTATAATAGTTGTGGTTCTTACGATCTTAACACCATGATATGGAGAACGCTATGATTGGCTTATTTATTTTACATTTTTGTTATCTATCATATCTAACATAGGGGTAAAATGCAGTTTTTGGCTTATAACTCAAAAACCAAAGCATTAAGAGCAAATCTGACATGGAGTAAAATTGTTTATCAGGTCAAGATCTATCTGTCCTGAAATTTTCAGATGAATCGGACAACCCGTTGTTGGGTTGCTGCCCCTGAATTGGTAATTTTAAGGAAATTTTGCTGTTTTTGGTTATTATCTTGAATATTATTATAAATAGAGATAAACTCTAAAACCGCAATAATTCAGCAAAGTAAGATTTACAAATAGGTCAACATGACCGAAATGGTCAATTGACCTCCTAAGGAGTTATTGTCCTTTATAGTCAATTTTTAACAATTTTCATAAAATTTGTAAATTTTTACTAACATTTTCCACTGAAACTACTGGGCCGAGTTCATTATAGATATAGATAATTGTAAATTGCAAGAATGTTCAGTAAAGTAAGATGTACAAACACATCACTATCACCAAAACACAATTTTGTCATGAACCAATCTGCTTCCTTTCTTGAATACTCACATATACTTAGGTGAGCGACACAGGCTCTTTAGAGCTCTAGTTTTTATTAGTTGTTAGTGGCTTTGAACTTGCTGTCAGTTAACGGTGAGTACTCTCAGATCTGTACCTTACTATTGTTGTTGGGATGTAAAAGTACACGACCACGACCACTTGTATTTGTGTCCATCTGATGAGTTAAGCCTTTTCAACTGACTTTTTTGTTCGTTCTTATGTTGTAATGTTATACCACTGTCCCTGGTTAGGGGAGGGTTGGAGTCTCTCTAACATGTTTATCCCCGCAACATTCTGTATGTTTGTACCTGTGCAAAGTCAGGAGCCTGTAATTCAGTGGCTGTCGTTTGTTTATGCGTTACATATTTATTTTTCGTTCATTTTTTTGTACATAAATAAGGCCGTTAGTTTTCTTGTTTATATTGTTTTACATTATCATTTCGGGTGCCTTTTATAGCTTACTATGCATTATGGGCTTTGCTAATTGTTGAAGGCCTTACGGTGACCTATAGTTGTTAATTTTTGTGTCATTTTGGTTTTGTTATGGAGAGTTGTCTCATTGGCAATCATACCACATCTTCTTTTTATATATTTACGTAAATGTGGCGTAAAACTAAGTGCTTTCATCAAGGATGAACCCTCCTGTAACAAGTTAAAAGGATTGGCAAAAGTTAAGAATGATCAAAAACAGAACTACTCGAAAACTACAAAATTGTAATGGGATTGTGCTGCAAATAAAAATTAACCTGTCTTTCCGATAGTGCTAAATCATTGACCAAGATTGAAAAACATCATTTGGTCCAATCTCAACTTGTCATCTATTATAATGTATACATTATAATTGAGAATGGAAATGGGGAATGTGTCAAAGAGACAACAACCCGACCATATAAAAAAACAGTATTGTATTCGTCGACCTTTTCAACCCACACAGTAGTGAAATTTTCATTTATGCAATCGGCAACGAATGTACACATTGTGTATCTATAGCACCGTTAAGGGTTAATAGATCGAATACAATGTATACACAATTACACATAGAATTTTGTTTAAACAGCAAACTCGTGTCAAGAATTTAAAATAAATTTTCCAACATGCAAGACCTAAATTTTTATAAAAAAATCAGCTTAATTGAAGCAGAGATGGACTTAGCGGGATGACAGACGGCCATAGTACCCCCTATTTATATATGTATTTACATTAAGAAAAACATTTATAAAAATATTTACTTTGAGAAAAGTGGTTATTACTTTATACCAGAGAAAAGTATAAAGTCCTATAAAAGTGGTTAAGAAAGCGAGATTTTGATTGGATAATATAATTAATTAAGAATAAGCTGAATTCATTTTAGCATAAGCTAAATTCATTTTAGCATAAGCTAAATTCCTTTTAGCATAAGCTAAATTCCTTTAAGCATAAGCTAAATCCATTTTAGCATAAGCTAAATTCATTTTAGCATAAGCTAAATTCATTTTAGCATAAGCTAAATTCATTAAGTATATGCCAAAATACACTTTTTTTTATATTTATGACCTTGATTCCGCGCCAACATTTATGTATAAGCTAAACAATTCAGCATATGCTAAATTGATTTAAGCTTATGCAAAAATGAATTCAGCTTATGCTTAAATGAATTAAGCTTAAGCTAAAATGAATTTAGCTTATGCTAAAATCATTATAGCATATGCTTAAATATAATAGAGCATATGCTAAAATGATTTAAGCATATGCTAAATTCGATATTTATGACCCTAATTCCGCGTCATAGTTTCCTTTATAATAGATAAGAATGTTATTCAACGCTTTCCGCAAAGCTGAAATTGTACAAGCTGTAAAGTAATTTCCGACTAGATCAAATGATTTCCATTCCAAATTTATAGATCTAACATTGTTGGGTTGATGTTTAGACGAGTTGTATATACATAATGAACACAGCCATGTATTACCATCATTGATGGCGATCCGATGGATAAATCTGTTGTAGAGTTGTCACCGACTCAGACGCACTTATAGATATAATTATTTTCTGTGACTATATCTTAGATTTATCCATCGGATCATCAGCAGTGATGGTGATACATGGCTGTGTACATTATGTATATACATCTCGTCTAAACACCAACCAAACAATGTTAGACCTGTATATTTGCGTTTTGTTCTTCCCTCGCCTGGATTCGAACCCATGCTACTGCAATATCGTGACACAAAATCGCCTGCACTGTAGCCGTCCCGCTAGACCACACGACCACCTGGGATTCATAAAAATGAAGCTTTCGATGGCCATGTGTTACCTTTTCACGTTAGTTTTAATCTAGCGGCGTACTACAGTACATGATATATAAGGCATGGAGATGTTATTTTTTACAGATCAGCTAAATTATCTATAGTAAAGGATCCTACAAATTAATGTAAGACAAAATCACAGAAAATATATATAAGAAGATGTGGAATAAGCGCCCATGAGACAACTCTACATCCAATTCACAACTAGTAAAAGTAAATCATTATAGATCAAAGTATGGTTTTCAACAAGGAGCCGTGGTTTACACCGAACAGCAGCCTATAAAGGACCCCTAAAATGTCAAGTGTTAAACCAATCAAACTCGAAAAACAACGGTCTGATCTATAGAAAACAAATGAGAAACTAGAAACACTGATTAGCCACCACAAACAAACGACAACCACTAAACATCAGGTTAATGACTTATGACAGGTGCAAACAAAGGCAGCAAGTTTAAACGTTTTGATAGGTATAAACCTTCACCCTCACCTGAAACAAAAGTGTAACATTAAGATAGAAAGATATATTAACAAAAATATACTAACATTGAACGAATAAGTCTGATCTTTGTCAGTACAATATCAATCAAATTAAGGGGTAACATGTTAAACATATTTTTTTTGTTATCATATGATGAAACTTATAATTTCAGAATTACAACGTGGTTAGATTAGAATCATTGTACAATCTATCATTAATTTATGAGTAAAAAAGAATACAAAATGTTCAAATTTATTTTGTAATACATCTATTTCAAATATACGTATACAATGTATTGTAATGTATAACTCATTTTTTTCATTCTAATTTTTGATCCAATGTCAAGATGTATGACGTCGCGAACAAAACAACTTGAACCATAAACTTTATGTACTATACAAAATGTCTGTCAAAGAATAAAATGCAGTAAACAATTGATTAAAAATATTTTCAAATAATCAAAATCCAGTGAAATATCAAAAACAATCTATTATTTGCACAGAGGAAAAGCTGATCAAAAATTAAAATAGAAAATAGAAAATCATATACCTTTATACACACACAAAACTTTGTTCAGTTTCTTTATTTTGAAAGGATCTTTTCAAATTGTCTTTTACTTTCTCTATGTTTAGCAATACATTTAACCTTTTAATGATTTCCGAAAAAAAATCATAAAGTCATTTTCTTGTTCTATCTTTTCTGGGTTCAAAACGAATGGTTCCAAGATGATTCTTTGAATTTTCCTTTTGAACGAACATTGAGCAGACGAATGATATAGTAAAGGAAACAAATATTTGTGTTAGTGTGAATAAGGCAATAATCGCTATCAGTGAAACAGTTACATTAGATAATTTCCTGATAATAATTTGTGAATTTATAATTGTTTTTGAATGAAATCAAAATATTCATGGACAACAATAGCGTAAAGCAAACAACAATCAATCAATTATGGAAAACACAGAAAAGGGGAAGAACCTTCCTGTTTTAATGGTCAAAAGATGAAAGTTTACAGCATTTGCTTCACACCCTAACTATTGTTAAAAAGCCAAATTAAAAAAAAATAAAGTTGTACTGTAGATATCAGGGCGCTTGAGAAAGTGTTTATGGTATATTTTTCTCCAGATTACTGACGTTTTTCCTTCTTAATAAAGGTTTTCATAGCATTTCGTTATCGCCTACAATACTTTTCCCTTTTAACGAATGTGACCTCCCTAATTATACTATTGACCGAATTTGTAGTTACACAACAAAAGACGACGGGTGCCACATGTGGAGCAGGAATTGCTTACCCTTCCGATGCACCAAAGATCACCCCATTTTTTTTGTGGGGTTCGTGTTGCTTAATCTTTAGTTTGTTGTCTTGTGTATTACTGTTTGTCTGTTTGTGTCTTTTTATTTTTTAGCCCTAGCGTTGTAAGCTTATTTCTAATCTATGAGTTTGGCTGTCTCTCTGGTATCTTCCGCCTCTAATTAAAACGTGTTCTATTTAGAGTACAGCTGTTGTATATGCTACGATAGATAGTTACATGCCCAGGTAGAAAACATTCCGATAAAAGTGAATGGTCAGTCCTTGAACAAAAAAGTGAAATATTTGTTGTTAAATTATTATTAGTTTATAAGTAGTGCTTTGAATTTTCTAATAATTGAATTTTGTGTTCTGTATCTTGTATTTTTGTTGTTAAGAGCCAAAAAATACGTACGGAAAGAATATTGACAATAAAATCAAAGACGCACTAACGACAACTTGTCAAAAATAAATTTGAATTCAAACTAAAAGAGTAATAGTTCCATATACGAAACAGAACACCCCTTTGAGCTAGCAAAACGGATGACATTAGAAAATGAACGATGACACTTGTAAAGTTTGAATATACAATATATTTTGTAAGTGACCAAATATGTGAGGTTAAGATAACAACAAAAAATATGCACTCAACATAACTTGAATATGCATATCCTTTGATATCATTTACTAAGAAGGAAGTCCTTTTCGACCAAACATACCAGGTATACCATGATATACTTGTCAGTTGAATGACTTACTTTACCATTTATAATGCCATAAAATTCCCCTAAATTATATTGATTCCTTGTCGTGTTCAATCCGACGTGCTTATCGTGTTATTTATTCATTTAGAAGTTCGAAACTATAAATTCTAAAAACTGTTAAAACAAAGTTCTGACACATTTGATAGTTTTAAATTTTCACATATTTGACTGATATTTCCCCTGACTTTTTGGCATTAAAAACGGATAAAATACATGTAGTAATTATTTTTGTTAAAGAAAGAAGGGTGATATTCTGTTGGATTGGCATCAATTGTGCTACATTTCCAATAATATTGATATTTTCAAGGGACATAGCTTTTTTTTTTAAACAATTGATGGATCAGTTTGGTTTCATTTACTTTACCAGTAGTTTAAGAGGAGCAGAATTTTGTAACTGTTTACAAACGACGACTGGCCCCATTATAAAAATATCTCATATTGGCCCTTTAGTTTGGCCCATGTTAGCTAAATTTATTCTTATTCCTGCTGTACCATAAAAAATACACTTTCACGAAGATAGTCCAAAACAAACTTGTTAGGTCCGTTACATAGGATGAACGTCGAACCTGAATGACTGTATGAATGTATGAATGAATGAATGAAGGAAGGAATAATTTATTTGAAAAAACACATGGCTATGGTAATACATAATATAAACATAATGTGACAAAAGACTGGTAACAAAGAACAATACAATAATAATATACATGTTGTTACTAACCAATAATATCAGCTCTAGCTTTACATACACTTTTCAAATAGTTACAGAGCTTAACTGTTAGAGATCTAAACTGTTTCACCAATAACGTCTGAACTTTTCCATGCGAACTTATAAGAAGAGGTTAATATCAGCTTTTTGAAGTTCACATCAACACTTGATCAGGATTTTTTTTTTTTAATACTTTGAATTTCTGTTACCCAAAACATAAGACTCCTCGAATGCTTTGCTCTATACTATAGTTATTATTATGTTTGATGTAACAGTTATTCAACCTGTTAAATTGGTTTTGCTTTTGAGAGACAACATGACTATGATCCACATGTTTTGTTATGAGGGTTTTTCTTTTTGTAGATTTTCGTTGTAAATATACACATATTTTGTTCAATATCCATCAAACCCAAACACTTGATTGCCACTGTCTGTCAGAATTTTCACTGTCTGGTAGGATTTCGGTCAAAATGAAACATTCAAATTATTTCCCAACGGATTTTAATAATCAGGGAAATATAAACGTTATAACCTTTTCTTAGTTCACAAAAACAGTATTCCATACTGATTTATTGTTGTTATTATGGCAAAATAATGATTAATAAGTGTTTAATCACAAAAGGAAGACAAACCGTATCATACATGTACGTCTTATCGTCATTTTGGGTTGACCGTTATGGAATAATTATTTCACAAATGATATCGGATATGTTCCTCACGTCGTAACTACAATCCCCTTCCCTTTCATGAATTTGACCTACCGAATTAGACTATTTACCGGATTTGTAATCACATAAGCAACACGAATGCTGCCGCATGTGGAGCAGGATCTGCTTACCCTTACGGAGCACCTGAGATCACCCCTAGTTTTTGGTGGGGTTCGTGTTGTTTATTCTTTAGTTTTCTATGTTGTGTCATGTGTACTATTGTTTTTCTGTTTGTCTTTTTCATTTTTAGCCATGGCGTTGTCAGTTTGTTTTAGATTTATGAGTTTGACTGTCCCTTTGGTATCTTTCGTCCCTCTTTTGCTGATATTCCTACTTTTTATATGAGGTAAAACAACGATATAACAAGGGAACTTGAACATTAGTAAACAATTTGTTTTAAACTTTTGTAAATATTTTAAGTACCTTTCATCATTTATGATCCATCAAAACGTAAACAAACTGTTAATAGGATTATCAGCACTGTGTAATGTAGTACTTGATGCCAGTCACTGCTAAAGGGAGAAAGCACTAGATACAGGATGGTAGGTATGCATTGTATGCGTACATTATGGATAACAAATAAACAGTACAAGGTGTGAAAATAATTTGAAAAGATTAAATTAATGATCCAATCATTTCATGCATGCTAAATTAGTTTTACTCATGATTTGTCCATGAATTGAAACATGGATATCTGGAGAACATATAGTATTTGCTGAGTTGAATTGCATAAATGATTAACTATATAGAAATGAACCTCGGGTCAATAAACATGTTCCGAACACAAAACCTCCGTAAATTCTCATTAGCTTGGAGACTCAATAAAGTCAGTTATGCAATAAGTTATAAATTGAGTTTTGCTTTTAATAGTAAAGGTTGACTTTGAGAAAATTAAACACAGCATATACAATTTATAGTGTACAACACGATTTTATACTATGAAACACTGTGGTCAGCATTATCAACACGAGTCTCAATATATTCAAAACTTTCCACATAGTGATTAATACATAAAAGTCTTTTTTTTATATTACCGACTTATGACTCCGGATTATATATTTTTTGACAGGTTTTCTTATATCTAGTTAGAAGTCTTGGTACTCGGTAAAGAAATAGCAATCAAAAAAGGTAAAATGAAACATAAAATCTGTGCACTGAGTACCAGAATGTCCAAGTGAAGATAACCTATCAAAAAATATAAACTCCAGAGTCAAAAATCGGTAATATAAAAAAGTCTATTGTATATAACATGTATAAGCTGACAAGAATTTTCCAACTGATAACAAAAACTTAATCATTATCTCCTTATCATACATGCACGTTATGTTCAATACTATATAGTTAAATGGAAAAATAATAATTTACAAAAATGGCGTAATCAAGAGTTAAACCGCACCGAAAGGAAAATAACTGACACTTTTCCAAATTGGTGCAGTCAGTCCGTATATAGCAAATAGTGGATTAAATCATTTAAATATCTAAACATTTGACTTGTAAGACAGTCTCATAAAATCATATGGACAACAATGTTTGAATTAGACTTATTATCTATACAGGGACAACATGTACGCTTCAAATGTAAAATAAAATTGTTGCAATTTGTCTGCTGCTTTGTCCCGTTGACTTATATATTCTTTTATTTATGTCCTACGATGTAGTTGACATTTTCCTTTTTTGAAGATAAATGGTACACATTTGTCTTAGAAGTGTCATTAAACAGCTGTTTTTACAAAGACACACACCTTTAATCGTCACGAGCTATAAACTTGTATGAATCTAACAAAAAAATACCTAGTAATCAATAATGGATACTTAAACAAATGTTGAACATGAATTAAAAAAAAACAAAAAACATATGACATAGCAAACTGGTGATCATGATGATGACCCGGCACACGGATATAAATAGTATGGATATATAATAGTGTGTATTGATTCACATGATCACACATATGATAAAAGACAATGTGATCATTTCATAATAGTTTTTAGAGTAAAAATGAGAACGAAATATGCACTCGTTTCGTGTTTGTGCTGTTTTGTCATTAATATATTTTCAGACTAGAATTACTTGATATCTATTTTCAGAATTAAAATACACGCGCTATACGTGTAAAGGATAAAGTCATCCCGACTACGGATCGATTTAAATGCAATCTATTTATAAAAACACTTACTGACAATACGAGATCAATAAGTGGATCGAAGATCATTTTGTACAATGATGTAAATGATAATGTAAAACAAAAACTCAATATATATAAAACTTTGTTAACTTTGCCTGCCTGTTTGTAAAGCATTGAATAAGCCTCTTTCTAATATCGATTTGATTAATTTTGTTTTAGATAAAATGGCCTAACATGTTTAGAACAACAAAAATATCGGATATCTGTTTCAAATGGACATAACTCAATTTAAAACTAGTTTACCTGTTCTTTTGCTGATATAACTTAGACTTTGGCGTAAAGTTAATAAAAAAATCTACCACATATTAGGTATAAGACAGCTCACAAAGCAATGTGAGTGCTCAAAATAAATAACGTATCAAAAAGACAAACATCCTGCGAAAATAATAGAATAACACTGAATTTCAGACTCATCCCAAACGTTGCTGATATAAACTTTACATTTAAAATCAATTTCTTGACAATCTTACAAGAAATGTATGTTTGAGAGTGCCTTTTCTTTATAACTTTCTGTTCAATTTCGTATTGTATTTTTCCTTTCTTTTTTCCTTGTTTTATTTGTGAGACACTGCACTGTTGGGTCTCTTTTAGACAAAACTATTGTCTAGAGTTCACAATTTCAATCCTGGTATCGTTGAGTAGTTAATTTAAATTAAAGAAGAAAAACTCATGAAAATAGTTAATTGTCACTTGTGTGGAACTCGTCCACGACAGTGCTGATATTAACATCTGATATACAGTTCATTAATATCTGACAAAACGTGTACACTCAAATGACAGAGCTTAACATGTAACTTTCTGTGGAATATAAAATTTCATGGGACATAATTCCTGTAAAAAAAATAAATCAGTGCTGACTTGTCGAGGGTATTTATACGTACTTTATACATGTCATAACAGTCCTATCAAGTAAAATAGCAAAATAGCAAAGTCAAAAGAAAATTTTAAACGGAAGGTCTCATACCAAATGACAAATTCAAAAGCTATCAAACTATCAAAAAATATCTAACGAATGAAAAACGACTGTCTTATTCTAGACTTGGTACAGGCATTTCCTTTTATGGAAAATGGCGGATTAAACCTGATTTGAAAGCTAGCTTAAAATTTCACTTGTATAACAGTATCTTCAAATTAAATTTCATTTACAACGATGTGTGAACAAAACAAACATACATGTTAGATAAAAACATAGAGGTACCACAGTCAAAATTGTGTTATTTTTTAATCACTATAGAACAAAACAAAAAAGACAAAAGTACATAATCAAATATGAAATACAAAAGTACAAAAAATAAAAAATTATCATGGCACAATAAAACGTCAAAACGGTATTACAAAACAAGGGACAAATATTAATGGTTGATATTTTATTTATATTCAAAGATCACTATGACATTTAAATGAGATAATAAACAACGTCAGAACCTACAATATACAATTGAAGACTATCACGTAGTATTTGTGTAGGTGAAACGGAATATTTTCAACAAGTTCTTGGTACCTTCCGATAAACTTTAAAAAAAAAGATATGTAGGATTTCGACCGCTAAAATGTATTCGTGTGGTTACGACGAGTAACAGTTTAATACACGTGCAACCGTCGTCATCTGTGAAAACGATATTCCGTAATGCCCGCGTCACACTGTCCCGATTTTTATATACGATGGACACCCGAATGCGAAAATTGTAAGTTCGTACGAAGTTGGTCCCGATCTAGTTAAAATACCAAAAAGTGACCGAAGCAAGTACGATGAATAACGAAGTATATACGATGGTGCCGAAATTAAATACGATAGCAAAAGATGGACATACGAAAGTTAACCAAAGACGGGTATTTAAGCTTCATATCTCAGCCGAAGCCTACACGATGGATCACGAAGGCTACACGACGGATAACGATGATGGTGCGATGGCCATACGGTGTCTAAAAGACGTCGTGTACAGCTTACGATGCTTTTAAATTATATGCCAAAGGCATCACGCGTTTTAAACAAGATAAATAAAGGTAAAATACATGTATGTACATAATACAAGTAAACAAACGATAAAAAAATGCGTTCTACCTGTTTTGAACTTTTTATGATACGAACAGAATTTCGACAACATATCGTTTCTGTAGAAGTCTGCCATGCATGGCGGGAAATCGATCTTTTTGTCTAATTCTTATAAAACTTAGTTTATTATCCCCTCGCCTAATACATGTAAGCTGCGTGTAGATAATTTTTTTATGGACACTATAGAACAAAAATGCTCAAAACTTGGTATGATGTTACTCGTTAAGAATATCTTTAGCGCTATTAACTTTAATGTTCAAAGGTCAGGGTCACAGTGGTAGTTGTAATACTAATTAATATCACCCTTGTGGATACTCTAAAACCAATATGCTTCAAAAGATTTTAACCACATTTTGTATATTGTTCCTCCTTGTAATGATCTGACATTTTCTACGTTCAAGGCCAAAGGTCAAGGTCATGTAGATGGACTTGATTTTTCTCCTTGAAATAGCATAATACACAGGAAATTGGTTGCTAATTTTTTACCCGCTGGTTCTAAAGACAATATTAGAGGTATTTCCAGTTACTGAATGTTTTGGTTGATTTCTTAATAAAAATATTATGTATCAAATATGCATATTAAATTTACCATTTTCTGCATGTGTCATATACAAATATAGTGTCCATATTTGTCCCCAATATGTTACATACGAGGGGATGCCACGCTCGACATTGCCTTGTTTGAACAATAAAATGTGTGCACTTGTCTGAATAATCACCCATAATTATGCCCATGTTTACTGATCTATCTTAAAGGTAAGGTGTTTGGTTCGTTGATCCCTTTTATTCAAAAAGAGCTTTTTCCAGGAGAATATTATAATAATATAGACAAAAGGAAGGATGTGGGGAAAGCAACAAATGCGGCAAAATATGACATATAGAATACAAAATGGTCATGTAGTAAACAGTCGTGTGCAAACAAATCAGACGTTACATAAAAAATCAGAATAATGAAGAAAAAGTTGGTTTCCCTATATACGTGTACCTGCAGTGTTGGTGTACGAAGCGCGTTTATGATTTTCATTATGTTACTTGATATGAAAAATTGACAAAAAATAGTATTTTACTTGTAAAAGTAAATTCTGAGCCTGTAATAGCTGCTCTTCTTGTTCCATTTGAATTAATAGAAACAAAGCTGTCGCCTTACTTGTTCTCATAGAATCATATGATATGAGTTCCATGTTTTGTGAACGTCTTTCTTAACTGTCGTATTAGACTGACCAGCGCATGGCACTTAAAATGTATTTAAGCGCAAAAATTAAATTACATTTAGCTGGATTTATTGCCGTCGTAGTTCCATCTTGTTGCCTTCGTACTTTTATTCGATGGCAACACGACGGGATTACGAGGTCTTCACGAAGTCGTGTTGCCATCGTAAGATCTTCGGTTAGCTTCGTGATTCATTCGTGCAGACATCGTAATGTCAAAACTGCCCGATGGAAACGATGGAAACACGAATGCAATACGATGTTCAAAGATGCATTCCCGGTGACATTACGATGGTGAGGATGGTGATACGAACTCAATACGAACCCTCAACATCGGACGCACCTTCGGGGATTTTTTAACATGTTAAAAAATTTAGAACCCTTCCCGAAGTTGTACCCGAAGGCTTGAAAAAGTGGCCGATGGTTAAAGATGGTTAAAGATGGCACTACGAATAGCCCGATCTGGATACGATCAGTCCCGATTTTGAAAATTTCCGTAATCGTGTTGTCATCGGCGTTAAAATCGGGACAGTGTGACACGGGCATAACGGTTAACCAATTTGTGATGATTTCAACTTCCAATCTTGGAACTCTTGGTTTAATAGATTAGTTGTGATTAGAAACCCTCTATATATATAGGAAATCATGATCAGATACGCTGTCCATAGATTTTTGTATCAACAGGAAGATATATACCGGTATTCGATATGCAGGGGTTGCTAGAATTTTACGAAATAAAAATCAGGTAGAGTTCGCTATTTGGAGGCTAAACTCATCTTAATGTCGTAAGTTTTGTTCTCAACCGACCCTGCTTGTCAATTTCTAACTATAAGTTAAGATATGAAACAGACTTACCTTAAACTGTTGTTACCATTATTTCAAGTTTGATGGGATATACACGTGCATCATTGCCATGACACTATTTCTTTGTAACTTGCCTGTGATTGGCTGATATTAACTTTTGAGATAACTTTCATAACATTCTGGCACGGAATAGTGTTAACAAGAACGTACGGATGGACAAACGAACGCCATGTTTTTCTATGTATCTATTACAACGTTTCCCTTTGGGGCGAAAAAAAAAGCGACAATAGTTCGGGAATATATTTTTTTAACTAAGTTCCACCAATTGAACAACACGGAACTGCGCGTAAATATAGAAAATGAAAATTCACACTTGAGATTTTGTAGAATTTAAAATATATAATATATATTGTGTTACAATGATTTATGATCAAATAGATGATCCATAATAAACTCAAAGTGCCATTTGACGTATGCATTACATTTAAGAAGGAAGTATATTAAATCCAATAATCGTAAACTTAATTATATACTTCTCGTGTTGGTATTTAACCTACTTAAGCGTTGAATTTCTTTTTTTCCCCTAAAATAAAAGCCCCCCAAAAATATAAATCACTTACATAAATGTACTATTTGGGTCAATTATAAGCGTTTGACAATACATTTCGATAGTTGTTGACTAGGATGTTAGTTCGAACCAGTAAATATAACACAATTGGACATTTAGTGACCTTATAGATAACGTATCAGAATACGTTTTGAAGATAAATCACATTTCAAAAAATTTCATAGGTGAAACTATTATATTTTTATAGTCGAATTAAGTTTTCTATCACTTTAGGACATACAAAGAATACTTTGAGACACCCAAAAATCTAGAGGATTATATTACCATCTTCATATTTCCGCATGTTACATTGTCCGCTGATAAAGTACATAATAAAGGGAATTGTAATTGTTCAATTTCTTTATTCCGTATTTGTTTTTATTATTTCTGCTAGCTTTTTTTTTTATCAATTTCATTTTAGTTTTAGAACTATGTATTGCACTGTTTAAAAAAATTAACATACTTAGATAATCATGATAATACAACAAGAATTTTAATAAATGTTGAACAGAACAACTATCCACAAAAATCATTAGAAACCTACGTATACTCTTTTGAGACTCCGATCACGAACCATAATGATTGCTAAACGCAACAAAATAAGAATCTTATGGTTAGAGTAAAACATCTTATATACCCAATCAGTATAGCAACACTTTTTGATGACTTTTGATTTATTCTGTATAATTATGACACGATGATTTGATTATTCAGATTTGTATCATTCATGTTTTTTTTTATTTTGATTAATCTCAATAGAGATCATGACAACTTTGAGTATTTGTTTCGATTGTCTATAAGATTACGATAACGACGATCAGTTAGAATAAGCATTTTGCATTTTAATTGATTAAGATTTATTCACCCTTGAAAACCGCTTGTTACATATACTCATAATTGGCAGCTATTTTTTTGCATTTTGATATATAGTAAGCTGAAAACATATATATCACTGTAAATCATATCCCACTTTCTGAAGCGGGCAATATGTTGATGGGAGTGGTCTTTGTGTTCGTTCAAACCGCCTCCGAATAAGTAAATGGTATTGTAAAATGTAACATCATGCTCGCCTCAAGTGCTTGAAGTCATTGGTTCAATACTCGACCTGTTCAAATCAAAGACTTTTAAAAATATTGATATTTGCGGCTTTTCTATCTGCAAAGAATGCAACATTTAAAAAACAGAGTAGTCTCATGGCGACCATTTATACCTCTTATTCTCGTAGTATTTCTGGGGTTAACGTTAGCATTTCAAGGACTTTATCATACATGTATCTGCCCTCCTAAGCACACATTTGTATCCGCTTCGCCTTCTGAATCCTTTATCATAATTTATTGATTCTTTCAGAATCCTCTTCATAAAGTCAGTTAAGTTGTTCCTATATTTGATTTGATTTATGGCTTGTTTCCCCTGATCAAATCTCAAACGATGATTTCATCTTAGGTACAAATAATGTTTATCCGCAACTTCTATGCCCCTTATATCAGATTTTTGTTTTATATCAATGCTTTCGTAGAACTTTGTATAATATAAAGCCATTTTACACCTATGTATTGTGTTTGATTCAATGGTTTCTTAGATTTCCCATAGTAAATCATATACTTTCCTCTTTCCTCTATTCCGGAACAGGGGTACAATTTGGTCAATTTGATAGCATTACCTAAATTAATGTGTATTTTTGTTCATTTATAGTCAGATATAAGAACATAACCGATTCATTAATTAGAATTATTGTCAATATTCGTATACATATGACGAAATTGTTCATGGCTTTCCCTTTTTAGCTCACCTGGCCCGTCCGTCGTCGTCGTCGTCGTTAACATTTTTACATTTTAGACTTCTTCTAGAGAACCACAGAATGGAATTAAACAAAACATGGCATGAGTGTTCCTTATGAGGTGCTGACCAAGTGTTGTTACTTTGTAGCCGATCCATCATCCAAGATGGCCGCCAGCAGGGGACTTAGTTTTACATAGGGCCCTATGGGAAATACATACAAACATTTTCTTTTAGAGAACCACTGAATGAAATGATAACAAATATGGCATGAATGTGCTGACTAAGTGTTGTTACTTTGTAGCCGATCCATCATCCACGATATCCGCCAGCGGGGGACTTATGTTAACATTGGACCTTATGGGAAATGCGTACAAATGACTTCTTCTAGAGAACCATTAAATGGAATGAACCAAACATAGCATGGATGTTCCTTATGAGATGCTGACCAAGTGTTGTTACTTTGTAGCTGATCCATCATCCAAGATGGCCGCAAGCGGGGACTAAGTTTTACATTATACCCTATAGGAAATGCGTACAAATGACTTCTTATATAGATCCACTGAATGGAATGAAACCAAACCTAGTATGAATGTGCCTTATTAGGTGCTGAGCAAGTGTTTTTACTTTGTAGCTGATCCATCATTCAAGATGGCCACCAGCGGGGGACTTAGATTTATTAGAGAACCACTGAATGGATTGAAACCAAACATAGCATGAATGACCCTAATGAGATGCTGACCAAGTGTTGTTACGTTGTCGCCAATCCCACTTCCTATACAGATGGTCGCAAGTGGGGAGATTTAGTTTAACATAGGACCCAAAGGGAAATGCATACAAATTTCTTCCTTTAGAGAACCACTGAATTGAATGAAACCAAACATAGCATAAATGTGCCTTTCCTAATGAGGTTGTGGCCAAGTGTTGTTACTTTGTAGCCAAATTTTGTCTTTTTTTATATGAATTCAAAAACCCAGGTTGTTTCAGGTGAGCGATTTAGGCTCTTGAGAGCCTCTAGTTTAATTTTTATTAACACACATAAACACACTGTCGAATGCAGCAGTATCAATATGTGCATGCAAGACATGAATAACGAATCAAAGTAATTCGTTTTATAATGATTAATAACTTAAATGTCATGCAAATCGATGTGATAAAATACTGATATATTTTTTAAAATGTTAATTACAAGTCAAACATCAAGGACGAAATAACTCAAAGGGGAAGTACAAGTACATATGTTTTAGATATAAAAAAAATCGACCAGGAACAACCTATATATACTATATAGATAAAATTATATAAAGTTAAAAATAATGTAGTTTAAATTTCTTGCACAGTTCGCTTATAAGATCTAACAAACTAATGAGGAAGTTCAAAAGATCAATTGGTATATCGATTTATGGTACTCTATGGAATGAGTTAGTAAATATTTATATATTACCGTTTTTGTTTGAGTCCCTTTGCTATCGTTTTGAGCAACTTCTCAGCTTTCTTATCATGCCATTGTCTCATACATGTATTAACATATGGAGGTGAAATACAAAATTTAGAAATAAAACATATATACAAAAATTATTTTAACGTCCAATCAACCGCAATCTCGTGTACCTTAGACTTTAATCAATTTTCTTACCATGATTAAAATAAGACAGATGATAATAACTATGGGGCCAAGATATTGCAGTTAACTGGACTAAAGCTTTGTTACAAAAACAAGGGTTTATGCATGTTTACTCACGCCAATTCCTCTTTATCTACTGTAACAGAAAGTCAATGACATGTTGCAATTTAATGTGAAGCTTGTTTTGCCTTGAAATAGGACTTCTAAATGAAATTGAGAATGGAAATCTCTAAATGAGATAAAAAAAAAAGACCAAAGAGCAGACAACATCGGAAGGACACCAATGGGTCTCCAACACAGAACGAAAATCTCGCACCTGGAGGTAGTCATCAGATCACCCCTAATAAATTTATGTAATAATTAAGTGAAAATGATCACCACACTCAACTTCAAAACATATAAATGAACTTAAATTAAAGAAAAACAACATACAATACTAACAAAGGTCAGAGGCTCCTGACTTAGGACAACCGCGAAAATGCAGCGGGGTTAAACATGTTTTGTGAGATCTCAATTCTTCATCTTCATATACCTCTTGTCAATGTAGAATCAAGAAACACACACCAACACGCATATTAAAACCCCTTAAGACCCAGATGATAACTGTTGTAATGACTCCCTAACTGGCGAAGTGTAAGACACTCTCTTCACATGAAGCGTTGGATTTTTAAGAAATATGGCACTTCTACAAAAGCTTCTGATTTACAGCTGGTACTTGAGACAATACTATTATATTCATGATAATTGTTTGGACAAGCATTGTTAAAATAGTTGTATGAATTTCAAAAGTATATACTCGTCACAAAAATACGTCTCTGTTATTGTTTTTTTTTTGTTCTGTGCTGTCGTAATTGGAAGATGTTCGTAGATATTCTGCGGTTTAAAAGTTGAAGCGAATATTATATTATGTATGAGGGCGTTTTTCTGTGCTGAGTGGTCTTATGTCTGTTTGATCGTTCTGTATCCCTGTTGTCATTTTAGCAATTTTTCTTTAACATTGACATATAAGTGGGATTTTTGGCTATCCATAACATCAGGTCCAACCCACCATTTCTTTCTTAAACTGTCCTGTAACAAGTCATGAATGTGGCAGCTTTTATCAAATAGTTCGTTTCTATTAATGTTGTCGTTTGTTTAAATTCACTTCAGTGTCCTGTTGTTCCCTGTTATGGTGGAAGTGTTTCTTTCGAATTCAGTTTGTTACCCGGATGTGTTTTCTCTCAATTGATTTATGACTTTTAAACAGCAGTATACTACTGTAACCTTTATTAGAGTTCTTGACAGTTTCATTACAGATCGAAATCCCTTAACAAATTATTACTTTATATCTTAACACATTATAGCTTTTACAGTTCCCTTTATAAACACCCGACATATTGGACATCTTCGTAAAGCTGGTGCGCAGTTTGCGCAAGACGCCATATGTCCACATGGAAGAAAAACAATAGCAATTGGTTCGTCTAGGCATATTTTACAGGTCTGTTGATCTTTCAGGTTTTGGTTTTCTTCCTCTAAACTTCTGATTGATACTGAAAAATAGAATAAAGCAGCTGTAACAATCTAATCTTATATAGTGAATCATACTTTCTGACTACTTCGCCAACTCCAAGTTAACTTTTTACTTTTTCTCATTAAGCGTATTGCTTATCAAACGCTTTGATTGGTATTGATGGAATGCTATATTCTTATATCAGGGCATATTCGATCTGATTAGATAAAGCTATAACTATTTTCTGTTTACATACCACAAAATGATGAAAGTTGTTTAATATACTTAACACATTAAAATATGTATTTACACTCATGATCTGGATCTATTGTGGTTTCTGGTTTTTCTATCAGGGCTTTCGAATGACTACTTAGATCTGATTGTTCTACGTGTTCCGTCTTTAGAGTGTTACTAGACTCATGCCTGGTTGCCTTTTCCTCCACCTTGAATACGGCTTCAAGTAAAATTGTACTAGTTATAACTGTAAAAACGAATATAATTAAGTTGCAGGTTTAATTTACCCTTAATTTGAACAATTTCAAAATGTTATTCAATCACTCGTATTGTCACAGTAGCTCCATGCATGTACTGTGAGATTTTAACAACCTTATTCCTTTTTTTCTAAAGAAATATTTCAATCATAAATGCTTTGAGACAGCTTAAAATTCCCGTTTGAAGCCTTTATCCAAAAATATATAAGAAGGACATTCTTAACATAAAACCGTTTGGAGTGCTTTTTTTCCTGAGATAATTTGTGTTCCTCTAAGTTCCATTTGAGTTCTTGTAGCAACATTTTTTTTAACAGCAACAAATAACACTAATCACTTTTGATTACATTAAAATAAATCAAATGGTTGAACTAAAGTAAAATATAAAGATATCTTTTTAAACTTTTAAAATATATATTCAAATGAATAAGAATGTGTCATGCATAGTGCACGAATGCCCTACTCGCACCATCATTTGCTATGTTCAGTGGACCATAAAAGTGATCGTATCATAGGGAACATATGTTCTAAGTTTCATGTTGATTGGATTTCAATTTCGTCAAAACTACCATAACTGAAAACTTTAACCTAAAGTGGGGCGGACGGACGAACGAACGAAGCAAAGATAGAAAAAAAACATAATGCCCTTAAGTGGGACATATATATATAAAAACATGTTTAGATTTTGATCTGTGACTAAATCAATCATCGGCAAAATTGCCCTTACATCTTTTCTTTTTATGTTGACCAACTCAAAAGACTGATAAATAATAGATGTACCTGATATTATTAATTCAAAGGTGATACATGTATAACAACTCCATCATTCAATTAAAATAAATCCTTAGCTTGATTTTTTTCATTCCGAAGGTAAACAATTTATATACATTTTGAGATCGTAAAGGGACTTTTTAAATGAGATTTAATTTCAAGTTCAAACAACAATCAAACAAGTTTGGCATGACGTGTTATTTTAGTAGAAACTAATTGACAAGATCAAAATGTGTGTTTAGAGGGGAAATTTATTGAAGTGTTGTAAACTACATTGTATCATATTTTAGGCTGTTAGTTTTCTCGTTTGAATTGTTTTACATTTATCATTTTGAGGCTTTTTATTATAGATGACTATGCGGTATGGGCATTGCTTATTATTGAAGGCCGTATTGTGACCTAAGGTTGTTAATTTCTGTGTCATTTGGTATCTTGTGGGGAGTTGTTTCATGGCAATCATACCACATCTACGTTTTATATTTATAGCTTATACTTCACTACGAACAACTTTTTTTAAATCATGCATGCATTAAATCATTTTCAATTTCTCAACAACATATTTAGATCCGTTATAGATATGTTCGTTTTATAAAGCCGTAAGAAAGAATATATCCATTCCTTTGCGCTTATCTGTAATCATGAAGTTCATTTTCAATTGCATGTATTTATAAACGTGCTGTAAAAACAACCTTTCGTTCCTTCTGCCTGAAGTAAATCAAATGCTTTCTTTAACACACTTTCACTGTATCCAAACTCTTTCACAGACAACACAACAGGATGAGTACTGAAATCAGTTATAACTTGGTTTTTGTCTGTCGTTGTTAAATCAGATCGCCTACTGCATAAATTCTGAAAAATCAAAGATTAATATATTAAGATTGTTTATGTTGTATGGTGTGATTGCTGAAAGACAGTGATTTATTATGATCGTAATTGTCTGAGACAAAACAAGAGTGCATGTACTTGATAACTTAATTAACCGAGACAGTTTGCAGGATACCCTTTCAAGAGCTACATTTTAAAGAAATCTGATTCAATAGTATGTCGAAAATTAAACTCATTATAGATAATAGGATTGAAATCTTGTTATTGCGCCAGACGTGCGTTTCGTCTACAATAGACTCATCAGTGACGCTGAAAAAAAAGTTAAAATTAAAAAAAAAAAAAAAAAAAAAAAAAGTACGAATTCAAATTGAAGGATATATGGAATGCTTTATGGCAATACCTCTGATTCTTGTAGTATTGGCTGATATCCATTTGATTGCACCTCGTCTATAAACTTCTCTCCTTTATTATCTCTAACAAAAACACAGTTCTGGTACCAGCGAGCATGTTCTACCCAAGGCTGATCACCTGGCTCCCAATTTCGTAAGCCACCACCACAGAAAAAGCACCGGCAGTGATCCTCAATGCCTAAAATAGCATCGAATCAAGTATTTTCATATCATTTTTTTGTTAATTCAGCTAGTTTTCATTACCTATATCACGTTTTAAAAGGTGTGTATCTGTTATCAATTTCCACTATAGAGCAAAATTATGTCAACTTAAAATTAAAGATGGCCGCCGTAATAAAAATAAAAAATATGTTGGCTACCCCATTAATATAATAAATAAAACCCAAATCCTACGTATCCTATGCCTTTCCAATTTAGGTTCTAGATCTGTAAGCCGCCCTATTAACGGACAAACAGAAGAACTTCATGTTATTGTTTGTTTCATCAAATAGCAAGGCAGAGAATTATGTACAATTTGAAGGGCAATTTTGTTACGTTTTAGTATTTGTCATAGTTTTACTCTTAATTAGATATAGGAAGATGTGGTGTGAGTGCCAATGAGACAACTCTCCATCCAAATAACAATTTAAAAAGTAAACCAGTATAGGTTAAAGTACGGCCTCCAACACGGAGCCTTGGCTCACACCGAACAACAAGCTATAAAGGGCCCCAAAATTACTAGTGTGAAACCATTCAAACGGGAAAACCAACGGTCTAATCTATATAAACAAAACGAAAAACGAGAAACACGTATATATTACATAAACAAACGACAACTACTGTACATCAGATTCCATTAAGTATATTAAACATTTAAATGCGGTTAAACTCTTTTACGAATATAGGATTTTAGATTTATAACTTAGTATGGATGAATACGCTATCATTTATTTGCACTAATATACAAGTAGTATTCATGAACGTTTATTTGCTTAATTTTATAATACCATAATGATCCAATTTATTAGTACTTATACCTACCAGTGAAAAAGAAACCTGCTGTAGCCATGTCTTCAGGAGTCTGTGGGAGGTAACTCGGCCAATGTTGAAATGAATCAATCCTCTGTGATCGAATGGCATATTTTGGATATTTTGCATTATCAAGACACACTCCTGTCTCTAATAGTTCTGAAGATGCTGCTCTTTCCATAAGCGATGGAGTTGATTCTTTCAAATGATTTCCAGTTGAGGTTGCATCTGATTTCTGAGCTTGTTGTTCTATTTTGGAATTTGAAAGCATGTTTCCAGTATTTTTCCTTGTAATTCCACGAGAAGCAACAATTGGTCTGTTATCTGTAGGATTACTAACATGAGAAGGTCCGGAAGCAAAATCCTTATAGTATTTGTCATGTTGCATTTTATCGTGCGGTGAGGAGGTATTCTCGGAGCTTGTTATGGCCCGTGAACTTTGATCATTTACCTCCTCTTTAGTCTTATTATCCACACTTCCACCAATGTTCTGATTTCCTACATTTTGTTTAACTCGTTCGTCTGATAAGAAAGAACAGTTTGGGGATATACGTTTGTGAATTTCGAATGCTGAGTCATGACTTTTCAAACTGCTGTATCTAACACCGCAGCTAAAACATACTACTTCGTTTCCTCTTCCAGTATAATAAAAACCTGCCTCTGCTAATCTAGTTGCGAAAATCCCAGGAATATGTGGGAATGTCGCAAAAGTAGCAAATCGTGCACCTTCGAATTGCATATGCGTAGATGCTAGTAATTGTCCATTATTTTGACAGTATAAACTGGTTTCTTCTGGAAGAAACGGATAGGCTTGGTACATGTATCCATTACTAGGAACATAGCGCCACGGTTTAATCAAATTGTCAAATATCCATCCTGAATTTACATGGAGTATATCCTGTGCCTTCTTTCTAGTTTTTTCTACGTTTTTGAATTTCACCATAGTGCGTGCTTTAAAAGATTCAGTAACGAGATTAAGCACAACAAAAATAAACAACAATATCAGGATAGGGGGAAAAGATAATGTTCTTTGTCCGATTTCAGTTTTGGAGATAAAATACATGTCCGTCCATTTTGGTGAAAGTTCATTTCTAGTTTGCACACCACATCCTTTCTGTTTTACAATTACTATTTTCTGTCGTTTACATATATCATCCCAATCAATAGAAACAGCCATTTTGATACTGAAATAGACATAATATTTTGTGACTGATGTTTTATTTTGCGTCAAAGAATTAATGAAATTTTATGAAGATGCGGCGTTATCATGCGCTAATTTTTGTATATTATTTTTTTTTTTTTTTTAAATTATCAATACATTTTAATTTTGCCTTATTGGCCCTACTCCAAAGTTTCCGAACTTCAGATAGGCACAAAAATGCCGAGGATTTGAAATGTTTTGTTTTAAGATCGCAACCCTCAACTATACCGCTAGCCATTGTAAAATAGAACATGTTCGTGTGGCAGTCTCACGTACGTCTGCTACTTCGTCACTGATTGACATTATAATAACTATGTCTTAACGTTTTTTATTTTCATTAAGTAAGTCAGGTCCCTTAAAAGATTCCATATGGTGTATTAATTAAAAGTTAAAATAGACTTTTAGATAAATTTGTTAAAATACCAATAATAGTATATAGTATTTATTGTATCAGTTATTCTAAAAATGTTAACTGCTGATTTCGTACATTTATGTAATTTCTTTAACGTACACAGTATAAGAAAAAGCGACCACTTCCTTTTAACATTGTATGCTTCAATTCTTACCTTAGTGTAGATTAAATGCCACGTTAGTTTTGTACAATATGACTTAAATGTGTATTTAAAATTAATTTAGTTTTTTAAGGTATTTCCCAACTTTATTTTTAGAATGCAAACGTGTCACTGCTACATGAAGTATTGATTCGTAATTAAATACTGCCTATCATTCAATCGATCATCACAGATAATTGTAGCCACTAAATTTAAAAGGAAAAAAAACTATATTGTTTTACATAGACTGGTCGGTTTGCTGTCTGTTTGACACATTCCCTTTTTTCATTTTAAATTTTACTCAGAAATTAAATGTTCTTTCGTTAAACATAATCCTCGAGACTATTATGCCGAGAAAAAATAGTGATAATCTGGATAATAGGAACGACTTATTTATTGACTTGTTCATTTGTATGTTGCTTTAAATGTTTTATGAATATTATGATATTTATTTTTGTTCCATATCTTTTAAGGAACCCCTTTCGAAACAAAAGCTAAATAAATTGCTTTCAGAGAAGGAGCTAACAACTCATTCTGTAAAAGAAAAATCTACAACCATGATGTAAATATTGAATATAAAATTGTTGCGACCACTATGATAAACGCACAAGGATAATAGTTACGCTGAACGGTGCCAACTGGTCACCTGAACAGAAACGGTTAAAATTGAGTCTATACGCGACAAAAAATAGTACATGATTTCCGGTTTAAAGTGAAAGTACGTTACTAAGGGGATACAAAGTTTATAATTGCTGCTATGTACATTGTGTAATACGGATATTAGCTTAATGCAAAGTTACGGAATTACCATATTTCAAAGGATTCTGTTGAGAGACATACAGAAAGTAAAGAAAATACATAAATAATCAATTATCATAATGATTCACTCAAACGAAACAATTGAAAATGAATAGAAGAGTCACCCTTTACTCTATTAATATCTTAAAGCGAGTGACATGGCTTATTTTTTAGAAAAAAAAATAACCTAATGGCCTATATTGCACTCTCATGACATATAACTAAAAAGATGGTATGCCTCGCACTCAGGCTACTTCAAACTCCCATTGGTTACCTCTGGTCTCCCTACACAGAAACTAATTGTGCTTACAGTTACACTGGTCATTTGATACAAATACATAGTTACTTTATTAACCTTACTCCCTTTGCAGATAAATTTATAGTGGTTCTTCCAATTACCTGACACAAATATAGATATTGAATGCCCCCCTACACAGATATTGATTTTCGTTACATCTTGTCACCTTTTACATAATTAATAGTGGTGACCTCTGGTCACCCTACACATATATTGAATTTGGTAACCTCTGGTCACCCTTCACTTATATTGAATTTACCTACAAATTATAAGATACTGAATTTGGTAACCATTGGTCAACCTCGCCACCCTAAACATATATTGAATTTTGTTACATCCTGTCACGTTTTAGATAATTATATGTGGTGACTTCTGGTCACCCTACACATATATTGAATTTGGTTAACTGTGGTCACCCAACACATGTATTGAATTCGCTTAAAAATTATAAGATATTGAATTTGGTTACCTCTGGTCACCCCGGCAACCTTTCACAGATATTGAATTTCGTTACATCTTGTCACCTTTTTTATTATTAATTGTGATGACCTCTGGTCACCCCACACATATATTGAATTTGGTAACCTCTGATCATCCTTTACATATATTGAATTTACCTACAAATAATAAGATACTGAATTGATAACCTCTGGTCACCCTTCACTTATATTGAATTTACCTACAAATTATAAGATACTGAATTTGGTAACCATTGGTCAACCTCGCCACCCTAAACATATATTGAATTTTGTTACATCCTGTCACGTTTTAGATAATTATATGTGGTGACTTCTGGTCACCCTACACATATATTGAATTTGGTTAACTGTGGTCACCCAACACATGTATTGAATTCGCTTAAAAATTATAAGATATTGAATTTGGTTACCTCTGGTCACCCCGGCAACCTTTCACAGATATTGAATTTCGTTACATCTTGTCACCTTTTTTATTATTAATTGTGATGACCTCTGGTCACCCCACACATATATTGAATTTGGTAACCTCTGATCATCCTTTACATGTATTGAATTTACCTACAAATAATAAGATACTGAATGGATAACCTCTGGTCACCCTTCACATATATTGAATTTATCGACAAATTATAAGATAAAATTTAGATGGGAAATGGGGAATGTGTCAAAGAGACAACAACCCGACCACATAAAAAATAAAAAGGAGAAGGTCACCAACAGGTCTTCAATGTAGCGAGAAATTCCCGCACCCGGAGGCGTCCTTCAGCTGGCCCCTAAACAAATATATACTAGTTCAGTGGCTTTTACTACCGTGTGTCACCCTAAATAGGTCTTGATTTTGGTAATCTCTGGTCCCCCTACTAAGACAAATACAATAAAAACCGAGGAGTAAACAGATATACCAGAAGACATTTACAACATTAAAAAAGTAAGGAACAGCAGGAATCGTCTTAATCATGTGAATGATGTTAGATGCCTTGAACGCTCCCATCTTGTGAGTTCTTTCGTAAGTCCCGTAATAACGAAAGTGTACTGATGACTGTGGAGTTTTTATATAATTAATTATACATGTTTTACTAAAATATTGAAGTTGGTGACCTTTGGTCACCTTATACATGTATGAATTTTAAATACCTCAAGTGACCATACACATATATTGAATGGGGTTACAGTACCTCTGGTCACCCTTCACATATTTTGAATGTGATAACCTCTTTTCATACACAAATACAAAATTTGGTTACCTCTAGTCACCGTGCATCAATATTGAATATGGTTACGTATATTTAACCTACTTATATTTAATTTTGTAAACTTCGGTCACCCAACTCATATATTGAACGTTGTAACCTCTGATCAACCTTCACACACATTGGAAAAGGTTACCTCTGGTAAACCATTACAGATATCGAATGTGATTACCTCTGGTCATCCTTTTCATATATTGACTATGGTCACCCTACAAAGATATTGAATATGGTGACCTCTGGTCACCCAACCAACATTTTGAATATGGTTACCCCTGGTCACCCTACACAGATATTGAATGAGGTTACCTCTGGTCACCTTACAAAGATATTGCATATGTTTATCTTTGGTCTCCTAAAAATATATTGAATGTGGTTAACTCTGGTCACCCTACACATATATATTGACAATGGTTACCGCTGGTCACCCTACACATATTTTGAAAATGGTTACCTCTTGTTACCCACACATATATTGGCTATGGTTACCTCTCGTCATCCTTCAAAGATATTGAAAATGGTTACCTTTGGTCAACCTTCAATAAATTGGCTTATGTTACCCTTGATTACAATTTACAAAAATTCAATTTGCTTAGCATCGGTTATCTCGATTCACACTTTTTGCGCTACTTTTATAATAAATATATTTATCTAGTAACTTCTGGTCGCTGTACACATATATCTAATTATGTTGCCGTTGTCAACAAATATATATAGCAATTGGCCTTTTTTGGAATGTGGTTACCTTGGATCACCATACACAGATAAAAAATAATTGCTTTAGACACCATGCATAAATATTGAATTTAGGTACCTTTATTTACCCTACTTAGATGTTTAATTTGGTAATCTCTGGTCCCATTACCAAGATGTTGAATGTGGTTAGCTCTTGTCACCCTACAAAGATATTGAATATTGTTACCTCTGGTCACCCTACACATATATTGACTATGATGTCCTCTGGCCACCCTACCAAAATTGTGAATATGGTTACCTCTGGTCACCCTACACAGATATTGAATAAGGTTATCTATGGTCACCTTACACAGATATTGAATAAGGCTACCTCTGGTCACCTTACAAAGATATTGAATATGATTACCTCTGGTCACCCTAAACAGATATTGACTATGGTTACTTCTGGTCGCCCTACATATATTTTAAACATGGCAACCTCTGGTCACCCACACATAAATTGGCTTTGGTTACCTCTGGTCATCCTACACATATATTGAAAATGGTTACTTTTGTTCACCCTACAATAAATTGGCTTATGTTACTTATGGTTACAATTCATAAATAATGAATATCTTTGGTCAACTTAAAAGATATTGAATGTGGTTACCTCTGCTCACCCTACACAGATATTAGCTATGTTTGTATGTTTCCCTCCGGTCCCCTTACACAGATTTCGAATTTGGTAACCCTTTCATATTATTGCATGAGATTACCTCCGGACATCGTATACATATATTAATTTAAGTTACCTCTGGTCACCCTTTACAGATTTGGAATGGGGTTACCTTTGGTCAACATACACAGATATTAATTTTAGTAACCTCCGGTCACCGTTTAAAAATATTTGCTTTGGTAACCTCTGGTCACAATGCATGATTAATCAACCTTTATTGGAATATAATGATCATGGTATTTGGAAAATGTATGTTTTATATATTTCATGTTAATCTAGTTGTTTGCATTTTCTATTGTGTATTTTATTCTAAACTCTTAGTATGTAATAAAGATGCCAAGAAGACGATTGCCTTTGTAGCCATTATAGATCCAATGTTCGTAAAATCTTAACAATTGAATTCCCCTCAAACACTTACTTAGTTTTTTCAATGTCACCCTTTTTTGGGGCAGATGTCACTTTCATTTTTCGGCATACAGCCTTTTTGGTTGATTCTTTATCGACAAGAGTCTCGGTTAAAGTATTTAACATGTTTAACTTGATAGTCAACTTCACCTGAAAATGAAGTGAAATACAGTTGTGATCTTTTCTTGCAGTCAAGCTAAAACAATACATGTAATAAGACATATTAAGCATCGTTATGAATATTCTTACAACTTAAAAAAATGTTTTACAGATTGGCAAAGCGACATGTATATGATTCACAGTAGACATATGATTTCTAATGATACAGTTATATACCAAGGGATCCTAAAATCTAGCATGAAAAATATTATGGGCACCGCATAATGAGCTGGATTTGCTAACCATTCTAGGTAACATGAGACCACCCTGGTTTTTGGTGGGGTTTATGTTCCTCAGTTTAATTTTTCTATTTTGAATTATAATGATTGCAATTTGAATTTCAATCTTTTTTTCTTTTTTTTTGCCCAGCTTTGTCAGTTTGTTCTCCAAATTTCAGTTTGATTGTTCCTTTTGACCCATTCACCATTCCTTACCTACTACTCTATAAATGATTTTTAAAAAAACCACGAGATCACCAATTTATGTATTTTAAACAACTTACACTGTTTTCTTTGAGAATCAAGTGTATTCACTAATATACAATAAAGTTTAGTCTTGCTGAACCAGTAATGTATATCAAACCTGTTCTTGTTCTTTTTTCCAGCTCTTCGATTGTCTTACATTTCCTACAAATGATAAAAAAAAAACATTACCTGACTTATGTTTTTATGACCAGAGGTAACCAAATCTTAAATCAGCATAACGTGACCAGAGGTAACCAAATCGAATATTAACATAATGTGGTCAGAGGTCACCAAATCTAATAACATAAGGTAACCAGATGTCACCAAATCCAATATATGAATTTGGTGACTAGGAGTTACCCCATTCTGGCATGTTAAGGCCACCACAGGTTAACAAATCCCATTTCTGATTTAGATGTAATCAAATTAAATATTTATGTAAGGTAATCAAGAAACAAACAATGATTTGTTATATCAAGCCTAAGTGGCCATTTTACCAGAAACGATTGCAAGATTTAAGTTAAAAAAGAATTATATTTGCAGCATTATATAAGCATAGTGCATTTTTCCATCATATTAAAGGTTTGTCACCATAAATTAAATGCATGCATACCGCTCTCATCTACATTTTCTGAGGACTTCTGAAAAAAGAAGATAAATATATGATAAATGTATTAGTAAATTCAATTTTATATTTATCCGGAAGTATCTTATGAGGATCAGTATTATTTTACTTAATTATCAACTGTCAATGATCTTGACAATGTTTGCAAGGTCAAGGATTTTCCTAAGATTTGTTTGAAGATGATCATGAAAGATAATGTTCATTGTTTAAAGTTTTTTATGCATATCAAACTTAATGTAATAATATTATATATTCTTGTTGAACCCAAAATGTATATTAAACCTGTTCTTCTTCTTTTTTTTTCTTTCTTTGATTGTCTCAAACTTTCTACAAATGATATAAAAAACATCAACTAGTTGTATGTAAATGTTAATTACCAGAGATAACCAACTCTGAAATCTGCATAAGGTGATCAGAGGTAACCCTAATCCAATATTAACATAAGGTGACCAGAGGTAACCTTCATCCAATATTAACATAAGGTGACCAGAGGTTACCTAATCCAATATTAACATAAGGTGACCAGAGGTTAACAAATCTAACATTAACATAAGGTGACCAGACGTAACCAAATCCAATAATAACATTAGGTGACCAGAGGTAAACAAATCTAATATAAGCATAAGGTAACCAGAGGTAACCAAATCCAATATAAACATAAGGTGACCAGAAGTAACCAAATTCAATATTAACATAAGGTGACAAGAGATAAGCAAATCCAAATAAACATAAGGTGACCAGAAATAACCAAATTTAATATAAACATAAGATGACCAGAGGTAACCCATCCAATATAAATATTAGGTGACCAGAAATAACCAAATCTAATATAAACATAAGTTAACCTGAGGTAACCAATTCAATATAAACATAAGGTGAACAGAGATAACCAATTCCAATATAAACATAAGGTGACCAGAGATAACCAAATCCAATGTAAACATAAGGAGACCAGAGATAACCAAATCCAATATTAACATAAGGTGACCATAAGTCGTCACCAAATCTAATATTAACCTAAGGTGACCAGAGGTAACCAAATCTAATATTAAATAAAGGTGACCAGAGGTAACCAAATCCAATATAAACATAAGGTGATCAGAGGTAACCAAATCCAATATTAACATAAGGTGACCAGAGGTGACCAGAGGTCACCTTAACTTATAGTAACATAAGGTGACCAGAGATAAGCAAATCCAATATTAACATAAGTTGACCAAAGGTAACCAAATATAATATAAACATAAGGTGCCCAGAGGTAACCAAATCTATTATAGACATAAGGTGACCAGAGGTAACCAAATCCAATATAAACAAGTAGGTGCCCAGAGGTAACCACATCTAATATAGACATAAGGTGACCAGAGGTAACCAAATCCAATATCAACATAAGGTGACAAAAGATAACAAAATCCAAAATAAACATAAGGTGACCAGAAATAACTAAATCTAATATAAACATAAGGAGAACAGAGGTAACCAATCCAATATAAACATAAGGTGACCAGAAGTAACCAAATATAATATTAACATAAGGTGACCATAGGTCACCAAATCTAATATTTACATAAGGTGACCAGAGGTAACCAAATCTAATATTACCATAAGGTGACCAGAGGTAACCAAATCCAATATAAACAAGTAGGTGACCACAGATAACCAAATTCAATATAAACATAAGATGACCAGAGATAACCAAATCCAATATAAACATAAGGTGACCAGAGATAACCAAATCTAACATATGAATAAGGTGACCAGAGGTAACCAAATCAAAAATAAACATAAGGTGACCAGAGGTCATCAAATCTTATATTTGAATAAGGTGACCAGAGGTAACCAAATCCAATATTGACATAAGGTAACCAGAGGTCACAAAAAATCCAATATATGATTAGGGTGACCAGAAGTTACTAGCATGCTAAGGCCACTAGAGGTTATCAATTTCCATTTCTGGTTAAGATGACCACATGTAATTGAATTAAATATTTTTGTAAGGTAAGCAATAAACAAAAAACGAATTGTTCAATCAAGCCTAAGTTGCCATTTTACCAGAAGTAATTGCAATTATTAAGTTCAAAAAGAATAATAGTTGCAGTATTATATAAACATTGTGTATGTTTCCATCATATTAAAGGTTTAATACAATAAAGTAAATGCATACATACCTCTCTTATCTACACTTTCTGACGACTTCTGAAAAAAGAAGATACACATATAATAACTGTATTAGTAAGTTCCATTTTATTTATCCAAACGTATCTGATGAGTATAAGTAGAAATTGACTAAATTATCAACTGTCCATGCTCTTGGCAATATTTGTTGAACCCATACTGTATATCAAACCTGTTCTTCTTCTTTTCTCTCTTTCTTTGATTGTCTCAAACTTTCTTCAAATGAGATGAAAAACATCAACTAGTTGTATGTAAATGTTAATTATTAGAGATAACAAAATCTGAAATCTGCATAAGGTGACCATAGGTAACCAAATCCAATATTAACATATGGTGACCAGAGGTCACCAAATCCAATATTAACATAAGGTGACCAGAGGTCACCTAATCCAATATGAATAAGGTGACCAGAAGTTATCCCATTCTAGCATATTGAGGCCAACAGAGGTTATCAAATCCCATTTCTGGTTAAGATTACCACAATTAAATGTGTGTGTAAGGTAATCATGAAAAAAATAATTTGTTCAATCAAGCCTAAGTAGCCATTTAACCAGAAACAATTGCAAATTTTCAGTTCAAAAAGATTAATAGTTGCAGCTTTATATAAACATAGTGTATGTTGCCACCATATTAAATGTTTGATACAATAAATTAAATGCATACATACCACTCTTATCTATATTTTCCGGTCTACGGTATATTGCTAAATGGAAAGAAGAATTGTCTATTTTTAGTTTTCTATTTTTAGAACTTCAATATCACTACATAGAAGAGTACTATTTATAGGGTGACCAGTGGGCACCGTTCAGCGTATCTATTATCCTTGTGCATGATAAACACATTTTTAAGTTTCCGGAAAGGGAGGTCATAACGTTAGGTTAGGTCATGTACTTCGTTAATGATAGAAACACAAACATGTAAAATCGGTAGTCTAATTTTTTAACTTCCAACATTAAATGATTTCCACTGCAACCAGTCACAAAAATTCTGAGGTAAAGGAGATTGTTTTGAAAACGCTTGGATTCAGAATGTATCTTATAGTATGCAAATTCTTTACATTTTTATTTTTAATTGTTAATTAAAATTTTCTTTTAAACATAAACGAATTAACATTAACATGAATAAAGCTTTTACAAATAAATATATATATTAGTACGCTGTGTTCATACATGTTATATCAACAATTTCGAATAATCGACCAAAATTCTTTGTGAGAAGGAATCTAAAAGAGCAAATGATTGAGTTGTAAAAAATTAAAACTAGTTTAATTACCGCTTGAATCAAGACAGGTACATTTGTTTAAAACCGAAGGCCGCCAACGGGACTCGTACAAAGCCAAAAAATTCCTCACCGTGAAGCGGGCTTTAGCTGACACTTAAAACAAAATTGTGTACATGTACTTGTTTAGTAAAAATGGACGTCAAATTAAGCTATTGAATAAAAAAGTTAACTAAAAAAAAAAACCGATAAAGAACTATCAAAGCCCTAAGATCCCTGACCTTGGACAGATAGACGAGTACGGTCGGTATTAATTAATAAAAATGTAGTATGAGCGCCAATTAGACAACGTCTGGTTTTCAGTTTCGATAACAAAACTGAGACATAAAAAGGCAATTAATTGAAAAGTTGGAAATATATACTGCAATATCTGGGAATATCATTCAAGGTAATTAATTTGTGCTATTAGGCTATTATGACTACCTTCACAAACACACACAGATTGATCAAACTATGAATGGTTCTACAGTTGTTCGATACTTGCAGACCTAGGTGCTCAAAAATGTTGTACAGTTGTTTTCTTCACAGTGAAGATAATAAATAATTCTAATGCAATTAGTTTGTAACGATAATTTTCATTGGACGTTTATAAATATTTTGAGGGGTTAGATTCCACGTTCTATCAGTCCGTAACTAAGAAAGCCACCATTTTGAATTCTGGGATATGTAATTTCTCAAAAAATAAACAAGATATTCACATTTTGAGCCTCAAAATCTTCTTTTAGTCTATATTGAACCATTCTGAAGCGTACGAAAAGTAAAAATATGTTAGTATTCATGTTTGACATCCAGAGTAAACACATGACGTCACAATGTTTAGATGCTAAAGACAATGCAACAGTTTCGCGGACTTTTTCATTTATGCCATTTTTAAGCCAAAATATTTATTAAATGACATTTATTTTAATATGTGGCATTATAATAGAGATAACTGTATTGTATTTTAAGCTTGGCCTTCGTAAAACTTGATTTTACTGTCGCAAATATCCCGATTATACTAAAAAAAAAACGATACAGAACTATCAAAGCCCTAAGATCCCTGACCTTGGACAGATAGGCAAGTACGGTCGGTATTAATTTATAAAAAGATGTAGTATGAGCGCCAATTAGACAACGTCTGGTTTTCAGTTTCGATAACAAAACTGAGACATAAAAAGGCAATTAATTTAAAAGTTGGAAATATATACTGCAATATCTGGGAATATCATTCAAGGTAATTAATTTGTGCTATTAGGCTCCGCGTCGCTATGTAAACTCAATTTGCAACAGTAAAATCTACGTTTTACGAAGGCCAAGCTTAAAATACAATACAGTTATCTCCTAAATCTTCTTTCGCTTTGTGAATAAACTTATCATGCTCTTAATCCAATAAAATGGGTTTACACATGCGCAAAATAATGAATTTTATATCAAATTGGCATTAATTTGATATATTTTTAAAATTAACTTAAACACTTTCAAACTCTTGCACATCTATTTCATTTATTATGACTTTAATGTGTTTCAATTCGAAATTGACATATTTGATCTAGATACGGCAACTGTTCATGCTGTTTGTTCAAAACTCCTCCTGAAAAATCATATTGCCAGTCGTTTGCTTGTTTACAAACAAAAAAGAGGTTCCTGGAAGAGCAAACACAAACGCTCTACATTTATACACATTGGACATAGAAAAAAATATCTTAATTGTCCTAATCAGAATCAAAATAATTGAAATGCATTTACTAAATACTGTTGAGTCATCTACATGTAGTAATACTAGTAATTCAAAAAAATATTAAGAGATGTATTTTGTGTTTGGGAACATACTTACTTGATCCCGCCGTATTCTATATGTTGTTGTTATTTAGCATTTGGCGGTTGTCTATGAGTGTCAGGTGTCCGTCCATCATTTTAGTTTTCCGTTCATTGTTGTGTTTATAATTTATAAAAACGGTCGTAGGTTTCTCTTATGATTTGTTTTACTTTTTGTCATGCATGTCGGGGCTTTTAAAGCTAACCCTTTGGTATGCATTCAGCTCATTTCCGAAGAACGCCTTTTGCTTAATTTTACGTCAGTTGGTCATTTGGATACTTGTCTTATAAGTTATAGGCACTCATACCATATATCATCGCTATGAAGAAATATCGAGATTCTTTTCTTCCTATAACATATTTTTACAGTAGGATTATTGAATACAGAGTAACATGTTTCCCCCTACTGCTGGGGAGAAGTGGGGACGGTTACGTTCTGCTAACTAATGCTGATCCCGTACGGTCGGTCATATTTTCCACCGAAAAATGTTGCACAAATAAAAGAACATTCTTACCTACATATGGCAAGCGAGTCGAACAAATGAAAAGTTCCTGTTTTTTTTTTTTGTAAATTCACTTGCACTGAACAAGATCAATTAATTGAGTGTATATTTTTATAGATATGTAACAAATACCAAGTTTTATAGGGGTATGTAACAAATATTCAGTTTAAATCACATTTGAAAAATAAAAGTCGCATGGAGTATTTACATATAGATGACAAAAAGGTAATATATTTGCAATCCGCTTAAAGCGTATCGATCATCCATGCAAGGTTCAATTAGAATGTCATTAAAATATGTAGCTTGAATCACTTGTATAGTTATCGAATGACCAAAAATTAGAAGATTTCACGGGACGCTATCCCTCACTAGGGACTATATATATGGAACGCGAACACTGTCTTGTAAAGTTGTTATGACCATTTCCATTATATGATGTGCACTCGCATTATTTTATGTGTAAATATCCTTATATGATGTGCAAATATCCTTATATGATGTGCAAACATCTTTATATAATGTGCAAATTAGTGCCACGATATCTCAGTAGCATGAGATCGAATCAATTCATGGTCCATGAACTCTTCTCAGATGTATGTTCATGAAAATATGGCACTTTGAAAGCCGTTCAAGAGTTCAAAATCGGAAAAACGGGAAAAGTAGCCAAAATCAGGTGGGGTAGGCATCTTTCGATGGCCACTACGTAACTGGAAGTGACTGTAGGTGTAAACTATAATCATAAATGCATGCATATGTGGTACAGGAACACGGTGAGGTATAATATATGGCCAATAGGAAACTAGACTAATATCTAGGTCACCGTTTTGTCAAAAACCAGTAAAAACGGACATTTAGGCACACCTGACTTGACAATAATAATTCCCCAGCAAAACACTGAAGTCCTACATACTCCCAGTTAGCATGAATGAAATGCTGTAATGATAGGGTAATACCCTAATGACAAAGAAACACAGTGTTGTCAATGTTCACCTCTCAAGGTCGTTTTAAAATCGGAAAATACACGGAAAATTACCATTTTTCAGTGGGGGTTGGTTCAAACCCACGAGAAAATATTTTACCTCCCACACCAACCCCACCTATGCTATCCGCCCCCAAATCACAATGTTTAGTTAAATAGATGAACATCAGTTACAGCATCAAGAGTCTGCTAATTTGCATATAATTTGCATATGATTGTAAATTTTCGAAAACGCCTGATTTTCAAGACATCTCTTCGGGGCGAATGAGTTAATAAAAGTATAGCAAAAGGAACATACAAAAACAAATGGTAATAAATTTACACCTTACAACCAAAGTCCTTAATATATACCCGAAGTTGCACTGAAATCTTTTAAACGCTAAATGCTGGTAAATAGGAGATCGGCGTTTAAAAGAAGACAAAGCTTTTTTTAAATCTAATACTTACTTATTAGTATTTCCTATGGATTGCCAAAGCGAAAGTGAAAGTCGATTTTACATTAAAATTAACATTAAATTACTTTTAAATTACTATGTCGTACACGTAATAATCTAAATCAGTCAGTTACATGTAATACAGTTTATTTTGAGGTGCTAGACAACATATTTACAGCATATATAATAATTATTATCCAATGCATATATTAGTAACTTCATCTTTTTTTTCCATTCATTTCTTTTTCGTATTGATTGATATTGCAATCAAGTTTCTTATCGCTGTTTTCGGACATGAATTGGGTTTAATGTTACAATGTATCAATCAGCTGAAGTTTATTTCATCATAATAATTAGGAAATTGAATAATTCAATTGTCCTCACTTTTAACTGAGAAATTTTGTTTAGAAATCTTTAATTTACAGTCATATTAACTTACACGCAAGATGTAGTAAAGTGGTCAATTGCTGAAGAACAAAAATGTTTTAAAATTGCGCATCTTTCTATAATGAAAATTCAAAATTTAGTTATCACAAATTGGTATATAAAATACTTACTTCTCCAAATGCAAATTTTTAACTACGTTTGTTATGAGAGATCTTATAGTACTTTCTGAAAACGGAAATGAAGCATGCATACAGTTTGTCGACAGGGCCTCTATTAATAAACACATGAATTCCACGCTTTCACTTTCTCTACTTATGTATTTTTCTTTTTTAATCAGTCTTTATTTCTGAATCTGCTAATGGCTTACAAAAATGCCTTGACAAGCTTAGTTTGTTACCCCGATTTTGTTTTTTGTCCATGGATTTATGAGTTTTGAACAGCGGTATACTACTGTTGCCTTTATTTAGTTTATAGTGCACTAGTTGTGATTTAACAGTAAATCTTGACAAAACCAAAGTTATGATTTTTAACAAATCAGGTAAACAAATTACAAAAGACAAGTTGGTTTTTAGTGATAATATTTTGGAACTCTGTACAGAATATAAATATTTGGGTATACTGTTTGAACCATCTGGTAGTTTTACAGAAGCAGTGAGACTTCTCTTTAAAAAAAAAAGCCTCAAAAGCTTTTTTTGTTTTTAATAGAAAACTGTTTTTTTCTAAAGATATCAATGTATAACCTCACATAAAGCTTTTTGATGCTTGTGTTAAACCTATACTTCTGTATTGTAGTGAAGTTTGTTCTCTTTATTGGATAAAATATATTACAAATCTAGTTTAAATGTGGTCATTAGCTACCATCAAAGTTCAGACTAAATTTGCAAAAACTTTAATTGGAGTAAATAAATCAGCTGTCAATTTAGCAGTACTAGCTGAACTTGGTACGTACATGTATCCAGTTTTTATAGAAGCTTTAAAACTATCAATTGTCAATATCAGCGTGCAATCAAAATGTGCAAACGTACGCAGCAATGAATACATAAGCATGATACGGATGTCTGTATCCGATTAACATGTATTTAATCTTCAAACTACAGCTAAATTGAATATTATTTGTACATACATTTATTGTACTTAAATTTATATATTCCGGAACTTAAATTTTGCTATGGATAAACCTGAAATTTTTATGGGAAATCACAGAAAAGGAAATTAAGAAAGGGTGATATAGAGGTCCTTTGCATTCGCTCTCTTTCCTAATTTTATTTATTGATCGTTTGTTCTTGTTCAGAAGAAAGAAGATCGTGTTATAATGATTTTTCATTTCTTTCAGTAAACTCTGTAAATTCAATTATCCCAGTTTTATATACTTTAGTTTCTTATGATCATATACATGTATATAGACAAATGCCACTTTTGCAGTCTTTTCAACAGAATTTTATTGGGAATTATATTTGTTTCTGTTGGATTTACCGAGTAAGAGCAATCGGCTGCTTTTTAAACCAACTCATAATGTTAAGGATAAATTGATTATGCTGTAGCCAATCAGTATAACTTATCGTGTTATATGGACCGATCTTATATATCTAAATTGACAGAGTACCAAAATGTCATATCATAAAGTAGATATCCTGTCAAAAAATATATATACTCAGGAGTCAAAAGCCGGCAATATTCATGAAATTTCACTCTGTTTATAATCCCACAACAATTGAGCGATAAGATATATAAGTTTAACGAACATTAACATGTTTATATAATGTATGCACTATGCCTTTTGCCATGTTCTCAAAAACTGAGCTAACGCTACCCAAACACTAATGTAACTTCAATTAGATACGATTATGATTCGCAACTCACAGGGGAATCCTTATTTAGTGTTTAATGAAGGAAGAAGTTTCTCGGCACTATTTTAGTTTTAGACGATTGTCAAATATGCTGATGTGAGCCGTTTGTCTATCTGCAGCGGTTTCAATATTCGAAAATTATTGTCATATGTTTCAACGACCACGAACAAAATGTCAAATGATTTTAGCTTAGCACCATGGCCTTCTTTCCTTTCTCATTTGTAAGTGATTTATTCATTTACATATATCGTTGGATCTCATATGCAAACTGTTAGTTTTCTCCAAACGGGCGTCATCGTAGTCACAATTGGTCTAAAAATTTCCCGTTGTTCTGGTAAGAACCATGTCCCAAGATAGAATATGTTTAACATCATTCTAAGTGTTACATGTAGGCATTATCATATATTAGCATCTGATTGCTTCCTCAGTGTTATATCAATCGGTTTCAAATAATCCACTAAATTTATTAGTTAATGGGACTGAGAAGTAAGCCATTTTAGGTTTTGTCTTTATTTCCTGTCGTCTAAGCTCCAATATGCAATCTGCAATGTTATGTGCTGCAGACTTAACTGATAATTGAACTATCTTTACGTGTTGGGCGTTGTTCTCGTGATTGAGCTTAAACTCGTCCTTGACATTGCTTATATCTTGTAGGTTATAAGCACTAGCTTGAATTTGTTTCAAATGTTTAGCTTACCTAGTATTCAGATCGGTAATATCCTTTTTTAATTGAGACATTTGTTCATCGCTAGCATCACATCAGGTTTTGATTTTTTTGTTTATTGACACCAACAACTCTTCAATTGAATTAATTTTTATACTCGTTTCCTTATTTTATTTGTGACATTCTTTCCTCAATAACAACAAGTCTCTCAATCACGTTGTTGATATTTCTACCAGACTGAGTAGCCAATATTGGAAGATATCTACATTTTTCATTGATTTTACCTTCTCTTTAAGAGCGCCAAATTGATTTCAATGTGCCTTTTCTAACTTAAATAAGTTTTTACAGTCCCCTTGATAAATGTTCTACATATTGGACATCTTCTAAGCATAGACGCACAGTTTACACAAGAAGCAAGATGACCACATGGAAGAAATACTATAGATACTGGTTCCTCTAGACATATCTTGCATGTTTGCTGATCTCTCAGATTCTGATTTTCTTCTTTCAAACTTGTGATTGATGCTAAAATAAGATATTTTGTATTGTTTTTACAAGATATAGTTTTTGATAATAACATAATGATATGTAAAGATTTGAAATAAATGTTTTCTAACTTTAAAGAAATATTTCGTTCGTTCGTAAATATTAGCTCCTCATTATTTAAATAATTTCAAATTTCAGATCAGAATCTATCTATAGATTGATAAATATATTTACTTTCTTGGAATAATTGTTTAAAATTGTCCACTGAACTGCATGTGTCCCCTGAAGTAGCATACCCATTTTCTGTTTCGTTTTTTTCTATTTGGAATACGGCTTCCATGAGTACGTTTGCAGTAATCTCTACAAAGTTACACAAAGTTATGCATGTTGCATAATACATATGGTTATATATTTAATGCTTGTAATATTGAATAATTTGGTTTGCTATTTTTGGACTAAGTATTTCCTGAGCCTTATTTATTTGTTTTGTTTGTTATAAAACTGGATGTATGTAATTATGCGTTTTCTTTTTTGGGTTGTCGTGTTATTGTTTTGACCTTGAATTATTATGTTTATGCTGTGTGTTATAGACACCTTGACACTATACTGCTCTCCAGGCCTGCTCCTATTTGAGAAGCGCTGAAACATTTTGCTATCAATATTTTTTAACTGCATGTTTGTTTTTTTGTATGTCGGTGTTTTTACTGTATACGTGCGTATGGTTAAGGGAAAATTCATGCGTGTTTTCGGTCTCCTTTTGTTTTGTTTTGATTTCAATGTAATAAACTAAGTCTCGTTTGGACTATTGTTACAGTAGCAGCATAGGCATGTTATTTATGATGGAAAAAAAAGTGTAATATCATTACCTGTCCGCCCTTCTAGCTGCAACAAACCGTAAGCTTTCTTTACCAGCGTCTTTTTAAATGCTAATTCTAAGACCGACTTAACAGCTTGGTGGCTGCTGAATTCATTATTCGTTGTTGCAGAATTTATCGGATCAATTACAAGATCTGGAGTTTGATTGGTTTCATCCTAGAAATAGAATTTATTCTTTTTGATGTACATGTACTTGAACTAAAACCTGATTACTTATATCTATATATATCGTCAAATGAATTAAAGCGAAGTAAAATTATAATAAAAAAATAACATTAAGGGTAACATTTTTTAAAAACATTACAGTAACTATATTAATTTGGCAACTCGAAGATTTTAAAAATATGCTCTACGCAGTATATAAGATAATAAGACAATTATAGAGCTTGTTTAAACCGGTGTCTGATAACGTCACGAATATAACTTCCTACACAAGTCAGTGACAAGTGCAATAGTTCTGTAAGTGTTACACTGTCACAAATAACAGTTTGATCTTAAAAATAGTTCTACATCGGCATTGATAACTAGAGGCTCTCAAGAGCCTGTGTCGCTCACCTGTATCTACTGTGGTATTGGAAATCATGTAAAACAGGGGTAAAACCGTAATAAATAGTATTATATACCACAATAATGACCGAGAATAAGTTTGGTTTATTTTTGTCTAGTAGTTAAATTAAAAGCAGGGATTGTAGTCTTACAATAGTTACTGAAGACCCCTTATCAATATTTAATTATATATAAATTAGTGTTTAAGTTGTGACTATTTGAAATTGTTTGAACAACTTTCCCTAAGACTTTTCTGTAAAACCCTTACGTGGTATGTTTAGCCATGGTGGTCATGTTGGTTGGGTTGCAGGTTCATCGGATGCGTTTTTAAATCAAAGTACCCTACAGTAGCTTAAGTGTAAAAGATTACAAATAAAATTAAAAACAATATAAAAAAAAAAGTTTCTATAAAGTTTAATAATTCCTTCATGAGTCAATTGACCGTTTTTGCCATCTTTACTTATTTGTAGATCTTACTTTGCTGAACACTATTGCTGTTTAAGTTTATCTCTATTTTTATAAATTTCACGATACTATCTAAAAACTGCATAAAAAGTCCTCATTATAACAAATTCTGGGGCTGCAACCCAACAACTGGTTGTTTGATTATTCTGATAATTTCAGGGCAGATAGATCTAAATCTGATGAACATTTTTACTGCTGTCATATTTACTCTAAATGCTTTAGTTTCAGAGACATAAGCCAAAAACTGAATTAAACCTCTATGCACTTGTTTAGCCATAACGGCCAAGTTGGTAGGCAGGCAGGTACGTCGTCGGATACGTTTGTTAAACAAGATATACCACAATGACAAAAAATTATTGTTGCTAGCAAGTGTGGTTGAATTTGACAAAATAGATTCAGAGAAGAAGATTATAGTTAAGGTTAACGGACGAAGACGACGGACGACGGACGCCAATTGATGAGAAAATATCACTTCTTTTAGGCCAGGTAAGCTAAAAATAAGATATCAACGTATTTGTGATCACTGAAGGGTAAAGATTTCATTCATTTTGTAGTTAAAACTATAGTTGAAATGAATGAAGCAAATTTAGATGTAGTTGTTTCGATTACACATATAAAGATAAACAACTCAAATAAGATCATTGAAAATAATATAATTTAATCATGTTATGTACTTTTTAGATATAAATTTACTTTTATATTATGTTTGGATATTATATTGAAATTATTTTCCTCCTCATTTTGGGCGCCGTAGGCGTGATTGGCAAATATAATATAATTTGTTTGTTTGTTTGTTTGTTTGGAGCGATACTTACTCCATGCACCGTGTACAATTTATATGAACTTCTCCACAATAACGTGTATACACATCAGAAACATCATTTTGAAAATTAAGTATCTGAAAATAGATTTCCATGATAAATTTCTAGACATATTCATAGTTATATGTAGGATGTGTAAAATAGTGTTATGCATATCAGATGGAGAGATACAATCTGGAATATTGATACCCCAATAGCCACATTACAAAGAGCATTTGTACATTTAAACTCATAAGTTAAAAACAAACTGACAACTATATGGCAAAAAAAACAACAAAAAACGAAAATCAACATTAAAATTATAACAAAACATAACCAAGACCATTAAAGACTGAGCAGCAAGAACACCACCGAACATCCCATGTGCTTTAGAAAGGAAAACAGATGTGCACTCGTCATTTTGTGTATGAACAAGGCTGTAAAAGAATGCAATCTTTACCCAAATAAAAGATTGATTTTACGAGGTTACTAAATAAAGGCAACAGTAGTATACCGCTGTTCAAAACTCATAAATCCATGGACAAAAAACAAAATCGGGGTGGCAAACTTAAACCGAGGGAAACGCATTATATATAAGAGGAAAACAACGACATAACAGTAAAATGTAACACACAGAAACGGACCGAACATCAGACAAAATCCCACGAGAATAACAAATATAACAATAAAACCAAATACACGAATTTCAAATTAATGTATCAAATACTAGGTTGTTTTCTATTAAAAGTCATTTTTTTATCGATTGATATTAAAAAAAAAAATGTCGTATGATTGCCAATAAAACAATTTTTCAACGCAGACCACAATGACACAGAAATTATTATAGATTACCATTTGGCCTTCAACAATAAGCAAGCTCATACCGCATAGTCAGCTATAAAGTGCCCCAAAATGACAAATGTAAAACAATTAAAACGAGAAAACTACATGTAACAGCCTTATTTATGCACAAAAAAACTAAAGATAACACATTAACAAACGCCAACCACTGAATTGCAGGCTCCTGACTTTCGAATGACACACACATATACATAATGTGACAGGGTAAGCGACATCCCAACCCTCCCCTAAACTATGACAGTGGTATAACAGTACAACATTAGAACGACGAACTATCAAAATTGGTTGAAAATGCCTTAACTCATCAGAAGGATACAAATATAAATACATCTAACAAACACACAAAGTGGACATTGCCGGGAATTTGTTTATTCCAACAATAAAATGCCACTAAGAACTGATATGAGAGTAATCGCAGTAACTGACAGCTAATTCAAAGCCACAAACAAAACAAAAATCATGTAACTAAGACTGGTTTAACACCCAAACACATTATTTAAAACTAGCCTTTAGTACTATACTAAACTTACAGTGGATGCAATTAGTATATTCCTGTTCCTTTGAATATCTTTAAAGTCAGAATCATTTCCTGCACACTGTCGCACAAAAGGACATTCTGGATACCAGTGGGCATGTTCTTCCCAGGGCTGGTCAACTGGTTCCCAGTTTCTTAATCCACCTCCACAGAAAAAACACCGATAAAGGTCTGATATCCCTATCGTAAATAAACAATCTTTTTAGAAATGGTTGCAAAACCGCAGACGACATCGAACGGAGTATTACATGTGTCTATAGGATTAGGTAATCGTCATTTTGATAGGCTATCGAAAACAATAGTTTTCACGAGAGAAGGCTTAATTTGGCTTTCCGAAGTGAGGTTTAAGGTCAAAAACACGTTACCAAACATTGGTGGCTTATTTTGCTCATTCGTGCAAAATGTCAAATTATACTTTTTAAAATCTGTGTTTATTAAATGAAACAATATCTATTGTAATCCAATCATTAAATTGATTACATCATCTTGCAAATTACTTTACCTGAATGTTAGCTTGATCGTTTACTTATATTGATTGCTGTATTGGGATATAAACAAAAGGAGATTTGGGGTAAACGTCAACAAGAAAGTCTTTCAACGACAGAAAAAAACCCAAAAAAGTCCACAGACAGCCACATTTGTCCTCAAATACAATTTAATGTCCGATAGGGTTCAATACTTGTTCCCATTTTTTGGTTTTGTACATAATCGACCTTCCATTTTATTTAAATTTGCAATACAAACTTGTATGCAGTTTAAGAAAATAAGACTGTATAAACCAGGAGTATTGCTGGTATGCTATGCATGATGATCTCCAATGTTTTGAAAATTATGTAAGGAAATTAAAATGTCCAGAAATGCTGAAAGAACTCATTTGCATAAAATACCACATCTTCTCGATTTTGATTTTATAAGTGTGGTTTATATGGTTTATGTAGGACAATGATTGTGTTTCCAGCAAGTAGAACCGGTTCTTATTATTGAGAATGACACTCTTTAACAATCATCAATTAAAAAAACGTGTAGGTTATACAATTGATTCTAATCTGTAATGGACAGCTCAGACATTTTAACATTATTAAAATGTTCATCTAAATCATTTAGGTACTATTAACTCTCGAAGAATAAGAAATTTTTAAATATTGTGTCAAGAAAATAAACGAAAATGTGTACTAGATCATTGAAAATGGACGTCATACTGAACTCCAAAACAAATAAATTTACTAAAATTAATGAAACATACAAGACCAACAAAGGCCAGATGCTCCTGACTTATGCCAGGCACAAACAATGCGACGGCGTTAAACGTGTTTTGTGAGATATCAACTATCCCCTATACCTCTAGCCAATGTAGAATAAACAAACACACTGAAATACGCACAGTTAAGCTCAGTTCAAAATAAGTCTAAATTAAACTGATTAAAAGATTATGAATGTCTTCTTCATATGGAAATCAAGCACAATCCCTTCCGTTGGGGTTTAGCATCATATCATCATAACCTATATGAGGAAAACATAACCCGTATCAGCCAACAAGTGGTTTTAGAACAAATATGTTTATTTTCGACGAAAAGACGCTATAAGTGAATCAATTTTAATAGCATAAATTGCCATCTTCAATGATCTGACAACAGTAAAGTAACTATATCCCTTCTGAATAAGTCTGTTCGGCGATTTTAGTTAGCTTTTGAGGTGAATGCCGACATTGTTGTGCTTTGTAAAGAATATTATCATAAAACATTGGATGTGAAATACCTTTATATTTACGAATAAGGTTTGTATGATTATTTTGCATGGTTTTATTGATATATAAAGACAAGGGGTCGGTATTTGAGTAAGGGGTGAAGTACAATATACAATTGAAAGAAAACATATTGAACACTTTCCACAATCATTTTTAAATACAAATTTTACATGTACCTGTGTAAAAGAACCCCGCTGAGGCCATATCTGCCGGAGACTGAGTCAGATGTACTGGCCAATTTGCAAAGGAATCAATCCGTGAGGATCCAATGGCGTATTTCGGATACTTTGGCGTTTCAGACTCTTCAGAAACTGATGGTAAAAGAAACATAACACAAATATGAAAACAACAAGGAACAGAGCAATTATATATCATAATCATATTTTATATATGCTTTAAAGTGATTTTTAAAAGCCCTTTGTGAAATATGAATATTCTTGGGTGAACAAATCTCCCTCAGCCACGGGAAATAAATATCTCTAGGCAACTTCCTTATTCAAAACGGTATAATTGCACTAACATCAATTGTTTTAATAAATGTAATTTCAATCGTATTACGATCTTTTCGTCTACGGCTGGTTTTTTTATAATTGTATTTAAAACTTTGTTATCCATATTCAGTTATTTGATATTTGCATAACTTCTTTTTTTTATAAATCTGGGCAATATTTTGTTATTATTTTTTCTAATCAATTTGATTACTGTTTGATTTTATGGGCGTTTTTCAATAACAGCGTGAATTTCAGACCTGAAAAAAAAATCATCTTGTCTAAAATTTTATTTCAAGAGTTATTTTGAATACCTCTATTATAGACCTGTTTGTAAACAAAAAGAACAATCTTAAATACTCCTCCAAATGATATTATTTTCATAATTTATGTACTGTTTCGTAGGGGACATGTGTCCACCTCTAAACATACATCTCATTGCAATTTTAAATGTCTCCTACAGACATTCCAGCTTGTTTATTTTGTATACTAGAAAGATCTCATTTTTTTCTGAATTGGAGAACCATTTTTTATCGATAAAGAGTAGCCAGTTCTTCATATATGAAGGTACATGTACAATAGATGTTACGTAATGGACATTTTGATACGCTTCGTAGTTTACAAAACCATTTCGTAGTAGACAAAAAGTTTCGCAGTTGACATGAACCCTTTTCTATGTTAAGAAAAACATACTGAAAATTACATGAAACTAACCTAATACTGATTGTATTCATCAAAGCACGTATTAAGCTGTACACTGATATTTTTTTCATAATTTAAAAATCAAATACTGAAGAAGATTTTACCAGTTTCGTAGTGGACATAAACAAAATTACGGTATCACTCTGGTCCATTTGATGTGCTAATTGTTGTTACCAACAACTTAACTGCCGTTATAAAAGCACCACCTCTTTTGTGAGACCCTTGTGTTTATATATCTTGCACACAAAATGGCATTGAATTTATAAAACTGTTAATTAGCAAAATTAAGTGACTTCGTTTCGTAGCAGACATTTTGTCAGGGACACACCTTCTAAAATATTTTTTTTTTGTCAAAAGCTATTAAAATATGTTGGCTTCAAACATACTTTTGAATTATAATAGAACTTATATTTATTTCTACCTCTTTTTAAAATATTTTAAAGTATGAATGTTGAACAGGCGGTCTAGGGACATGCCATTTTGGTAATTTTTGACCATTCAGGAATCAATTTCTTATCAATCCGTCTAAATAGACTGCATCTTTGCTGGAAAATGTTAAACCTAATTCAAAGCCTAATTCAAAGTACTGACTTCACCCGAAATTACTAACAAACACCAAACACATTTTTTTTAAAAGTGACTGGGACAAGAATCACGTTAATATTTGAAAACGCCCTTTTACATGTTATAATGTAACGGGTTGAAGATTTTAATCATTTCCGTATGAAATTTGTCACAAGAAATACACGTCCATTTTCTGACAAGAACATCGCAAGATTTCTGTCTTTGTATAGGTTTATGCTTGAAGTTAAAAGTATTACATTGAATGCAACAATAAATTGGTACACTGTTTTTTCAAACTTTTAATGCACACGGCATGCACAAATTTAGAAAATAACTTTTTGTAATAATTATATCAAATGCTTGAAATTACCTTGTAAGCTTACATAAATAATACATATAGATCCAACACTGCATCGAGTGTAATACGATATTTATCCACTCGAGACAGTTAAATTTAAAAATTTAAAACGCGGGGCTTACCGATCGCGAGCGTTTTAAATATTTAAAACTCAACTATCATGAGTGGAGAAATATCGTTTTACACGAGATTTGGTGGTGCAATCTGTTTCTCTAATGATTTTGAAACAATACGCAGGCAAACGTATTTCTTCTTTGCGACTGATCTGCCAACAGGTGTGTTCTTTTTATGTGACGTCATCAGGCATGGTCGCATTTTTTCAAGCCATCACAATAGGAAATGTAGAGGAAAACAAGACAATTCGACGTCATAATCGGATTTTAACCAATGAGGTCAAACAAACCACACGTTGGTTAAATTTTTTTATACAATGGGTGCAGAAAGGGATAAATTGATGAAGAATAAGAGAAACATTTTTATTGTATTAAGTGCAACAGCATTTTGAACTATTTTTTGAAATGGTATTGAAGTTTTGATTTTGCCACTTGATTATGGACTTTCCGTTTTAAATTTTTCTCGGAGTTCAGTATTTTTGCGATTGTACTTTTTACCATGTCGGATTGTAAAATACCAGTTCACAATCTTTATAGATCTAGTTGCCAATCAAATCACCAACAGATGCAGCCATGCAATTTACTAAACATAACACAAATTATGAGATGAAATCGAAAACATTTTTTAATTCAACATGATATTTATTAGTCTATGATTTGGATATTCAAAATGAAATTAAGTTGAATTAGTAAACGGTTAAAGACAATATTTGCATAAGAACTTGGTAATGCCTGAAATACACACAAACCGTTGAAAAAAGATAATTTCCGCCTTACGGAGCACCTGGGAAAAACTCCGGTTTTTGGTGGAACTGCATGTTGCTTTAAAATCGTTAGTTTTCTATGTTATATTTTGTATATAACTGTTGTTTTACTCTCAGTCATTTCATTTATTTAACATGACGTTGTTAGTTTACTTATTTTTTATTGTATGATTCTAAGTGTCCTTTAAATATCTTACGCCTCTCTCAATTTTTCTTTATAAAATAATTATTTCGTATGAGTGTTTGTGCATTTTTTTATACTAGTAATACCTTTAATTCTGAAATACATCAGAGATACTTAGTCTATAATACTTTACAGAAAATATATTATGATAATCTTAACAAATGTAACAATTGTTTTTCACCAGTTTGTTTAGGTTGAAATACCTGTTTAAAGATAACAACCATACCATTTCGATTTGGATATTTTTAATATTCTATATTTATTTGTACCTGGAGAATTTGTTTTTGTATAATTGATAGGACCTTCCCTTTGTTGATTTTCTCTTTCAGAAATATTTTGAATTTGTCTTTCTTCATTTGGTGGTGAGCCTTGTATAACAAGCCTGACACATAACTATCTATCTGTTCCGTCGAGTCTAAAAAAAAAAACACATCAATAACATATATATTTGATCATTATTGACAAGAGTATAAGATAATTCTGAAATAATCATTGCCAAGTGTTTCTCTATGTTTTAATACAATTTTGTGCAGAGTTACCTTTTTGAAAATATTTTTCCTCAGCATAATTTTCCTTTGCTAGTTTGAAATTATGTGTTTATCAAAGGATTATTATGTTTCTGCTTTTTCTTTGCGTTATTTGGAAAACGTATTTCCTCAAAACTATATTATGCACAAGTAAATGAATAACAGTCTTAAACAGTCCTTATGATATGAACACCATCATAATGCAGTACTATTCAGAACCAAACGCTTGCAGGTAAGTCAGTGCTGTTCAAGAGATTTTCGGATCAATAAGTGTTTTGCTAATTGTGTACATGTAAATTACATCCCAGTTCTTTGTTCTAACAGGGGTGATCTGAGCCGAATCACCCTTACCATATCACCCCAGTTTGAGTTTCTTTGTTATGCATGCTTTCCTTTGTTCTGTAACGTTTTGGCAGGAATGTCAAATCTATAAGAACTGTTTAAATAATCGTTTCAGATGAGTGTTTTACGGGTGGTGTTCAGATGTGTCAAATATATTAGGTTAAGATTTATACCTTATGTAAACATTTTTTAAATAATTTTAGTAGCTTTTAGACGATTTATAAAATAATTTGACTCTTAAATGGTTTACTTGCCGATTTACGATCAAATCACAAAATGTATGTGAATCGACTAATCATCTTTTGGTTTCAACTGAACACAACATAACACAAATCCTTAATCATGTCCACTTGATCAGATACACAATTTCAGAATGATTTCAACCGTTTAATAAAGTGTCAGAGATCTTATAGAAACTGGCGGATTTGTTGCACGAATAAGATACCTACTTTTTTTGATATTTTGTGAGGCAGTCCAAATGTTGCAACTTTTCTCCTCTGGTTATCTCTTTTCTCTGTTTGTATAGCTATTTGGAAGTTAAATCTTTATCTTAAGTGTTGCGCCCGTGATTGTGTATGTTTTACTTTGACTTTTATATTGTGTTTGATCTTCTCTGACTTCCTGTTTTAAAATGTATACTGCGTACTGAATATGCATGTTCCCTATTCAACTGTATGTTGACAAATGATAAATTCAATAAATGTTTACCTATACATATTTTTCATAAGAATTTTGAAGGAGTATTTATCTAATAAATATGTATGAAAACTGTTATTGCACTTAACACCACATGTTCATCTAATTTATTGATCATAAAATGAATTATTTGATCAGGTAGATAACTATAAATAAAAAGTGGTATAAAGCCACTACTACACATGCTACAGGAACTGATACTTGTTAATAAATACGTACATAGCTGTGGTAGGTGAACAGCTAGAATGAGTAGATGCCATATTAAAGTAAAATGCTGCATTAACGAAACGATCAATTATTGATATGTATAGTGTTTCTCTATCAACATAATAAACGAAGCATAACTTTGTAATCTCTTTAACAAAAAATACAATAAAAGCACACTTAACATTTTTACTTATTTGTATAAGTTTAGTATGATAATATACCAGTAAAGTATACAGTATAAACAAGTATAAAAGTAAAGTTTCAAACAAGAACACAAAAAATTTCATTTTATTATAGGTCAATAACAAAATAGTGAGAGATATAAATAACTAGCCACGCCAGAAGTATGTACCGAAATAGATTTAAACAGTTCAGGTTTAACATATAAAAAGAACTCATAGGTAAAACGCGTTATTTAGATGAAAAATAACGCCAGTACCACAATTTGTACCTCATGTAGTATTTGTGACATTGATACTGAATATTTACGAACAAGGCCTAGTATCTTTCGATGAAAACATTTTTCAAAAAGGACGAAACTTGTTACGTCATAATCCTGGTGCGTCAAATTTCTGCTCAGATACTGATGGTGTTTTATTAAGTTGGAGTAGCTGTTTTAAGTTATAGAATACCAAATGAGTTGGGAAATGTATAATCCAAATACAAATTAGGATCGAAGATTATATTCAGAATCGTTTCGCTTGTGATAGATTCAGGTACGTAATGATCACGTATGTCAATGTCAAATTGCTTTAAGAAATTCAATATGATTCATAAAAACGTACTATCAAATTAAATATCTATTGCGTAAATCTGTATGAAAAACAAGCGTACGTTTATTTACGTGACATCCTTAAAATATGTGTAGTACCTTAAAGATTGACATAAACATGATAAAGATGTAAGAAGATATCTGATTCCTTACTTCCGTAATGTAGATGTGTATATATATAACTCATAAAAGAGGGGGCCAATATACCAGAGGGACAGCCAAACTAATAGATAGAAAATAAACTGGCAACTCGATGGCCAAAAAAGACACAGACAAATAATATTATCTTACCTCTTATACATTTCTAGAAATATGATTGGTTTATACCTTATTGTTTTCGATTAAACGAATAAAAATATTGATATTGTGCACGTACTTAACTTTAAATAAACATGTAAATCAAAACAGATCAACAACCTCTTAGAACGAGATGAAGGTCACCCTTGTTGATAAAAGTATACATTACAGATTTTTAAATTCTATTTTGTTTACAAGTAAATTCGATCATGCGTCTATTTAAAAATCATTGTAACATAGTGTTTACAGATTAAAAAAAAAACGACTCTCAAATTTCAAATTGTTTGATTTCATTGCTGAGTAGAACCATAATAATTGCATTTTGTTCCCGATTTTCAACTTATTGTTTCTTCTTCTTCTTTCTTTTGATGATACATGCAAAGTAAATATAAAAATTGACAATGATCTTATCAAAATCTAAAATTGAGAATTGAAATGGGGAATTTGTCAAAGAGACAACAACCCGACCATAGAGCACACAAAAGCCAAAGGCCAACTAATGGGTCTTGAATGTAGCGAGAAACTCCCGCACCCGGAGGTGTCCTTCAGCTGGCACCTTCACACAGATGTATACGAATTATAATCAAGAAACTACAATTAAAAATCATACAAGACTGAAAAGGCATGAGGATCCTGACTTGGGACAGGCGCAAAATTGCGGCGGGGTTAAACATGTTTTTAGACTGATCTCAACCCTCCCCTATACCTCTAGCCAATGAAGAATAAAATAAACGAGCAACAATATACACAGTAAAACTCAAGAGAAGTCCGAGTCCGATGTCAGAATATGAAACTAAAGAAAGAAAACAAAATGACATTAATACATAAATAACAAAAGACTACTAGCAGTTACTGACATGCCAGCTCCAGACCTCAATTAAACTGATTGAAAGATTATATAAAAAAGAAGATGTGGTATGATTGCCAATGAGACAACTATCCACAAAAGACCAAAATGACACAAACATTAACAAGTATAGGTCACCGTACGGCTTTCAACAATGAGCAAAGCCCATACCGCATATAGTCAGCTATAAAAGGCCCCAATAAGACAATGTAAAACAATTCAAGTGAAAAAAACTAACGGCCTTATTTATGTAAAAAAAATGAACGAAAAACAAATATGTAACACATAAACAAACGACAACCAGTGAATTACAGGCTCCTGACTTGGGACAGGCACATACATAAATAATGTGGCGGTGTTAAACATATCTTTTTTTTTATCTTTAATTGAGCATTCACAAGGAAAATTCAAATCATGCAAGATATAAAACTGATATTGCTATACAAGTCTTAGAGGAGTTTACATACGCTTCGATATAGAAACCTATTATGTTATGAATTTTTGTTGTTGCATTTGACAAATAATTTTGAACGGACATAAGAGCAAATAGTTTTATTTAAAACAAGTGAAATTATATAAAATCAAAACATTATTACGAAAACTTTTCTTAAAATGTACATATAACAACATGTCACAACAATAAATCTCAATTCAAATATATGAACATTTACAAAAAGCATTTAATTTAGTCGATGAGACAACTCTTTATCTTAGTCACAATATGGATATTAAGTAAACCAATTATTATTTCATCAAATAAGTTTCCCCATTCAGTTGATACATGGATGCTGTCACAATAGTTTACAAGACGACATTTTACGTCTAAATGTTATACATGTGCATTGGTCAACATAAATGTACATTGAGTTAATAATGATACAATTATTCAAACTAACTGTACATAAGATATAACCAAAGCTGATAGTTATGACTAACAAAATAACAAATAATATCAATAAACAACAGCTTGTTTATCATTATACATAGTTTCTATGATAATTTATAATTGTACTTGATATGGGTTTCATCGCTTCCCGTTTCTTCCGTATTTACCATATAGTTTCAAGCAATACCGTAATTCCACCTTCTTATTATTGCACTTCAATATGAAAATAAGAATTGAACATTTCCCAAACAGTTATCAATTCATACATATCTTACAATAAAATACATCTCAGCACATTATAGCTTTTACAGTTCCTTTGATAAAAGCTCTGCAGATTGGACATCTTCTCAACGCTGGAGCACAATTAATACATGCAGCCATGTGACCACATGGGAGAAAAACAATGGCCACCGGCTCGTCCAAGCAAATCTTACAGGTTTGTTGATCTTTTAAATTCCTGTTTTCTTTCTCTAGATTCCTTATAGATACTGAAAGTAATAAAATATATTGAGATAGGCAAATGTCAGCTCTTATTAAACATTCTACTTATTATTTTTTCATGAATTTTAAAATTTCAGTTTTTGTAAGTTGTTTTTATATCTAATGGCGTCTCATTATTACATCTTACGGATATATTTGCTTTTGCATTTTTGTAAGTCTCATTTTTATCTTTCACGGATACTTATTAAGTAAATAAAATCATATTCAAAACAGTGTGGCTGTGGCCATTAATTGACGTCCTCAATTCATCCAATGACTGGGACATATTATGTGAACGTTTGTCTGTAGCGACACTGCTCACTACTTACTTATCATAGAATTTAAACTGTAGGGTCACCAAAGGTTCTTAACGCCTTTAATAATGAAATAATTCGAAAAATTAATCAGGAATAACCTTTATGTTTTGATTTATATTATAGATATAAATCATATAGCATCGTGTTATTCATGATTAATTTTTCGAATTACTTATTTATGATTTGAGAACCTTTGGTAACCCCACAGTTCAAGTGTCTTTCACAAGTACATAGTGAGCAGTGGTCGTTACAGACAAAAGTTCACATAATCTGTCCCAGTTAATGGGATAATTTAGGACGTCAATCAATGGCCACAGCCACACTGGTTTGCATATGATTTTACATATCAACCTACTCACATTCAAGCGTTGGGTCAATTTTCTCAATGTTTTCTGGTGTTTTGTTGGAAAGTTCTTTATCATCTGGTTCTTTCATTGGAATTGAATTAGGACAAGCAATTGCCTGGTCAGAGGTGGCATTGTGATTTTCACTCTCTGCTTTTTCATAAATGGTATCTAACAAAAGTGAAGCCGATATATCTGTAAAACAACAAAGATTCCTTTTCATTTTTATGCATATCAACAAAGCAGCAAACACATATCAACTGATACTAACGTGTTCTTGTATATGCTACACTCACAATGTTAGTAAATGGAAGTATACAGTAAATTAGTTTACTCTTTAATCGCACAATACAAATTCCGGTGTACAGACAACACTAAGCGATAAACGTGAACTAGAGGTTTGAATCTCCTGCAAGTGTTGCGAACGTGCGGTTTTAACCACAGCATTGTGTACATTTCAGTAACATGTTGAGGTGCACATTGTGGTCAACGTTTAAGTCATGTCGGTTTCATTCTATACCAAATTCAACGATTTGGATGGGAAAAAAAACGATACTTTTAAGCTCAATATTAAAATGGAAGACAAAAGAAACTCAATTTAGATAGTGCAGGAAAATATTGAATATATTTGTACTCTGTTTCTAAAGCTCGTCTAATAAATGATATAAGTTTCCAACACTAAACGAATACTGTTAAATAAATAAACAATGGAATAGATAGTTTTAAAAATAATTACTTAACAAGTTTTGGATCTGATCGATAACATTATGAGGCAGATAGAATTTGATTGTCTCTGTGAAATGTAAAAATGTAGATAAGGTACGGAGAGTAGAAGATATTTAACTACAGTACAGTATGGGTATCCAAACCACGAGTAAATGATTGCATCATGCTGACGTAATATATAAAACTAATTAGCATTTTGTACTTTTCTAGGAAGTTGAATTTGTAACATTTGGCAAGGGAAAGACAAAGTGATCGTCTAAAAAAGTTTTACATACCATGTATTCCGGATTCTTTCAATCGTGTATAAGCTGCCTTAACAACATTAGATTCGTATCCAAAGTCAAGAATGGTTTGTACTGCTGGGTTATTTTTGAAACCATTTATTCCAAGAGGAGATTTCTTTGGTTTGTTTTCTGCCAACTGTAACATTAAGAAAAAAGTAGCTGTATCTGAAGGAATACACCTCAGGAATGCAGCATCACACAACATACATACACATATAATTGATTTGATTTCTGTTTTTGTCATAAAGATATACTAGGCTAATATTTGTGTACGAACTCTTCAAGCTGATTTTTTTTATCTAGCTTATAATATATCAAAGTGTCGTAACAGAAAAGTCTAATTATCAATTTGTACTTACATTTTCAGTAATTTCCGGATTTTGTCCCTTTTGTACATCCTCAATAAACTTCTCACCCTTACATTGGATGACAAATGGACACTTAGGATACCATCGGGCATGCTCTGTCCAAGGCAAATCTCCTTCCTCCCATCGTCTCAAACCTCCTCCGCAAAAGAAGCATCTGCAGTGATCCTCGGTACCTAGATATATAATATTTAAAATTCATCAAAAGTTAAATTGTAAAATTGAAAAAAAAAATATCGGAAAGACAGCGCTAATTTGTTGAAAAAATACATACCTGCTCAATTAAAATAGCTTTAATCGTTTGAATTTTGAAGCTGCCTTTCCGTCTAACATCTCCAATTTCCTGGAAAAAAATCTCTAAGAAATGATTTTTTAAAAATTTATATATGTTTCTATAACTTTTATTTTGAAGTAAGCTTAACTTGTCTAATATCTGAATCATCATGCAAATATCAATATGCAGAACTGAATCATAAAAATTCGAACTACATTACTACTTATAATAATTTGTACACTCAATTGACAGTTAATTACCGGTATAAAAGAAACCTGCATTTACCAAATCCTCTGGTGTTTAGAACAAGTCAGAAGGCCAGTTAGTAAATGATGAAAATCGAGTTGTCTTTATAGCATATTTAGGATATTTTGGTTTTTCAAGACAAATACCGATGTTCATTGGTGCTGAAATTGAAGCCGAAGATCGCGCCGAATTTATAACCGTTGGTGTCAATGTTCGTTGTGGGACAACATTTGTATCCGGTATGCGAATAAGACCAGTTGTGTTGTTTCTAGAGTACATGTTTTGCGTCTGGTTTGTACCTATATGTGATGAAATGGCTTCACTGCTTTCCCTCTGCCTGTCAGATACATTATTTACTAGGTTTTCGGATATTTCACTATTTCGAGTTGACGTTATATTCCTCTCAACTGTAACAATATGTTCATGATTTCTGTCAACTGGGGCAGTATTATTTTCATTATTCCTGTCAACTGTAAACGTATTATCATGATTAGCCCTTGCTTCATTTGCACCTTGTTCCCCTACAAATTCACAATGTTTATCACTGACAACTGATAAATTTTTAGTATCTGCTGCGTTTCCACACGCTCCAGCAGAGGAATGAGCTCCGTCACATGCAGGAATAGTCACATGATTTTGTTTTGACGTAGCACTTAAATGTTTTATGACAAAGGGACATTCTGGTGTCTTTCCCTTATGGATTTCTTTTGGGTCGTCTGTTGATTTCCAGTGTTTATGTTTCGATTTACAAAAATAACAGATAACTTCGTCTCCATTTCCGTTATAGTAATATCCAGCTTTGGCCAGCTTTATTACTGAAATATTTGTGTTTGGATAAGATGCAAAACTTGACAATCTACACCACTCAAATTGCATAGATTCGTTCAAATAACTGGATTGTTTTGATTTTTGTTGATCTACAAATTTGTTGTATTCCTCAGGGTCTAATAGGTACGTCTTCAAAAACGTTTTTGGGTAAAAATGAAATGGTCTCACAAATCTGTTTAGCCATGCTTTACATTTCGGCATGTAATAATCTCTTTTTGACTTAAGTGTCATCCATGACATTTTATTACGATGATCATGAAACAAACTGTTACTATCCGTATGTTTTTTGAATATATTCATGAACTCACTTTGAAGTGTTTGGACAATAGTCATGACACAAGAAATTATTGTAACAAGCACGACATAGTTTGATTTTGTTGTCTTTTGTTTAATGACATTATTCCTCGTATTAGTTGGGATTGAGGTTTGCGACTTCTCGTCATCAGTACACTGAACATGTCCGGCATTGGACTTGTCCTCTTCTTGGTATATAGCATCACATTCCTGCGTTGTTTCCATGATTTCATCATCCGTTGGTATAGCCATGACTAAGTTTAACTTTAATGTCCAATTCACTACGTTGTTTGTAAAATAAAGTCGGTAAATGGTTATGTTTGGAATGTATGTTATATAAATAATATTAAAACATGCCTAGAGAGATACTACCAAATCGTGTCTAATGTTTATCACACATGATCTTTTTGATATGGTTTGAAAACAACTTACATTTACATGTAACTTAGTTACATGCTTACAAAGGCGTTCAATATAAATATTGCAAATTTATAAGAATTACATCATATAAATCTAGTCGACATTGACCTTGGTACTGGTTTTTTTTCATGAACAGCAACTGTCAGCAGACTGTTTTCTAGTGGAGTGATACGTGCATATAATGACTAAACATATGAGTGATTCGACTTTCTACATGTATCTATCTATGTATCTGTATTTTTACGTAAAAACAATTATTACATTACAGGAAACCCGAATGTTATATTTTAGGATGCTTGTACATCCTTAAATGCATATATTTATGTTTAAAGCTGTTAACATTTATGCATGTAAGAGAAAGATCATTTTCTGATATAAATATACAAGCTAAACAATATACAATGTATCTTTAGTTTCACAGATGAGATCGGATATGTTCCTAACTCGTAACTATAATACCCTTGTTAAATAGACTATTTACCGAATTTAAACATAAGCAACACGACGGCTGCGACATGTGGAGCAGGATCTGCTTACCCTTCTGGAGCACCTGATATCACCACTAGTTTGTGATGGGGTTCATGTTGCTTGGTCTTTAGTTTTCCATGTTGTGTTTTCTGTACAATTTTTCCGACGTAGTCGGTAAAGTTTCGGTTTGTGCACTTTGAACTTAAGGACGCTTCACTATGGCAACAGACTACCCATGCTCGAAAATCCTTTCTGCGATTGGACAAAATGCTGTTATGGTGGGTGATTTGGTTGTGTTTGAAAAAACGTCTCGAAAATTATATCGTGATGAAAAGCAAGTGTTTATTCGGGACAATTATATAATTTTTACTGTTAATGTGTTGTACGAACGTACATGACTTTTAGAACGCACCTACATTGTACGCATGTGAGATTTCCGCGGGGTTTTGGTGAATGTAAACAGAAAGATACTACTTACACTACCAATAGTTTCTAGCTTTGTTAACCATGAATTAAGTTTAATGTAAACAGTAGTAAATGTATATTTATTTCTTTTTATTTACACTAGATTTTTTGACAAATAACATTTTTAGGTGTCATTACAATATTCTTATATATTATTGCCTTAATATAACCAGACTTAAGTAAAGAATTTCTTGTAGGTACATTCAGATGGAGATTTCATTAAAGAGGTCTTGCATCATTAAGTCATTGTGCTTCTGAAGGTTACCGAAATGATAGTTTTTAACATATACTCAAATTGAAATACGTCGGATATCATTTTTAAAGATAGTTCTTGTTTTTCTGTTTGTCTTTTTATTTTTAGCCATCACGTTGTCAGTTTATTTTCTATTTATAAGTTTGACTCTCCCTCTGGTAGCTTTTGTTCCTCTTTTAGATCGAACAACTTGGTTCTTGAAAAACTGGCAAATATATTTTAAATAGGACAGATAACATTTAAAGTCAGCAAGTAAACATGAAACAGTATTTAAAACAAAAAATTGAAGATCATGTGTGTATTTTCGAAAGTAAAAGTAGTACGATATAAATTGTTTTTGTTTTCTAATGTAACAGAAGAAAATTGTAAAAATTACAAAAACATACATTGACATTGTATTGATATACACATAACGAATTACAGAAAACAAATTTTAAGCTTGTTTTTTAATTGTTAAACACATACATACCACTTTCAGAAACATAAATACCATGGTACAATGTATTATAAGTCTTTCCATATATCGATATTATTAAATGATTTCATAAGTGATCTAGATCGTTCGGTTTCACGTGGAGCCCACATGGTTACTGTCAATGAGTATGATATACAATTTTTTACACAAACAATGATCAAGTTATATAACTTACATACACGTTACACCTTAAGCTTGTTTACGCATTCAGAATTATTTTATTTTTATACATATAAGATAGACAATTACGTGATAACAGTCATACATTATTGCATGTTGTAAACATGTGACTTTTTAAAAGAAAAAAAAGTTTTTTTAATCGAATGATGTTAATCACAACTTATTTACGCACTTGGCTATTTCGTTGCAGTTAGTTTTGTTGGTTGATAAAGTCGAAGTGGCAGGGGGAGAACCACCATTGTTGACAGACTAGTGATATAGTAGAAGTTCAGCTATAAATATATCAAAAGGTAAAAAGGTGATTTGAAGGCTCAAATACCAACAGTCGTTCCTTGATGTTATTTTTTCTGCTAAAAGGAAGACAACTCCCTTTCGTTTGTGTTCAGTTGTAGAATATTTTGATTCTAAAACCAAAAAAATAAGTTGAACTTACCTTTTTTCTAGATAAAGAACAAGAAGGAGACTTTAAAAGTATAATCGTGTTTTGTTTATTAACTTTATATAGTTTGGCCCTGAGACTTGTTTACCTGTTTACTTCAGAATGGATCAGAGCATATAGTTGTTTACTAATTCGATTATTAATGTAGGTCAATACCTTTATATATATAGTTTTGAAAAGATATAAATAGTTTCATATCCAATCAGGTTATTCTTCGGAAGTTTTCGGGAAGTTTCGGTACATTTCTCGGTTTCGACGCAATCAACTGTCGGGTGTTTTCTCTAAAAGATAAAAAAAAAACACCAAATAAAACACTTAAATTAAATTAAAATAAATTGTGTTGCGTTAAAAATTAATGATTAAAGGATAAAACTGTCATATATATTTACCAATTTTCCAATGTGATTCTAAATTGTGGTTGGAAAAAATGAACTTGTGTGACCTCCGAATGTGTATTCCAGTTGAATTCCAATGACGATTACTATTGAATAATTTCACAGGTAAAATTATCCGATCATCAATTTTTACATAAAATCCGGTAGCTCTATTTGTTTCCAATATTACTCACATAAACTTCCTTCCGTCAGAATTTTTTTAACTTACCCTACGTACGTGACTAGAAACTAATAATTCAGTTTAAAATGTAGCGACCTAATATATATGTTCCGGACCATATGAGTATTTGGACCATACGCGTATGGTCATGACCATATGCGTATACTCATATGGTCCGACCGTACGCGTATGGTCGGACCATATGAGTATGATACTCGTTTGGTTATTAACAGGCCGGACCATATGCGTATGGTCCAAATACTCATATGGTCCGGAACATATATATAGCGTCTGACTTAATTAAGGTGGATTTTTTTTTTGAAAACTAAATACCATTATATGACATCTGACATGATCATAAACACATGTTTTCGTGAAGTACAGAATAACCCAATAATAGGAATGACAGAATGACCGCTACAAACATTATGTACATAATTAAGAACATTTAAAGGTCACAACAAATAGCCATATTCTGCTTTCGGTACCCAATTATTTTGTTGTTTGTTACCTTTATATTTTATCAAAAACTATAACCTTATTTTTTTTAAGTCTTAATCTATTTCGATTGCATCTTGACTCGCTTCATGTCAATAAAAGTTAAATGCATTGCACATTAAAACTTTCAAACTTTAGAAATAACATCAAACAAATAAAGAAATAATTCATATTTATCAACTTAATTAACTTGTCGTGTGCACGTGCATAAACAGTAAATTGCTTACTTCAGGATCAAAGACTAAAAGAAGGGTTTCCTTTTCCCATAAACAATATGTCATAGTACTAGAGAGTTGATCTGAGGAAAAGTAGGAGTAATTTTCTTTTAAACATAGCTTCCTTCCTTTCAACATTTGAATACAAAACAGTTTATCGAATGTCAGTCAATGAAACCACATCTACACTACCATTACAGCTTCTTCCGATGAATATACTTGTCTCAAAATTGACATACGAAAAGGAAGACATCTCAACAAAACAGCAACAAAAAATACCAAAAAAATACTCGAAAGAATAACAACAGTTTTCTCGCTGTGTTGAAGACCTATCACTCTGCACCTTCGACTGCTGTATAAGGATATTTGTTAAGGTTGAAAAAAAATCTGTATAAAAGAATAGAGTTACGATACTGCTGATAGGTCATTAAGGATGGCATATTTTGGTATTGATATTGCTTCTCTCGTCTTTTCGTCAGAATTGGTACACATGTATTCTGAAACCAGTTGCTGGCATGATACGGGTTATGTTCTCATATATTTTATGATGGTATGATGCTAAACCCTAACGAATGGGATTGTGCTTTATATTCATATGATGAAAACATACGCTTTCAATAAGTTTAATTGAGGTCTGGAGCTGGCATGTCGTTTACTGCTACGTATTATGTAGTAGTCCGGATCTTTGTTAATTCATGTATCATTCTCATTTTTCTTCGTTTCTTTTATTGTCTATTCTAGCATCGGACTTCTTGTAAATTGAGTTTTGCTGTGAATATTGCTGTGTGTTTTTTTCTACATTGGCTAGAGGTACATTTTTATAGTAAGAGGTTTGAGATCTCACAAAAAAACAAAAGTCATGTTTAACCTCGGCCGCATATTTGCGTCTATCCCAAGTCAGGAGCATATGAACGTTTTTTTAGTTTTATATGTTTTTTGGTGTTCTAATTCATTTACATTATTTAGATTTTAGTATGACGTTCATTTTCATGAAAGTAGTAAACATTTTTTTTAGGTGTCAGCTGTAGCCCACATCAAGGTGTGGGATTTCTCGCTGCATTGAAGAGCAATTGGTTATCCTTCAACTGTTGGTTTTTTGCCTCTACGATATATTTCCCTTTTCTAAGCTCAGTTTTACTGTATTGTACAATGTTCAATTCCCACCAATTTTTAGATCAAAAATTCATCAAAACGGTTTCAAAATAACATGAAGATACTTTTCTCGCATAATCATAATATACAAACAAACATTTACAAACAACATCGATTGAATTAATAAAGCAGCTAATAAACTGTTTTTTATTTTATTATAGTATTCCTTATTTTGCTCTTGACATCTTAAAACATCTATAATACTAAAATTACGAGGTCCAATTTGTCAGCCGTCATCACATAAAAACGATGAATCAAAGAATTCAACCTTATATATAACTAATATAGTACAATAGTGTTGATTAAAAATTACACCACTCCAGGCCCATTTGTTTTCCACGTAATTAATACTGCCAATAAATAAGAAGTTCCGAGTCGAGTCCGACACCGATACCAATAGTATATTCAACTGTTACCTATTCCTACATAATCTGTATGTTCCGCATTTGACAGGCGCACCACCAAACGGTGTATTTAGAATTTTGCTGTATACTGTTAAAAAGTACTCCACGGCCCTTTTGTTTTGCAAATTAATAATATTACCAATAATTGATAGGTTCCAGGTCGACGGGTTCAACATGTTCAAACAGAAAGATTTTGAAAACAGAGAAAACTGTGCATCTTATAATCGGCATGACTTGATCAGATGACAATACCAATACTAAAATAAGGCATACGCATAGTTATATACTTTCATTCAGTCACGGACCCGCAATATCACGGGTGTGTTCTAGTCCATACTAAAAACACCTCTAGGTCTTTACCGAAATGATGAAAAATTAAATTGCAATTTATTGAGAAAACCCCTATTCAGTTTTAATAATTACCCATTCTCCTAAAATAGAAAAAACTGTTTAAGGTTTCAAATTGACTCTGAAATTGTAATACCCTTACATTTGTACGAGTTCAATTTGACAAAGTTTGAAACATAAAATTTAAACGAAAAAAAAGTCTGTTCTGAATTACAGGGATTCATTCGGTGAGCAGATTATAATTTAATTTGTTTATCAATATTTTTTTTCAATCTTTTTTTTTTCTCGTATTTCTGTCTTTTTGTATTACATAGGTCAGTCTATGGATGTAACGATAGTCGAGTAAGGGTGTCATTGATCGAAAAATCAATGCATGCTTCTGATAGAAGAATATCATTTAGGACGAAGATAAGTGTCTTTGTACAAGTAAGGTGTAAAGTCACATAGAAGTAAAGATGAGTAAGCCAAACAAAATTCGACTTATATCCCTTTATGTATGTTCAGTATACGGGTATGGATAGTACTTTTCACATTGATAAAAAACATAGAAATATTGATACCAACTATAGAAAGTCATTTTTGCAATACAAATGGACAGGAAGTACGAAAAAAGGTTTGAAACTGAAACATTGATTAATCTAAATTTTAATCTGCTAGACAGCGGACATAGAAAAAAAGCTTTGAAAAAAATTGATAAACAAAATTTTGATCTACTAACCGAGTCATTGTGTTCTAAATGAATAAAACTACAAACATTACCTTATCATTATGTATTTAGAGAAAAAAATCAATATTATAAACAACCGTTATTCTACAAGCTTTTTAGTAAAGCAATTACTTGTTTACATATTCATCAATAATCTTCTTGCCTACACTGACGCGTGAGCATAGCCGTATCTGTAAGGACGATCAACACACCTGTAAGTAAAATGTACCTGTATTAGTAAACAGTTTTGATTGTCTCATTCATTTCAAGATACACAAAAGTTTGGCATGCCAAACAGAGAGATATAACTTTAAAAGTAGCTTGATACATTATAGCATTTTACAATACTTCAAAAATAGATTTAACTCACGTGACATGGAAATCATCAAGTTACAATTAGATTATGACCAAAATTAATCGATAAAACATATAATGTGTTTTCTCTTTGAATAATGAAACTACTATATGTTTGTAGTTCATGAATATAAAAAAAATAGACATAAACATCGCTACCAAATATACAAATTATGATCCGCTGCATTAACAATACACTGTCAGTATCTATATAGACCTACATGTAAGCACTTTGCATGTAAGTTACATTTCAACGTTCACAAAAACGCACACTTATGTTCGATAATACTTTTTTTATGCTTTTGAATTGTAAGCAGCAGAGAGTTGTTCTCAATTATGTAAAACAATCGTTTTAAAGCATTATTAGTACAAACGTTTTACTGATAATAAAATTGAGAAAGGATAACATTTATATAAGCGTTATCTCCCTTTATTACATGTTTCCTCTCAGATTGCAGTGCAAAAACTACCCCCCAAACTACGAAGTACATGATACATTTTCGCTTAGCAATACCACAGGTATTAAGGGCATGGGCCCCCCTTTTTTGGACCTCACTAAAAACACAATTCAAATTGTTTGGTGTTTTTCATTTATTTACAAATTTCTACAATGTATAAACAAAAGTGAAAAAAAGAAGCTTCATTTGGGGCTCGTATGGATAGTAAAAAAGGTATTGTAATCGATTAGCAATGGATTGTTGAGACTTGATATAAGTTTATACATTGTGGAAAATTGTAAATAAATAAAAAATTCCAAACCATTTCTTTTAGTGCGGTCCAAAAAAGGTGGGGGGGGGGGGGGGGGGGGGTCCATGCCCCAAATACCTGTGGTATTGCTTAGCGAAAATGTATCATGTATTTTGTATCTCCCTCGTGCAAAGCTCTGATTTCTTTCACGGATTTGGCTATACTTTTTGGACCTTTTGGATTATAGCTCTTCATCTTTTATATAATCTTTGGATTTCAAATATTTTAGCCACGAGCATCACTGAAGAGACATGTTTTGTCGAAATGCGCATCTGGTGCAAGAAAATTAGTACCGTTTATTTTATGTATATAGAGATTTTTACATTGGTACCAGTGGCTATTTTGATAATTGCAATCTAGTTGATGAATTTTTGAAAATCGCCGAACTCTTTGAAATCAATAATAAAACTATCGAAATTGAATAAATCCGACAATCCACAAGTACATTGTAAATGTTCACGCCTAATGATCTGTTTCTGTATTGATTATAAAATACATTTTCATTTTTACCCTTTAAGTGACGGAAACATTTTCGCAAAGATTTTTTTTATTACACGTATTAAATGTGTAATCACATTTCAATTCATCTACATGTACATGTATACAGCTATTGATTGAGTTGACATAGGGTTTGATCCTTAAACTCGGACGTTTATCTTCTGAGGTTGACACATCTTTATTTTTGTATTTACTATCACCCTTAGCGCGAAGCATGCAAATTCAAATCATTCTCTATGAATGGTAAGAAAATGTGGGGTTAATGTCAATTAAACAGCAACCGAACAAACACAGCGAGTAACTAAAACATGTATTTAGAAGTTCTTCAAACTGTAGACTAAATGCTTAATCTCTAAATGCTTTGTCGTGTATTAAGGGCTCTAAATTGACACGAAAGTGTATAATGAAGGTTATTAATTTTAAAACAATTAACGATTAAAGAACTGTCAATAACACATACTATCTATAAAGGACATTATATTATAACGGCATTGACAGTAATATATTAGTTTGATAAGCTACACCCATTCGGTCTTACGCCCTCACAGTTTATCTTGTACTAACATAATTATCTTTTATCAGTCGTCCATTGAATGCCAATTTACAATCCAGCTCGTTTTCGACTTATTAGTTTGAATAACTCTTATGGTATTTTCGCCCCTGTTTTGATATATGTTTTACAATACATATATCAAAACAGGGGCGAAAACACAATACATATATACAATTTACGATTTTTAGGGGGAAATATTTTACAAAAAATTATAAGTTACTGTGGCTTTTAAACAAGATTTCTACCCATTCCCCATCCGGCTTTAATTATGTTAATACATGTGTTAACAACGTTGGAGACTTTACCTAAAAAATACAATGTACTTTTTTCCAACTCTGATTTATATATCAAACACGCTTCTCTTTAATTATCAATGCATGCTGTTTTCTTTCTCTCCAACAGGCTTACTTTAACCATGAGTACTAGAAGATTTTTGTTATATGTTAAAGCAGCGAGTAATGGGAAGGATATTGGCGATTGTCCTTTCTCTCAGCGAGTTCTGATGTTTTGCAAATTGAAAGTACTCTCAGATAGAATAGACATAACTACAGTTGATATTGCAAATAAATCAGACGACTTCGTACGTCTTAACCCTGGTGGGACGGTTCCTGTACTTGTCGACAGAGAAAAGGATAATAAAGTTATTGCCGATTCAGCAGATATTAACAAATATTTAGAACAAGAATTTAAAGAATGTGATTGCAAAGTAGGTTATACCGGACCCGCGCTTGATGCATGTTCCGGAGTATTTCCAAAGCTAGCAGCATTACTGAAAAATAAAGATAAATCGAAAAATGATATCTTAAAAGCTGAATTAATTTCGGAATTATCAAAAGTAAATGAATATCTTAAAAGTGATTCTCATAAAGGCAAATTTCTGATTGGAGATGAAATGAATGCAATTGATTGTATGTTTCTGCCTCGTCTTCGACATGTTATAGTTGCTGCAGATCACTATGCGGGGATAAAAATTCCAGACGACATGTCCGCTTTAAAACAGTACGTCGAGGATGCTAATAAAACCGAGATATTCTCTGCAACGTGCTGTCCAGATGACGAGATAATTAAAGGATGGTCAAGACATGTCATCTGATTTATGCCTGAAAAATTAAAATTCGTATAAAGATTAAGACATATTCTAATTTCATAAATAGAACGCTGTCTGATAGAAAAGTACATTGAAACCTAAAGATAAAATATTATTTATTTACTGGTTTATGGTGTGCACATGTACGTGCACGTGAGGTTCAGTATCTGGCTGTCTATGTTGTGTTTTGTAGACCTTTGTTTGTCTTTTATTTGTTCTTCGTATACTTTGCCATGATACAGTCAGTTCGTTTTCGACTATTGAATCTAAATAACGTAAATGATACCTATATCTATAAATTGTCATAAGGCCTTTAACTATGAGGAACACACATTACACATAGGAAGCTATAATTTATAACCAGCTCCAACTTGTGAATATATAAATGGCAATGTACGGGACATCAGAAAAGAAAAAAAAATATGAATGTCATTGATAATAGTTATCAAAGGTTCTTAGCTTATAATTTGGCATACCAGACGCGCGTTTCGTCTACAGTGACACTTAGATCAAACAACTAGTTATAAAGCAAAACAAGTACAAAGTTGAAGAGCATTGAGGACCCAAAATTCAAAAACATAATGCCAAATACGGTAAGAAAATCCTTAGTATTTCGAATCATTCATACTTCCACAGCGGACACCAACGTACATTTTTCATTTATTTTTGGCTCATTTTTTATATGAATAAGGCCGTTAGTGTTATCGTTTGAATTGTTTTACATGTTCATATCGGGATCTTTTATAGCTGACTATACGGTTTGTGCTTTGCTCATTGTTGAGGGCCGTACGGTGACCAAAATTTGTCATTGTCTGTGTCATTTTGGTCTATTGTGGACAGTAGTTTCATTGGCAATCATACCACATCTTTTTTTTTTTAGGAATAAGCAAATATAGATCACGTTCAACCATTAATAATGAGTAATGACATATATACCGCATTGCAAACTATTCAGAAGATAAAGGGCCTCGACAAAATAAAATGTAAATATATATTCGAATGAGAAAACCAACGGCCTATTTATATACAAAACACAACAAAGAAACGAAATACCTTGATAAATAATAAACAGGAAAAAACGAAAAACAAAATTGACGAATACATGTACATGTAGTAATAAACGACAACCACTTATCTTTTTCGACCTGTGAACACATATGATATACAGCAAGCAACGACAAACATAAGACTGAATAACATGCTTCTGAATTAAAGGCAGAATTACTTCGATTTTTATTATAACTATATTATAGGTTTGGCAAGACACAAACCAGGTTCAACCCACCATTTTCCTTAAAATGTCCTGTACCAAATTCGGATAATTGCAGTTGTTATCTTATAGTTCGATTTTATGTGACTTGGTTGCAAAGTCGTTTTTTTGTTGTAACAGTTGCAGTTCACTGTTACAAATGTTTCACTGTTTTCCTCTTATAGTTAAAGTTTTTTCCTCGGTTTTAGTTTGTAACCCGGATTTGTTTTCTCTCAATTGATTTATGACTTATAAACAGCAGTAAACTACTGTTGCCTTTATAAGCAGATATCAAGACAAATTTAATTGATATTTTATAAAACAGTTAATGTTTGAAACGGAACAACAAATGTTATATAAAAATAGGCAAAATTATTCTACCTTAGTTGTATCGTTAGAAATTCATTGGTGATTGATTGATTGTCCAATTCCTCTTACATGTCGTACTAGTAGGATATCAGTTATTACTTACTTCAGTTAGTGAATAAGTATTTTCATACAAATGCATCCGTCAACTTGCAATAAAGGTAGTATTAAAACAAGACTTACGACTAAAGCATTCGTCGGGAACCTCAAACCAGCGAACACCAAATAAACGGTATACTGTACATGAAGTACACGCTTATAAAATATATACCGATACACTAAATAAATTCCTTCATAACATATACCTTACATGCATGTCAAGCCTTAAAAAAATAGAAAAAGACCGGCATGAATACAGTTTCAAACAGTAATAAAACGCCAATTGTAAGAAAAAAAATTAACACAACCGCTGATGTGTTCTACATGTAACTCACCTTATCGCGACGTATAACTAAACAATGGGTTAAACTAGCTTTTAGAATTTTTAGTCTTCATATTTCCTATGGTTATGGTTGCATATCAGATTCATCAGACATTCTATGTGTTGACGTGAACATTGAACTCACTCCTTTTTTGGGTTCGTGCGATTTCCTCAGATTGCGGGACCCAATTTGTTATTTTCAAACGTTAATATTAGAGGCAAGGGAATCGGCAAAAAACTGTTATCGAATATAAATCCCAGTCAGTTAAGCTAGCTATACAAACAGATATAATTTAACCATTTCTACATAAGGAAATGTATATACGTAGTCCTTATTCATTCGATTGATGTGTTTGAGCTTAGATTTTGATAAAAGACTTTCCGATTTGAATTTTCTATGGAGTTATGTATGTTTGTTTTTTGAATTTTGAATAACACAGACATAAAAAAATAAAATAAACAAATCAAAAGGCTACAGTCTACAATTACAATAAATTATGAAAAAGGATACATGAACAACATTTGACGCTTAAGTTTTAAGTTTCCTGTCATCTGAAAACTAAGATATCACAGTAGTACAGACTACCCTATACATTGTAACAGAACAAATGCAGAAGATCAAGAGTATGTTTGCTATAGCAGCTACAGTGAGGTCGAAGCAATGACATTTTTTAGTGTTACAGTTGGTCGAAATACAGCAATTTTGTATATAAAATAAAGGTTCTTTTTCCAGTCTATATCACCTACCTTGTATCGCATACCCCGTATCGCATAGCTAAACCCGTATCGCATACCTGGCGTGACGTCATAATCATAATGACCTCAACGTTTGACCTACATTGTATGACGTCCAGTTGCTGCATTTATTGAAAAACAAATATTTCTAAAAAAAAACACAAAAAAACGTCCGATCATTTCAACTAAAATCGTGTTGTCCCCCCAATAACTATTACCCAGTAACTTGACGAGCGATTTTTATATAAAATCGTACAATAAGATGTAGAAATATCTGAAGTTTTATTGTTAATTTGGTAATAATTTTCGTGAAGTTTGTTTCTGCACAAATGCATTTTTATACGATTTTAATTTGATTTTTAAAAATATATGCTAAACAGAACAATACCTGGTAAAATCCGTATCAAACGCCGTATCACCCTCGACCAATATAATCCCGCGGGCCTAAATGCCCTCTGGCTGATATTGGTATCTCGGGATGATACGGCATATGATACGGATTTTGCCATGTATTATTCTCTATATAAAAAGGTGTATCGATGGATATTTAAAATAAAAAGAATTCAGACTTGGTAGTACGAGTATTTTGTTCAATTTCTTCGCAGTTTCCAATTTTTTGGTGACATTCACGGCCATTTAAGAATAGGGTTATCAATCGTAGGTATATCAACACGTGCAGGCAATAAAACTTTATGAAACAATTTTATTTTGAACTTGTTCCTTAATTGATTAACCTAATCTGGCGATCTGGAATAATGTATAATATTTTGCAAATGATTTTAAATGAAATGATGGATGAATTTATACACATTTATTGTACTTTGAGACTTTTTTATGTTTTCTTTGCGGATTTACAGATGAAGTAAAACAACATCTTTAATTGCTTTAAAATCATCATTACATAGACAGTGATCCGGTCATTTCAAATCAACAATCGTTCGATCGGTCAAAAATACTAATGAGTAAGGAAAATAGCAAACAGCAGAAAAATAGGGGGATACAAATTGAAATGGATCAGGAAAATCAGAAAAAAACGATTTCACAACGTCTTGGTAATGAAGAAATGAATAAATATATTATACTTCTCACTGCAAGTTCATGGTCAGCGTATATTATTTTACATTCTATTTTGCTGGTATATATAAGCCAATGCATAATATGTATGAAAGCCAGAATTAAATAACAAGGATCTGGTAGGAAATTCATTTAAACAATAAATGGTACACAAAACTGTGTGAGTAGTCAACACGTTATAGCATACGATATAAGTTAAGGAAATGTCGTATGATTGCCTATAGAACAACTTATTGTGAACTTATAGAAAAATATATAGGTCACTGTACATCTTCAACAATGAAAAGGTCCTTGTAAGATATCAACCTATATAAGGCCCTAACATAACAAAACGAATAATTATTTCAAATGTCAAAAGCAACGACCTGATTTATGTACAAAACAACAAACTAATAAGATTATGTACTTTACATTTCTGTTTGAACAAACCTATGAGAACGAGTATTTTGTCCAAACGCTGAGCAATTTCCCACAATTTGGCGACCTTCACGTGTCATTTCTAAATAGTGTTATAAATCGTCAGTTTATAAATACTTGCAGGCAATAAAACTTTATCAAATAAAACACTTATGATTTGAAACTAGTCTTAATCTGATAAACTGTTTGAACCAGGCAGTTGATATGATAATTTGCAAATAATTCAAACACTATTAATAAATGTATATTTTCCTTAAACTGTTTCCTTTTTTCTTGTAAGTTTACAAATGTATGGCAAAATCATCAATTGCTTTATCAATTTTTAGCCAGAAATTCCTCTGTCGGTCTTCAATCAACAACCGGTCTATCGACCAGAAATGATTTAGGATAATGAAATTCAGAAAAAGAATAGAAAAGATATATCAAATTGAAATGAAGACGAAAAATCAGAGGAATTATTTCATTATTTAATTTTTATATAGAAACCAAAGTTCTATATCTTCTTATTGATTATCTCACAAAAATATACAAGAAAAAGTGTAAATAGTACAACAGAACAAGAAAAAGACCATTATAATTATATATATTAAGTAAAAGAAGTACATTCCCCTTTCGACCCTTCACAATCTCGATTTTAGGTCACAATCGCATATATCAGGAATTAATAAAAAAAATCAGTCACCAACATATTTTTGGACTGAAATATAATTATAGTTAAAATGTTACGACAACATTGTTCAGTAAAAAGCTCCATAGAAAAAACTATGCAATGTGGAGATTTTACAAATTATGACTTGGTGGACTCAAATGACAAATTCAAAAGATCAAACACATCAAACGAATAGATACCAAAGTGACTTCATTTGAAGCTTTATATTAAAAAAAGAACCCTTTCCAGCGATGATTTAAAACAATACACCTATAACACACCAGGAAGTATCAGTATCACTGTGTTCTTACATGAACATTTTACACATTAAACAGGAAGTTACAGGTGTTTAATTTGTAAAGGGTGTATCTGCAAGGTATATTCTAATGAAATCTACATACAATATATCTATGACGGAACTTGTATTGCATAAAATTGAAGGTAGGTTAAGTGTTATAAGTAGCTGCTGCTCTTCTACAAGATACTTTTTTTCAGAAAAGGTTTTATTATTATTTATCATTTATTTATTATGTATATAGCTTTGATATTTCTTTATACATTTCGACATAATTAAGTTAGGTTGTCTGTATTGAAACTGATTTGCAAATTATTATGAATCAAAGTAGAAAGTGCATGTGTTATAACAAAAAATCTGTCGAAATCAATAATACGTCACAATAACTTGATTGTGTAAAATTTAAGGTTTAGAATGATACAAAATCTAAATCAATTTTTCATCTAGATATGGAAATTTATTTTGCAAACGTTACAATAAGTTGTAATTAATATTTATCAAACCGAAATTTGCATTCGAATCTAATACCTAACTCAGAAATAAGGGTATGATGGCAAATGAGATATGCACCGTTTCGCCAGATACTACATGACGTGTATATAGAGACTATCGCTCACAGTCTTCAATAATTGACAAAACCGATCATACCCAGTAGTCAACACCGAAGTGTTGACATGAAAATCAATAATGTGGTCATTTTTATATTTTTTTTTTATAAATTTCCTGTTTACAAAACTTTAAATTTTTCGAAAAACTAAGGATTTTCTTATCCTATATAGGCATATATTACCTTAGCCGTATTGGGCACAACTTTTTAGGATTTTGGATCCTCAATGCTCTTCAACTTTGTACTTGTTTGGCTTTATAAATATATTTATATGAGCGTCACTGGTGAGTCTTATGTAGACGAAACGCGCGTTTGGCGTACTAAATTATAATCCTGGTACTTTTGATAACTATATACTGTAAAGCAACCTAAGGCACCACCATGAAAAATGTGAAAGAATCCAAAAGAAAAACTAATTTTATCCAGATTCAAGAAGTCGACGTTCGGAAATACAAAAAAAAAGCAAATAAACAAAAATACTGAAGAAAATTCAAAACGGAAAGTCCATTATTAAATGGCAAAAGCACACACACACATTAAACGAATGAATAACAATTGCCTTATTCCTGACATTGTAAAGACATTTTCTTATGTAGAATGTTTTGTATTAAACCTGGTCCATGTTCTTTGATATGTTTGATAATATAATATAGTTTACGCAACTAATTTTTTAATGCAGTGCTGTGGTGTTAAATTCGGACAATACAAAGATGCAGAGATTGACAATTTTTACTGAAACTTTATTACATATACTTATAATGTATATAAGCGTCTTTCCTTATTTGTAATTCAAATCAATGTAAAGAATGCACAAAAGCGAGGAAAATGATGTCTAATAAATGGGTTTTAAAAATAAGAAGATGTAGTATGATTGTCAATGAGACAAATCTCAACAAGACCAAATGACATAGACGTTAACAACTGTAGTCCATAGAACGGCCATCAAAATAGAGCAAAACTAATACGGCATAGACAGCTAAAAACGCCACCGATACGACAATTCAAATCAGAAACCTAACGGCCTGATTTCAGTACAAAATAGTAAATGAAAAACAGATATGATAGTATTAAAAACAGCAACAAACAACAAGCACTGTATTATATACACCTGACTTGGGCCAGGCACATACTAACTTATTATGTTACCTTATTAACAAAAACGTATCATTTGATAATTTCATTTTAAAATTAAATTAAAAGGTTTTGTAGTATAAAAGATAAATACAGAGACTATCAAACTGAAGGATACACAAATGAATTCTTTGTTATCTGTTTTGATGTCTTATTGATAAAATACATTACACCTATTGAAACGAAGAATTCAGATTTTATAGTAGTTTATCAATTTCTAAAGTTCACTCTGTAATTAATTTATTTTACAAAACCATTGAATAAATCAACGTTATGTCAGTAAGGGTAGTCACAATGAAAGTTTGAATATCATGAGTATATTGTGTAACGCTGGTTTCAGTTGGACCATCCGATTTACCGTGCAACTCACTTAATCTAATAATTTGTTCATATTGACTAATGGATTTTTGTCTTTACGAAAATAAAAATAGTTTTTGGCGCCCATTTATACAAGATGCGCATAACATGTTTTTAATAAACACAATAATGAGATTGTGTATGACTATCAATAACAAAACTATCTATAAAAAAGGTGTGATATCATTGTGTGAGGGAATTCGATATTTACTATACCACTGTTCATTAAAACGCACTTTATGACAATACAACTCTTTTGATCAGAATGGAAAAAAATGCAGTGTTTTAAGACATGATTTTACTTTGTATTCACGTATCTTTTGTGAAACCTTTTGGTATTTAAAAGGGCGTTTTTTTTGTATAAAGCCAATAATTATGAAGACGTTTGAAGTCCAAACGTTCTATTGTCTTAAATACGCAAATGAAAGATTCAAAAACAATACCAATACAGAACGACATGTTTATGAAATCATAACAAAACTTTTAGGTGATGGATTGTTATTATAGTTATTGCTAAAATTGAACTTCAAATATCTGCCATATTCTCCCTTCCCAGTTTATTCTTGGAACTGATTATGATGTAGACCGGTCATAAATGTGTTATTGAATCTTACACAACTTGATTGGATAAAGTTATGTATTCAAACCTTCAAACTCACGGGTAGTAAGGTCGTCATATCGAGGAGCGTTTAGTACAGTGATTTTGTCATAGTTTGGATAAGTTTGACATGGTTAATTTATGTTGCTTCCCCAAACTATTGCCTCAGTTCTATTCACACGAGCAGATAAAAAGCAAATAAAATGCTTGAATCTGTAGTGGAGGTCAAACGATCTATATTGGAATTGTTGTTTCACGAAATGAACGCAGAATAAGCAAGATATCGGAATTGCTATGGTTTGGTTAAGCTATTGACATGGTTCGGTTAAGAGTCTAGAAATTCGTCATGGTTTTGGTCAAGATTGTCATGGTTTAGATAGAAATAAATATATATGTGTTTCACTTTAATAATGAAAATTTGATTGATAGCGCCTGTTATTGAACGAAGTTACACTAGATATTAACTGCCTGAGAAGAAAAAAAGCCTGTTAAACCAAATTTAGTTGGTGTAATCGTCAAAGCGTAAAATAAACATGTCATTTTACTTTTCGTAAGTTTTCTACAATATAAATTTAAAAGTCACTGCTCTTTTAAACTAGCTTTCGATATAATTTTACAAAAAAAAAGACAAAGCGTTGCTTCTGTTTCACATATAATCTTTTCTCCATATGTCCATGCTTGACTCTGCCGGGGATATCATGAGCGGCATCACTAGTCAAATAGCTAAAGACTTCTACTCAAAAGTGGCAGCCAGTCAAAAAGTAACTCTTGTTTTGTATTTCTTTTCTTTTCTAGAAAACTATACATGTGTTGGTGATTCTTTATTTTAAATTTTGAACCAGTTTATGATGAAAAAAGGAGATAGGGGGTTATAGGTCCATGCTACAGTAACCCAACTACAAAACTAACCAAAAGATATTAAGAGGACATCATAAGTATTCAACCATTTACGAAACCGAATAGTTACGCGTGACATGGACAACAGTTTTAAAACTTATTGGTTTTAAAACTATATTAGGTGAAATTACAATAAAAAGTACTTTCAAAGTTCGAATTTAAAATATGAAAGATCACATCCAACTTCAATTTTGGATTTAAGCCGACATAATGTTCAAGTTTATCAATTATTATTACGATTCAATGAAAATCTTTGTAATATTGTATAAATGCATCGTTTTCATTTAATATTGTATAAATGCATCATTCATTTTTTTACATAAATAAGGCCGTAAGTTTTCTCGTTTGAATTGTTTTACATTGTCTAATCGGGGCCTTTTACAGCTGACTATGCGGTATGGGCTTTGCTCATTGTTGAAGGTCGTACGGTGACCTATAGTTGTAAATGTTTGTGTTATTTTGGTCTTTTGTGGATAGTTGTCTCATTGGCAATCATACCACATCTTCTTTTTTATATCGTGTATAGTATAATCATTAAATTATTTCAAATATTTTACTTTTTATGTAATATAGTTTCTATACTATCTGAAAAAACTCCTGCTATCTAGTTTTAAGTATGAGGTGGTATATTTTTAAATGTGATTGCAAAAAGGATTGAAAATCAAAGAAACACGTGTTATATTGTCTGCTACATGTACACTTAAACAGTTAATTTTGACCTGGCTAGACAAAAAATCATCGTTTGTAATAGGACAGAACGCATTATAAGATGGACGAAGATGATACAGATGGTAAGTTTGTAGATATATCACAAGTACACTTTATTTGAACTTCTTAGAACATTCAATGATATTTTATGCTATCTATATTTGCCGTTAATCATTTTTGCTTATTTGATTTTCAATTTACTAGGTAATATCAAATGTAAGATGACGCAGGAAATACATAAATGAGACAGCAAACCAACAACACAAACATGAATTCTTTAACAATAGGATAAATTAAATAGGCCAAACTCTGTATCTGCCTGTTTCTATAAAATGGGTAAATGAATCGGACAGAGACAACCAGAGATCCGAGACCATCAAACTATTCTCAGTATAGCGTAAAACAGTAAGGTATGACATATGACAACTTGTCGCGTCACTAGGTTCTGAACATTTTTGGTGAGTCGCAACTTCGGAATTCAGTAAATATGTTTTTGAAATTAAATGTGTAAAACCCTTCCTTTCACAATAGTTAGCACTTCTAAATGCCTGTTTGGTGTCTGCGTTTAAAACTTATATTTTCATGATTTCGTAGTTTATAACTTCTTTTCAATTTGTGTAACTAAATAAAACCAACGCAGTCAAATTCATAATTGATTTTTTTTGTAATTTATTTACACGATAAGGCTCCAAATTTTACACACATGCATTGCATTGGACTCATACAATTTTTCAGATGCAATTGCATCTATTGCCCCTCTAGACGGGTCATTTGAAGCTGTTGGTGATACTGATTCATTTTCTTGCATTCATAAAGCTTAAATGATATATTGTCTCATTTTCAAGATAATGACATTTTTAGATATCATAACATGCTCTTTTATGGTACTGACGAATTCCTTGAGCACCATGTGCAAAGCCATCATATGAGTTCACGATTGCACTTTTACATTTAGCAGTAGATCTTCGGGGTTGGTCAAACATTGCATGGCTGCTGAAATAAATAAGCATAGTATTTTTTAATTAGTTCTGTAGGATTCAAGTTTACAATATGACTGCGGCAATAAAAGATTTAAAAATTAAGAAACAAATATTGAAAAACAGGATCCTCTCAATATTGTTTCATATAATGCTATTCAATGAAACTACAGTGTTAAATATATATCGTTTTTTTATTGCTAGACATAATCCAAAGATGCTCACAATATTGGCAGCAGAATTCCATCCTGAAATTTGAAAGAAGCTATCTAAGAATCATGACTTTTTGTCATTTGTTATTTGTTTGAAACTAGGTCCCACTAAATATCAGTACTTTATTTGTGTTTTTAGTGTTTCTGTTACTTGATTTTCTTGTTTAAAACCGATCTGGTGAGTTTTACATGTGTTGCATGGTTAAGGCGAAGAAGAGGTTGTGGAGCCCGCAAACATGTTTTACTCCGCAATATTTTTTTTTATAGTCTCAAGTTAAGTGTCTGTAATGCCGTGAATATCGTATGTAACTGTGTATCATATTTTGCTATTTATTTTGGACAGAAATTAGGCTGATGGTTTTCTAATTGGAATTCCTATACATTGAATTTTGTCGCAGCCTTTTATATTTTGCTAAGAAATATGGTTTTGCTCATTGTTGAATGTTGAAGGCCACTTGATGACAAATAGCTGCTTACATCTACGTCATTTGATCTCAGGTGGATAGTTATATCATTGGCAATCATATTGCATCTACTTATAACATATTACTACATTGTATGTGCGTTCTTATGTCCTTTTGTGTTTCAAATGGAACGATTTTTGTTAATTTTGATAGTAACTCTTCATTATACACGACAAGAATTACATAACTGAACCATGTCGAACATGAACTTAACCATGACACGATTGAACCAAACCATGACACAGATATTTCAGTAATTTTGAATTGATTGCAAAAGTAGGTATTTTTCAGAATAATTGACCGCAGTGTTATATCACGAAGATATATGTGATGTAACAGACTGTAATAAAATAACTTTTTTTTATGCACGATAAACCAATTAGCAAGTTTTAAATTTTGACATACGCAAGCTTTGTTCTGTGTTAAATCATTAACCATATGATACAACTTGTGATGTACTTACATATTTACTTTATACAAAGGTACTTACCAGCTTGAATTAATGATCAGAAGTTCCGTTTACAAAATATCCCAATGTTTACATTTTTGCATTGATTGTCATCAAAAAGACTTAACACCGTCATGTCAAACTTATCCAAATTATGACAAAATCACTGTACTAAACGCTCCTCGATATGACGACCTTACTACCCGTGAAACTGTTCATGCTTTTCATACATGTATATTAATTAAATCAGAATGTGCATGAATGCGTAAAGTTACCTAAATGACATTCAAACTGACCACTGGCAGAGTCAATATTTTGTTTATCAATGAAATTAAAGGAATGAAAGATCAGAATTGCAACTCCTTATAATTTCACAAAATTTTCCGAATACACAGTAGGTAAATATCTTTAATAACCTATTGCGGACAAAACAGAGAGGGCTTACAAAGTAGACGTTTTATTCCATTTAACAAGTCATTTTAAGAAGATAAATGCCGAAATACATTTAACGCATAGGTACGCCAGGTAAAATTATCATTTATCTTTCAAAAAAACATTTTTCTGTCTCATTAAAGTAAAACTAAAGTAGTCAGTTATTAAAGTCAAAACATGTCCGATCTGTTTATTTTCTTTTACATCAACAGTCAATACGATCGTTTTAAAGTTAAGTTCGTCAACCTCACAAAATCTTGTTTGGCACTATTACAAAGACTATAAGAAGATGATGTAATCACCAAGTCCTCACTGTTTGGCAATTATGAGCAGACTATTTATTGTAAAGTTAAATATATAAGTCCTCAGATAACAAAATGTGAAACCATGACACATAAACATTTAGATTGAAACAATAATGACAGAAAACAAACAACTACAATTTATCGATGGACAAATTGCCGGTTGTTTAACATCCGGCAAATGACTTTGTTAGTAAGATATGAATATGAACCTTGCATTTGCACTAGACCGACACGCTGAGCCATATTGTTTTACGTAGTAGTTCACAAGGTAACTGTCCAAAGAAGACATGTCACTTGACCCAGACATATAATTCAGACTCCGAGCTGACCAGTCTTCAACTCCTACATATACCATGTAAAAAAATCCTGTGTGCCGATAGTATGAATTTTTAAAAGACTCCTCTATAATGTTAACAAATATTGACATGTGGAACTGATTTTATCCAACTAAAACAACACCTTATGTTTAGTGATTTCACTTAAACCACATATTTTCAAATTAGTTTTAAAAAGATTTTGTTTTATTGTTTATCTCTTCCTGTTCTATAACGGATCTAAACATATACATTATATACTCAATCCTAGTTTTGACATTTAACACCATTGATTGGTACCGTGATTGGTACTTTTAATTGCTAATTAAAATGGTATGTAACAGTTTTAGATGTCTGAAATGATCATACCTGGTCGTTTTTACTGTTGCAAGTGCAATATTTATTCCCATATGGTCTTCTTGCAAGCATTCTTAGGGTGACGTTTACATCCGCATGGTACAAATGTACCATAGCGTATAAGGATTTGCACGTCTTGGTTGTGCACGATCCTTTGCATTAACACCTTTTGCTTGCGAGTAAAAAATAGAATTCTTAGCAGCTGTGTGCAGTGATACCAAGTTCTACGGACATTCCGATGTGTCTACTTTATCCTTCTCTAGATTCAATCATTAGTTTCTTTATCCTGTCGACCTTTCGTTCTTCCGGCATACCATGTGATTACTTTGACCAGTGAGTTTAATTAACTTTGTGAAACTGCATTGTTTTTAGTTAGTTAATATTGTTATTACATCCCAGCTCCTTTGTTCTAACAGGGGTGATCTGAGCCGGATCAACCCTACCAGATCACCCCAGTTTGAGTTTCTTTGTTATGCATGCTTTCCTTTGTTCTGTAACTTTTTGGCGGGAATGCCAAATCCACTATAAAACTTATAATTAAATTATACGGAAAAGACTATCTATCAAAATTCACGTAGAAAAAATCCAGTGCATATGCTGGGATTCGAACTCAAGACCTTTAGCATATCAAGCCACCACACATTCCACTACACCAGGACGACTGGATACGAACTATCAGTAATTTAACTTACTTCAAGGAAGCAAGATATTTTTATAAGTGGGGCGAGTTGGTAGACCTGTATTCAGTGGGGTTTAAACCTTTTTCGTTAATAAGTGAGTTATCAGACTGATTGTTCAATTTGACTTTACACTTTTTCAAATTGGGGCGAGTAGGTGAACAAGAGTGGGGCATTTTTTTCATAAAGTGCCGATATAGTGTGGGCTGATTGGCCAGTGGGGCGAGTTGACATTATTTGATATCTACTCATCGTGTTCGGGGATCATTAAGGGTATACATCATATAGTAATATATAAAGTAAATGATAATGGTTGTGTGGCGTTCTAAACTAGATTTTTTGAATTGTAAATGGTTTTCGTCTAATCTAAAACAGCTGGGAAGTAAAATAGTTATCCCATTCGGACTTGGTGTGACAGTGTAAGATCACCCTCTGGCCTCCGGCCATCGGGGTGATCTTACAATGACACACTGCGTCCTTGTGGGATGACTATTAATTATTATGATAGGATTAGATTATCCTTGATAGCGTCTTTTCAATGACGTGAATTACGCTTCGGACGCAAGAAATTAATAACGTGTTGTTTTCAATATTTTACAAGGGTCAAAACTTATGAAAAGTAACGAATTAAAAGTAAACGTGTTAATTACCCCGACAATACGCGTACGGTCGGACCGGACCGTTCGTGCATGAGCGGACCATATAAGTATGGTCCAAATTCTCATATAGTCCGGAACATACCCAAAATGGATTGAACATTAATTAGTTGGCGTAATGGGAAGAACTTTTTGATGAAGTAGAATCCTCATTAAACAAATTGTCAACAATTTTACTTTGAGTTTTTTAAATGCGTAAAAGGCTTGATTTTCTGCCTTTAAAGAGCTGTTTTAAAAGACAGTATATGTTCATATATGGTTATCAATGTCCGCTTTGTTGTTAATAATATCGAATAAATGTCGAAAAATTGAATATGATGATATTCAATTACCTGAGTAGCTTTTGCTTTATATCTGGAAACAAAATTAAGAAAGTCGGCACATTTTAAAAAATATATTATACACGGCATAATTTTAATATAACATTTAACATTAAAATTTGTTTCCTGGTACTGATTTACTATAGAGGTAAAAACTGTAAATTCAGGAACAATTCTTGGTCGTATTTCTGTTGGTTATTAATTTCGGTTACAATAGAAAGAATAATTAAGTGTGAATCAGAAAGTATTCGTTACCTTACAAACCTATTTGACATAACCTTATTACTGCGACATCTAAATGCATATTTCACATAAATTTATTTGACGAAATCATATTAACTTAAATTACGGAATTTACTGTATACATATTTAATGTGTAAGTTTCATGGCATGTACATTGTAGATTTGTAGTACCTTTGGTGAATCAGATCATTTGCAATTACAGATAATAAATTGTGAATCACGGTTGAATGTTAAAGTACTATACGATGGAAGTGGTATGCACATGCATGGAGAACTTAAAATATTCGGACATCATGTAATTGATTCAGTTAAGTTGTTAATTATATAGAAAACCTCAATATTCATGTACAAGATAAATCCTACGTCTTGTAGGAGAATGGATAAACATGTCTGTTTTGTATTCTTTTTTGTTTCCTATTTTATAATTTGTTGTTGTGGCATTTACGAGAATAGAGAAATCGCGCCATTTACGCATATTGCATTTTCCGATCAAACAATATATGCTGCTGGAAGTGGCGGTATCGTAGCTCTTCATAAAGAAAATTTGAGCGAAATCTCTCACAATGATTGCAAACATAACTGGCTATTGCTGTACGTAAAGGATGAAGATGTTGTAATACAATGCAATGAAAATGGGAACAATATAAGTCATTGCAGAAAATTAGATTGTAATTTAAAGTATACTAAGGTAATCAGTACTTTTGTGACTGGGAACATGACAAGTTTGCCTTCTTATACTATGGTAACTGTTCAAGACTCACCACTGGCTATAGAAGTTGCTGTCATTGGCATTTCGTCTATGGAGATCTTAAATAAAACCTACGGAATATTATTTTTAAGGTTAGACAACTTAACTTTGTTTGGGCCTTGGAATATAGAAATTAAAGAAGGATGTAACACTGTTTTTAAATCTGTAATAGAATACAAATCTCATGTATATTTCTTCTATCAAATTCAAAAGGATGGACACGTTTCTTCTAGAATAGGAAAGTTATGCTCGAAATTTGATATAGATAAAATATCAGGTGAATGTGACGGATCATATGAAGATATGCCAATAACATGTGAACATAAAGCGTATACTTTGGATAAATTAGAAATTGCAATTATTTATGACAAACACGTAATAGTTTCGTTCAGAAATGAAACGGAAAGTTTCCTGTGTAGGTATAGATTGGAGGACATCGTCAACAAGTTTTCGTCGAGAGAAGGACAACCTTGCAACGTCTCGAACAGATCACAGGTATGTGATACTTAAATATAATAATCATCTTTTGTGTTTTAACAATACACTAACTATCCGATTTAGTTTAAATGAAACAAAGTTTAATAACAAAAATAGCAATTTTAGTAAAAAAAATATTGAATTTTAAGTCATAACCTAAGAACAATATTTTGTACACATACGTCATTGAATCAACAGTTCATCGACATAAATTCCCCCAAAATATCTTGAGGTCAACAAGTCCTCCCCTTAAACATGTGTCCATTCAAAAGCTTTAAACAGATCTTAGTTCAAAACCTTTTATTTCATTTCAAATAAGATAAAAAGATAGACAGGCATATTGGTATGAATTATTTGATTATCCTTTAACTATTTGCACAAGATCATGTTATTCTCTGACTGTAAATAACGTCTTTATACTTATAAACCCATTGGATATTGGGTGTGTACTGATTACCTAAGTCTTAGATGCATGAGCTTGTTGAATATTTGTGTTTGGCTTTGAACTACATGTACATTGTAGATGTAAGTAACTGCGAGTACTATCATATCTGTACTTAGTGTTTTGTTGTTGAGGGGATATATAGGTACCCTGCCATGTCCTTCCGTCTTTTTGCTAGATATGTTTTTTACTAGTATCCATCTGATGAATTAAGCCATTTCCGTCTTCTTTTTATAGTTTGTTATGTTGTATTATTACGCCACTGTCCCAGGAATGTAGAGAGTTATACATGAACATATGAAGGGTTTATTTCTAATTATGGTAAATAGCTATGTCACAGATTTTGGTAAAATTTTGTTTACAACTTTGAATAACCACTCAAAATAAAAATAAAAGATCGTGTATCTGAGAATACTGATTAAATTCATTCAAAAAAGAGCATGCCACATTTCTATGGGAAACATATACAATTGGTAAATTCATTGAACTTATTAATGATATAAGGGTCATCGACTTCTATTTTACGGTTAACTTCGTTATTAAGAATTCTATCGTTATGGTGTTTTGAATAAATATATTTCTGTTTAAATGATGAAACATATTTATAGTTAAAGTATTTCGTGTTGAATTTCAACTTTCAGCTTGGTTTTAGTACCTTCGATATATACTTTTATTGCATCGTTATTACTATTTTTCTATTGTGATGGGCTAAAAAAAATAGTAAGGATCAATGTGTATAAAACATCATATTCACCGCGGGAATCATGAAAAAAGTGCTGTTTTTTGTTTTGTTTGGCCAAAGTGTGCATTTACCCACGTAAGAGTGTACTGTTATGTACATGTACAGTAGTGTTTATTGCTAGCTATTCCAGGCTATATACTGGACATCCTAAATTCTTTTTATATCTAAACTCTCATATACATTTACTTTAACATATACATTTTTCATTTTCAAATTTAAATTTCCTAATTATTTTTTGTCAGCATTACGAAGAGGCGGAAGATTACTTTTGCAGAACAAAAGACTGTATCAATATGTTAGAAGGACAGGATGACATTGTATCAAATGTTTCTGTGGTAGTGGGCAACGTTTCCATACAATCAATTGCAATTCTGAAAGATTATTATATGGAAGTTATATATTTAGGAACAGATAATGGACAGATTGGAATGGTATGTATAAACTTAAAATTATGTTAGTTAAGCATGTGTGCTTGATAATTTTCAACATTCCGTAATAATTTGTTTCCATTTGTTCTTATCCAGACAATGACCCCTTTGCTTTGTTTACATCTTAAAACATGCCTCAATTGATATTGATTTTTTTGTTTTTCTAGTATTTTTCACAAATGCAAAAAAAAGTTACTAACGCTGACACAACTGAAAAGAAATGAGATGTACAGATTATTTAAAAAAAAAAGTAAGAATCGACCAAAGGTTAAAATATGTACTAGTAAACAATTACGTATTGCATACATTGTACATGTAATTCCCTTGATTGTTTATATCTTGTCGGATCGTAAGCATACGCATATATCTAATTCATTTTTTTTATTTACTTTAACAACCTGTTTTATGCTTCGCATATGCAATCTTACTTTTTTCACGCGCATTGAAACCATTTTATTTGCATTTGTAATATGAGGCTGTTCTAGAAAAATATGCAACTCTCATTTCCAGTGTAGGAAATATATCTCGCAAAATTAGAGTCAATCATCTTCAGATTTGTTTTCCACTAATTATATATGTTTTTACTTTCTTTCCCCTGGATAATTCTTTTTAACCGAATGTCATTTATGCTTCTTCGTTCGTCAGGAAGAAAAAAGATGGTGTTAAGCAACAACCCAATGTAATTGTTTTAGTGATGTCAGATAACACTGAAACGACAAAACTTACGTAAACATATTCCTCCACCACACACCGGTTGTAACCTTCGCCAATAGAAGCCGATTTTTAATAAGTAGATATAGGAAGATGTGGTGTGAGTGCCAATGAGACAACTCTCCATCCAAACAACAATTTAAAAATTAAACCATTATAGGTTAAAGTACGGCTTGCTTGATTTCAAATGGATAGTTTTTAACAACAAAATTCTAGCATGATTACTGTCAACCTTTAGAATTCTGACCAATGTGCGGGAAAAGCATTCTCTTTGACTTTCTTTTCGATACCTTCATATGTCATAAACACTTCTTCCACTTCTTTCGTCAATCTTGTGCAAACCCACAATATTTTGTTTCTATCTTTCAGTCTTTCACTCTCTAGATCGTACTCCTCTCAAACTTAATTCCGAATTCAAGAAACGAAGACACATGTACAGTTAAACTTATAAACTAGGTATGTCATCATTTGAATGAAATATATTTTAACAACCCTAGCCTTTGATACATTGATTGATAATAATCTACAGCCTCATGATTTTCAATTCAGATTTTCATCACAGATACTCCAAGCAAATTAATAAAATTTCATACGATTGACAACATGTACAGTAAAGTGCTGACCATTAGAATTGAAGAAACTGGTTTGTTAATTTTGCTTCAAAATAAGGTAAAAGTTATTATACATCGTAACTGTATATTAAAAAATCCCTAGAAAGACATTTTGCTTCTGCGACATGTTGAAATTGGTTTATTCATTATTGTCTCATTTCTGAAAAAAAGATCTGATTGTCCCACATTGTTCTTAGATTTTGAATGTACTTGAACATGTTGAATATGCAATACAATTGTTGCTTGTTTTTACAATATCTAATTAAAATTAATTATTGCTGGAGCAAACTAGTTGTTGATATCAATTTGATAAATGTTTATATGCGTTGTTAAATAAAATATCAGTTAAAATGCACATTTTATTAATATGCAATATAACATATTTGTAATAGAAATAGGAAGACAGTTATTCTAAGTAAGGACTGCCTTGTATTTGCTTTTGTCCAAACTCTTTGAGGAGAAGCAACACATTCCAACTTTGTGTTCTATGGTTGGACCTTGCTGGGGTCTATCTTTATTTTGTAAAGTTATACCAGATATTTATGAAATCAACACATCTGCAAAGTACCTCGTTTTAAGTCAACGATTTTCTAATTCTACGATTTTCTTACAAATATTTAAAAAAAAAATCCGCATTTTTGCTTGAATTGATTGCTTACTTAGACATTTTTATGATCGGAATTATTATAGAATATATTTCATTTCTCTGTTTTATAAATATATCTAATATCAGTTTAAAACCTGTCCATTTTAGAACAAATCCTTGAACTTTGGTACATATACAATTATTCTTTTGTCTTTGTCTTTCTCTTTAACACATCTTTTAATTTAATTTTTATCCTCTCCTTGGTACTACTAAATTTTTCAATTATTCATTTTATGTTCCATTTACAATTTAAGTAATAAGAATCTAATTCTATATCTTATTAAGTTAAAATATATCTATTTTTCATAAAATTGTTCTTGATTTGGACAGAAGTTTCACAATATATCACAAAACAACATAAAATAACATGTAGATATCGTCTTTTCCCAGTAAATGTTTATTTCAAATTTTATGGCTTACATATTAATTATTTGAAACTATCTGCTACACACTAAAACAAATTAATCACATTATTTCAAAACTTTTCAAATTGTCTCACACTAAAACATCCAAAATGTCAACACAAAATTTCAATCCCTTTTTACCTGTGATTTCACCAATTGTGACAATCGGGAAGACATCGTGAATATTGAAACACAATGAGAAGCCCATACATAGGAATAACTCTTTTTATACTATATTTCTGGGTCTGAGTTTCCTATCGTGATATAGGGGTGCTGCTTACCATGAAGCTATGGTATCAACGGTTCAAAATGAAAAATTTAAAGTAATTTCTTTACAAAATTACGGACTTTTTAATGACTTTGCATGCGTTTGTTAATCGCTAAGGACATCGGATTTTAATATGACCACACACATGTTGAATTTGAAGTAAACCAATTCTATCCGTCCTTTTTGCCTAAGCTGCAAAATACATGTTTTACGTTTTTAGCTCACAGGGCCCGAACGGCCAAGTCAGCTTTTCTCATCACTTGGTGTCCGTCGTCCGTCGTCTGTCGTCCGGCGTCCGGCGTCCGGCGTTAACTTTAAAAAAAATCTTCTTTTCTGAAACTACTTGGCCAAATTAAACCAAACTTGGCCACAATCACCATTTATGTATCTAGTTTAAAATTTGTGTTTTTTGCCCCGGCCAACAAACCAATATGGCCGCCATGGCTAAAAATAGAACATAGGTGTAAAATGCAGTTTTTGGCTTATAACTCAAAAACCAAAGCATTAAGAGCAAATCTGACATGGAGTAAAATTGTTTATCAGGTCAAGATCTATCTGCCCTGAAATTTTCAGATGAATCAGACAACCCAATGATGGGTTGCTGTCCCTAAATTGGTAATTTTAAGGAAATTTTACTGTTTTTGGTTATTATCTTGAATATTATTTTAGATGAAGATAAACTGTAAACAGCAATAATGTTCAGCAAAGTAAGATTTACAAATAAGTCAACATGACCAAAATGGTCAGTTGACCCCTTTAGGAGTTATTGCCCTTTATAGTCAATTGTTAACCATTTTTCGTAAATCTTAGCTAACTTTTACAAAAATCTTCTCCTCTGAAACTACTGGGCCAAATTTTACCAAACATGCCATAATCATTATTAGTCTATCTAGTTTAAAAATTGTGTGTTGTGACCTGGCAAACCAATAAGGATGGCCGCTACGGCTACAAATAGAATATAGGGGTAAAATGCAGTTTTTGGCTTATAACTCAAATACTAAAGCATTTAGAGCAAATCTGACATGGGGATAAAATTGTCTATCAGGTCAAGATCTATCTGCCCTGAAATTTTCAGATGAATCGGACAACTTGTTGTTAGGTTGCTGCCACTAAATTGGTAATTTTAAGGAAATTTTGGTGTTTTGGGTTATTATCTTGAATATTATTATAGATAGAGATAAACTGTAAACAGCAATAATGTAAAGCAGTTTAATACTCAAAAATAAGTCAAAATGACCAAAAGGGTCAATTGACCCCCTGAGAAGTTATTGTCCTATATAATCAATTTTTAACAATTTTCATAAAATTTGGAAATTTTTACTAACATTTTCCACTGAAACTACACGGACACGTTCATTATAGATAGAGATAATTGTAAGCAGCAAGCATGTTCAGTAAAGTAAGATGTACAAACACATCACAATCACCTAAACACAATTTTGTCATGAACTGTCTGCTTCCTTTGTTTAATTTACATATACCAAGGTGAGCGACACAAGCTCTTTAGAGCCTCTAGTTTTGTTTAATGTACAATATAGTGGACCATGAAGCGACTAAAGGGACGTCATTTCACTTTCAAAGGTCCTCCTAGTTAACATTTTTGACAAGCGATTTTGGCATATGCATGCAAAGACAAAGGTTTATTTTTGGTGTTTTCAGGTACAACAAATACAATTCGAAAATTGTTCAGATCATCAGAATTGTTCATCCTGTATGAAATCCCTGAATCCATACTGTGGATGGAATTTAAAAGAAAAACAGTAAGTTATCATTTCTAAAGACAGTAATATACATTTATTGTAAGTTGATGAAAGTTATGGTTTCAGAAATGGTTTTATTTATACATTAATGAATACATTTTGATGAGACAAGATGTATAAAATACGTTCTATTGTTTAAACAACGAAAACTAAATGCTTCTATAAACACATAAAGATGTCTGTAAATAATGCAAATACTTCTTTAAATATTCTTATCATAGTTTATTTTATTGAATTACAACGTAGATGTAGATCCTCGATAAATTTAATAATCATATGGTTTGAAATTTAATAAGGCCGTGTTCACACCAAACGCCGTGCAGAGTAAACATGTTTACAATTAGTTTAGTGCAGTGTACACTGGTTTCACATTACATTTGTTCACATCTATACACCTTGTTTAGCTACCTGTACATAAGATTTGTTCCCACTTGTAAACTATATGTCATTGAAATGTTCATTACGTAGAACTAAATTTAGAATTTGGAAATTTTTTCTAGCGGTAAGGGAACAACTATTTGACTTCATAAGGGGGTTGGGGATGGGAATGGAAATATTGCGATCCCCAATTTGATAAAATAAAAAATGGTCATACAGATGATAAAAAAAAATATTCTGAATCAAGAGTTTCCCCATACATCATAGTGTTAAATATTAAAAAAAAAGTATTTGATCACCAGCATCGAAAAAAAAGGAATAAAAACGTACGCGCGAAAAAAATCTGACTCAGATAAAAAAAAAATAACTCTCCCCTTTTTTTAAGTTAGGCGGTTTCTACTTTATGAAAGCCATTTTTATAATTTGCAGTAGTTTGAATATACTAGAGATGTCTCGATAACGCATTAGAAAACGTTAGCTGCAACAGCGTGCTTACAGCCGAAAAAAAAGGTTTGAGATATTAGGGATCACGACATTTTTATCTTTTCTGTTCGTTTCAAATGGTATTTCTTCGCCAAGGAGTATTTGGTAAAGGTTTAGTGTAACTTTTTTTTTAATTTATTTTACGTGTTATTAAACGGATCTGAGATACTAGACAAACATATCATTTACCTCAAACTTTTTTTAGTCATGCATTTATGCGTGAATCGTTTTTTGAGTAAAGACCAGTGGCGAATATTTCTGTGTACGTCAAGTCGATTCGGGAAGACCTTTTCATATGAATTAGGCAGCATCTATTTACTTCATTTTTTGTGGAGGGGGAGGGGAGCATGAGCTGTTGATTTTTTTCAGTATAAATTTTGGTGACAAGTCGAAATCTATTTTAGCATTATATGAGGGTGAAACAAACATTTTTTTTTTCAGGGCCAAAAACTTGAAAAAAATTTCCAAAACAAAATCAATAGCTCACCACCCCCACCCCCTTGCCTTTATGTTTTATACTCAACTGAACTCAATAGCCCCCCCCCCCCCCCCGAAAATCAATTGTTAGCTGCCTTATAGGTTCGGCAATGATGATGCTTTGAGTCTTGATTAGGGGTTAATAAAATACGTTAAATTTTTTTTAACATAAAAAAATCTGTAAAATTTAGACAACTAATAATTATCAAAAATATAAATTTTACTCAAAAATAGTTTCCTCCTTAAATATATACACGATAAAACTAATGTCCTAAATGCCTAGTTTTGTGTACACTTAACCTACACAAAGCCTACATTGACTATCGACTGTGTGTAGGTAAAACATGATTTAAACTACATGTTAACATTGAGTTTTATCAATGGGAACGCAATTGTGCTTAGTTTACGTGTGAGTTACACTAACACAACACCGAATTTAGGTCAATGTGAACACGGCCTAACACTTTGGTATGTATACCTGTTATGAACTTTAACATTTTATTTGAAACTACACGATTTTGATAAACTTACATCAATGGGGTTGTAAGATTTAAAGATCGAATGCAAAGTACAAAATACAAACGAAACTTACCAGCAATTGTTAATGGTGCAATGCCTATAAAATTAATTTAGAAACAATAGCTTCCATACAGTAAATTAACGGAATTTATTTAGAAAAATTATATGATGTTCCTGTAGATTTTCGATAAAGGATATACTAGGGTTTAAAAATTAACAATGCTATTTTAATGTCAAATTAACATAAGTATTCTCTTAAAAGTTTCACGAGTACAATTTTCAAACAAAATTTATCGGCTAACGTGAAAACTGTATCGTCTATGACTTCTGAATTACGCGCATAGATCTATGAAGACATGGAACTCCTTGCACAGTGTGTGATATTTCTTTATTTTGTACTATTCTACAACTTTACAACAAGAAATTAGACCACATCAGGTAAAAAAAACACTATTAAATGACATGAATGGATGATCGACTATAACTTTGACGTCAGAATATAAATATTTTACGGGAAAATTTATGAATGTTAAAGTCATCAAAGTATTGATAATGTCCAGCGTTTAATTCAATATGTTGTGTTTTTGTGTACATATTTTGTTTAATAAATGTTTTTTGAAGTAATTGTCTATCCGCATCATTGATACACTTCTCAAGACAAGTTGTACAAAGGCTAGTTGACATATAAAAGATGTAAGAGTCTTTAGTATGTATGCACAAAAACAGAAAACATTAGAAAGAGATAATGTGAATGCGTTTTAAAAGATGTTAATTGATGGAATTTCGCTGTTTGAATTTCATTATTTTACCAGTCATCGTATACAGTTAACATATCTGTAATGACTATAACATAGACATACGTATTGTCTACATGTAAGACATGTCCGATTTAGTATTATTTTAACTTATAAATTGTTCACAGAATATTTTTTTTTCGTATCCTTAGTGAAATATTTCTCTCTAGTAAGTATTTCTGTCGATTCATATGTATACATATATATACAATATTTTTGTAAACCTTTTTTGTATAGGTGTGGCAGGTACAACAGATCAAATGAAGATGCATTGCAATGGATTCCACTAGAATTTGGCACTTGTTACGAAGCGTCTGTGTCACCAAAACAAAATCGAATTGATGGCAACGTAAGTTTTTCCTCTTCATAAGTTAAGATTCAATAACATTCATAATTACAAAAGATCTCCTCACCTCACAAATGATTATGGTTGTCCACAGATACCATTTGAGGTTTTATACTCCCTTTAGAAGTCGTGGAACAATTATTCATCAAACTGCATACATAAAAATGGACATGTGTGAAATGTTTAACCATTTCAAATACTTGCCTTTGTAGTCGCAATTGAACTCATCTCGAAGAAAGTTAAGTCTTTGTTTGGAGATTGAAGAAAAAGAAAATATATTTCTGTCTACCGAAACAATGCGGAAACAGTTTATTTCTAAAGAGGTTAACAAAATAAACACTATAAATTACTTTGCTCCGTTTTGATAATTATTATTTAGTATTTTGTCCAATTTGAAGAATACTAATACATACACCTTAAACCACTAAAAATCTGAAAGGCCTATATCTGTACTCCACTGTGCTGATTTTTACTTGAACAGTTTGAATTGGTCTGAATTTTACTCGACATTACTCGACCCAAGTCTTAACCATACTCGCCTGTACTGAAATGTACTTGACCCTTAAATTTGCCGTTGAAAATAGTCAGAACTATTACATGACCAGTTTGAACAATACTCGACCAAAAAACCTCGACTTTTTTTGTATTTTAACTGTTAAAACATTTTGTTCTTATCTAAAATGACAACAGCTACAATTTATAAATATATATATATACTTATACATCCTTACATGATTCTTATATTTATCAAATGTAGATAGTTTAGTTGTAATATCATATATAATTATTTGATTATATAAAGGTTGAAGTTTAAGGTGCTTTTTGTTTGGCATGTGTCATTTATGTTGTTGATCCCCCCCCCCGTCACACACCTAAATTCGTAAATAAAAACTACATACTAGGTTTGATGTTTACATAAACTCATCATAGATACCAGAATTAAAATTTTCTATTAACGCCAGACGCGCGTTTTGTCTTCTAAAGACTTATCAGTGACTCTTGCTTCAAAAAATGTAAAATGGTCAAATAAAGAACGAACTTGAAACGCTTTGAGGACCAACCATTCCTAAACGTGTTGCCAAATACAGCTAAAGTAATCGACGTGAATTCCTGAAGTATAAAAGCCTTAGTATTTCAAAAATTCTAAAATTTGTTAACAGTAAATTTTTAATTTTGAACATATCAATGATAACTCAAGTCAACACAGAATACGATAGTTATAAATTTATCATTTTAGTGAGGTAGCAACAATCGAAAATTAAATTGTTTAACCTTATACATGTCTTGGCAATATATCTAATATAATAATGAGGGATACATGATATGGTATATATGATATATTATATCAAAATGGAAACAATATACAAAATTAAAAACAAAATGTTCTTCTGATAAGTGATTAAGCATAAATTTATATCTCTTGCTTGGGGCAAACTCAGTGTTATGATCACACCTTGTCAGAGAGTATTCAGTGTGGTTCCAAACACCTTCATTAAAATTAATTTTCACCAAGTATTTACTTTGACCATTTGACAAAAGCAAAGAAAAAAAACTAGAACTAACCATTTTTTCAGACAAACACTAATTGTGATCATTTGGGAAGCTTAATATTTCCTTAACAATACAACGTAATTAAAACGTTTAGCTGATTCTAAAGAGTTATCTCCCTGTAGTGTTAGGTACCACCTTAAGAAATAATTGATGCAAGGTATACTTTATTGTAGTTTTAACGTGGGTAGGCATTATATTAGTGATTATTTTTGCCCGAGCGAAAGCGTTTAATTTCAGACTTGCATTTAAATATGTTTTGACTCGATCATCTTTAAGGAGACATCAACTGTCAATCTCATATTCGCTGCAGTTAAATTATAACTGCTAAAAATAAATGTTATTCTCAGATGTTGTCGCAATACAACGTTTATGATGTCTTTGTTAGGTTTTTAATGTCAAAATATCGATACATGTCATATTCATTTGTATTGTGATGTTCTTTGTACTTTCAGGAGTTGACTTTGAATTTCACGGTCAATTTCGATTCGAAATTCATTGATCAATGCAAATTACATGATAAACTCGACGAGTTTGTGAATTGTGGTGAATTACAACCTAGAGGATCTGGCCAAAAAAAGCAATGTGTTTTCAAAAATCTAAATCTAACTCATGGTAAGAGATATCGTAATTTTTTTCATTAATTGGTTTTATCATCAGCAAATCTGGTTTTACTCGTTAAACAGCAATGATGGTCGTTGTATGTTTTGTTCATACATCGTTGACAATGTAATGGAATTTGATGCGACTGTCATACAAGTGAGAGGTTTAGCTAGCTATAAAACCAGGTTCAATCCACCATTTTCTACATTAGAAAATGCCTGTACCAAGTCAGGAATATGACAGTTGTTGCCCATTCGTTTGATGTGTTTGGACTTTTGATTTTGCCTTTTGATTTTTGATTTTCCTTTTTGAATTTTCCTCGGAGTTCGGTATTTTTGTGTTTTTACTTTTTATTTCCTGAAATTTCAAAAGTAGGCGTTATCCATCTCTTTTGATGCGTCCTAATATTTAAAACAATCCTCTTACTTGAAACAAAAATTTACTCAAAAAGATGCGACAAATAACTGGCACTGTTTGCCTGACAACAAAACCCCAAGTTAATGTAGAGGTTACTTAATAAGGTAAAAGTGAAACCATGTTATGGACCATTTTAGTTTACCATGGACTATATAAACTATGTTTTTTCAGTGAATATTTGAAATGATGTTGTTTGCATCCATCCAATAACACAACAGATATCACATATATAATCGAATCAACAGATAAGAAGCGACAGTCTAGATCACCCATCACATTCTACGTCTGCCTGTCCCAAGCCAGCATACTATAATTCAGTGGGAGTTGTTTGTTGCTTTTTCATCAAAAGATAAAATCGTTTCTTCTTTGTATGGTTTGATTTTGTGTAGTGCATTTGAACCACTATTTCACGTTAGGTATAGGGTTTACGCCAAAAAAATAAAATTAGTTAAATCTCGCCACATTCTGTAAGTGCCTGTCCCAAGTCAGGAGTATGGACATCAAGGATGATCGTTTGTTGAAGTGATATATTTTATTTTTCGTTCATCATTTTGAACTTAAATACGACCTTTTGTTTTCTCGTATGAATTGTTTTACTCTAGTCATTTCGGGGCCTTCAATAGCTGACTATGGGATATTGGTTCTGATCGTTATTGAAGACCGAACAGTGAAATTTAGCTGCTAAATTTTGTGTCATTTTGGTCTTTTGTGGAGAGTTTTCTGAATGACAATAATACATCTTCTTAATTCAATATTAAAAGACGCTTTCACAAACACGTTGATTTGACATTCGACATTTTGATTGACATGTTTAACTAATAAATTAAGGTCAATAGAAAAGTAGAGACATCATGTCTATTGCGTACATCACATCTGGAATAAAGTTTTCGAGAATTGGTTGCAATATAGCTTTGGCGTGAGGAAATATCTAATCATATTAGCTCACCAATAGCTTGATATACATTGATAAATGTAAATCGTTTGCGTAAGAAAATAGGAAAACGAGAATTCGTATCAAAAAAACAATATCAAAATTGGTACGACATATAGAATATTTGATTCATTTATCAATTGTTTGTTTTATTTAACCGTCGTTTATTATTTCGATATAATATATTTTTGCACAGTAGTTAACTTTTAAAATTGATTTTGTTTGAATTTAATTTGAACCGTGATTATTTCTACTCTTCTGTAGAGGTCTACAAACAAAAAGCATCATTTAAGTTGAAACAATTGGATTTAAGTTTAAAAAAAAATGGATATCCTAACTTTATGTAGCGGAAGACCGTATATGTTTCCATTTTCGAAGACACGATCCCTAACATCGTTTCTTATCACTTTAGAGAGCACTTGTTAAACGATAGTAATTGATTTTTCTAGCTGCGTGAAGCATCATAGTTCACCCCGAAATTTCAACTTTTACTCATACATGTGTTTTGATTTTACTTTTTTTTTAACTTATAAATGCCTATGTGTGAAAAAAACTTCAGTCGGGTATCCAGATTCAAATTTGTCACAACTTGGAAGCTATCATCTGTATTTATCGATTATCTACCTGAATTCTTTATCTCAGAGACTACTGGTCCTGTTTTGATCAATGTCTTAACATTTTGTCAACGCCGAAACAAAATATGTCAGCTAGAATAACACGAAAAAAACATTTTGATTATTTCAGTTTCAAATATCTTTCTGATCAAACCATCTGTTGTAACTCAATAGCTGTTTTACCTTATCTCAAAATAATTTTAGCAAGCTTTTAGTTTACAGTTTTAATATGGAAGAAAAATTCTGAACTTTCAACATGCATACAGTGCCGGTACTAATGAAATAATATATACATAAAAAATGAATTTCACGTCTTCATCAAATTTAAAATGGTACTTAAAGCAGACATTTAGCTTTATCTTCATCATAATTATGTGTTCAAGTTACTGGTAATATTATAGATTAAACAGATACTTTTTAAGATCAGTAAACAAATTCATTATATATTAAAAAGAGACTTTTAAGATCAGTAAACAAATTAATTATAGATTAAGCAGAGACTTTTTGAGATCAGTAAACAAATTCATAAAAATATGGTTTATAAAAATCTAAAGTTACTGCGCTTTAAATTGTTGTTTTTCTTCTTCAGATTATTACAGATTTACGCTAAAGTATAAACACTTGATTTATACGGAGAACATTATTGAGTTTTATCATTGCGAACGTTTTAATACGTAAGTGAATCTGTGAAAAAGGGTTTTGAATGTTTAACTGTATTTTGCTTAAATTATCATGATTAGGTAAGAAGAGTATTTAAACACAAATTTATAACACCCAATTTTTAAACCACCTGGTTTTTGTTACATAAGACAGGTAACATAGAAAACGGCACTTAACCAAGCGATATAATATCACAGCACAAAACAAAAGACAAATATGATCAAAAAATTTCACACCCGTGGTATAATCAAAATACATTCAAGTTTCATACATTATTTATTTGATAATATTACAATGGATCATAAGGAAATGTACCTTTTGTTTACAATTTACGGGTAAGCGCTCTATTCATGACATCACACATAACTTTATGCCTAGGAAACTGAGACGCAGACTTTGATAAATTAAATGACAATAGCAATCAAAACCAAGGGATAAACAAGGACTCACAAAATCAAAGGACATTTACATCAACAGTTAAAAATTAGGAATAAGAAACAACACGAACTCCATTAAAAAACGGAACTTAGTTGAAAAACTTGTGTCTAATCCATTTGCTTTCACCAATAAAATATGTTTAAACTAACAGTTATGAATGATAATTTAGGAATAACACTAACTCCAGTAAAAACCGGTAGTGAAATCAGGTGCTCTGGAAGGGTAAGCATTTCCTGTACCGTATACGGTACCCGTCGTGTTATTTACTTGTTCAGTACGGTAATGTTGGAAGGTTATTATGACTGAGGAAGAATATCAAATATGATTTCTGATACACTTTTGTCATAATGGCCAATCAGCTCATGATGGCGACCGTAAAATTTCTTCAGGGATGACCTTAGTTTGATTGATTCATAGCCCAGTCTTAGCAATTTTTGAGAAAGTAGTATTCCTGGTTCAACAAAATCAATGTACTTTGAGGTAGCTTTAGAGTAACGTATCAATTGAGACATATATACTCCATATGCTGGTGTCGCTGGAAGGTTGCTATCATAATCAGATATACATTATATTTCACATCAATTTTGTAAAACGAGATAATAATTATTGTTAACGCATGTGCGTTATGGTTTCAGGCCACAAACTCAATATATAAATGCCTCTTTTCTTGCATTTCCTTAGAAAATTAAAATTTGAATTATGTCAGATGTCATGTTAAAGACGTGAATACCTATATTTAAACAGCTATAAATATTTAATTTATTATATATATTTCCAAACAAGTCGATGTTTAACCATAATTCATTGAAATATTGTTTAAAACGTCCAAATGAGAAATATTTGATAGAAATATGAATTATGCTACTGCCTGATTGAACTTACTCCTTTTCATTGATTTTTAGGACTTGAAACATTGAGTGGATATGTCGAAAAGCTAAATCTGTCATCACAATGTTTGTCATAAGGTTTAACATATCTGATTTGAATATTTTGTGTGTCGAAACCTGCGCTCTATGTTTCCTAGAACTAAATTTGGTAGAATTTCAGACGCTTTTGGCAAATATCATCAAAATCCCTACTTTTGTCCTACATTATATTTGATTTTAAACTAGAATCATATTCAAAACAGTGTGGTCCTGGCCATTGATTGACGACCTCAACTATCCCATTGACTGGGACAGATTAGGTGAACGTTCAACTGTAACGACCATTGCTCACTTCTTACTTATTATAGAATTTAAACTGTGGGGTCACCAAAGGTTCTTAACGCCTTTAATAATAAGATAAATAGTAAAATTATTCAGGAATAACCTTTATGTTTTGATTTGTATTATTGATATACATCAACACATCGTATTATTCCGGATTCGTTTTTTCGAATTGCTTTATTTAGGTGTTGAAAACCTTTGGTGACCCTACAGATTCAGTGTCGTTAACAAGTACATAGTGAGCAGTGATTGTTACCGACAAACGTTCACCTAATCTGTCCCAGTCAATGGGATAATTTAGGTCGTCAATCAATGGCCAGGACCACACTGTTTTAAATATGATTCTATAAACACTTTACAGAAAAAGCGGCAAACGATTGGTTTTCAGTTTATTACGTGTCTTATCGTCAATGAGGGAATGCCGAACTCCTTTGCATTATTTCTGAATATTTGTTGTAAACAAAATAAGTCCATGTATAATGTAAAAGGTACACAAATTATGGATACACACTTTGTTCTTTATATAATCTTAAGAAGGCGATTTTTTTCAATGCTTTAATAATTCTCACTGCTGATAAATCATAGATATTAGTGTCAAATAAAACTTTGCTATAAAAGATTATATCAAAATGTTGACGACATTGACAGAATGCTATGTTTCAAGTTCGTAAGTTTCGTCACATGCAATTGAATTTGATCGAAATGAAATAAAACATTGAACAATTTGTGTACTTTACTGTACAAATATTTTCTATTGTGTATTTCTAAGCTCAATTTGATTATTAGCACGGTCAGGTCTAGATGTAGTGATATTAATGTATTGCATAGATTTGACATTCTTAGGGTTCACAGAGCTAAATGTAAGAAAGTCAAACTAGCTGTAATTTATTAATTAATTCATTCATATGATTCTTTGTCAATCTCCTATTGCGTTTTCCTTTTACTTTTCTAAATATTAAAGCAACGTAAAAACAAATGTGGCAGATATTAAATGTGGACTTTGCCAAAAAGTATAAACTCAGTTTTGAAACAATTATTTCTTTTTTTTATCATATGATTTTACATATAATATAAAAGGTTGGTTTCAAAATTGATCGTAATGTTTGATAGGTTTCTACCATATATTTGCATCAATTCTTTTAGACGACTTCATTCATAAGTCGTTGTCCTCAAATGGAACATTTTTATCATTTTTTTTAATGTATGCTTATTATTTAAATAATTCCATAGGTGGATATAAAAATTGACCACCAAGGATAAGAAAAAATTTTTGATGTCAAATCTATTGGAGTTATTACCAATAACGACGTTTTTTCCCCTATTTTAGCCTTTTTACCTTATATCTTGAAAATTTTAATGCATACATTTTAGACGGAAAGACGATTATCATTTTTTTCTATAATCTTTAAAACTATGTATTGTAAAGGGATCAATGGAAACCATTAAAAAACAAATTGATCCGGAAGATAAGATTTACAAGCAGGTAAAATGTCGTCCAAGTAGTTTGCTGCCTCTTTATAAAAAGAGTGACCGTTAATGTTCCTCCTTATATTTGTTTGTTTTGGTCAACGACAAAGAAGATTAAGTGGAACTGTATACATGGATAAATGAACAGCAATACAAGATTATTTTAACGAACGCAGATTTTTTTCGCATGCTGTATTATAGTTTAAATATTTAATAGTGTCTCTTTTTTGAAAATGCACAGAGATTTATGTAATGAGCGACATATGCTATTGAGAGTCTAAAGTTTGTATCATTTCTACTTCTAGGAAGGTTGCCTAGTTCCTTTTGGCTGATATTTTTTTTTTAAATGAAGCAAATCTAAAGACAATGAAAGATCTCATATAAGTGCACGGTCTATATTAATGCTATACATATCATGGTATTGGAGGTTTTTTTTTTATCTATTGACAGATAATAATTTTTTCATATTGAAGACCTAATTTATATTTTTTATATTATTTTTTTAAGACATTAAATACATTTATTGAACATCACCTGTATATAATTTTACCTTTTCTTACCCAGGAAAGTATACACATGGGGCACTGTGATCAATCGTCCGGAGATAAACGGTGGACTCTATAATAAAACTCTATTCTAGCACATACATAATACATTCATATTCATTCTACAGAACGAAATTGCGTTTCAAACAATCTAAAATTCTTAATAATATAACATACACCAAATGATGTGTAATGTTCTAAATAAGAAAAGAAAGTAAGCAGAAAATTGATAAGTCACTTATTTATGTATAATATAAAAAAGAAGATGTGGTATGATTGCCAATGAGACAACTATCCACAAAAAATCAAAATGACACAAACATTAACAACTATAGGTCACTGCACGGCGCATTAAATACAAGAATATTCGTTGAAGTAATAACATTTTTGGAATCACTTAATCTAATTTCTCTCTCTCTCTCTCTCTCTCTCTCTCTCTCTCTCTCTCTCTCTCTCTCTCTCTCTCTCTCTCTCTCTCTCGTATGATATCATGAATAAGGAAAACAGTATTTAATAGGAGATTGATTAAAAACTAAATCAAAATTACATGCAAAATCTGATGGAATAAACATGGACTCCACTGATGTTAATGTCTTCGTCTATGCATTTATTAATTAGATCTGTCTGCAAATAAATATATTGTTTTGATTTACAGGAATCAGTGCCCCCTCTCTTTAAAACATTGCTTATCAAATGATATGGTAACTTAATACATGTACATATGATAGGTTTTTGCTTCCGTTCAGTAAATCATGTTCAACTTACTGAATGACTGTCACACTGTAAAATATTTCATAGAATTCTAAAGTCTTTGTCATGTTTATGTCTTCTCATGATTAGATAAATTTGGTTTTAGTTTTTTTTTGGCATTTTGTATTCATAAAACAAACGAATAATTTATTAATTAAAATTGCTTGCTGAACGTCAAAGCGGCAAATATTCAGTGCATATCCTGGGCGAGTCCAATACATGCAAAAAATAAGTTCTTTTCTGCAAGGGAAACCCACCAGGTTGACGGGCTAGTAACTTTTGACTTCCACTAGAAATAAAATCTATCTTGAATATATAGGGACATACATTTTCTCTTATAATATGCACAATACAGACCCCTCACATAGTGCAAATTATTTTAACGTGCAGGTAGCTTGGTGCTATCCCTATGCGAGGCATTTGATTTGAAGTACCGATTTGGTCTAGACCTGTTTTCCTATAAAACAATCAGTTCAGCTAAACGCTCTACCCACTTTATCTGGTTGTACTGCAGGTTTGAAAAAGTACTTAAATTACCGTTTTTCTATATCCCAGTACACCGTTTGTAGACACATGAAATAAAATAACTTTCGATATTATAGCAGTATAAAACAATGTAAATTGTATTTTTTAAATGATTATGTATCTTCATACATGATTAACGTATATTACAATTTAACAAATTATTATAGTATGCATTTATTAACCACTATGCGAATCAACATGTAACAACTAGGAATGAGACTCAGACAATACAACTATTCTGGTACCTTATTTAAAATAAAAGTCAGTTGAGAATAATACGAGTATGTGTCTTTATTCGTGTCGGGTACTGAAAAATGTATTTAGTTTGAAATATTTTAGAAATTATAATATCTTTCATTCGTGTTTAGATGTAAAACTTGTACAAGTAGGCAGACGTGTAGATGGGATCCAAACTTGTTTGCATGCAGTCATTTTGGCGGTACTATAACAGTAGGTTTATATAAAATAATTGTACCAAAACAGAAACAGAGCAACACAGAGCAGTAAAAACATGTCATATTGAAATGACAAGTATATTTAAGATTAGTTATAACTTCTCTAAAAATATACATGGACTTGTCACAAATACTATTCTAAAAAAATCGGTTGTCTATAGCTAGTTCCCCAGAAAGATGAAGACTTATTTGACTAAATCAGTTTTACTTTAGAACAATTTGAAAACAAAAATCCCAATTTTTTAACAGATTATAGTATATAGTTTTTGAGAAAACCAGTTTTTGATATTTCCGTAATAGAACTTTTTTCTAAAAACGTTACTGTTCTTAAACTCTTGATTATTGCATATATGTTTGTGCTTATCGCGGCATCTCAGTCTTATATATAGGAATAAGTATGGTAATGTTTTTGGTTTCAATGGATGTTTAATCTGGCTGTCGAACTCAATGATTTTTGTTTTATCAGTAAACTCACATCTAGCCCTTGGACACTATGTGAGTCATTAGTATTATAAGTGATAAGAAAACTTGCACACTTGTATTCATATGATTGAGACTTTCAACCGTTAATTTTAAGATACTTGTTTTGTCGAAAAAGGTGCATTAGTTTTAGAAACAATTTTAACTGATTTATTTTAAAGTAGGTAAGCATTTGATCTTTAATTATCTTTGATGGAGTGCATTGTCTAAAGAAAAAAAACATTGTTTTTAACATCAAGTTTACGAAAGGGTCTTCCTCAATTTCATTTTTTTTTTGTTCCAACAATGAATTTCTCACTTATAAAATTCAAGCCTTTCAAAATTATCTTAATATTATACATGTTATAGATATCTTAACAAAGTGTTATAAGTATGTTTTGAACACTTTATTGCATTAAGATCATTTGTAATATTTATGAAATAGAGCTTAGGGAGTTGTCATCTTTGACCTCAAATAAACATTACACACGTAGTTGTTAGATATAAAAAAAAAAACTCATCATAGATAAAAAATTTCTATAGAAATAGATGGTAAACATGTTGATGATTTGTTTTTAACATTGTGTTTTACAGAAAGAAGAGCATTGTCCAAGAGTCGGAAACATATTCCCTTCTATGTTGCATTCAAACTTTTCTAGTAATATAACGATTGACGTGGAAAACTTTAAAAATGTAAGAATACTTCATATAATCATAAAATGGAACAAAACTCTGATAAAAGACAAGAAAAAAAAGTTTGTAAAAATATAAGGAGACATTGGCTTGAACCTTTTCAACAATCAAATACCAAATGACAATACAAAGTTTTTCAAATTAAGAAAGGTAACATCTCTTAAAAGAAAAGATCATTTGTTTTCAATTTATTTAAGTTATGTTTCGTTTAATTTTATAGGGATTGCAAATTTATTCTTAAAAGTCTGATTATCAAAATGGTTTAAAGATTCAATCTTAAAAGATTAAGCTGGCTGAATATTTGCATTTTATACGGGAGAAGCCATTGCTTGAAAGAGGACTGTGTTTATGATAAACCATACAAATAAATTGATTTTATGATTCAAATACTTTAGTAAGCAAAATATATCAAATGTCAAAATGATACTTTCATATTTAAAAGAAAATTGAGTATAGCAGAACACAAATTTAAAATTTGATTTTTTTGGATGATTTCAAAAGAACCATTGCCTGATTTTCGCAAACACTTGGTGCTTAGATGACCTATTAACTAAATGCATATATTCTATGATAGGCTTACTTTTCGATAGTAAATTATGTTGCTGAAGGACTGTTCTTATCAATATACGTATACTTAATGATATATGAATCGAGAATATTCCGTATTGTATTGCTTACTTAAAACAATGATGGTCTTTATCATGTTAATGGCATGTACTTCACGATTAAATATATTTGATTGAATACTGCATTTTGTATTAATGAAACAAACAAATAATGAATTAATTTAAGGTTCTTTTCTGCAAAGGGGGAGCGACCAGGTGGACGGACTAGTAATTTGGAATTCTACTAGAAATAATATAATGTTGAATAGGGGCATATATTTCATTTTATCATATGCACAATACTGACCCCTCACAGATTTCAAATTATTTTCAACGTGCATGTAGCTTAATAAATCCCTATACGAAGCTTTAGATTAAAATACCGATTTAGTCTAGACCTGTCTGCCTATAATACAATCCGTTCAGCTAAACGCTCTCCCACTTCAACTGGTTCTACTACATGTTTGAACAGTACTAAAATTACCGAATTTAGGTATCCCAGTAAACAGTTTGTGGTCAAACTAAATATAATAAATATCGATAATATAGAAGAATGAAATAATGAATAATTTATTCTTAAATGATTATGACAAATCCAAAAAGAAATGCATACATTTTTCCTATTCTTCTTATTGCAATCAAACTACAAATGTGCATATTTGTTTTGACTAAGTTAAAAAAAAGTACGATTTCTTTTAAAATTACTCATTTAAACATCATCGGTCAACCATGGTATTCTTGACAATGTCAGTATAATAAAATTAATACAGTAAAACTACCGTAGTATAGGTGAAAGTCGTTCGTCATAAAAACCATGCTTGATATTTGGTATCGTTAGGATCATGCACTAATATTTAACGTTCCACAATCCTATACCTTATATTGATTATGCTTATGTTCGTATATTCTAAGTGGCTTAATATGCAAATTTATTTAAATTTTTTTTTTTTAAATATTTGTATATTGTATAATGATAAAACTGGGTTACACGATGACAATGGGTCTCAATGTTTCACTTTTCTTCTTTTGTTTTAGGTTACTGGTATAACATTATCAAACTTTGAATGTGAAGTAAACCAGGTATCCGACGACGAAAAATTGTTTAGAGCTAGATTGCATGACGATATGACTTTTGTTTCGTGCATTGGAGTAAATGTAATTAGGAATTTTAAAAATGATTAAATGAGCTAGTCACATTATATATATTTTTTTTAAAACTGAAAACTTTTAAACAATGTTTCATGAAATATTTTACACGAATCCAAAAACTTATCATAATATAAATAACGAATTTGATAAAGATTGATCTATATGTATATGACCTGAGAGTTAAAGATTTGAAATGCAGACACATTTAATTTTCAAGAAGACTTATAGTTAGGGGTGTGAAGAACATAAAATAAGTCTCAGTTGAAACGTGTATAAGTTCAAGGCAAATTTAAGTTCAAATTATGCCGCGCAACTGTTCTTCCTTTGCAAAAAGCAGTACATAAGAAAATTTAAATTTTCCGTTCCAGGATATGATTTTGTTTTTAACTTTCATGGTAGAAAAAAGTCACAGTTTTAGCTTTTAAAAGAGTTACTATTGGAAATTGCATCTTCAATGTTAACGGAAATGCAACTTAGAGGTCTTGTTTATTGTTTTGCCTTTGGTTTTTTGTCTCAGTGACATCCTTGTTTATCTTTGGCAAGAACATCGTGAATATTTCGTTTAAACGGTTAAATATTCATGATATCGAACATATATTTGCGACATACATTTTTTTCTTCAAACGCTTCAATAATTCGTCGAGAATAAATATTCAAAAGGTACATTTGTAGTTAGCTATGTACGTTTTAGACTTACATTCAGTGTATGGGATATGTATTGATTTTGTCAATTATACGTTACAAAATTGTTTTGAATATACATAACGTACAGGTCTTCGTTTGTAACAATTTATTCAATTTATTCATTTCCAGTACATATGGACTAATAATCTCATTTCATGTGATTGTTACAATTTTGGCTTCTACGAAGAAAATATAATTGAAATCCGTATTTGTACCGGTATATGCTTTATAGCACATTATAGACAAAAGACAAACAGTTGTGCAGCATGTTATCAACATGTATTTGCCTTCAACTTAAACGAAATACAGTAAAGTAAATTCTACATTGTTTGGGAAGAAAGAAAGGGCTGTGGGATAACTCTGAAAACCACTTATTAAAAAAGCTAACATAAACGAAACTATTGATTGATTATACAATTTAATACATGTACACTTTACATAAGCTCGATTCTTGTTTCTTTTTTTTTTTTTTTTTTTTTATTAACCTAATTTTAATCAGGAAAAGGAATTAAATAGATTCAACTTTTAATATAACCTTTTATGTATATTTATTGCTTATTTTCATATATGTATTTTGTTTATTATTTTAAGCTTGACGAGGCATCCACACCCTACACGATTAGGTTGAAATATAACGGAACATTTTACGTCGACAATGAAGCAAAATTGACAGGTAAGTAAAAAGTTCGATCTTAGTTAATGTTGAAAATTCCTAAACACATTTATCTTTTCGATCTATGAGTTTAACTGTTCCTCTGGTATCTTTCGTCACTCTTTTTCAATAGTGTATTAATCACAGCCAGTTTCGCATATACTTTTATTAATCCTTAGGAAACAGATGTGAACATTTCAGTCATTTATACAGGATATTCCCAGACAGTAGTCGGTGATGATTTCAGCTCGCCAATTGTGAACTTTCTATTTCTATGATGCACCATTCCAGCAGCACCTTCATATGGAGTATTTATCTCCCAGATGATACCATATTTCAGGGCCTTTATTTCCAATAATGATTTCCCTGGTAGAATTTTTCTGAAAGAGTGTTGAAGTTAGAATAATCGTTTCGTTATTTATTACACCAGTTGGTTGACCGTTATGGAATATACGTTTTACAGTGAAAGCGGGTATGATCCAAATATCGTTCATTTTCTCATATGCGACCTATCAATAAGATTTATATTAACGGTATTTTTCTAACATGAGCAACACGCCGGTTGTCACATGTAGGGCAGGATTAGCTGACCAATTCGAAACACTTAAGATTACTCCTCGTGTTTGTAAGGTTCGTGTTGCTCAGTCTTATATCATGCGTTGTGTAAACAATTTATTTGTCTGTTTGTCTTTTTCCTATTTAGTCATGCGTTGTCAGTTTATTTTCGACTTATGAGTTGGAATGTCCCTCTGATTTCTTTTGCCTGGCATTTGCATTTAAATCTTAGATTAACACCACATTGTCTGATTTTCTAATCAAATGATTGAAATATAATTTTGCTATTGGAACAACAGTGGCGACTTTAATCTCATTGACCAATTTAATTATATATACATGTACATGTATATTGCGCTTATTTGCTCTATTTCCTTTCGTCATTCTTGTCTAATGATGTCGTCGTTTTTCTCATCTTACTGTCTGCTCTAAATATTCTCCCTATTTTCCGGTGATGTGCTTTATGACAATTATGTATTTCTTAGCTAAGCTTAAAAAGATGTATCATACTTATGACCTTATTGTAGAAATTTCGTTTTTTTCAGTTCCGAAAACTCATAAATCGCTGAAAAATTAAATAAAACGGTCCAGTCTTTTTGGTGTTCCAATATTGGTTTAATTCTCCTTGTTTCATGTCATGGTTTTTGTTATATATATATGGTTTATTCTAACATGACGTCCTTCAAACGCTCTGAGTACACACCCGTGGTAAAATATGAATATATTGCATTGGCTGTTCCGATCGTACTCCCACGTCATATGTTTTTTTATGAATGAAGTACCCGACGTCATAGAATGATGACGTTATAATTTTAGCATTTTACGGGAAAATACACGCTTCTGATAACGAAAATCATCACAACAAGGAAACGTCAACAAACGATGCTAAAATGTGGTATACGCCCATTTTTTTATACACAGAAGACATATAAGTTAATTATCATTTAAATTCATCCAAATCTATCTAAATAAGTTTTGTGAATAGTTTGAGCATGTCACTTTTTCTGTTTGCTCCGTTCTTTTACGCCAATCTAAAAGTGAGTTAATTTGTGAGAACGGCAAATAATGGCCTCCACCTAGAGCGCTTCGATTCAAAACAATTGCCGTATTTGTCCTATTAGAATCGAAATAATTCATGGGGGCTTGAATATATCTAGATTTTACCACGGGTTGTCCCTTTATGCCAATATTTTACCCCTCGCTATCGCTCAGGGTAAAATATTTGTCATAAAGGGCCAACCCGTGGTAAAATAACGATATATTCAAGCCCCCATGAATTATTTCTTAATTAATACATTTGAAGTCTATGTTAATCAAGTGGCATTTGCATGGACGTATTGGAACTGATGATAAAGTTTCCGAAAGATCCTTTGTCAAGACTGCAAGACTTTGTATCACATTTATGCATAATATACTTAACAAACACTGGAACTATATCCATTATATAGGCTGTTTTTTCATAGAAACTAATACAATTGTATTTTGAACATCTTAATTCTTCTTATAGTTTATTCATGCAGTGGGCTTTTAAATGACAAGGAGAGTTGTGGAGAGTGTCAATATTGGATAAAACAAGGTTATCACTGCCAGTGGTGCGATTCATATCCAAAATGTTATCATTTTACGTCTGACACGCGCACGTGTACGCAATTTCATTCGAAGCCAAACTGTAAGCCAGTTGTTAAACAGGTATTGAATTTTACACTAGTAATTTTGGGGCCCTTTATAGCTTGTTGTTCGGTGTGAGCCAAGGCTCCGTGTTGAAGGCCGTACTTTAACCTATAATGGTTTACTTTTTAAATTGTTATTTGGATGGAGCGTTGTCTCATTGGCACTCACACCACATCTTCCTATATATATCTATTGTATATTTTTATTTAAACATCATAATGTTTGGATATTGTGTTGGTTGTTATATAGTTATTAGACTCAAGTTACACGATTAACACGCATTGAAGTTTTTTTTTATATATCAGATCAAAAATGCGACAAATTTAAAAAAAAAAAAAAACTGGTAGCTGAGATATAACAATTAAAACAAAACAACATCTTTTTTGGCACATTGCATTAAATATGACAAAGACATGACCCATCAGGTAAGCATTATTTTTTGTGTTAGTGTCAGTTTAGGTCAAAAGCTTAATAATCCGTTAACAGTTTGCAACGTTATTTACTTTGATCGCCACTTATTATCTAGAATTTGCTTGTGTCACTTTTATCGTTGGCAACTTGGTTGTAAAACAATTTAGATTTTGTGTGGCAACCAAAGGTTCTCAATCGTTTAGGTCCAAAAAATGCAACAAAACAACATTTGCTGACGTTTAAAATGTGCTGATTTTGAAGCCTATACGATATTTGTTTTACCTAGGAGTAAGGTTTTTTAAACAGATCAATTCAAGAACAAAATGAAAAATGACCCTATCTGATATTTTATGGTAATATTAAAAATGAAATTCTGGGCCATATTTGTCCTGAAGTGAACCAATGACACCTTTATCTTATTATTTTTTTTTCAAATGAACAGTCATATCGACAGTTATACCTCAACTAGATATACTATAATGTGGTATGAGTGCCAATGAGACCACTCTCTATCCAAGTCATAATTTGTAAATTTGAACAATTATATACCAAATCATGGCCTTTATCACGGAGCAAAGACTGTATATGTTAAACCAATTTTCAAACTTCAGGTTTGAGAGATAGTCATAATTCTTCATAATAAGTTATTTGAATGATTTTCTCAATACTTATTTATATGTGTACGAATTAGAAGATAGATATATAAGAACTAATCAGAGTACATATATTCTTTGGTTGTTGTTTTTGTATCAACTGGTATATAAACTAAATACTAATGCCAAATATAAACAATGCAACTAAATTCTAACCTTATTTGTCAATATATGACTTAAATAACAACAAGTTCAGTAGGGATGCATACGACTGGTCGTTGAGGGCAGAATCCGTATGAACTTATACAGTTAAGTGTCATTACCAAGCAAGGGATACAATCCTTAGAAAAATAATTTTGTGCAATTAACTAAAAAAAAATATTATTTTATATACCGGGCGTTACGTTCTTTGCGTCTTGATTTATACACGATTTATCTCGAACCGAAATGATTTCACTGGCGTTAGCTAGCAAACTGGCGCGTCCAATGACGAGATAACTAGTATTAGAAATACATCAATTGTTAATGGTTGCTTAAACCAACATCCGTTCAAGCGCCATATCAAAACACAAAATAATGATTTAGCATAATAACAGTGTTTTGACAATCTGTGTCAACAGCGCTGTTATGGTTTTCTACGAAGGAAAAGATCGACTGTCACAGTTCTCACTGTATTCAAAATGCTGTTAATAAATCGGTTGTATTTGAATGTTCATTTACCATCTAATAAATTGTAATAATTTTTTTTTCTCTTGATTTAAAAATATAATATAAATTGTTTAAATACAGCTGTAGGAGATTTTAATCCAATAAGATGCATACATTTCATATGAAAGACAGCTTCATATTAACATATAAAAAACAGTAAGTTTTTATGTAGGTATCTCCCAGAAATGGGCCGATGACGGGTGGTACTTTGGTCACAATTGTAGGAGAAAACCTTGGAATGGATGGTTATAATATTTCTGTTTATTTTAATGATGTTGGATGTAATAAAGTTACAGTAGTTCAACCCTTCAAAAGGTATGAAGTATATAATGTATTTTAATACATAGAACCAGTAAAAGAAACATTTATCTCTTTGTCACAAAAAGACATAACAGATCAAAACTGATAATGTACACGTATATTGTTATGAAAAAATGCAAGTAATGTTTAAAAAAAGGAGGAAGGATAGTTATACAAAAGGACATCGTCAATATAGTGTAACGTGAAATTATTGAGAAATGTGATATTTGTTTTCCTCTGCAGGAGATGTTGTTTGTATTTCCCATTCTGAATACATACATGTATAGTTGTACACGTAGATATGATAAAAAAAGGTAAAGAAATAATGAACAAAAATGTGTCAACGTCTGCGGAAAATGTCCATACTTTTCTCATTTTTAACGTGTAAAGCAATTTTTATATGAAGTCCTGATAAACAAACCATAATTGTTTAACTATGTTTATACATCTTACTATATTGTTTCTTTTATTTTTTTATCAGTTTGACATGTGTAACTGGAAAAAGTAATACGACGACAGTGACAGGGATGTTCATATCGGTACATGAATCACAGTTCAACGACTCAAGTAATGAATATAATTACATGTACAAGGTAAAAAATAAATAAAATTGTATTGTATTACATGTAAGTTAGTTTGCATATGCCATACTGGTGTAAAAGCCAATAACAGTTTTAAAAGATAGTTAATCAAATTGTCCATTCGTCTTTTTTCTGATACCCATGTTGTTTTCTTTATTCTTCTACTGATGATTTAAGTCCCTTTGTGTCCCATCTCCTTTGTATCTGTTGATTAGGGTGAACGAAAGTAAAACAAAAACAAAAGAGATGCAGCACACTAATCATAGAAGAAATATTGTATTTCAAAAACCTGAGAACATCTTTAAGTCGGAAAAAGACACATTTTTTATGATTTTCAATACAAATATCAAAGTGAACTCAATTCAAGATATTTGCATTCAAGTAACGTCAATTTTGTTGAGAAAAAAATATGAATTGGAAAGATATGTATATTTTTTTACTGTATTAGCTTTTCACATACATTTGTAATACGTTTGAAGTTGTGACTTACATATATTAGCTATTTGAATTATATATTAAAAATATGAATTGGAAAGATATGTATATTTTTTTACTTTATTAGCTTTTCACATACATTTGTAATACGTTTGAAGTTGTGACTTACATGTATTAGCTATTTGAATTACCATGATTATGATTTCAATTAAAAGTGATGACATCTAGTTTTTAACAATGTACACTGACGGGTTATTTTAATGATTATTCAAACGTGTTTTCAAACTGAATATCATATTAGATCTTTGTGAATCACAAAGAGTTTCTTGCACATTAGATGGCACCTGCAATTTGGGTTTCTTACGAATATTATTTATGGTATATATAAGATAGGGCTTGCATAATAGAAAGTGTTAGTAAAAAAGTGCTTATGCATTGGTAATACATCATGCAGTTTGTATTAATTTTACAGGTTCCTAAGATTCATAAGTTTTCGCCAGATAAAGGAATTTCGGCTGGTAATACAGCCATAACAATAACAGGCAGTGACATTTGTTTTGAAGGCAAACATCGATACAATATTTCATTCTGCGATAACATAACTTGTATACCATGCAGGTGAATATAAGATATTAGATCTGTTACTCAAATATCTTCGTTCAATATGACTTGTAATTTACATATCTTTAGCTGAAAAAAGTGTTTCTGCGATTCGCTGTTTTGAAGAAAAAAAACTGGTAACTTTTGAAATACTTCTTATGTTTTGTATGAAACAGAGGGGTATATGACCCATTTTCCTAATAACGGTTTATTAGTAAAATCATGTGTCATTAAAACTCCAAATCATACCGTAGGATTCTTTTTATATTCTTTAATTTATATAGTAACTAGTATGTGTTCATTTCAGTGTACCTAGTGAGTTTGACTGTAAAAAAGCCTACATTAAGGTTAGAACTGGACCATCATCATTTTGTACGAATATGACAACGTTGAAGTTTGAAATTGACGACTTCACAGAACTACATTCTCAACGATTTGAATATTTACCAGATCCTACAATAATATTTTCGAATCAAACACTGAAATCTTTACAAAGGTGATCACATTTTTAGCAACTTGCAGCTTATTTTAGTTAAATGTATATGTATGAACTATACATTAATCCCATTCAAATCTAAAAACAAAAACAAGATCATATTCAACAGTGATACACTTTTCTAAATTTTAGCATTTAAATTTACCGATTTGTAATGCTGTTTTAAAATTGTCTTTTTAGAAAAGCCCTGCAAAATTTCAAGCATAAGCGCATCATTTAACTTTTTTGTTTGTGCTTTTCAATACTTTGTTTTACATAAAAACAATACAAAACAGTTCGCGAAATTGTAGGACATATATATTACAGTTTTTTTGTATGTGTACACATTTTATGCATGTCACGTACTACGATTTCCCTTCTTCAGTTAACAAAACCGTACATTATTTCTAATGAAGCAAAAATACGGCAATCTGATTGGTGTAAATAACACCCCATCCTTATTCACCCCGGAATAAATAAAATTTTGCCAAAATGTCTAAAAAATGTCTAATATTAAATTGCAAACAAAAAAATAATTTGAGGAATTTTTTTGGAAAAATGAACAAAAAATTTATAATTTTTTCTCCCGAATATACAAAAGAACACAAAATATTACTGAATGTTCCCCCCATAAAGAAAAAAAAGTATTCCACAATGCGCAGCAACATCAACGTAAAAATGTTACACTAGAAATGTTTCATTACTATTTTTTCAATTTTATATCCTGGTTGAAATTGAGTTAAGGAGTGGTTTATAAGAAATTCATTCGTTATCTTTGTGTATTCAAGGGTTTACAGAATTTCACACCGTCGTAGAAAATTCATACACCCATTCGGCTGCGCCTTAGTGTGTATGAATTTTCAACAACGGTGTAAAAACCTGTACACCCCTGATTACACCAAGATAACTAATATAATTATCGATATGAAATAGTTATAAATGATTTAAACTTTCGCATAGAAAACTGTTCGATGAACAAATACAACATATACTTATCAAACATTTATATAGATATTCATTCTAAAAATATTTTTCTCGATTTATTTAGCTTTTTCACATTTCTTCAGCGGTGGGAAAAAAAAACATTTCTCCTCGCTAGTAAAATACCACTGTGACGTCATTGAAAAAGGCGATGGCAAGATATAAAAAAAAAGTTGTTGATTTCAGTCACACACTGTTTTTAAATAATGTGCTTACAAAAATAATAAAGATAATATTATGTATATTTTTTTTGTAATGAAAATCAAATTTGACACATTAAAACTTATCAAAAATAACTAGTCTTAGGCCGTGTTCACATTGACCTAAACTCGGTGTTGTGTTAGTGTAACTCACACATAAACTAAACATAATTACGTTCCCATTGATAAAACTCAATGTTTACATATAGTTTAAATCATGTTTTGTCTACATGCAGTCGATAGTCGATGTAGGCCTTGTGTAGGTTCAGTGTACACAAAACTAGACATTCCGAACTGTAATTGTTCCATTTATATGTAAAAAAGAAACATTTTTTATAAAAAAAAGGATACTTGTAACACTTATTAATTAATTTCTTTACAGAAATATTTGTCTAAACTTTATATATTTATTTGTTATACAAAACACTTTACGTAGCCTTATTAACCTCTTATCAAAACTCATCCATCATCATTTCCGAATCGACTGGACGTACACACTGACAGAAATATTTGCCACTGGTCTTTACTCAAACAACGATTCACTCATTAATGCATTACTGAAAAAGGGTGAGGTTAATTGCTTGTTTGTGTAGAATCTCAGACCCGTTAAAATACATTTAGAATTAAAAAAAAAATACCACCCTCTCCTTTTGCCAAAAAAAACCCTTGTACAAACAATACCATTTGAAACAAACAGAAAAAATAGAAATGTAGTGATCCTTAACATCACAAATCTTTTTCTTTGTCTATAAGCACGCTGATGCAGCCTACATTTTTAATGCGTAGTCGAAACATCTTGTAACTACTGCAAATTATCCAAAATGACTTTCTTAAAGGAGCAACCACTTTACTTTAAAAAAAAAAGGGGAGGGGGGGGGGCGGTCTGAGTCCGAATTATTTCTCGCGCGAAAGTTAATATTCAATTTTTTTTCGATGGTACCAATTCAATATTCAACACTATAATGTATGGGGAAACTTTTGATTTCGGACTATTTTTTCATTCTAATCATCTGTTTGACCCATTTTTTTTCGATCAAATTGTGGAAAAATCCATCCCCCCTATTTTTAAAGTCAAATGGTCGTTCCCTTACTGCTAGAAAAGTTGTTCGAAAATTTGAGTTCGGTTCTACGTAATGAACATTTAAATGACACATAGTTTACAAGTGTGAACACATCTTATGTACAGGTAACTAAACAAGGTGTATAGATGTGGACAAATCTTATGTGAAACTAGTGTAGATTACATTAAACCAAGTGTAAACATGTTTACTGCACACGGCGTTTGGTGTGAACACGGCCTTAGTATCTTCACATTGGTTTTAATGTGTAGTAGGTAATTTCAAAACAAGCTGTATACTCACAACTGTGTTTCATTTCATATAATCGTCTCTCGGAAAGGAAAATAATTTACACGTTGCATCTTTAACAGCTATAATTGGTTGAAATAAAATTGTTTTAAAGGAGTGAACTCAATGAATATACAATGTAAATGGCGTTTTTGATCCACTATAAAACTTTATAGTTTATAAGTATGTTTTCGGTATCACTTTCCTTCGTATAGTCAAAAATGCCAAAAATATACTAAAATAAACAATTTGTAAATAAAAGCAACAGTAGTATACCGCTGTTCAAACTCATAAATCCATGGACAAAAAACAAAATCGGAGTTACAAACTAAAACCGAGGGAAACGCATTAAATATAAGCGGAGAACAACGACACAACACTAAATTGTAACACACACAGAAACGGACTAAGCATCAGACAAAATTCCACGAGAATAACAAATATAACATCAAAACCAAATACATGAATTTGGGATAGACAAGTACCGTGACACGTCTTATCGCAATGTGAACTTACACTCACAAATACTAGTAAGAGAAAACAAACGACGCTACTTTAAAATGTAACGCACACAGAAACGAACAATAATATAACAATGGCCATAGTCCTGACTTGACACAGGACATTTGAAAAAGAGGACCGAAAGATACCAGAGGGACAGCCAAACTTTAAATGTCAAGGTGATATTAACTAACTATTACTTGTAAATTTTCGTTGTTGGTTATCACATGCATGACACATGAGTACATGAGATCACCCCATGTTATGGTGCGGTTTCGAATTGCTCCGTTTTAAGTTGTTTTTATGTTGTGGTTTGTGTACTATAAAATTAGTGTTTGTCTCTTTACTTTCAACTATGACATTGTCAGTATATTTTTACTTCTAAGTTTGATTATCCCTCTGGTTTGTTGGTAGCATAAACAGTATCATATGTAATAGTGAATGCTTACTTTAAATATCGTTCTTATCAAATACAAGAGCTATGTTTCTTTTAAGAATTGAACCTGTAAATTTGGCCTTTCGTCAGCCTATCAGGTTTGGTCAAATATTTTTTTTAATCATTTTGTCAAACCAGTAGAAATTATCCAACTTCTGAATGAAAAAAAAAAAATTATTTCCAGCATTTTGAATTCTTTTTTTTTTACTGGTTTCATATTTAGAAAAAAATATCTATGACATATTGAGAACAAAGCTGTCAATTACAGTTAACACGGGCGTCATTCGGTTTACCGAGTAAAATGATCGTGAAATATTATCTAACGGTGGTAAAGTATTGCGAGACGATCGTGAAAGCTCTGGTACCGGATCGTGAATGAAATGAACTGTTAATTTTATATCAGAATCTGCGAAAAAGAGCTGAATTTTCAAAACTCTGAACAAACCTAAATAAAAAATTCTGTCTTTCATAATGATTCAACATCCTCAACAATACTGTGCTATAAGATATAGAAGATGTGCAATGCTTTTAAAAAAAAAGCTCAATGCCTTTGGGACTAATTACAAAAAAATCACGCTTTTTCAACATTTGTTTATCCGAACGTCACTGATGAGTCTTTTGTAGACGAAACGCGCGTCTGGCTTTAATATAAAATTTCCATCCTGTATCCATGAGGAGTTTATTAACCTCCACTGAGTCGATGCCACAGCTGATTGAGTTTAAATTCGCCGAGGGTATAACAAGCCAAGTAGTCAACACTTCTGTGTTGACTCAAGTTATCTTTGATGTTCATAATTATAAATTAACTGTTAACAAAAGTTTACAAAAGTTTGAATTTTTGAAATACTTAAGCTTTTCTACTTTAGGAATAGATTACTTTAGCTGTATTTGGCAAACTTTTAGGAATTGTTGATTCTCAATGCTTTTCCAATTCGTACTTTATTTGGATTTTTGAACATTTTTTTTTAATCGTCACTGATGAGTCTTTTGTAGACGAAACACGCGTTTGGTGTAATCATAGAATTAATCCTGGTATCAATGATGAGTTTATTTTGTACCTATAATGGTCATATTCCAATATATCATGAATTATTGGAAATGACGTCTTTGGTGATTCCGAAAGTACTGTAAAACAAGGAATACTCTTCCATTAAAACCGCTAATTTGATAATGAAAACCTTAAATTGTGTACCAGAGCTTTCACGATCGTTTCGCAATACGTGACCACCGTTAGATATTCTTTCACTATCAAGTCTCTCTATAATCCGAATGACACCCGTGGTGAATGTGTGTCTTCTTACATCAATATCACGCTTAACTAGATATATATTTTTTTCATAATATGCTATCAAATCATTCTTCAGTGGAGGAGCAACATTTATAATAAATGGTGATGGGTTTAGTCGTGTTGGCGATATAACTGTTGAAAGAGTGGTGAGTTAATTATGTTTATGTGTACAATACGATTTAAAATGCAACGTAAAAGAGGGGAAAACGGTTTACAACATCGTTATGCTTACTGCTTTGACATACAATTATTATAGATTTGGACCCTGATGGTAAAGGGAACGGAACAGAACGGAATCCTTTAAAAACACAATATCATTTAAAGTCAATGTCAGAAAAAGATTACGATTGTGAGTTTGAGGCTTTTCAATTTGGAACAGGCGAGATTTACCAATACTTTGAACATTTAATTGGTTATCAAAGGGACCAGGATTATAATTTAGTACGCCAGACGCGTGTTTTGACTACATAAGACTCATCAGTGACGCTCATATCAAAATAGTTGTAAAGCTTAACAAATACAACGTTGAAGGGTATTGATGATCCAATATTCCCAAAAGTTAATTTTGTATGTTAATATTATGCATTATTTTTACAGCTACTTAAAATTGGAACAATTATAAAATCATATGTGAAAAATGGATACCTTGAAATAAAATATTGAAAGTGTAAACAAGTGACTAGACTTACAATTTACAGTGTACGACATTTCCCTTGATACAATATTCGGTAATTATTTCCAACAGGAAGTGTTCTAGCCGCATTATATCAGATAAGAATAATAGAAGTCATTTAAATAATCTCACCTGAGACCGCTTTTGGTTTTTTGTGGGTAGCTTGTTGCTCAGTTTTTAATTTTCTTTGTTGTTGTTTATCTTTTAATCATTTTTGATTTGCTTTCTTGTTATTGACAATCGTTCCACTTACATTGTTTATGTTTTGATTATCATTTTGATATTTCTCTTTAGAAAATCCCATGTGATGTTAAATTAGATATCCAAGCTGTCTGTCAAACTCCCGAAAAGAAACAAAATGAGTCCGATGTCCAATCTGTCCGTGTATATTTTGATGGATTGACTGCAACAGTTGATATTGAATATGTTGATGATCCACAGTTCAACAATTTTAAAAGTATACTTGAGTATGATAAGGAATCACCTATTAAGATTACGGTAAGTATCATCAGAATAAAGTATTTAAAAAATGTTAAAAGATTTCATTTGATAACTTGGCCACAAAAATATACCTTAAGTGAAATTTATACGAGTGAAAATCAAACATATTCATAACGTTTTAATAGTGCAAATTGATCAAACCTTCAGTAGTGAGTTCAAGTGAGTTGCATACAAAAACAGAACCCGTGACCTAAAGCAATATTAGTTGCAACCTCAAAGACACAGGATGTGCATAAACTACCGGTTTTGTGTTTTTTAACAAATTTAACTTTATCATATCATGAATGAAAGAGATAACAAATGTAGACTTAGTGCTGCAATTAACGAAAGTAGATACAGTGCTCGACTCTAGATCTTTGAAACTGTCAAACAGATATTTGAATGTGGAAATTTTTTGAAAATAAAAAGTTTAACATAAATCATGTTAAAGGCAAGTACTTATAACCAAAAGAACATTTTCCAAACTATCAAAAGTTTGCCGCTTCTTAAGTAAGTACGTTTCGTTTTACCATCGACGTATGATGTCAAACTATTCTTATTTCATTCTAAGTCTTTGTTTTACTTCATTGTACAATACTTTAGCATAATACATACCACGTAGTACTGTGTCGCTTAAAAGTCGATATATTCTACATTTTCTACTATATGTACAGCAACAAAACGATTACAAAGTATTGTTATGATTAACCAGTAACTATTCTAACAGATTAAACAAAAGACTATTTTGTTATACAGGGTACCAATATATTACATGGAGCAATATCTGATGATTACTCTATCCATGTTGGATTAGATGGTAAATGTATAATAAAAGATATCAGTATGGCATATATTGTCTGCTTGCCACCTACGTTCACACCGAGGACAAATGAAACAGATGAACATACAGTTTTTGTTGTTGTAAGTAAAAAAGCACTAGTAAAATACTTTTCATTAGAAAAGTCCATTTTAATCGTAACTGCTGTTTACAATAACTACACAATTATTTATTAGGTCAACTTCAGCCTTTCAGTTAATTGTCCATCTCGGTAAATTTAGTAGTATTCGGAAAATTCGTCTGCATTATTTTAAGATATTTTTTTCACTCGTTGTTCATTTGTCGCTATTACCTTGCACACACTATAGTTCAATTGTCAGACAATCTACTGAACAGTACTGAACTGAGCGATTTATTTTAAAACTACTGAATTGGCCGCATTGGATAGGATGGAAAACCGACGAAAAGAGGGAATACGACTAAATCATGCACAGTTAAAACTTATTCAGATGATATTAAATTTCAAGTAACCATATAAAATGAGCACTAACCTTCTTGCGTTGGATATATCTTTCTTATAGACTTTTAACCTCTTAGATACGAAACAACAAAATAATTAAGTGAATGGAAAAAAAATCTGAGTAGATGAACAAGCAAACTAAGGATGTGTTAAAATTTTTCAGGTAGCTCAAGTCATTGATAATTCTTTTTGCGAAATGTTCTAATATAGTCTTACAGAAAAGTGCTATATATAAAGAAGAATCAAAGTTGAATTCATATATTAAATGTGAATCCAAAGTGAGGTAGTAGCATGTATGTTGTCTAAAGAAAAATCATTATATAATTCTATTTCGTTTATTCACAAAAAGCCATTACATTTTCTATTTATTTTATCACTAGGTTGAAGTCGGTAGAATTAAGGCATACATTGGCAAAATACGATACAACGTGGACATCGAAATATTAGCTATAATAGTAGGATTGTTAGCCGCAGCTTTTGTCACAGCTGTTGTTGTGGGAATATTTACTGTGTTCATTATGAAAAAGAAAAAGAGGAAAGTCATAAAGGAATTCAAGCTGGAATTATTGACACGTGAGGAAATGATACGAAAAGCCAGTAGAGAAGGTATGACAAAAGGAAAGCTGTATATCTCTCATATTAAGATGTACATTTCAAAACAATTACACCTCAAGCATGTCCCTCATAAACTCAGTTAGTTAATGATGAATAATTTAATAAAATTGAAAATGGAAATGGAGACAAAAACCCGACCATAGAGAAGACAACAAAAGTTTGGTGTGGTTGTAGCTGACACGAAGCGACAACATGGATTATTATTCTTGTCATACACAGATCATTGAATTATGTGATAAATGAAGAATCGTGTTATAAAGATCAAAAATGTCAAGGTCTTTACTTAATTACATTTGATTCACTGTCAATGGAAATATTGAATACAAATAATTTAAGTTATTTATTTGAAAATTAATATTCACAATAAGAGGCAATCCTTAAGCCGTATTTGGCATAACTTTTTAGAATTTTGAATCCCCAATGCTCTTCTACTTTGTGATTGTTTGGCTTTATAAATATTTTGATATGACCGTCACTGGTGAGTCTTATGTAGACAACACGTGCGTCTGGCGTTCCTAATTATAATCCTGATACCTGATAACTTCCCAAAAAAAACCAACTCCATAAAAAGAAGTGCATAACTGCAATGGGCAACGTCACTGTCTGTGTTGTGTCATGCTAAGGAAACAGATAAAACTTTGAACAATGCTTTGATTACACAAAATAAAAAAATCTAGTTTGAAAATCTTTTTATAAGTTTCAAAGTTGTATCCTGTCGTATTTCAGCTGTCGACTTTGTTACCTCCTACTTAAAAAAAACTTGTTCATTTTTTCAATCACGTGGATTTCCTACTTTATTTGAGTAAATATGTATCTATAATTGGCGTTAGAGGTCCTGTTTATATTTCAAAGATGAACAGGTTTGATACTATGGTATACCGACTTGTTAAAAGTTGTATATATCTGTCCGGTTTTATTCATTAGAGCTTGATTACACACTTTTTCATTTATACATATTTAAAATTGGGGATGGTTTATTTATGCATTGAATTTATTCATTTGAATATTCTTTTCTTTATAGAATTTGCTGATGCTCAGATGACAATGAGAGAGATAAAATCTGATTTAGTTACATCTAGGGTTCCTTTCAGGGACTACCAATCGTATGTTCTATATCAGCTGTTCCCAAACCAAGATATAGAAACGAACCCGTTACTTCACGACTCGAAGGTATTATTTGCATATTGATTATAAATTCACTGTATGATGAAGAACATGTATCACTGACAATGCCACAATTATCCATCAACCTCAAAATAAGGTGGATGAAAGCAATGAGGCGAACAATGAGAAAAGAAATATCTCATTAGCGGCTATCAAAGCCTCAACGTTAAACATGATACAATGCAATTGAGAAAACTAACTGTCTAATCTATAAAAGACTTTCTCAACAATCAGGAGTTCATCAAGGGATGAAAATAAGTTTAACATTTTTGTAACGATTTAAAAAAGCTATCAACATATTAATTTAAGTTGCAGTATATAACAATATTTAGGTTAATGTCATAAAAAAAATACATTGTAAACATTTTGGTACTCGGTAGAACCTCGACCACCCCCAGTTTCTCAGCCTCATAAAAAAAGTTTATATTTTTCTGACATTGACCTAATATTGTATATATACTCTACAGCTTGTAAATATGCAGCGATATTTCATACTTTTTGTAAGTTATAATTAAAATTTATATTTCATGATTTCAGGTAACGGATAACCAGGAACCTAAAATGAAAATTGCATTGGAGAAATTTGACCAGCTATTAAACAATAAACTCTTTTTAAAGACTCTCATCCAAACATTAGATCGCAAAAATATGCTAACAATGCAGGAAAAGTAAGCAATAACACTTAAATATCTTGGGTCATCTTAGCATTTAACTTTTTTATTAAGTCTATGTTATTTACCAGGTTTCTTCAGTAGTCTAACCACAATTTGATTATTGACCACCGAATACGTCAAATGATTTTGTATGTTAACAAATCAAACATTAACAATCATTTTAACTTTCAGTATCTGTTGTTGATCCAAGTTTATACTTTAAAGAAAACGCAATCATTCTGTTTTCATTGAACTGAAAATAAACAAAACCGTTACCCATACAAACAAAAATAAAATAGAGCACGTACAATCTAACAATCACCTACGAAATAAGGACAAGATGTTGTCTACAATACAAGCATGGATCGTGGTCTTTCGTTTAAATGATTATTTATCTCGTCGTCATTTTCTCATTTTGTGAAACATTCACAGTATGCTTGAAATCTTTTGTTATATGAAACATAAATACTAATTTGTTTTATCTTAAACTTTCAATATGTGTTTACAGGGCGCATTTTTCATCTGTTTTGTCGATAGCATTGCTAGGAAACATGAGACTGCTGTTTGAGTAAGTATGGATACAGTTTTGACCAATAGTGTAATCTGTTCAAACAATGTTATAATATAAGGACGGTTTTGCATTGGACTATATAAAAGCAAAAAACTGATAAAAGCAATGATATCAATCAACGGAACAAGTAAAAAACAACTGCCATGTTCCCAACTGGTATGGGCTAAAATACAAGCTTTTAAGAGGAGTGTACGTATTAGCTTTGCAGTGAACCTTTGTTTGTAATTTTTTTCGAGACCAAATTATGTACACGGACGCGAGCTCATGTTAGCTTGTTTGAACAAACGTATTTAAGAGGTAATGTCAGAGAGCACCAGGCAGGACTGTTCAACTAAAAAAAAAATTTGGTCAAACATATACTTTACCCTTCCAGTATAACATACTGACTGGGAAAATATAATTTTTTTTTATTTTTTTTGTGAATTTGACATTTTTTTAATGAAATTCAATATAAGCGCTCAAACTGCTATTTTCCTTTGAAATGTATGGGGAAAAAGCCAGTTTCTAACCGTTTTCAATTATCCATCATCGGAGAAAAACAACATTTTTGACTAAACTACCTATATGGAAGTCTAGCACTATGTTGATGTAAAAATTAATAAGAATAAAATGTTTGGTATCTTTTTGATTTTTTTCAAAAAATAAGGTAAAAAAATGCTAAAATAATGAAAATTGAGAAAAGCCAGTTTCTAACCGTTTTCAATTATCCATCATCGGAGAAAAACAACACTTTTGACTAAACTACCTGTATGGAAGTCTAGCACTATGTTGATGTAAAAAAATAATAAGAATAAAATGTTTGGTATCTTTTTGATTTTTTCAAAAAATAAGGTAAAAAAATGCTAAAATAATGAAAATTGAGAAAAGCCAGTTTCTAACCGTTTTCAATTATCCATCATCGGAGACAAAAACAACACTTATAACTAAACTACATACATGGAAGTCTATTACTATGTTGGTGTAAAAAAGAATAAAAAAATAAATTTTTGGTATCTTTTTGATTTTTTTCAAAAATAAGGTAAAAAAATGCTAAAATAAGGAAAATTGTAAAAATTGAGAAAAGCCAGTTTTCAACCGTTTTCAATTATTCATCACCAGAGGAAAACACCACTTATGACTAAACTACCTATATGGAAGTCTAGTTCTATGTTGGTGTAAAACATAATGGAAATAAAACTTTTGGTATCTTTTTTATTAAAAAAAAAAGGTAAAAAATGCAAAAATAGAGAAAATTGTAAAATTTACGAAAAGCCAGTTTTCAACCGTTTTCAATTATTCATCACCAAAGGAAAACACCACTTATGACTTAACTACCTATATGGAAGTCTAGTTCTATGTTGGTGTAAAACATAATGGAAAAAAAACTTTTGGTATCTTTTTTATCCAAAAAATAAAAGGTAAAAAAATGCAAAAATAGAGAAAATTGTAAAATTTACGAAAAGCCAGTTTCTAACCGTTTTCAATTATATCATGTATATACCACCAGAGGAAAACAACACTTATGACTAAACTACTGATATGGAAGTCTAGTACTATGTTGGTTAAAAAAAAATATGAAAATACAATTTTTGGTATCTTTTTTACTCTTTTTCAAACAATTCAGTAAAAAAAAATGCAAAAAATAGAGAAAATTATGCTTTGGCAAACCAAAATGGTATTACATCGATTAAGTTGCAAAATATCATAAACTTTTGCATCTTTATTGTATTTATCATGCATGATGTTTGAGTGATAGTTGTTGATGAAACAAAATAAAGAAAAAAAGTTGTAGTCTTGTCGCCACTTTGCTCATTTGGTTGCCATAGCAACCATAAAATGTACACTATACATTTCCTGTCCTTTTTTGTTCAAAATTTCACCATGAAACTACTTAGTTTGAAGATGCAAGAAAATTCACATTGAATTGGCTTGTAGAACATAAGTCAATGCCACAGATACATACAATACAATTTTTGCAGTACTTTTACCTTTGACCTCAAAGTCAAAAGATGATTTTTGTTTACACTTTTGTGTCGGGAGCATGATTTGTTTGCTCTGTAACAAAATCTTTTGATATTTGGCACATGTATGCAGCACCTCAAGACAATTTGTTGTGTTCCATGGACCATCATCCCCAAATTTATCCCAACCTTCCTTTTGGGGTATGGAACCTTCTTACTAAATTTCATATAAATCCATTCATTAAAACTTAAGTTATTGTCCGTAAACCAATGTGTCTTCAGACAACAACGATGACGACATAATACCATTATACTATCTCAAAAATTGTTTGCGGTCGTATAAAAACTGATTAGATCCTCATTTCTTAACCTAATACATTCAGAACTCCCAACTGGCATGACCATCATGACCATATATCTTGTCCATTTATTTTTTTTGTTTGGGGGGGGGGGAGGATTTCATATCATTTTTCCAAGGTCAACTTTAGTTAGCTATATAAAGAGGAAGGATACACATGAATACATTAGTACATGCACATGTATACTTGATAGTGACAACATCTACATATAAGCATGCTCTTGGTGTTTGCAAAATCAAATATGATATGCAGAGTGGTTATTTCTTTATTGAAGGCTGTACCTATTACTACAAATTTTTACATTGTATGGTCTCTTAATGGGGAGTTGTCTCATTACAAGTATACTACATCTTCTGATTTTTATTGTGTTCCATAGCAGTTTCTTCAAAACCTTTGGAAATAAAAGCATTGTTTATCTTCATCACTTGGTTCGTATAAAAGTCAGAATAAGACAACAGAGAATTATTTCCATACATCACAATGATAATGACGTAAAGAAAAATGTGATAGGTGCATGTAGCCGTGAAATTGGCAAGCATATCAAATCTCGTTTGTTAATAAGACGGATACCTTTGCCTGATTAAATGTGACATATACTTAGCTACAGTGTTAACATAACAATTAGTTTATCTTGTTGATTCAATCGATAAATTTTGATCAAGATTCAAATGCATGTAATGCACAAAACTAAAAATAACAAGGGCATACCACAATGATACTTTATATAAAAGTTTAATTTTTTTTGGTGCACATATTTGTTAATAGCACAGAAATATTAACACAATCATTTTGAAAAATACAACTTTTGACTTTTTTTTCCTTTTAACAGATTTGTTTTAATAAACATTAATCCCATTTTCTGTTACTCTGTAATAATTTGGAATTTGGTTTATCAAGTTCAACACATATACATCTTTTTTTAATTCATATACATGATATAAACCCTTGCTTAAAATAAATGACATACATAAATATTTGCCTATAAACATGAAACATAATAAATATCTAAATAGTTTCAGAAAAAAATGAAATATTCTTTTAGACATCAAGTAATATTTTAAAAGATAAAGATCCATAAACAATAAAGTTGATAGTTTTAAAATTGTCCTCTATCAAAATTGTCATTTTAAACATTGATGTCTCTCATTTACTGAAGAAACTGCCGAAATATTACCAAAAGTCAAACATATACATAAAAAACTTAAAAGGTATTCAAATGTTCTGTTGGTCACTTTGATGGTCCCAAACTGGTTACAGTGTTTTTTTTTTTAGCTCAGTCACCTAACAAGAAATAAAGGAAATGTCAAGCTTTACATTTATATATCAGTTTTTTGCTTGAAAATGTTTTAAATTAATTATATTAAATACGATGAATTTGAATATTATATAAACATGTATTCAAGTACACATATTTGAAGTTTGATATAATTTTTTAGAGGATTTCACATTCAGGACTTCATATACATTTGTAGTGGGAGATTAAAATCCTTCTTGCATATCTGGAGTACATGGTCTAACTAATTTTTGTCTGTGTATTATCTGACAATAGGCTGTTTTGTTGAGAAATTGATACCCCTATTTCCCTATATAAGCAGTCAAATTTACTGTAAAATCAAATTGATTTTTTTAGACATCCAATATGACTTTTAAAAGTGTCATTTCCCAACAAAACAAGGTGCATCCAATACAAAAACACATTTATCTTAAAAAGGTTGTTGAACAAAATTTCTAAGTTCTGCCTGGTTTTCTCTGGCATTGCCTCTTAAGACCCTACACAAAAATTGGTAGGACTGTACGTCAATACATAAGCAATCCAAAGACACTGAATGAAGCAACTATGTCTTATTCAACTAAAACATTTTGTACATTCACGTATTCCATTGTATTAATTATTTTTTTTATTTAAATCTGTCGAAAAAATGTGTATTTTGAAACAGTGGTCTACGCAGCAATATTTTTTGGAATGTTGTTCCTTATCTTAAGTAACACATTTGTTAACCCGTACATTTATTTTGTAGTTTGATAAATTGCTTGCTGGCAGATATGATTACTTCATCTACCAAAAAGCAACACAAGGTGTTATTCAGAAGGTAGGTCAGATGTTGTTTTCAACAGCATACCATAATTTGTACAATTGGAATAATTGCAAAAAAAAAAGTTCAAAATATGCTTCCATTGCCTATATAGCTATGGCTGTCAAATTCTGTATTAAAACAGGTTAAATCATATCCCTTCTTTTACATGTTTAATTACAAAATTGTTGATATATGTATATTAATTAAACTAACGTTTTCTGTCTTTCAGATTTGACTCTATCACCTTAAGACTGATGGCGAATTGGTTGCAAATAGGGCTTTATGGACAGTTAACGGTAATACCGAAAAGCCAAGAGGGCAGCTCAACACAAAACACAATTATTAGATCCCCCAATTGCAATGTTACTCGCTAAAGTCGTATATATCCAAAAATAAAAAAGGTGAAGATCAGAAATTAAGAGAGCAGCTACAACAATGTACAATGCAATTTATTAATCATTATTCATGGTAATACAATTTAGGTATTAACGAATAAACATAAACATAAAGCTTCCAAAACTAGTCATTAGAAACTATCAAACACGACTGTGTGAAATGCGCATTACAAGTCGTTGTTTTAATTCTATTATCCATCCAAGCTGATTGTTTTCTAATTCTAAAATCCTTAATCAAAACATAAGTAAAGTATATTATGGTTCCACATCTGAATGGATTGAACATTATGAAATTGAAAACATATTGCATAAACATTGGCAAATGCAGTTTAACATTTGTTACTAGATTTTAAAATGATCATGCTTTCGAGATTAGTTTAATAAATATGTGCGAAATTTTTCATTTATATGATGTTATATATATTGTGCATGCCCGTAATTGCCCTATGCTTTATGACTAATCATTGTCTAATTATAGGCCCTCAGTGGTATGCACCTGTTTATGTTATACAAAGCTGTACAAACGATAATAGAAATGTCTCCAATAGACGCACTAACAGGTAATGCAAAGAACACCATAGCAGAGGAGAAGTTACTGAAAATGAGGATTGAACATCAGCCGCTTGTAAGTGAAATGGTTTTAAGGGTACGGTGTTAACTTGAAATGAATACAAACAAAAACAAATTTCTTCAAAAACACATACTCTGACACGTTTCCTTTTTCAACAATATATTATATGTAGATAGTATATTAATACAAATATTTGACTTTACTCCAAACTAGTATTCCTCATTTCTCATTCTGATCTTAATCAAATATGAAACGATATCGTCTACAGAAGAGGCAAGCGATTCCTAGTTGACAATAAGAATTGAAAAGTGGTTTGATTTTCGGTTGCCTAACGCCTAATGGGGAACATTTCATGCATTTTCAGGACGAGAACAAATTAACAGAAAAGTAGGTATTGTAATAGTGACCTTCTGTGATAAAGATCAGGACAAATTTTGACTAAGATACGAATCTGTAAAATTGATTGTCAAAGAAAAGTGTTTGCTGACTATTGAATGTACACACTTGTAAACAATCAGTTTTAAAACAAAAACACTACACTATTATATTTACCAAATTGTATTTCATCCTTAGTAGTGGTATATATATAATATCTTTGATTCATTTAGACATTGCAAATAGACTTGAATGGAAATAGTGACGAGCATTATCCTGTAAGGGTTCTCGACTGTGATACAATATCACAAGTGAAACTAAAATGCTGTGCACAAATTTATAAGAATAAACCAGCTTCAGAAAGACCACGGAATGATGAACTTACTTTAGGTTGGTTACATTTATAACAAAATCGTATCATAATTCAAGTTTTTTTTTAATTTTTGACAAATCGTTATTGAAATCTAAAAAAATGATATTTTTTGTGGAACAATTCCGAACAAACATAACATATTCAATAGAAAATGGCACAAACTAATTAAACATATAATGACATATGAAGCTTAGTTAGTATAGGATTTGATTCAGCATATTATTGTTAATTGTAAATAAAAATGTGTAGGATCTTTAAGGAAACTGAAAAAAAGCTAACAATATGCTTAAAATTTGCGTTACACTATATAAATGATGTCATCTCACTGAAAAAATATCGTGACTAATATCTAGAAATTGACAATCAGAGCCAGTTGTAAACAAATAATTCAGCTTCCAAATTGTAATTTTCCGTGATTATGTAGCATCATTACAGCACAACATGCATTTTAGTTTATTCATGTAAGCTCGTAAAGCCTAACATCACCTTTAAAAATAATGTCTTTTAGAATGGCAAGAAGGGAGCGCAGGAAAACTTATACTTGATGATATTGATAACATCAGTGAAACAGGCAATGGATTGGTGCGCCTAAATACATTGAAACATTATATGGTCAGAGACAACTGTAAAATGGCACTAATGTACAACCATCATGACGAACAGGAGCTTTATGGTGAATATTAATTATACGGCATATGAGGCAAATGTTCTACAATTAATATAAAGCAAATGTTTACAATTATATTCATCGTCCATTCTCAGAACGAAATGTTGGGAAAACAAAAAAGTGTCATTGAAGACTAATTGTATTGAGTTTCAATATGTACAAACGTCTAGAGATCATATTTGTACAAGTTTCCAAGTCAATCAACCTGCTGGAGAGAAAGCTAACAAACCAAAATAAAACAAAATGATGCAAGCTTGTGTTTCAAATATTTCAATTTTATTGTTATACATAGTATATTCATGAATATTGACAAGTTAATTTTAATTGAGATCACTGTCATTCCTGTTCATTCATATTTTCATTTCTTTTGTTCAACTAGTTAACTCTGCTACCTTCCGAACAGAAAGTATGGCGTCAGAGGATATTACGTTACTGATGCCGGATAGAAATGAACAGGAAAATGTTGAAATTCAAAAATGGCACCTAGTATGTACCAAGCTTTATTTTTTTAAATTTGAAATTGTCTTTTTCAATATGTATCACATACTGTGGTCGTCTGATAAAATCGGTTGACATATCTTGTTCAGGTGTTTACTGGTACTAATTGTTCAGTGTTATCAAAATTCCTGTATATTGGTACATGGGGACGAGACCATTATACTCATATATAAAAATGTATTAAAAGACTTATCATCTAAGAAATTACCGACACAAATATTTTAAAAGTATAAACGTTATTGTTAGTTTTGCTTTTTAACGGTAAAACATAAAGCAGGTTTGACTGTCTATAAAGATACACTGGTTTCAACCTCAAGCAGAAAGAGTAAAATACAGATCAACTTTCTTTCCTACCGAACAGCAAACATTTTTTGTCAATAGCAAAATTAAAATTAAAAGAACAACAGAAATATAACTGCAACAAATAATAATCTCAATATAGTATACACCATGATAGAAAAGCTAGGTACAATGATGTTCTGTCCTAGTTTAATTAAGTCTCTGTATATATTTTTGTTTTACATCATTTGAAATTTACTTTTGTCTTTTTATAATAGGAAACCTTATCGGTAAGTTTACAACTATCAAGTATCTTTTGGTTTAAAAACATAACTGCATATAGACAGCTGCATGTAATTTAACGTAATCTCAGGAGTCTTGCCGAAACAGCTACCTTAAATGAATTAAAGTTGTGATAATGGCATTATTGTACAAGTGTCGTACTATATGCAAATCATTAGTGTGTAGAGGATTACATGCAGTTGGCAGACATTAAAAATTTAAAAAAAAGATAGTTTTGTATATATATCGATAATCATTGTACATGTACACAAAAGTTTACTTACAAAAAGGTAGGTCAAGGTAAACAATGCAGACATAAAACTAAACAATAATTACTAGCCTAGAGTAACTAAGTACAATTGATGAATTCGGCATTCACTTTGTATAGGAGAACATGTTTTTGTATAAATAGACAGTTTTGATAAAGTTCTATATCATGCCGAAAAAATATTTCAAGCTCCTAATTTGCGTCATTATCAAAATCAATGATTTATTACAAAGAATATGTCACATGTTATATATCTAAGACCATTTGGTAGTACATAAAGTACGCTGTTTGATGTAAATGCATACAGCACATGCATAACAAGACATCATTATTATTTTTAAATTTGTAATTTTGTCCTATAATTTCACCTTTCGGTATATTGATGATGTGTTGGCTCTAAATAATAATAGATTCAGTGATCATTTACATTTAATATTTCAAAGTGAACTTGAAATTAAAGATACTACCGACACAAATAAATCTCCTTCATATTTATACCTTTTTTCTCGAAATGACCACTGATGGTAGGTCGAATACCAAAATGTATGACAAACGCGAAGATTTTAACTTTCCTATCGTCAACTTTCCATTTCTTTGAAGCACCATCCCAGTGGCACCAGTATATGGAGTACATGTGTCTCAATTTATTCGTTACTCTAGAGCTAGCTCAAAGTATACGTTGATTTTGTTGAACGAGGAATACTTCTTTCTTTGTTGCTAAGACAGGGCTATAAATCAATCAAAACTGGTCATCACTCAAGAAATTTTACGGTCCCCATCATGAGCTAATTGGCCATTATGACAAAAGTATGTCAGAAATCATATCTGATATTCTTCCTCAGTCATAATTACCTTTCATCATTACCGAGCTGAACAAAAACATAACACAAAGGGTGCCGTATACGGTGCAGGAAATGCTTACCCTTCCAGAGCACCTAATTTCACTCCCGGCTTTTTGTTGAGTTCGTGTTGTTTCTTAATAATTATTTATAACTGTTGATGTAAATGTCCTTTGGTTTTGTGAGTCTTTGTTTACTCCTGGGTTTTGATTGTTATTGTCTCTGTTAGTGAATAAATAAACAAATTATCTACACTTAAACTATTTGTAGAATATTATAGGGTTATTGCATGAATATTGGAGAATATTGTCCCGAGTAGAATTTTATTTTGCACGAGCTTGCAACGGCCGAAGTGAATATCAGTTTTTCAAAAGTCAATTAAACCCCATATTTACCGAAACAAAAGACAGTAATTGTTTTATTCTATATTCCGAGAGAAGACAATCTTGTATTTAATTTCAAACATATACCAAAACAAATTGTACATGAAACATTTTACCATAACGTTGCGTGTAAAAGCGCGTGACGTTTAGCGCGGTGAATAATACTTTCTCAGCTGAATATGCTTTTTTATTCAAAATCCAATTCATATAGAGAAACCTACTAAAATTATACTAATATTGAATAATCTCCAATAGTTATGCAATAACCCTTTTATTGTATAGCAATATTATTATAATATTTGAAAGTACAAATTGGTTAAAACTAAGATTTGTAGTTGATGACGTCATGAATTGTGAAGATTTATTGCACTAGTGCAATATTAGAATTTATTTCACGTTAACTTTTGTTTACTTTCTGCAGAAAATATTAAATTGCTATGCAATAATTTAGAGTATTTGATAACTTGTATCTAAAATAATACATAAAATGATTTTCTTTGAACAAATTAAAATGCATATTCCTGTCGAATAAAATTCAATGATAAAGAAATCTTCTTCATTCAATTTGTAGAATGAAATCAAAATAAGAAAAAAAACACATAAAATTACACTGTCTCACTCTTTTTCAGTCGAACCTGCCAGATGATGAAAAGTCTAATAGAGAAGCAGATTTTGGAGACATATTTTTGAATCGGTTATTCCATACAAAAGTAAATAATCTTATGCATATAAGAGGGAATACCTCGCCGAAGTACATAATGTCTTATATTGTAATTTGCAATGTCAAAGTTTGATTATCTCTTGCCATTCTCAGTTACTGGTCCAAATAACGTTTCATTAATTTTTACATGATTATTATTTGTGAAACAACTGCATCAGAGCGTTTATACTACAGTAGTTTTATCAAAAGCACAAATACCACATGTTACAGTTAGTAGACCAAGTCTGATGAAATCAAAAACGCATTGAAAACCAACTAAAAAAATATAACGATTCTGGCTTTGGCTATCGCTGAGCTTATTTTACAGTTTTAAGTGATTTAAATATCTAATATGTTTTATACAAAATATCCTTGACAAAATTGATCACAGTTTGCAAACCAAATAAAACATTCTAAGTAGAATACATGCACACTATGTCAAAAGTTAAAAACAGATATTGTAAAACATCGTTCAAATGAATAATGTTATTACCATCATTTGTACTTTTAAAATAAAATATAAATAATGTTCTCAAAAAGATATATATATATATATTCTTTTTTTTTTTATATTTAATAAAGGACATTTTTATCATGTATTACAGTTACTGCTGTCCGATTACGTCGATTCTACATTTGAGGGATTGTTAGATCCACAAACAGCATCCATATCTATTCGATACTTCCTTTGGATGCTTGATAAACTCGGTCAAGATGCTGGAGTCGAAGTCGATGTTCTCCAGTCATGGAAAACTGAATGGTGAGAATTTACAGCCTATATCAATCGATTGTTTTCTTATGCCATCGATAATAATAAACATTCCTTTCTTTTTAAAAACGAAAACTGTATATTTATGGAAGATTTCTATCAAATTGTGAAAAAGGTTCATGAACATCCACATACATTTCAATAGCGTTGTTGTTTGTCATTGTTTTTGTTTTTTACAGTTTGATAAAAAAAATATTAATAAATCATTATTCATATTACTATTTGATATTTTGTTTATACCTGAATAAAGCTTTAAACATTCTATTTGAACCAATATGTATGCCATAGTTTATAATATTGTTAAATGTAAGATACAAAGCATGGGCTTGTGAAGTGCTGTTAGTAAACCAACTTTGGAGGGGCTTACTACTAAACATGATCACATTTTGTTCAATTTAGCCATTATTTTATAATGGCGGAAACTGCAACAATAAATAAAAGTTCTGGTTTTTTTTATTAATTCGTTATTTTGAATAAGATAATGACAGTCTTGGATATATATTCATAATGATATAATTAATCAATATGTTAAAACACAATGTTTTTTTAGTTATGCTACACGAGTTTGGGCGCCAATGATTGGTAAACCTGACATACTTTTTGATGTTATGGATACTGGCCATGTTGAACCATGCATGGATATTTTGAGACAGGTGTTTGTGGAAAGTTGCACCCAATCAACCCACAAAATAAGCAAGGTTTGTTTTAGTTTACATTGAAAATTTAAAAAAAAAATAGAAAGAAGACAGAACAGTCACCGCCATGTATTGCAGATATTCTGTCGTTACCATTATAGAATTTAAGCGATATCTTTTACGTTATCGGCAGATATGCTATACTTATCTATTTCATCATTAAAACTGTATTTCAAGTAGATATTATTCATCAACACTAGTATCCGACTAGTAATATCTGTCAAAACACAGATATTTTGCAGGATTGTTGTCTCTTTGACACATTTTCCATTTCCATTCTCAATTTCACATACAAGAGTAACATGAGTAAAGGAACATTATACATTTAAAAAAAAATAACTTAAATCCCTATCAATCTAACAGATGTAGTTTCATATGCATTTGTTGAAACTTTTATTTTTCAAATTCAAACATGCGCGGCCTTTCGAACGTTTTGAAAATTAAACATTTATCTTTTGCGAAATATCGTATCAAATGAGATACTAGTAGTATTTGTTTAAAGGATATGTTAGCAGTTCTGTATTGTCACATCTATGCGATTACATCGTGTTTTTGTAAATGACACGAGGTATAAGAAATATATATATATTTATCAACAACCGAAATGATGTGCATAGAGGGCTGTAACACATACTTTAAATGAACTTATATGCAATTTCAAAAGGTAGAAAATCGAATATTGAGGCAACATAATGTATACTTTTCCTTAATGATTTATTCTGAAGTTTTAAGTACTAGTAATGCAAATTTCAATTATTCAAATGAAACAAAAATTGGTTTAATTTGTATTTTGTTTTCCCAACAGGAGTCTTCAACACAGAAGCTGTTGTTCCATAAAGATATACCAAGGTACCGAAAGCTTATTGGTGCTTTCTTCATCAAACTTGAACCAGTTAGTGACCAAGACTTCTTGAGTGAAATGGACGAGTGTTCAAATGTAAATTTAAATAAAGTATAATATTAATATATATATTCTACTAATAATATAGTCAAGAGATAAATGTGAAATATTTTAGTTTCGGGCTCTTGCATTTTGGTTCGAATATCAAAATGATTGGCGTTTTATTTGTGTTGCACCTCAGTGTTTCTAATGTTTAGTTGTTGTCGTATCATATTTGATGTGTTTTCCTCGGTTTTGTTGTGAAGCACGGATTTGTTTTCCCTAGACTTCTGACTTTCGGACACTGGTATGCTCCTGTTGCCTTATTCATGTACAACAATTTTATTCTGTCAGATATCTGTTTATAACATTTGATATGTTTAGTCTTCAAAGATATTGAATTTGCCTAAAACTGTATACATCTATTTCTTAAAAAATGCCTCAATTTTTCGATCTGGTTAAACATATAAATTCAAAGCCGTATTTCGTCAAATATGTATGTTGTCATTTTTTTCTTTAAATCAAAGAAATAACTTTTACGCTTTGATTAATGAAAACTTTGATAATAATTTAATGTGTCATTCCTAAATCTACAGAAGAAGTGTCACGGCCATTTTACATTACAGTTCCTTCCATTGCTGTTGTTAATCTCGCATACAAGTGATTCTTTCAACAACAACAACAGTTCGAAGATCAAGGCACTTTTCGTCGAATTTCTGTGCATGATAGATAACAACATCTGTATTATTCATTATTATTTTGTGAAATGTTCCATTGTGGATAGTTGAAATTATTAATTTTTTTAAACGACAAAACAGTTGTTGAAATAGAAATATTAAAATGTTCTCTATTGAAAATTTATTTTAGCAACAGAAAGCCGAACTTACATTTAGTCGCCAGGCAACTCTTCATCAGCTATATAATTTGTTCATTGGAAAGTACAAGAATGAGGTAAGCTATACAAATAAAAAACGATTTCGACCCTCAATCAAAATACTTAGGTTATGTTGTCCTTCTAATTATGACAACTACTGTAAAATATGGGATACGGCAATTTTAAAGGACAATCAGTAAATACAACATTCAAGATCCAAACAACACTAAGTTGGACAATAAAGATTAATCAACAAAAACCCTACAATAACTGTCGTGAAGGAGAATTGTACCCCAGTATGAATTACTGGTTCCTACTGTAGTGAAAAAATGTGTTTGAATACGATTTCTGGGGTAAAATCGAATGATAGGCGAATTTAAAATTGTTACACGCAACAATTAAAAAAGTAGACATTATAATTTCGAACAACCTTCAAATGCATGCCTCCTTTTAAGCGAACACTTTTGTAATGCACGACCCTTAAACAAACACTTATACCATATATGCATGTGCCTGTCCCAAGTCAGGCCTGTTATTCAGTCAGTGGGTGTCGTTGGTTTACGTGTTTCATATTTTTTTTCGTTCATCTTTTCAACATAAATTAGGCCGTTAGTTTTCTCGTTTGAATTGTTTCACATTGTCATTTCTGGACTGTTAACATCTGACTATGTGGTATGGGTTTTGCTCATCGTGTGTTGAAGGCCGTACGGTGACATATTCTTATTAATTTCTGTGTCGTTTTGGTCTTTTGTTGAGAGTTGTCACATTGGCAATCATGTCACATCCTCTATTTTTACACTTAGTATAATCGTCAAACATGATATAATAATTTGGTTGTTCGTGTTTTTGTACTACTGGTAAAACTTTAATAGCATTTAAATTATTGTCATTGACATACTAATACTTACAAATTATATCTACGAGATAATATGTGAAATTCGCTTTATTGATAAGTTGACTGATTAATATATAAGTTGATCGATCGATTAATTGATTGGTTGATCGATTGATTAATTGATTGATTAACTGATTGTTTGATTGATTGATTGATTGATTGATGTTACGTGAACGTGTTGTGCATGTTTCGAAAGAGAACATTTAAATTGTAACTGGCAAACTAGTATGTTGGATAGGGTAAGGCTTCCTACTGACCCTTCAGAGATTTGTATCAATGGCTTTTTACTATTTTATTTATTACGTCTGTTTTGTTCACACATCGTTGTAAATATAACAGAATTTGATGACACTGTTGTAAAAGTGGGAGGTTAAACGCTATACAACCAGGTTCAATGCACCGTTTTCTACATCTGAAAATGCCTGTTACAAGTCAGGAATATGACAGTTTTTTTGTCATTTGATTTTGACATGTGATTTTCCCATTTCCTCGGAATACAGTATTTTGGGGATTTAACTTTTTTAAACGTGTCCAAGACATAACGTTATAACCATAATAACAGTATGTCATGTTTCGTTTCAACTTTACAAAGCTCTGTATGATTTCACCACAGTTAGCTCAACACACGCCTTTCTTTATACAGAGATTACCGATTAGACGACCGAACAACACTGTTTTTAAGATATCAGTAATTTCAGTTGCTTTACAAAATAATATATTTTAGATTATGGAAGAATTTGAAGATATGGAGGACAGTAAGGACCTTCAATTCGCCAGTAAACTCCAGGAAATCATCGAATTAATGAATGAGTCATCAATTTAATACAAGACACAGGGACAGTGAATGAACACCTTTGTTATATTGCTTGCTTTGTCATTTCCATTCAAATGATTATATGAAATTTGAAAATTCAGGATCCCCTTCTCATCAAATTCTTCTTTGAAACCAAAGAGAGAAGATCGTTGTATATCTGTTCACAATCTTAATATTTAAAAGATCTTGAAGAACTAGCTACCTAACTGATATTTTGAATCGCCTTAGTAGGGCTTAATGTTTTAATGCAGTATTCTATATAACTTTCAACAATTTCTAATATTCAAACTGTACTTTCATAATTTCCAAAACTCGTTATTGATAAAAATTTTAAAATATTTTTATAATTATCTGCAATCGAACATCAAGCATTTTCTTGTGACATATTTTGTACTTAAAAATGGGATGTTCCTTTCATATACACCTATAATATATATTATATATTAATCATATGAATATTGATTTGTAATTTACATAATTATGTTAAGATATTTCATTATGGGTTAATAACGTTTTCATATCTGCAACTTTCTAAAATTACACATTTGCTTCAAATTCCACTGATAAGTCACAGTTGATAATAATATAAGCATTTGATAAGATTGAACTTGTTTATATATAGAAACTGATTTTTTTTGTGATTTTTTTGCAGTTTATCTAGTAAGTGTGCATAACTCAAATTATTTGTCTTAGCTTTATTTAAAAAAAAAGATAATTATGTAAATTGATTGCCGATTAGACAACTAATTAGAAAGAAGGCGAACTATAACACTGATGTTGTTTACTTAGTTGGAATCATTCATATGCATGTCCCAGATGTGTTCGATTACAAGTCTTTTATCACACGATTGTCAGTTTTTCCCCACTGAAGGCCAGACGTTTTTGCTGGCACTGCAGCTTCCTCCCCCAAAAAAGATTAATCGCTACGATATAGCACAATAGTGCCAAAAGTGGCATTCAACACGATTCAATTCATCAATGGTAAGACACTGCAAACATTGTAATAAAAAAGAAAAACAGAAACGGAAATACTGATGTAACATTCCAAACTGAAAATATGATTGGAAACTACTTAATAATGGATGCAAACTAATAAGATAACAAATTCACAAACCTGTACACACAAAATTAAGGTATAAAATCATGTATGCATAGCTCCGTTATTTTCTGCAATTTCAAGCAATAATGATTACTTTGTTTTAAGTTCAAATAAAGTGGAAGATATCATATGTCAAACCTAAACCTAATACAGACTTGTGCTGCACAATTAAACAAACCTGTAATTGCCTATTAAAGCATACTGGTTTCCTGAAGTTTGAAAGTACAAAAACAGGTATTTCTGATCTGAAAATGGTGCCTTCCTTCTAAAATTGTATAGACTTCTTTATCATTCAAGGGGAATTTTCAACAAGAGTTTTGCAGTGATCTCAGGTCCCAATGCTTTCATTAGATACCAAAACTACCCAAATATTTCACTTATTGACAAAGATACAGCTATGCTTAAGAACTATTCTGGTTTAAAGAGGAACAATCAAACTCATGAATCGAAAATAAACTTAAAACACCATGGCTAAAAATGAAAAAGACAAACAGACAAATAAAAGTACAACCGAAACAACTTAGAAAACTAAAGCCTGAACAACACGAACACCACCCAAAAATTGGGGTGGTCTCTGGTTTTAGGGAAGGGTAGGCAGATCATGCTCCACATGAGACACCCGTCGTGTTGCTTGTGTTTTTTGCAAACTCGATGAATAGTCTATTTCAGTAGGTCACATTCATGAAAAGGGAAAAAGATGTAGTTACGACGTAAGAAACATATTTGATATCATATGTGATACGATTATTCCATGCCCGCGTCACACTGTCCCGATTTTCATATACGATGGACAAGCGAATGCGAAAATTGTAAGTTGGTCCCGGTTTCGTTAACATAAAAAAGAGTGACCGAAGAAAGTACAATTAATAACGAAGTCTATACGATAGTGTCGAAATTATATACGATAGCAAAAAAAGGACGAAGGTTAACCGAAGACGGGTATTTAAGCTTCATATCTCAGTCGAAGCCTACACGATGGATCACGAAGGCTATACGATTTTTACACAGATGGCAACACGGTTATGGAAATTGTCAAAATTGGGACTGGTCGTATCCATATCGGGCTATTCGTAGTGCCATCTATAACCATCGTAGAACCATCCGCGAATTTTTCTAGCCTTCCGGGACAACTTCGGGAAGGGTTCTAAATTTTTTAACATGTTAAAAAATCCCCGAAGGTGCGTCCGATGTTGAGGGTTCGTATTGAGTTCGTATTACCATCCTCACCATCGTAATGTCACCGGAATGCATCTTTGAGCATCGTATTGCATTCGTGTTTCCATCGTTTCCATCTTGCAGTTTTGACATTACGATGTCTACACGAATGAATCACGAAGCTATCCAAAGGTCTTACGATGGCAACACGACTACGTGAAGACCTCGTGATCCCGTCGTGTTGCCATCGAATAAAAGTACGAAGGCGACAAGATGGAACTACGACGGCAATAAGTCCAGCTAAATGTAAGTTAATTTTCGCGCTAAAATACATTTCAATGAAAAATTTATTCTAAAACCAATATGCTTCAAAAGATTTTAACCACATTTGGTATATTGTTCCTCCTTGTAATGATCTAACATTTTTAACGTTCAAGGCCAAAGGTCAAGGTCATGCAGATGGACATGTTTTTCTCCTTGAAATATCATAATACACAGGAAATTGGTTGCTCAATTGTTTACCTGCTGGTTCTAAAGACAATAATAAAGTTATTTCCAGTTACTGAATGTTTTGGTTGATTTCTGAAAAAAATAGTTTATGTATCAAATATGCATATTCAATTGACCATTTTCTGCCGTTGTGTCATATACAAATTTAGTGTCCATATTTGTCCCCATATATTACATACGAAGGGATGACAAAAGAAAAGATGAGGAAAACAACAAATGCGGCAAAATATGAAATATAGAAAAAAACAAAATTGTAATGGAGTAAACATTCGTGTGACAACTACGACGATACATAAAAAAATCAGAAAAAGAAAGAAAAAGTTGGTTTTCCTATATACGTGTACCAGCAGCGTTGGTGTACGAGGCGCGTTTATGATTTTCATTATGTTACTTGATATGAAAAATTGACAAAACATAATATTTGACTTGTAAAAGTAAGTCCTGACTGAGCCTGTAATAGCTGCTCTTCTTGTTCCATTTGAATTAATAGAAACAACGTTGTCGCCTTTCATGATCTCATAGAATTATATGATATGAGCTCCATGTTTTGTTAACGTCTTTCTTAACTGTCGTATTAGACTGACCAGTGCATATCGCGCAAAGCACTTTAAATGCATTTAAGCGCGAAAATTAACTTGCATTTAGCTGGATTTATTGCCGTCGTAGTTCCATCTTGTCGCCTTCGTACTTTTATTGGATGGCAACACGACGGGATTACGAGATCTTTACGTAGTCGTGTTGCCATCGTAAGACCTTCGGGTAGCTTAGTGATAGACATCGTAATGTCAAAACTGCCCGATGGAAACGATGGAAACACGAATGCAATACGATGTTCAAAGATGCATTCCCGGTAACATTACGATGGTGAGGATGATGATACGAACTCAATACAAATCCTCAACATCGGACGCACCTTCGGGGATTTTTCAACATGTTAAAAAATTTAGAACCCTTCCCGCAGTTGTCCCCGAAGGCTAGAAAAAGTGGCCGATGGTTCTACGATGGTGAAAGATGGCACTACGAATAGCCCGATATGGCTACGATCAGTCCCGATTTTGAAAATTTCCATAATCGTGTTGCAGCAACCCTCAAATATGAACTATGTTTTGTATGTTCTTTCCGACCGTGCTTATATTAGTGGTTCTATACCTTATTACTGAACAGCATAAAAATATTAACCTATACAAAATTTAAGGAAGAAAATAATCTATTACAGTGGATTCATTTTGCTCGTTTGATATAATTAAAAATTTCGTTGGTTGTGCAGGTAAGTCATTTCCCCTTATGCCTGTCAACAATTTTTTTTAAAACAAGTATTAAACTATAAATGTATCTAATTTATTTCTCACCTTCTAATTTCCGTGTATTTGATGTTCCTGAAGTATTTAATTTTTTTTTTATTTCACTGACTTGTATTTTTTTTCTGTTTGAAAATACGCTTGATAAAGTCGAATTATGTATTAAAAAGACTGCGTCTTGTATAATTGTCAGTCGAATCGTTTGTGGCAAGACAAATTGTTTCCATCAATTAAAAGTATGGTGACCGCCTGTTTGTTGTTATTTAAAATGAATGGTTATGAATCTTAATTCGTATGTCTATTTTAAGACATTTGATGTTAAACTACTTTTTAAGCTGAACGAGTGTGTCCTGGTTCTAAAATTAAATACATCTTTTGTTTCTAAATTACATCACTTAAATCTTTTGATCGTACACAATTGAAATAAAATTCCAAGGCACTAGTAAATGTAAAACGTAAAAAAAAGCTCAAGGTCGATGATAACTTTGCGTACTTTTCTTATCTCGGTTAAAATTTATGTTTTCGATTGTATCAAGTGATATTAATCATTTCCTGTTGCAAATTGACAGTATTCATTGTTACAGAAACATTCCTAAAGAAAGACAGTTTTTAGTTCAGAACAAAACATTATTTTCTACAATATAAGTTGGAAAAGTTTGAGGGTTTACAATCAGATAATTTCTTGTATGAGTGTCTTTAAATATCATTATCATACCTTTATATAAAAAATTAATATGTCTCCCAATTGAAACGATATTCCCGTGCTTGCATTTCCTATCATGATTTTCTTGATAGAGGGTTGCTGCTCACAAGTAAGCTATTAAACGGAGAGTTTCAAATGGTGAAGTAGAAATCTTCCCTTCGTAAATTTTACGGACGCCATCACGAGTTGGTTGACCATTATGGAATATTATACTATTTACCGGATTTAATATCACATAAGCAACACGACGGGTGCCACAAGTGGAGCAGGATCTGCTTACCCTTCCGGAGCACCTGAGATCACCCCTAGTGTTTGGTGGGGTTCGTATTGTTTATTCTTTGGTTTTCTATGTTGTGTCATGTGTACTGTTGTTTGTCTGTTTGTCTTTTTCATTTTTGGCCAAGACGTTGTCAGTTTGTTTTAGATTGATGAGTTTGACTGTCTCTTTGGTATCTTTCGTCCCTCTTTGTCAGGAGATGTCATCATATGTGGTTTTTTTTAATTTGTTGCTTACATGCACACCGTTTATGATATTTTGGATATACTACCCATTGTCAATCCGACCATATCTATATATCTGTATTTGTATATCTGATGTAAATGTGCAGGTTTTTGCTGGATGCTTTTTTCATGAACGTAAACAAAAGTCTTTTTTTGTCGTAATTTTTATTTTTTATATGCAAAAAAAACATAGAATGGTAATATAACTATATACCTCCAACACTGCCTCATTTGTTTAATCTATCTGGTGGGGACGGTGTTCTCGCACTGATGGTTACACATTTTAAAATTTATTTCCTGTTCGAATTATCTATGAATACAAAATATATGTCTTTTGTGAAAAAATACGTTTGTGAACAATACAAAGCGTATGTGTCATATTCTAAATTCCAAGGTACTAGAAAATGTAAAACGCAATACAAGATCGATGTTAAGTTTGCGTGATACAATATCTAAGTTTATTTTTTTTTCTCGATTTCTCGCTACTTCCTGTCGACAGTTGGCTACTTCATTCATTGTTACAGAAACATTGCTGAATATATGTACTGTATTTGATACCATGTAAGTGTTAGAAATGGAGTTAAAAAATAAGTTTACTAGCAGTTGTGTCTATTTAACATATTTATTATTCGAGCGTCACTGATTAGTCTTTTTTAGACGAAATGCACGTCTGGCGTAAATATAAAATTTTAATCCTGGTATCTATGATGATTTTATTTGTATTATTATACAACATGTAACAACACGTGCGATTAACATATTTTTTTTATAATCGTCGTTATAATTATAATTGTTATTATTTTTTATTTATTAGACCTTGCAACTTTTCTTTATAGAGACCATGTGATTTTTTTCTAATTTTCATTGTTAGGTCTGTCAACTTTTTGTATTTGTTCTAATTGTTAATTTTTTTCTACCGCTATTTTTGTGTCTTGAATAAACTTGTTGCTTTTCAAGATATCGCTTAAATGTTTGTATATGATATCGCAGAGTTTATACGCCTTTAAAATCGACCCTGCGTAAACGAATACATTTCTCTGTTAAAGTTAGCAACCAAAACACTGTTTTCCTTGTCAGTGCATTTCCTTTGTAACCGTAAAAGAAAATGTCGTTATACACCTTTAGGATGTTTTGTCCACTTGACCGAAGCGATACGAAAACTCGATATGAGAGTTATTATCCCTCTGTATTTATCATAAGTGGTATATTGATGTATTACATGAATGGTAAATGATGTATACCTAAAGTCGTTTGATTTCATATCCTTTAGATAATGGATTTAGAATTAAGGTCAAAGGTCAAAGTCATGTTCTATATTTCGATTTTTTGCTTGTGTATGACCTGCTCTGACACTTTAAAGATATATTTATGTATAAAAGAACAAGTGCAAAATATTCGGTGTTTTTTTTGTTGTATGATACATGTGATACATTCGGTTTGAAACAATCCAATAACTTTTAATACGATTTCAGGCCAAGAAAGGTCTTAATAAAAATAGTTGATAATTACTTTCACAGGGTAAATTGTAAAGATATTAATTTTTTTGGCAATATTTTGGGAGACATGTGGCATTGAACAATGACAACCGAAAGTGAATTTGAGTTAACCAAAAAAGCCCTTTTGGACTTATTTCATGGTGATGTGTCAAGAAACCATATAAGTTTAAAATATACATACGTAAACCTATCATTTGAGGGGCCTTTGATAAATCGGAAATGACTTTCGGTGAACCGGAGGTAGCTAATTATCTCTCTTTATATAGGCAAAAGTATATAGAAACTATCTTTTTGGAATATGTGTAAAAGCAGCTGTCTTTTGAGACCGGAAGTGACATTTTATAAACCAGACGTTGGCCGAACACCGAACAGTCATTGTGCTTGAAACTAATCCGGTTTATGCGATCACTTTTTATTCTAAAAGGTATCTGAACAAGTAAGGCTTTTCTTGTTTGGCTTCTTTGAAATGATAAAAGATAAATTCTGGAGCCTGCATTTGCGAGTTATTGCCTCTTACGCATGTCATATGAGTTATAAGCATTTGTAGTGATACAAACCTAGGGTCTTTAAATTTGAGGTCCTAGTTCAAAAAAAAAAAAAATTAGGTCAAAGTCAAAGATCAAGTTCATGTTCTGATTTGCATTCAGTTCATATCACTTCTTCCTAGAAATAGTTATCAGTAGACAACATAATTCAATCACAATGTGTGTCGCGACATGTCCTTACTTGATTTTTTTCATCAAAATAGTACGCGCCATTTTCTTACAGGGTCAATGTCCCTTAATGGTAAAACCCACAAATTACTGATAAAAACTTAAAACTTTGCAGCTATCATGTTGTAAATATGTTTACCAATTCACAAACCCCCTATGTTTGTTAACCATTTATATGAAAAGAAAATGGCCTTCAGTCCCGTACATTTTACTGTAAAAATGCTAATATCCTTATACTAATGTACAAACTTTTGAAATAAAAATTCCGTTCCCATAAAAAATCTGCTTTAATCTATGTTTTCTAAAATTAATAAATAAACTTACTGGTGTTGTTGTAAATTACTATAACACAATCATAGTATATATTTTTGTGTATGTTGTTTTGCAATGATCAGGATTTTTAATTACCCTTTTTACAAGAATACACTAACAAAAGACTATTGTTTTACCAAGATATAAACAAAACAGAATACGAATCTCTCTTGCTGTTTTGCATTTTGGCAAAATAATTATAAGAAATAAATTTTAAGATTACCTAGATTGAGAAAATAAAATAAATTAGAGATAAATCAATCCCAAGTTGGAAAATACAAGTGATATTCTATAATTATTTTTCAAAACATGCATTAAAAACAAATTTATTACCCCGTAAACTATTGAATGATCAGATATCAATTACCTCTGATAAATAAAATTAATAATAAGCATGTTATTCTAACCAATACACATGTGGTTTGTTCAACGGTCCCCGTTGGAAAGGTAATCATAACTCCATACATAGATATTCGAACGGCACGTGCTTTTCAAACAGCACCACGTGCATACACCTATATTTAGAATTAAACATTCCACATCCAAGTAATGAAAATAGATAAAACAAGAATTACGATTTTGTATGGAAAATTAAAAAAAATCATACAAGGAAGATGTAAGGATATTTATTTTATAGCTGAGCGAGATTTATACTTACGCAGCCAGGTTCAGTCAGAATAGGAACGTTAAGTCATATGCCTTGCATAGAGAGAATGTCATAGATATAGGAAGATGTGGTGTGAGTGCCAATGAGACAACTCTCCATCCAAATAACAATTTAAAAATTAAACCATTATAGGTTAAAGTACGGCCTTCAACACGGAGCCTTGGCTCACACCGAACAACAAGCTATAAAGGGCCCCAAAATTACTAGTGTAAAACCATTCAAACGGGAAAACCAACGGTCTAATCTATATAAACAAAACGAGAAACGAGAAACACGTATATATTACATAAACAAACGACAACTACTTTTTATCAAATAAACAATAACCTAATTGATCAACCAAGCAAGCAACTTTTCTCTTAATTTTACTTAAGATATATTGTTAAAATGAACGAAAATAAAAATTATATATTAGATGTTACGACAAAACTTAATGATCCATTTTAATTTCCTATTTTATAACATAATTTTGTATATACCAAAGCATACATATATAACAATTTGAAATGTTTTAATTATTGATCTTTTAGCATAAAACTATTTGGAATGTTTGATTTAACAACGACTAGAATGTTATTTATGTTACTTATCCACCTAACTGTTTTGTTGACAGTAACTGCACAACGTAAGTTATTTATACTGCATCCATTTCATAGCAAGTTGAATTAACTGCCAATTTTAAGAAATTTAACGTATTATTGTGTTCTTAGATTCATGTTGCTTAGTCTTTAGTTTCATATGTTGTGTTTTTTGTACCAATATGTGTCTGCTTGTCAGTTTCGTCAATGGCGTTGTTAGTTTATTTCGATTTATGAGTATAAATGTCACTTTGGTGTCTTTCACCCTTCTTAATACATTAACTTTCCAAAAAAATCGACTATTTTGTTTATGTACAGTGTATAAAACATCAAAAAGTAAAATCACAAAAATACTGAACTCAGAAGGAAAATCAAATTGGAAAGTCCATTACCACATAGCAAAATCAAATGACAAAACACATCAAAACCGAATGAACAAGAACTGTCATATTCCGGACTTGGTACAGGCATTTTCAAATTTAATGTAGAATATGGTGGATTAAACCTGTTTTTTAAGCCTACAAATCAAATATCTACAAATCTACAAACACATTACTTAGCGTGTCTGAAGTCAGAATTTTTTTACACGTCACATACATTTTTCGTTCAATCTATATTCAAACAATTAAAAAAAATCACATGGGCAATGTTATTATACAGGATTTAAAAATCAAAGTATGTAAAAATTTATTTTAGAAATAGACTGAGATTTAAAATATTCCAAAATTTATACAGAATTTATGAGAATCGAAAAATTGTTCATTCCACTACGCGATTAAATAGTTTTGACGTTTGTGGTTCAACGTATTTTCTAATTATTAATAGAAAAAAATATCACAATGACATCTAATAGACCAAAAGCATATTGCCGGTTTTTTTTAAAGTACAGAGTCACACCAGCCAAAAATGAAAGATAATAACAAAAACATTGACGGGATATTTAAGTACCGAGCCACGTTAAATTGATATCACATAAAACAGTCCAATAGTAAAAGTAATAATACTTATGGAACAAGGACAATTGACAGAACAATATAACACGTTGTTAAGATGATAAACAACATCAGTACGCAGAATCTTTACATCAAGACCATCATGTATTATTTGTGAAATTGATACGGAATATTTATCAACAAGGTCTTGGTACCTTCCGATGAACTTTTTTTTAGAAAAAGAACGAGATTTTCTTTGACATACCCCTGGTTCATCAACTTATTTCTCAGACACTAATGACGCTTTACAAAGTCTGAGTAGCAGCTGCAAGCTCTTGCATATCGAATAAGAAATATATATCCCATATACAGGTGAAGTTAGTTTATTGCTAATAAGATGGGAGCAATTTATACTTTCAAAATTAAAATCGGCTCGTTTGTAATAGATTCTGGTACTGAGATGACTGTGTAAGTCAAATGCCAGATAAAAATCTAAAAGTGAGGCCCAATTATGATCATACTAGACGACGGATAAATAAGTATTGGTGCAACACAGTACACTCTTATCATTGTAGAAATGTCCTACAAATGTTGGTTTATGTTGGTTTGTATTAACCAATTCTGTATTAGAAACTGCATGTCAATGTTTTTTTCATATTCATAGAATTAGAGCTACTCTATATAAGCTTGATAAAAGTTATTTTGATTTTAAATAAATCAGAAAAAAACGGAACTCCGAGGAAAGTTTAAAACGGAAATCCATTAATCAAATGGCAAAACCAAAAGGTAAAACGCTTCAAACGATGAATACCAGTTCACAAATATATTGAGTCGTGCCGATTGAAGATTATCTTTTAAACAAAAAAGTAATATATAGAAAAAATCTTACAGTTGATTTCTATTACTTCTTTTACTTGGTGACAATGAAGCAAAGATCGTTTACCACCATGTTGTGTACAACAACATCAACAACTACAAAACTAATCTATAATTTGCAAGACAGAAAAAACATTATTGTGAATGTCTTTTTAATAACAATAACTACTATTTTACAGAAAACCTTACACCATTTGGCGTGCTACTCAAAGTTCTGTATATGATAATACAGATAAAAGTAAAGGAAAACCGGAAAATGCTGTAAATTCACCAATATCAAATCAATATAGTTTAGATACGTGTTCAAGTACAGAACAGTCAACAAGTGGTATTCAAAATGCATGGTGGATGTTCCAGTTTTCCTCTAACACAACATATATAACAGATATAACAATATACTACAGGGAAAACTGTAAGTAATATCAAGTTAAATATAATAGTAGTACCCGATGTATGTCACCATTTTTATTACGTTTAAAGGTTCTATCGGTTCTTATATAACTAATATATTTATTATCATTATATCTTCCTGCAATGATACTGATAGAATAAGTTCAGATGTATCTAAAAAGATATCAGAAAATCACCGGGGAGCTTTTTCAGAACCACCGCTTCAAGGTAGTAAAAATAGTTCTCTTTTTACCTTTAACACTGCCAAAAAGACGTTTATCTTGCCAATAACTCTTTTGAACAATCCGATTCTGACAGTCCTATATGTAGAACGATTATCAGAAGTTATTTGTTATTTTTTACTTAATTAATTAGTTTTAAACAAATATTCTAAGAATTAAATCAATGATATTTTATCTGAGTATTGAGCAACAGTCATTTGTTTTAATCTTTTTTGTTTTCATGATTTGTTTTTGTATATTAGATATGGGAAGATGTGGTGTGAGTGCCAATGAAACAAATCTCCATCCAAATAACAATTTTAAAAAAGTGAACCATTATAGGTCAATTTACGACCTTCAACACTGAGCCTTGGCTCACACCGAACAACAAGCTATGAAGGGCCCCAAAATTAATAGTGTTAAACCATTCAAACGGGAAAACCAACGGTTTAATCTTTATAAAAAAAACGAGAAACGAGAAAAATTAGTTTATAAACTGTTGCTACTGATTTATTTATGATATGATTAAGTTCGCTAAATAGTAAATATAAGTATGCACCTGTCATACAAGTGAGTATTTTTAGCTAGTTATAACACCAGGTTCAAGCCATCATTTTCTACATAAAAAAACGTCGGTACAAGGTCAGGATTATGACAGTTGTTATCCATTCATGGTATGTGTTTGAGCTTTTGATTATGCCATTTGATTAGGAACTTTCCTTTCCGTTTTGAATTATGCTCGGAGCTCATTATTTTTGTGATTTTACTTTTCATGACATGATGTTGTGCATTGCCCGTGCAACACTCGCATTGATATTCAATGTCGTTGAACATGCCCTACTTGTATTGTTTAATGCCCTAACTAATGATTTATATAAAGTATAAAGCTGTAATGAAATTGTTCTACCCAAGGTGTTTTCGTGTTTTCGTGCAATTTATATTTTTTTAGGGATTTTGGGAACTTGTTTGAGTATTAACCTTTTTAAACAATCTCTGTCAAAAGCTTTTTTTGTCGCCGAAAAGAAATAGTTACATAGTCAAAAGAAACATCTTTTGATTTAACAATTTCTCTTTAATCTTATCGATTTTTTTTAAATTTTGAGATGACCCTTTGTTTTTAGTCAACTGTAATCGTAAGTCTAAGTGTTATCCTAGTTAAAGACCTAGTTTTTGCAAATGTCTATTGAGAAATTCGTTGCGTAAATCATGCAAATGGTTTTATAATTCATCTTTTCCTTGGCCACAGAATATTATTCATGTATGCACCGACCACTGATTTGGTCTAACGGTGTGAGTGTTTTGTTGTCCATTCAGTTGTCTTTTGTTGGTTTTGTTTTAGGGGGAAGTCATTTTTTTTCTTTCTTTTTCAGGAACATTATTGTTTAATATCAGTTAATACCTAAGACTGCACGTAGTAATACATATCTCTGTTATTATGAGTATGATGGTATAAATATTATTCATACTAAGACTTGTACTCTAAACACTAACATACCGTTTTGAGTTACAAGAAAAAAAAATTGATATAAAAAACAAATAATGACACCATTACTGTTAAAGAAACGTTTCAATATCTACCTGATCCAACATTTAATATATCGACTGAGTTTCCAATAGCTTTAGAAAGGTAGGCGTTTATTAACATATAAAGAGATTTTATTAAAGGAAAGAAATAATTATAGTTCTACGGAATTGAAGCTTTAATTTTTGCTTTGGTTATTGATATATTATTGTGTATGTCTGATATATATGGTCTATAATTTCACTTTGTAATGCTAAAATACAAAGCATGAATATCGGTGTTATTGACACTAATCCCGTTTTATGAAATTTAATATAGAGAACTTGTACAACAGTTCTGATTTGATTTTTTCAGTGGATGAACATTGTTTACAATTGTCGGCAATGGTTTCAATAATGTAGGGGCGATAACAGTAGAAAGAGTGGTAAGTACAAAATAAGTAGATACACTTTTTAACATCAAATGGGGTTGAGTACACGATATCAGCATTATTCTGAAAAATTATTACAAATCGAGTTATTGTCAATCATATATTGTTTTAGAAATTCAGTTAATGAAAAAATGGTTTTATAATTAACTGAAATGAATTGAATAATGCATCATACAGCAGCATATACTTTGAATCTGTTTTATAAGTCTAGGTTAACTTACGGTGGTACCTAACACTACAGGGAGGTAACTCTGAGAAATTAGCTAAACGCTTTTATTACGTTGTGTTGTAAAAGGAAAATTATGCATCTCAACGATCAAAATAAGTGTTTGTCAAACTGCTATATAACCAGTGTAATTTTTCTGATAAAGCGTTTGGTTCAATTTTTTTGAATTTTTTATAATTTTGTCAAAGGGTCAAAGTAAATACTTTACCAAAATTTTATGAATATTAAACGAGCCAAATTAATTTTAGTGAAGGTGTTTGGTACCACCTTAAAACCAAACTAGATTTCACTTTTTGTAGTCCCTTATTCAGGTGGTACCTAACACTACAGGGAGATACTCTGCAAAATCAGCTTAACGTTTTAACTACGTTGTGTTGTGAAGGGAATAATAAGCTTCTCACTGCTCAAAATTGCTGTTTGTCAAACTACTATATAACCAGTTTAATTTTTCTGACAAAACGGTTGGTTCAAAATTTTTGTATTTTTTATATTTTTGTTAAAGGGTCAAAGTGAATACTCTGTCAAAATTTTATGAAAATTAAACGAGCCAAATTTATTTTAGTGAAAGTGTTGGGTACCACCATAACACAGAAGTTTGCAAATAAGTATTGTAAACAAAATGTTGAATACTAGTTTGTAACGATAAGCAATCATTGATGATGTGCCTTACTTGTTGTAGCGATATATATATTTGATTGATGCAATTATAAGTTATTTTTGTCTGTTTCTTTATCGAATTAACAGTCACACTTCAAATTTTGAAAAAGTTTGATCATAAAATAAAAAAAATGTTTGTTAGTTGCTTTTGAGCTTTGTAGAATTGATTTTCCCTTTGCAAGTTTTTTTAATCAAATGTTGTTTTAGGATAAACCGTGCGATGTACTGGACGATTCAACAACTGAATGTGAAGCACCTGCAATGTTACAAAATCAACCTAATAATCAAACAACTGAAGTTCATTTCGATGGAGTAACACATGAAGTCATTTTAGAATATCATGTCGACCCTACTTTTGAAAACTTTAAAGGTGTTTATGAGTTCGATAAAGAATCTGCTATTAGGATAAAGGTAATTTTAAAGTTTAAAAATGAAGAAGCATATTATACAAAACAAAGCTGTCCAATATGTCAACACTTATGCATTGAATTTTATGTAAGCTACGATTCAAGGAGACTTTATAAAAATATAAATACTAAGTTATCACAGCAATTATTAATTCAAAATTTATTCACCTAATACATGAACACGAAATCAAAAGCCTTTAATTTGTTTTGTTCCAGAAACTGGATTCATTAAAAAAATATATTCTTTAAAAATGTAGTTAATAATTCAGTCTGAGATTGAAGATTGTAACATATGAATAAAGTTGTCAAACCTCCATAGATACTTATACATGCTGACAGAAGCTCTATAAGGTTTATTTTTTACATTTGACATCAAACTTCAACACTGAATGTATCACTCATAGGCAAGTGACGTGGCAATTAGTTTGTTTGGAAGAAAGTAAGCTTTTTTGACACGGAGGACAAATATTATGGAAACTTCAAATATATATCAATAAACAACTTCCATGAATTAAAATTCGTTACATTGGGATTTCCTTATTTCCAAAGAACGTTTCTTGTACCAATACCATGATATGTTATTAAAATACCAGTGAAATTTTCATTAAAAAAAACAATCTTTATAGGGTGAAAGTATATTAAATGTGGCACACCGTGAAGATTATCATATAAATATCGGATTAGACGGAAGTTGTCTCATAACTGACATAAGTATGAATAGCATTTCCTGTTTTCCACCTAGATCAGTACCGCGGACTAATCATACAAATGATAATACAGTTCATGTTATTGTAAGTTATTCAAATTATTGCTTCAGATTTGTAGTACGTATTTGTAACTAACATGTGGTAAGCTTAAGAAATATCTTTAGATTGCACATCATCTATAACGATATTATAAGTGTTCTATTACTCATATTTCGAAAGAAAAGAGTTGTCGATTTATGTAAATGTGTATCACCAACTAAAGAAAAACATCATTCCCTATTTCTTTTCTCAATTTTATCAATTAGAAACAACACTTAATTTATATGGAACTTCCCAAGCCTCTATCCTGATTTATATATGCTTAAACAGGCCTTTATCCAAAATATTGATGTCATCAATGTTTACTTTTTCTTTTTTTTTTATCATTGAGAGCTTTATAAAAGGTCATTTTAGGAGGAAACCTCAGCTTCACCTAAATGTAATAATGCAGTATACAATATTTAAGATGGTATAGATGTATTTCGCCAGCATAGAATGTAAATAACAGGGAACCTAAAGTCTAGATGTTCAATTGAATTACCAGAATTTGAGGCGGAATATAGATAACTTACCTCAAATTTCTTCAATAGAATACATTTATGGGATGTAATTTATAAATATTAATATGTTTACAATCGTAAATTATATTTGCCATTTGTTTTTAAATAGTATTTTAAGGGGATATAACTCCAAAATAGTGAATTTCTGAAAGGGATCTACTTGATATTTTGTTATCTTATATTTAAGCTGGAAAAAAACCGCACGGTGACCATATCTTTTTCTTTTGATTTTCTTAAAGCATTTACTAAAACATATCTAGTCGTATTTTATTTTACAATTCTATCATTTAATTTAGCATTTAATTACATAATGACGTTTTTTCCTGTATAATCCATATAAAATGTGTCAGTTTGTCACAACCTGAAACTTGAAAAAATGCTCTTTGACCTAATATTTTTATAACATTTTTGAACATATCACAATATAAGCTCCTTTTGACAAAGTATGAATAAATTCTAGAACGTTTAATTTAGAATCCGTTACCACCTTAAGAAGGTATATATTAATAATTGAATTATTGAATACTGACATGCTGATGTCTTCAAAAACTAACAGACCATAAAAAGAGATATCCATCAAGTTCAAAAACAAATAAACATATACAAATGCGAATTATAGTCAGACCTATGAAACGGATTGATGTTCATTATTAATATATCAGCACGACATGACAATCTTACAGAGATTGTGGACAGCTACAAGAAATATCAGGGCAACCTAATTCCATTTGTATCGATGAGCCATACGCAACTGCTAATTAACGAATTGAAGCATAGTATAACCGTATTGCCAATGATCTTGACTGATTGAAACACACTTTGAAATTTTAAAAGTTGCCTTTTCGTGTGATGCTTACGAAGGATCTGCTAGACTGTATTGTCCGATATAAACGGACTTAAGCTCTTTATACGCCCGTCAAAATTTTGACGGGACGTATTATAGTTTACAAATGTCCGGTGTCCGTCCGTGTGTTCGTGTGTCAGTCTGTCCGGCGTAAACATGTCGCACCGTAACTTGAGAACCATTTATTCAAAGTTTATGAAACTTTATATAATTGTTACTTATAATGGTCAAATGATCTGTATACTTTTTGGTGAAAATAAGATTAAAACTTTTTGAGTTACGGCACTGTGTAACTAAAACAGGGTGTTTTTTTCACATGTCGCACTGTATCTCAAAAACGATTCTTGATTATGGCTTAAAACTTTAAGCACTTCTTAGGTTATATTAATCTCAATATCTGTATACTTTTTAATGATGATTCAAAATTATTTTTTGTTGTTGTTATTAGTATTTTGGGGGGTTACATGTTGTGCAGTATCCCAAAAACGATTTATGATTAGTGCTTAACACTTTACACACTTCTTTGTTATATTAATATTAAGATCTCTATCCTTTTTGGTGATTATTCAAAATCCTATTTGAGTAATTGAGTATATTTTGTAAAATGCCGCGCATAAAAATAATTTATGATTATTGCTTAAAACTTTGCACACTTCTTTGATATATTAATCTAAAAATCTGTATACTTTTGGTTTTGATTCAAAATTTTATTTTAGTGATATTTAGCTTTTGGTAAAAAATCAACATGGTGGTTGGGGGGGGGGGTCACATGTCCTGCCGTGTCTTAAAAACAATATATGGTTATTGCTTAAAACTTTCACAGAAACAATTTATGATTATTGCATAAAACTTCAACTCAAGACGTCTGGCGTATCATTCGCTCATAGCGCAGCTGTTTATTCATTACTAGAGTCCAAATGCAAAGAATGGGGGAAATATTTCTTTTCATTTCTTTAACGTCATATAAACATGATATATCTGCTTTTGATGCATTGTCCCACTGCCAATAAAATGAAAAAAAGGTATTTCTTTCAATTTTCGCATAAGTCTGTATTGTCAGATATTAGAAATGTATAATTACAATTCACCTATAATTCATAACCTTGAACAGGAAGACTCGAGAGTTACAGCACTAAGAAACCAATATCTTAAATATTTTATGCACCACGTTCATATCAGAATAAGATTTTACCCGATGTACAACACATTTACTTCGACTAATATTATAATGAATATACTCAAAATTGTGTTATACTAGCGTTATAATTTTTCGTTACGCAAACTGTTCCAATATTGTTTTTTTTTTTTTTAACTAGGTTAACGTCATAAGGATAAAGGTGTATATTGATGATTTGCAGTACAAAACAGAAACAATTACAGAAAAAGGCGAAACATTTGTCATTATAGTTGGAATATTATGCACTGTATTATTTGTATCTGGTATTATAGGCATGTCGGCTGTATTACTTTTCAGGAGAAAGAAGACCAAGACTCTCATTGAACTTAAAATGGAAACAAAGGCAAAGGAAGAAATAATACAAAAAGGTATACGTAGTTAGTCATATTTATAGAGACAGTTTAATTATACATTCGGCCACATAAATTCAATTTCTTGTTCTACGGATTTTTGGACTCAATAAATTGGGGCAAGCGAGCGATTTGAAAATTTGGTTACATTTTTTTTATCTAATTTGCAAACGTTTGAGGCGAAGCTTGAAAGGTAAAGTCGTGCGATTATATTTTGTTTTTGTAATCATAAAATAGTAAGTTTTGACAATAATAAAACTTGAGTTATCACTTTTACTCTAACATTTTTTTAATTTATGAAGTGTTTTCCCCTGTTCACCAAGAAATAATTGAATAATTAGATGTGGTATATGTATGTGTGCCAATTAGACAATTTCACATCTAAGGCATAATCAGGTTTGGAACAACCCCTCAATGTTATAACATATCCATTTTATGACGGGTCAATATATTTTGTGAAAAACTCTTTTAAGTACAAAATGGCTCATATTTTCCCAAGGAACTATATATCTAATTGGTCTTAAATGGTCAAAACATGCCCAAACATTTCGTAATATTCTTGGAACTTAACCACGTTATCACATATTATTTACTTTTATATTATTCAAAATAAGTGGACCCCTCTTTTAAAAAAATTGTGTCAAATATGATGCATTTCTTTTCTTCTTAAGTAAAAAATTCAAAGCTATTCCAATGATTTGTAAAGTAGCACTATGCAATCCTTGTTTTTTTTCTAATTTCCTTTCTTCAACAGTAAAATGACCTCTTGCCTGTTTTTGTCTGTTTTATATAAAAAAAAAATAGGTGCGGGCTGGACGGATGAACACGGAATTAAATTGGTTTTGCCTTATAACAACAATCCGAAGAAAAATCTATTCAATTATAAGATGCAGTTGGGATTTAGAATTTATTTTTACTTATATTATATAACAGGTTTATATGTTGGAACATCATATGCGCGTTTTGTTTTACATAAGTGGGGCTCGAATTATGAATTTGGAAAGCCCAGGTTATAACAAAGTTGAGAGCATAAAACCAAACATTATATACCAGTCATTATTGCAATCAGTAATTTGTATTCGTCTTGGGAAATGCATTGGGGAATGCATTGGGAAATGCATTCTTGTTATTATTAAAATTGTGTTTTTCTATAAATTAATGCATTAGTTTTCGGATAAATATGATCTATAAAATTGAAACGTTCACAACTTTAGAATAAACGATGTAATTTTGTTAATTTATGTTTTTTTATAGAGTTAAGCCTTCCAATTGATATTTTTATCGTGTGTTTTTCTATGTTGTGATGTTACACTATTGTCGCGATACCATTAACACGTTTAATCCCGCTGCGAATGTTTGCACATATCCTAAGTCAGGAATCTGATGTACAGTAGTTGTCGTTTGTTTATGTAATTTATACATGTTTCTCGTTTCTTGGTTTTTTTTATATAGATTAGACCGTTGGTTTTCCCATTTGAATGGTTTGGCACTTAGTCTAGTAATTTGATGCCCTGTATAAATTGTTGTTCGGTATGAGCCAAGGCTCTGTGTTGAAGGCTGTACATTGACCTATAATAGTTTAGTTTTATAAATGGTTATTTGGATAGAGAGTTGTCTCATTTGCAGTCATACCACATCTTCTTTTTTCGAAATTCACCATCTGTTCATTAAAGGTCTGTTACTGCCTATACAGTTTGAAGTAGATACAATTTTATTGTTTTATATAACAAAACTATAACAATCATGATTAATAATTTTGATAAATTACATTTGTAAGAATAATCAAACAACAGTCTTTAAAATATAAATACGATTACTAGAATAACATACATTACCCTAAATTGACACATATAAAAACTCTTTTGAAAAATCTTTCATGGGGAAAACTTCTGGCAAACTCCAAATAGACAATTCCATCTAAGATGATTTAACCTACGTGTATTTATAATGCAGACAAAAGATCCAATCCTCTGTTCATTCTGTATATAAATCCATATTTACCATATAGTTTTACAAATAGAAAAAAGAGTCTGGATTGACCTGGAAACAATCCATGATTCTGTAAGTAGGAGACCAACATTGCATTCATGATTAAATACACATCATTAAAATTGAATAAATAAGGTTTTGTTTTAATTCTCAATATATTTGAAAAGATAATCATCGGTGACTATTATTTTTTTAAGAATTGAATAACTGCAACATATGTTAATTGCCTGATTTTAAAAGTTGAAATTTGTAGACTTCGCATTGAGACTTTTCGAAGATTTTGCTTTTTCTCGTAAATTAGTAATACTTTGATATTTTTTTAAACGTTTTGTGTATACGAATATTTAAATATATTTGGTTAGTTTGAAAGACGTATCGTTATAGATTGCTGTTAGGTGTGACCCAAACGTTCCGTGTTAAATATCATACTTTGACCTATAGTAGTTTACTGTTAAATCATTTTGACTTGAGTGGAAAGTTGTCTAATTGCCACATTTTCTTAATATATAAAAAATCTTGATAAATTCATTGAATTCAAATCATGCAAATCGTTTACACTTTTAAAAACAATTAACGGACTCCATCACGAGATGGTTAATCGTTATGGAATATCAGATTTGCAGATGATATCGGATATGTTCCTTATAACTATAATACCCTTCCTTTTTAACGATTGTGACCTACCGGATTTGTAATAACATAAGCAACACGACGGGTGCCACATGTGGAGTAGGATCTGCTTACTCTTCCGGAGCACTCGAGTTCATTGTCAGTTTATGAGCTTGAATCTCCCTCTCGTATCTTTCGTCCTTCTTTTTAAAAGAATTTCCGCTGCTATTGTTGCTACTTAAGTTCAATTTGGGTAATCAGTGGCGATATAACGTTACATGTAGATGTATCAGATAATCTTGTCAGCTGATACAATTAAGATTTTCGGATAAGTGTAGCAAATCAACAGTTTCTTACAAGTTTCTGTATGTTTCAGGTTTGTCTGGAAGATAAAAAAACATAAGGTAAAATATACATGTTGTTTTTTAGATATAGGAAGATGTGGTGTGAGTGCCAATGAGATAACTCTCCATCCATTAAAAAAGTAAACCATGTTGTTTTTAGGTATGAATAAGAGATCTGGTATGGTTGCAATTGCAAATGAGACAACTTACTATCAAATTCAACTAAAGTGATATAGGCAATTATAAGCAACCGTACAGCTTTCAGCAATGAAAAAAACAATGCCATATAGTCGGCTATAACAGACCTCAACATGAAAAACATAAAACAATTTAATTGAGAAAACTAACGGTCAATATATAACACAATAATCTGATTCAAACAAATATAACAGATATAAACCAACAACATCCACTTAAAATTACATGCACGTAACGTATGCCTTGCGGATTAACATGTTTATGAGCGCTCACTGCTTCCCCTAATCAAGAACAGTTATGATACTTCACAACATTAGGACGAATTTTAAAAATCAGTTTAAGGTAGCACTACAGTCTAACAGTGATTTTTTTTATAACATAATTTTGAAGTAAGTATTATTCTGCACAGTTTGTAAAAATCCAAAAGTCATCATCATATCACAACAGTAAGCAAATTGATAATGAACTTATGTAAATAAAAACTCATGGTAATTAATCTAAATGTATAAGTATTAAGAAGGGGCTTATATGTCAATCATCTTTTGATGCTGTTAATCACTGGCCACAATATAAATAGTGTGTTCTTATCTCATTGTATCAGAGTAATGGGAAGTTATTAAAAAGGAGAAAATCTAAAGGGAAAAATCAAACAAAAATGAACAAAACTAAACATATAAGGATGAGAGTGTGAAAGTATTTTTGAGAAGCCTCTGACAAACTTTAAATTTTTAAGGTTCTTACTTCAAACAAGAAGAATATGGCTCTGAATCTGTCTTCTGTTAGGAGTTTTAGACACTTTAAACAATTTTAAGTTTATATGAAATTTTTCAATTCCATTAAACTCAAAAATCATGTGAGATAGTCTATTTTCAGGAAAGGGATGGTCTTGCTCTTTTTTAAAACATGTCTTTTATTGCAATTTAATGTTCTAGCTAAGTTCAAAGTATATTTTTTTCTAAAATACTAAATAAAATCATTCTTTATAGTGACTATAGTGATGTTAAATATTGATTACATGCAGCTGGTCATTCCTGTTATTCACTTATCTTAGACTGCCTGGATAGAGGCGGAGCTTTGTCTATATTTAATTACTACATCACAGATGTTGGTCAAATTTGTGACGTCAAACTCCGCCAAATGATAAGTTTGTGTTGGTCATTGCACATATAATTCAAAATTTACAATCTAAGAGCTTCAAAGACACAAAGTGTGTGGTTTATTGATAAAATAATGGTGTCAGAACACTCCTGGGGTGTTCTCAGTAGAACTTTTGTATTAATAATGCATTTATATCGGTTCTAAGGGAGACATTAAGTTTTTAGGTCATTTCTCAGAACATTTTTTTATTAGAATTGTTAGCAAAAATAAAAAATAGAAACTTCTTTGGTTCCCTTTTGGTTTGACTCTGATATATGTGATTAAAGGGAGCATTTTCTATAATACCGTGTCCCAGTTTTTGGATAATTTGTTTCTAAATGAAATTATAGGTGGCCAAAGATGAAAGGTGAAATGAGGTTTGGCATCCTGCAGTTAAATCAAAATATATTCTTACTGGAGACATAGATCAAGAATCTGAGACACGGTTTTGTTTGATTAAAGTGATGAAAAAAAGATGTTTACTACCATTTGACCTGAATGTGTCATTTTCATTCAAGCTGTAAAACCACTTTTTGGGCAATTAAGGAGCTATAATTTGAGATTAATCATACCAAAAATAAATGTATCTACAGATTAAGAAGAATTAATATTTCAGCTTTATAATTAATTAAAGATTGTAAAAATCCATTTAGTGGTTTTGGAAAAATTAATCTTTGAAGACTGTTGGTTGGAGTCAGAAAATTCTGACTGTAGTGCTACCTTATCCGGTGTTAATTGATCTGATTGATACACGGCAAAAAATATCTAACAGAAACACATACTGGACGTGGCAGGTTGTTTATACATCGCTCACAAGGACACAAAGCACATATCTGAGATTTATACTGATACTTTCGGATGGTTGGAGGCAAATATCAACTAAATATAAAATTCATGAAACTAAAACTTTAATGTCGACCAGTTCACATCAAATAACTAATGAATGTTGCTGATTTTGCAAAATGAAACCATATATAAATTAAAATACTATAATTGCATTTCATCTCGCATTTAATATTTCCCATTAACAAAAATTTCAATAGGGTAAAACTATGCAAATCAATATCTAATTCTTATCTTGAATCATTCTTAGACCGAATATGTTTGTAGGAACTAGTTATATTGCCAGAGCACCTGCAATCACCTCGTTTTTTACGTGTTGTGCAGTCCTTAGTTATGTTGCATTTCGTATATACTGTTGTATCAATTTTATTGTTTTTTTCCCATCACTTGGCGTCCGGCGTCCGTCGTCGTCCGTCGTCCGTCGACCATCGTCCGTCGTTCGTCGTCCGTCGTCGTTGTTAACTTTTACACAAATTTTCTCTTCTTAAACTACTGGGCCAAATTTAACCAAACTTGGCCACAATCATTCTTGGGGTATCTTGTTTAAAAGTGTGTCCGATGACCCGGTCAACCAGCCAAGATGGCCGCCACATCTACAACTAGAACATAGGGGTAAAATTCAGTTTTTGGCTTATAACTCAAAAACCATAGACTTTAAAGCAAATTTGACATGAAGTAACATTGTTTATCAGGTCAAAATCTATCTGCCCTGTAATTTTCAGATGAATCGAACAACCGGTTGTTCGGTTGCTGCTCCTGAACTGGTAATTTTAAGGAAATTTTGCTGTTTTTGGTTATTATCTTGAATATTATTATAAATAGAGATAAACTGTAAAATACAATAAATGTTGGCAAAGTAAGATCTACAAATAAGTCAACATGACCGAAATTGTCAGTTGACCCCTTTAGGAGTTATTGCCCTTTATAGTCATGTTTAATCATTTTTCCGTAAACCTTAGTAATCTTTTTCAAAAATCTTCTCCTCTGAAACTACTGGGCCAAGTTAATTATAGATAGGGATAATTGTAAAACTAGAATGTTCAGTAAATTAAGGTGTACAAACGCATCACAAAAACACAATGTTGTCATGAATCCATCTGCGTCCTTTGTTTCACATAGACCAAGGTGAGCGACACAGGCTCTTTAGAGCATCTAGTTTTGGTCAAGTCGTTGTCGAATTCTCATCTACTTTTCAGTTTGGTTATTTATGTTGTTATTTAATACATTTAATTACTCGGTGAAATGTTTTGATGCATTCATCAACCATTTTGTAGGGTAATTCACATAAGCAGTTATTAACAACTTTGCAATTGATACTATCTTCTTCACATAGGAAAATTTTATAACTGTTTGTAAATGAAGAATGACATTCAATTATTACTATATTAAGATGGATTATATTATATGATAAGATTTCAATATGGGATAAACATAAATAGCACTGTAATCAGTAAGCATCTTGATCAAATAAGACCATAATATATATATATTCTGGTTTACATATCGCGTTCAATATTTGACAGTTGTCAACGTTACAAGAAAATGACAACAAGGAGTAAAATGTAAGGATAACACCGAACTAATATACAATTAAATTAACTTCGTATTACATAAATGAAAAAGCTTCTCGAAGGTAATCACTAGTTAAATGCTTCTCTGATTCTGGTCTGTAGTTTCTATCAATTCTAAATGAAATAAATTATAAGAAAAGTGCAAAATAAGCATCAAAGACAGAAAAGCATGAAATACATACTGGATAACACCGATCATTTTTAGATATCTACTTCCTTTATTTAAAGCTCATATTACTTTATCCCTTTTGAACATAAGGTTGCCACAAAATCTAATATGGGCTGTTGTCATTCAGAATTAGATCCACTTAGCAAATTTAAAAAGAGTCCAAAGGACAGGACCTTACGGAGGTACTCTTATTTATGAATGTATTAAACTGAAAATACAGACTGGACAAAAATGGTTCAATTTTCTTTAAAAAGAACTACTTGATAGAGAAAGATCGACTTGGACGAGGTTATATTTGCCTCAGTGGATACAATTTTTGTTCAAACAACAATTTCCAGGAACTGGTGGGAGAATTGAGTATATATTTATTTGTAGGTTTAAACCCCAGAGTCTGTGATTATTCTTCGCATGGAATTTCTAAATGTATAATAAAGTCACAAAATGAAGATAAAAAACTATGAAACGGTTGCTAATTGTATCATAAGTATCTAACAACTAAATCAGATTTTACATGTAATTTTTTCAAAAGGTGATATTTAAAGCAATCGTACACAAACATTTGTGAGATCTATTTTAACTCGCCTAGATATAATAGTACAGCTATAAGTCTATTTCGAAAACCTCAAATATCAAATCTTATTTACTTCATGGTGAAAATAAATATAAATGCTAAAAATAGATATTAAAAAAAATGTCATCAATCATAATATCTGTTTTGTAAGGCACGGTTTATATTTATTTTAATTGAAAACTCGTGATTCCAGCTTTTAATTCTTTGATATTAGCTCGTGCACATCATTACTGTTATTGATAATATTTCTTAACGTCAAACTGGGCTATTGTATGCAGGTTTCATTCTTTCGTTGAGGAATATTATTATAATGATGAAAAAAATATATTGATTAAAACCAACTTTCTGAAATATAATTTTATCGCAGACAATGTTTTTAAGTTACTTCTGAACATCGCCCTTCTAGTTGAAAAGCAGAATAGTATTTTCTGATTTATTGGATTGAGATGCTAACCAGTTTAAAACTATGTTTAATGGTTCATGAAACGTCAATTCAATTAAAGTTTTGTACATTTTTTAGCCGGGTTAAACGAAAACTATAACACGCTCATAGTATGGTGATAGGATGCCAGGTAGGCGTTCAGACTCAATTACTAGTAGGTTGGGAAAAGTACGTACATGATTAACACCTCCTTGAAATTTGAAGTTGTGCACATACTTTAATGCAATTGTTTAGGGATTTCTTTCTCATTTATCAAGTCCTGAGAAATCAGTTCCTACAGTGAAAAATTATGAATTGGGTGCATGTATCGTGTTATCAACTCCTCCGACAGTTTTATGGTAGAATTCAAGATTGTTTGACGACTTTTCACATTTCACAATTCAGACATGTAAATATTCTGTATAGATCTAGAACATTCCCCATTGTTTTATAAACATTCTAAAAACCCCACGTAAATATTGTATTCTTACCTTGCCGGGTTTCAAACTTATGCTATTGAGATACAGTGGCTCCAAATCGTAATACTCTATGCCCGACGCCAAGTCGTTCACCTAGAGCCTAGCTACTCCAACATATAAGTATTTTTTTATATCAAAACTACCCCCTTAAATATTTTAAGCAAATAACGTTGGTTTTAAACCAATGCGTAGTTCAACAGTACTTTCGTATTTATTTCGAAAATTTATTCTTTTAGTGAAATAATATTCACTATTATAAAAAGTCTCATACATTTTATAAACTTAAACAGGGTCTGCGTGTATAAGAAATATATGTAGATTTTGGTGTACTGGAAAATAAATAATGTATGTATTGATGTATGTATGTATTAATGCAAACATTTCAACTAATATAACCAACAAATTAAATAAGTGTTATATTTTGTTAGAGATGAAGATGAAGACGAATACATTGGGCTAGATGAATCTGTATATGATGAAATAAATGAAGATGAAGAAAACAGTACACGTGGGAACAGTTACCTTGACGTAACTAATGGATACGATGAACTTGGACAAAGATCACCAAATAATCCATATAATCAGCTGCAGGAAAGAAGGGAGGGAAATCAAAAACAGGACCTGCTATATAAAGATGAAATGAATATTGGTGACGAAGAACAAAGCAAAACACGTAGAAATGATTGTCTGGGCTTATTTAACGACTACGAAAAACCGCTATCACGAAACGACCAATATAACCAGCTTCAACAGGAAAGTGCAGACAACAGGAATGATAATGCTGACATGACATATATTGATAAAAATACAATTGAATTATCTCCCAGTGATCATATTGATCTCAATGAGTGTCACGTATAAACTCGGTGCTTGCATGTTGTTTGAACACACTAATGCATGCAATGTTGTATACAAAATGAGAAATAACTAAAGTGTTTCATCTGTTGGTGACAAAACTGTCTACGTAACCGTATTGTGTAAAAAAAAAATGGAATATTAGCTACGTTATTTTTCTGAAACTAAAAGGTCTTTTACCTAGTTTTAGAGTTATTTTTAAAACCTTTTTATATTTGTTGCTTCTAAATGTTTATTAATATATATATTTGTACATGTAACACTTTGAAACGTGTCCATCCTTAAAAACGTGTCCTATTCCTCGAAACGTGTCCATATGATGTCAGTGAACTGCAAAACATTTTTAGGTGCTAAAGGGAGTCGAAACCTGTCATTTTTAAGGACGATGTAATGGTCCTTTCTTTAAGCAAGCCCAAAACGTGTACGACTAAGGCCTTAACGTTTTCTCTAATGAAAGCTGTGTTATTTCATTATTTCTAAATCTCTACAATGTATTTAAGAAGTTAATGTCTGGCCTTCAAGTAACAATGACATGCCTAAATAGAATGTTATTCTTTTTCAAATATCGAATTAGGTAAGGTTACGTTCTTCTATTGACGTATTCTCATCCAATTACCTTTTCCTTTAAAATTTCAGAATGGAAATTGGGAATATGTCAAAGAGGCAACAACTCGACCATAAAACAGACAACTGCAGAAGTCAACCAATCGGTCTTCAATGCAGCAAGATACTCACGCACCTGGAGGCGTCCCTCCGCATGGCCTTTAAACATATATTATATGTTATTCAGGTCTCAGACAGGGTATATACTGTGACATTCCCGGCTTAGAGTTTATATTCCCTGAGCCGAAGGCGAAGGGGATATAAGCCCTAAACCGGGAATGTCACAGTGCATGTATATACCCTTTCTGAGACCTGAATTACACATATATTACGGATTACTCCTGACTTAATGTTATTTTCCAGAGCAGGTTTTGGTTCACAACACATAAATAAGTTGAAAAACCTAATATGTTCGGCATACGTGAAGGATTTTCTAATTTGCTGTGAATAAAATCTTATCTTGTATGTAATAACTTATAATAACACTTTTAACATTAAATTTAAGTATGATAAGTGTAAATTGCGTGATTTTGTATCAAAAATGTATTATTGACTGAAGCACGTCATTATTTTCCCTCTGTGAGCCTCTGACAGTCTGATAGCTTTCGACTACGTCACATAGTAACCGGTGTTATGATGACGTTTTTGAGGTTCCAATTGAGGATAAAAACGTCGTATATACCCCGGCAGTTTCCTAAATATACACTGACATCTCTGTGTTGTTATCCAATCACAAACCTTGACACATTTGTAATCCGTAATAGATATATATATATACTAGTTTAGTGATTATGGACCTCATACTAAACTCCGAATTATACACAAGATACTAAAATTAAATATCATATAAGACTAACAGAGGCCAGAGGTTCTGACTTGGAACAGTGGCAAACATGCGGTGGTGTTAGGCATGTTTTTTTTAGATCTCAATCCTCACCTATACCTCTAGCCAATGTAGAAAAGTATACGCATTACAATACGTACAGTCAATTTCTGGTCAAGTCCGATGTCAGAAGAGGTAACAAAAGAAAATAAACAAAATGACAAGATGGGACATCAAACTAAAAAACGTATATGTTGCGAGGACATAGGAACAATGAATGAAAGATATTTATTTATTTTTATTGATATGTTATTACTATTCAAATGATAATTTGACATTTGAAAATACAAGATTTCTTTTCAACTTTTACGCAGGAACCACAGTAGAAAGTTGTTTATGTTCATATCAACTATTACTAGATAAAAAAAACCATGACTATTCAATAACTCATTATATTCTACGTAAAAATCTGTGTCAGTGACATGTTTGCTATCCTCTATTATGATATATAGCCACATCGTTCATGTTATCTATTTTATAAAACTTTTTTCATTTTTGTTCAATAAAGTATTGTTATAATGGTATTAGGTTTAAAAACACATTAACTCTATGTAAGTTAAGGATGTTCGCTATTCTTATCCAAAACAATAAGCTTTTTTTTAATACACTTAGATGTGTATAAATTGAAGGTATATTTTATATATATATAAGAGAAACGCATAGAAAAACCCGAAGGGACCGTATTCTTCGAGTACTTCAAGATATAAGCCATTGAACATTTGGCGGGAAATGATTCTCTCTAGACTTTTCATATAGTTAAGATTGGCACCCCTTTTCTTCAAAAACTATGAAAAAAATTATCAAGTAATTCATAGGCTTTTGAAACATGGCATTCTAAACAAAATGTGATGAATTTATGAAAAGAAAAGTATGGTTAGTAGGGACATTTTTTATTAGCCCTAAATTGATAACATCAGATGATTCCAAATATCTAACAATCTATTAAAAACAATAGGAGCAAACATCCTTAAGCCGAATTAATTCCAACATCGTCTAACATTGTAACGGTATTCACTTTCAACATTTTATCTACTAAAATGTCCTTATCTTGCATATAAACATTTTCAGTAAGACTGATCAACCTTTGATTAACATGTTACTGGCGTAGTTTAAATTCATATATTGAAAAGTGTATTATGAAAAGCAACTTCAAGATGGATCAAACTGTTTTAATTTCTTATCTGATTTCTTAGGAAAAGAATACCTATTCCTCAGAAGATTTGTTAACTGAAATTCTTTTTTAAATTCATTTGATTTTGTAATATGCATTTTTCTTTTCTTAGTTATATTAGTATGCCTATTGGTATTCGTTGATCAATTATATTACAGAATATAATTATGAACTAAAAAACCGAATGCAGTATAATTACTTTTTACAATTTGCTATCAACAAAAGGAATTTACATAATATGACACTAATTGCATGTTCTGTATCTGTACATAGATATTTTTTTTTTTTATTAAAAATGACAATATTATGGTGTTTTGGTGAATATTTGTGTTACACAAGTTTTAATACTATAAATAGTTCTAGAAATTTTTGGTTTAGTATAATGCTGACCGGACTAAAGAGTCGTGTGTTATGTTAATAAATGCAAATGATGGTTAAATGTTAGAGTTGTCTCTCTGATATTGTTTTACAACTCCCGCCAATTTTTAAATATTCTATTCATTTCTGGTTAGGGTGAAGTTTGGCACCTGTTAAAACGGTAAAACTCGCTACTTTGTTCGCACCTTTCTTTAGCTGGAAACCTGATGGTCAGTAGTTGTCGTTTAATTATTTAGTTCAAAAGTGCTTCTCGATTAATTCTCTTTTTTATCTCATAAAGATTAAACCGTTGTTCTTCTTTTAAATAGTTTTACAAATAAAGCTAGCTATTTGGTTTGAGCAAGTTAACTCTCCATGTTAAAGGTCTTACTTTGTTCTACAAAGGTTTACTTTATATAAGTTTTGAATTGGGTGGAATGCTGTCTCACTGACACTCATACCAAATCTGAGTAAATTTTCACAAGCCTGTAATGTTTTATTTAAACTGTCGAAAAATTAAAACATGAATGAATTAACAGATTGTGTATTCCAAAACCACATGTAAAAGTCCCGTTGTTGTGTTGTTGTATGTGCCTTCATGGATGGCGATACGGTATTATATTGGTTTCTATTTCATTTTTCGAAAAATTATTTTAAAAAAAGATAATAGAATAGAACAATATTATGCATCCTGATTATATATAAGGGTAAATAGAATGGACATGGGTAATAGGTCAAAATTTAGAATTAACATGTGAAATATGTTTAAGAGACAACAACCCGACCAAAGAGTAGGAGGCTTAAGCTAGCCATGTATATGCAGTCACACGTTCTGTGAAAAAGTCATATCATGAACAAAAATTTATGTAGATTATATGAGTTGGCCAGTTGGTGAAGACAATACGAAAGATGGATATCACAATAAGGACACATATGATTAAAAGAACTATATTATGGTATAAAACCACTAATTATTAGCCCCCTTGCTTTCTTTGTTAAATTCTGCAATCCCCGCATTAACATGATTATTGGCTACTTTGTCTCAAGTTCAAATTAAATGACATTTACCTCATTTCAAAACAATACCTTATACTGACTGCTGCTGAAATATTCAATATACCTTTAATTGACTATTAGAGCTAACTGGTTCCCGGAAGTATGTTTGTAGAAAAACGGATCCGGATATTCCTGATCTGACTAACATAGCAAATGCAAAAAATGTAGATACTTCTTTATTATTCAAAAGATCTTTCAAAAAGGATTCAACAGTCCACAACCTTTCATTTGATACATTTGTACCAGAACCTATGTCAATAGTTCAACTGTTGACAAAGATACAGCTACATGTATGCGTAGGAACTATTTTATATAAAAATATGTTATACTTTCTTGTATTTTCTTTCTTGACCAGGCCTGGATTAGTGGTTTAATACCTTAAAATAAAACGGTTCACAACACCGAAAATTGAATCTAATGAGAACTAACGTTTACTAAGAACGTAAGTTAAATTTTCAGTAATTCACCCCGCAGTGAAAGTTGTCATGTTTCAATAATGACCTATGTTAACCAGAGGAAGACGACAATTAACATGAAGATGTCCTTCAAAACAAATTATTTGAATTTGTTATAACATACATTCTTTTTTTCTATCGAAAACAAAATATTGGACTTAAAAATCAATGTCTGTTACATCAATTTTTCAGAGACATAATGCTCAAAGGTTTATTTGCTGCAGTAGCAACCACAAGGTAAATTGTAAATCATAACGCAAAACTTGTTAAAAAATGCAGTCATGTTATCATATGTCACTCTGAATATAAAATTGTTTATGCATGTTATTTTTTTTACGTTGTTTGTGAATGCCGGACGTCAACCATGATCTAGTGTAATTTATATAGAAAAAAAATTAAATTGTGTGCTAAATATATTTAATTATTGACATAAAAATGACAAACATTGGGATACAATGTGTTTGAAAAAGTGGGTGTCTCATGGGTGTAGTTTGACAGTATTAATTCACGACCATTAAGTGTAAACTGTATTTTATCACGAATATGTTGTAGTCTTTGTGGAATGCAAACAACCATGAAATGGTTGATTTAGAATGCTTTTGAAAACCAGCTGTGATATTGAGTTAAACGAAAAATTATCATTAGGGTGTGTGTGTATCAAGTTCTTAATATTTGATGAATATACAAACAGGATATTCGATATGATTGGCAATGATACCACCAGTGAAGTTAATTATTCAAATACATGCAATCTTCCAGCCTTAAAAGTTGTGCAATAGATATAGCGTTTAGCAAATGTTAAATAAAAAAAGCTATAAAATGACACAAATGGAAACATTAAAATGAGAAAAAAAAACACCCTGTTTTTTTTCAAAATCAGTCTTCAAAAATACAAATGATAGACAGAAACCAACGAACATTTTTAAAACAGAGCATCCTTGACAGGTATTCAAGATGTTGTGGTAAAACAGGACATAACATAAGAATGAGTTGTAAAACGCAATTTGGAACAGGCTCATTAACTCGAAATTAAACAAAAACACACGAACGCAATAACGGAGTGCTAATCATAGATTTTTTGCGTTACTTAAAGTTCAATCAAAGTGAATTTCAAATAATTAATTGATTATGTTTTATCCATTTTTTCTTTGACTGCAATATAAAGAAGCAAAAACCCATGTAATACTGGGTAAAATAGGCAATGTTATTTTCATGGATCTTACACATGAAATATATTGGGAGACGAAGAACCTTTGTGATATACTGGATCAAGGTAAAAAATGCACAGACTAAACTGAAATATAAAATAAAGAAGTGCAATCTACTGTTGATTGGTGATTTTTCGAGAGTTACACATTTGTTTTATAAAAGATATTTTGAAAGTAGATGGAAACGAACGCATGTTGTATTTTAAGAGGCACATATAATCAAATTTAAACTTTGTATACAATTCCATGTTTTAATTGTTTGTATGCTTATTTTATGTTCCTTTAACATCAATGAGTATATTGTTTATGTACCTCCCTTACATGCAATTATGTCTACAATGTGTAATGTAATCATGTCAGTTAAACACAATACAATATCCGCGTAAATAGTGCACTCTACTAAACTGAAAATTAATGATGGTTACGATTACAAACTTTTAAGGTACTTCCTGTCTTATTTTATTATGACATTAGGTTCTATATATTCCTGATGAAAGGTATGTTTTTTCTATCTCGACTAATTTGATAATTGTCATTTATTCAGTCTTAGGCAGGTTAACAATTGACATAATGCTGTATATGTAAATAATGTTTAACCTTAAACAGTTGATCAATGTAACAATCATGTTTCATATTTTCATTATAACATTTAAAAAGTTATAATAGAAAGTACATGAACCAGTGTTTTGTCTAAACACGTCTCGTGACGTTTATGATATAAACCTTTACTGTTTAGTCATCAGTAGTAATCATGTTTTTGGTTATATCATTTTGATGTGTCTCTGTACTTATTCATCCCGTTATTGCGTTATAGATCTATAGCCATTTTTTATATTCGTTTCCTCAATTTTGCTTATGTGCTTTTATGTCATGCCATTTTTTTTTCTTTGTCAACATATTTGTTTGCTTATAAACTGAAAAATAATAAAACCAAATGTTGACATGTTTACCTATAAGGGTTGCTTGTTTTATTGACACATTGTTTTAAATATAATGGAATGTTATGCCACTGCCATTCAGAAGGCATGTTCAACTATATATACCACATGCTCTTATCAATCATTTTCTACACAGGTAAGTGCCTATTCCAAGACAGGAATATGCCATTTTATTTCGATTTGTTTGATATCTGTGCACTTTTGATTTTACCATTTGATGAGGGACTTTCCGTTAGGAATTATCCTTTGAATTTTGTATTTTTGGTATTTGACTTTTACTATAAATAGTTTGTATGCTTATTTACAGTATAGTATACAATTACTGTCTGTTGATGAGGTAAATATGTAGTTTTGTTGCCAACGGCCGAAGTGAATATCAGTTCTTTTAAGTAAATTAAACCATATATTTACCGAAACAAAAGACATTAATTGTTTTATTTCATATTCCGAGAGAAATGTATGTTATTGCAATTATTTCCCAAAATTGATTGTACATCGAACGTTTGTTCACCAAAATTGTGCACGTAAAAGCACGCGACGTTTTGCACGATGAATATTCTTATTTATTCAAAATCCCATTCATATAGAGAAACCTTCTATATTTTATCATAATACTGTTATGATCATTACTAGTATTGTTATTATAAGAATTATTTGAAGTGGCAATCATTCTAGTTTCCTTTATTATAAATGGTTAATGTATCAACCTAACTATTACAGTGATATACCTGTATATCATTCTTTCGTTTTTTGTATTGTAGCACACGACTTTTTGGAATGTTAGACGTTACAACAGCTAATATGTTGCCTATGTTAATTATTTGTACAACTGTTGTGTTGACAGTTACTGCACAAAGTAAGTCCTCCCATTATCAATTCTACAAAATGTATGTCAAAATGTAAACTTTATTGTACAATTTTAATATACTGAGCCAAACAAGTTTAGTGTATGTGTTTTTTTTACCAATGGTGTGTTCTGAACATTTGTGAAAAAGAAATATTTACTATCGTTTTAAAAGTACAGGTTCAGAAGGTAAAACATCAATTACACGTGCAAAGCGGAAATGGCGCGAAATCAATCACCAGGGAAAAAGTATGACTGTTTTAAATTACAGGAAAAACTAAGGATTATATCAATGATGTTTGAATATTTTTTTTCCAGAAACATAAAAACATAAAAAACAACCATTATGGCTCAATATAGTTAAACAATGTTAGGGGTCTATGTATACATGTACCATGCCATGATACGATATTTTGAAACGAATAAAGATTTATACATAGAGATATCAATTTGTGTGGATTTAGATAGTTTTTTGTTGTGTCCTGGTACTTCTGGACTTAAAATCTCAATTAAGATATATGCCACAAATGGTAGTAGATGTATCTTCATTGCAAAAAAAAAAATTGAATATTGACAAATATTTGAAGTGATCAGATAAGATCAACTCTGTCAAGGAAAAGAACTGTCATGAAATTTTTATTGAATCTGAATAAAAATGTGAGTACATAATTTATTTTGTTAAAATTAAAAGAATAATAAGACTAGTCTTTTTTAATACAAATAATCGCTCATATTTGAGTACACTTTCCTTTTTAAAAAAAATGGTCTTTTTATGTTTAATTAACACTTTAATTTTTTTTTTATCAAAACTGTTAAGAGTGTTAGATGAAACAACTGATAAATGAGTTACTTATCCACGTAGCTTTTATTTTGACAGTTACTGCACAACGTTAGTCAAGTGTTTGCATTTTATTTCAAGTTGCTTTGTATCGCTATGTTTTAACATTGATCAGATCAACCTTTCTTAATACATTCATTTTAAAAGTATTTGATGATTACTTTACGAAAACAAATTATTTGAAGATGTTAACAACATATGATAAACGTTCAATCTAAATTACTTCCGAAACAATTTTACCTTTTCTGACACGATATTTTGAATGATATAATATATCTTAATTATAGTACTAGTATCATTTAGCGTTAGTTTTGTCAACATTGATGTCATAAAAAAGATACACTATGTAAATCCTTACGTTGTACATGATAGTACATTAGTATGTATATATTCTTTTAGTTTATTTGCATACTGATATTTTATTCATTTACCATTTTGATTCGAACCGCATTAACTGGATTATAAATCATCAGTTTGACTGATGTTCAATTCTCACTAACACAATTAAAAATTAGTTAGTCCTTCTAAACCTTCAAAGAGCTGAATATTTAGTTTATTGATAGCATGCTGTTGGTTGTTGTTTTGTATGTTAATTTGTCTCTTTTCAAGCATAGTTTAACTCATATTTTAATGTGTGGGTTATGTTTGTCTTTCTTTTTTTTTATGAAATGCGGGAAAGAATGACGTAACCAACCAAATATATATCTAGATGATACTGACCACCTTCTAAGTTCTCAGTACTGTGTAACGTTACACCATGCACTGTCCCGTTTTGAGAGAGTTGATGCCTTTAAACCAGTTTAACACGCCATAATAGAGAATTCGAAAAGTCTACTTAAGAAATCACAATTAAGACTTTATTTGAGATTGAATTGTCTCCCTTTTTCCGAAAAAAAAAATGAAATATTAAAGTGCATTCAGCTATTATTTCATCATTATCTTCATATTTTTCTTAATCTTATTAGGTTATTTGAATCAAGACAACATTGTTGTAAGGAAAAATCTCTATTTTCAGTTAGAAAATCATAAATACATTGGACAATTAAAACAATCATTTGTTGGTGGAGACTGTACATGTAAGTCTTTCTTTTTATTAGAAACAAACCAATCAAAAGCCAGATACAGCCCAATGACATTAATGGCTTTATCATGTTTATGGTATGGTGTGGTCTTTTTGAAATGTTCTCGTCTTCATTTTTGTTATACTTCGTCATCCAGGGGCTTTGATATCACAGATCGCGTTAATCTAAGTTCTAGCTTAGATCATTTCTTACGAGTTACCTATTGTGAATTGTTGCAACTCTCTTTCTGAACTGATTTTACCGACTGCTGTTGCGTCGCTTTCTAAACTTAGAAGAGCATTTTGAGTCGGTAAACATGTGTTTCTACCACTGTCCATAATGTGTGCTCGGTCATATGCTTGTGCTCGGTCATATGCTATATAAAGGCAAAAGTAGTATACTGCGGTTCGTTTTTACACTATCAAGATCGGATTACATATACTCAGTGCTTGACTTTAATGCTGTTCATAAAATTTGTGTTTAGTTCGAACATGTTTGCTTTCTCGTTTTAATTCCTTTAACTCTACCTTCCCAAAATAGAGATTTCGTCAGTGCATATTTAGTCGATCTTTAAGCTTACATGCATTAATTAAACTTGAAAAGGCAGTTTCGATTTTTCTAGTATTAAGTGGTTCTGGTAACTAAAAAGTATTAACCATTAAATCTCAAGAAAAATACACCGTAAGATGGTGACAAGGGAGTGTCACCATCTAAAAATTAATAATTAACGATAGGAAATGAAAAAACATCTCTTTTATCATAAATTTTAGTATTAAGCTTTCCGTTAGTGATATAGATATCAAAATCGAGGAAAGGACAGTGGTCATTGCTGGTTCAACAGGATACATTACTTTAGTATACATACCGAAGTCGTCATTTTTGAGACCCAAAATGTCATCCAAATATCTAAAAGTATTATTGAATGTGTTTATCAGATGTTGTTTTGATGGGTCTTTGCTGATTTTTGTCATAATTGTAACTCTTGTGACTCATAGCAATACAAAAACAGGTCCACAATAAGTATACATTACTTTAGTATACATACCGAAGTCGTCATTTTTGAGACCCAAAATGTCATCCAAATATCTAAAAGTATTATTGAATGTGTTTATCAGATGTTGTTTTGATGGGTCTTTGCTGATTTTTGTCATAATTGTAACTCTTGTGACTCATAGCAATACAAAAACAGGTCCACAATAAGTAGTGCACAGTAAGTCCCCATTGGAATTCCGATAACCTGACGATATACGGAATCTCCAAAGCGAACAACAATGTTCTCTAGTAAACATTTAAGGACATATATAGTATCAAAGCATGTCCAATTGGCATATTTTTTTTGTTTATTGCTACTAAAAAAATAGAGTTTGAACATATGTAGTCAGATTCTGACTTTTTAAATGCCGATTTGATTAGGTGGGTGAATTTATTCTTAATGAGAATGTGAGGCAATGTGGTATACTGGGTAGAACAATCAAAACTTTGAACAGATTGAAAATCACCAATATAAGCATGCAATTTATCAAGTACTTCCAACGAGTTCTTGACACTCCAAAAGTAATTATTCCACCATTTTCGAAAGCCTTATTTGAACAATTTTTTATTGTACTAAGTGTACTGGTAAGAAGAATAGACAATTTAGTTGTGGAACAATGGCTTGAAGACGAAATAAATCTATATTTCTAAGGTGTTTTGTGTAGCTTCGGAAGCCAATACATAGTTGGGACTTTCATTGTATTTGGTTCTGCTTGTAAATCGGAAGCTAAAAGTTTATGTTTGTTACAGATGTCGTTTCCTGAAAATGGTGTTAGTTGGAATGTTGGTGAATTGGCAATTTCTTTTTTCAGAACCTCAATCTAAAATTTACGTCAAACAATAATAATATCATTAGCAGCTTTATCGGCCGGGAAAAAACAAATTCCTTGGCTAGTTCTTTTAGTTTATGTTTGATACGAGGAATAGGTTTATTGTGGTTATTGTTTATAATACAATCTTCTTTAAAATGTTTAATACGTATATCAACTATGTTCATTACTGAATTGAAAAAAGAGTCCTAAGATTTTTTGTCAGCTTTTTTCCGTTTTATCCATTTCAAACAGTAAGTACAATTAATACAATTACATGAAGTATGTGTATTTTCACTGATATCAACATCTTTACACAATTGGTTATAATTGAACACAAATTTTCGAGTAGATTTCTTGTAAATATAACAAATAAGAGGAAGCTCAGTATTGTCAAAATATCCAGGAATTTGTTCTTTAACAGAATGGTCGTTAAATATACTGGCAACATTTACAAAATCAAAACCTTTATTGACATACTTTATTTTAATAAAATGTTTTTTATGATCTTCAGGGCGATCAATTTTTGGAAATAGTTTAGAATAACAATATGCCATAATAATTTGAACTATTTCGTACTTAGGACTGTTATATGAACATGATGAAATTGTTTTTTTTTTTTTTTTTTTTTTTTTTTTCAAAGTAAATATCTTTTATTATATATCTGCTGCTTTAACAATTTACTCGGATTACAGCGTTAGCCCGAGTATCCCTGTAATTAGTTACTGAATTTCCAGGGAAAAGTTCAGTAAAGTAGACTAAAGTATTAAAGTGTTAATTATATATATCACATACACATTCTTTTAAATACAGTGTAAACATATTAACAATAAAATTTCATAGTATAAATCACGTGTTTACGGAACATCATTTTGCCTTCCGAATTTGTGTTCATCGTCCCGTGTTAACATCTTTGACCCAGTTAATTGTACTTGACCTTTTGTGCTGGATTAGTTACAAATCATTGTCCGAAAGCTAGTGCAAAAGGAAGCACATGTTTGTTGTGAAAATAAATTTTTGGATTAGATAAAACTTGTTTGGTAAGTGTTATTTACTATTCGTTAACAATTTTGTCATAGAAACAAAATAAATGTATCTAAAGTGAAAAAGATTAGATGTTTCTGGAAATATAATAGAAAGAATAAGGATTTTAACATGTGATTTGATACCAACAAAGTGAACATACACACAATATATTACTTGATGATATTCGGTGTAATTTATATGAAATTGTATTGCTATCCTCTAAAATTTCATTTAACCTATAAACCGATAATGAACAGAGCTTTGTTAACAGATAGAGTCTGCCATTGTTTTTCTAAATAGACATAAGTCCGAAAAATATGGAATGATTGGTCTGAAATTGTCTTTGATTGCGATTTTTTCTAAGACCGTGAGAACGGTTTTTACGAACAGGTTTAGAAACTATATTCAAAATGTTAACGGAATCGGTTCTTGATTTTATCATTTAGACCGAGAGGATAGACTGTCTGTAATTTTTGAATCAAATTCAATTCAATTATTTTCCGTGATCGTACAAACTCTGAATGAGATTCACAAGGTTGCTTATTTACTACTTTTAAAGGTTGAACTGATAAACATTTAATAGGATGATTGTGCTTCTTAAGGTGTTGATAAATGATACTTTTGAATTTATTGGGTCTTTTAAAACGATACAGATGTTCTTGAGTGCGTTAATATAAATATCGTCCAGTTTCACCTACGTACTTAATACCAAATCCCGGTTTGTTTCATATGGGTAAATAGATAATACTGTTTGTTTTTCAAGTTATATCAGTTTCAAAATTTAAAGACAATGTGCGACCATTTAACGTGGACCTTATCGTATTTTTGGTGGAAAGACGGGGACATGTACGTTATTTTTTAGCATGGCATTTATCGATAGAAGGGTAACCACGATTTTTATTGTTAGAAATGTTACCGATGGTAGTATTTTTAGATAACCGATTTTGAAGATTGAGACGTGCAGGTACCCTTTGAACGAGTTTAGTATTTAATATTTTTCCATTTCTAAGCTTCATATTTGTTTTAGGTTTGTGAAATATATTATAAAGGAGCAAAGACTGGCGTCTAGAATATGAACCAGCATACAATACATTAAGTTATGTAAAAAAGATAAATCTGTTCGGCTAAAAATGTCAAACGCTATTCGTATTAATTACCCGGAAACGATAGGGTATATCAGGGTAGCGACTGACGGCTGACTATATAGCTAGATAGGAGAACGGGGCTAAATATTGAACACATACACTCCATAATCTAGTATATTTATAAGAGCATATACCTGAAACACGGGGAGGCCCTCTACTGTCTCCACACGGCACTAAATACAAACTCTGTAAAAAATAAAATTGAGAATTGAAATGGGTAATGTATCAAAGAGACAACAACCCGACCATTGAAAAAAACAACTGCAGAGGTCACCAATAGGTCTTTAATGTAAGGAGAAATGTAAACTTAATCAGCATATCTTTGCGTCTTGGCTTTAAACGCCATATACAAATATTTAACATAACGTCAAAGAGAAGAGCAAATATATTTCTCGCAAGTACATGATTTACTGTTGAGACCCAATATCTACAGTTAAACCATTTTCTACTGATATTTACAGTTCGTTCTTATGTTGTACTGTTTCACTGTTTCAGGTTAGGGGGAGGGTTGGCAATGTATCGAATGTGTCATCTTTAAATTAAAAGAGACTGATATATTTCATGTTATCTATAAAAATCGTCTATTTAAGCTTACTGTCAAACAAATCTAAATCCGTCAAACAATCACCGACTTGTCATCTGAAACAATAGCATAACATCATAACATAGAAAAACACACGATAAAATATCAATTGGCAGACTTAACTCAATCAAAAAACGTATGATTACACAATGAACGAATACATTTGATCTGCGATATATGAATACAAATGCACAGTTAATTAAATATTAGAGACAAACATTCATGACCAAAAAGCTTACAAACAAATTCAAACAAAGCCATGGCAGGACATCACTGAGAAATATTTAACCCTTCAAAAATATTGATCAATATTAAGCATATTTGAATTTTAAAAGGCAATTGGTAGTAAGTTCAGGTAAATATACAAATTAAGCGGTGCCAAATGAAGAACATACTATATATCCGCGAAAAATATATCAATATAAAAAAAAAACAGTTTAAAATACTTTCGGTTACTCCAAAATTACGTGGTATATTCCACATTTTTGTATCAAATACATCATTAACTGCAAAACTATTATCTATAAACTACAGGAAGATTTTTTTTTGTTTTAATGTTTAAAGTTCCTCATATTCATCTGATAAAAGTCAAGGCAAATCGGAAAACGCGTTTAATCGACCAATATCAAATCAATATAGCTTGGATGCGTGTTCTAGTACAAAATTGTCAAGCAATGGGTTCACCAACGCATGGTGGATGTTCGAACTTTCTTTCGACACAGCATACATTACAGATATAAAAATATACTACATAGAAAACTGTAAGTATGACACAGGAAAACATAATTATGTAATAAAACAAAAGTGTTAAACATATGTCTTCAACAATTTATATTACACTTAATCGATACAGTATTTTTTTTGTTTTATCACCTAGCAATGACACCGATGGGATTAGATATTTAAATTGTACCGACAATTTTTTGGTTTTATAACAACTAATTGCTAGTACGAACTGTTTATCGGATACCATTAAAATGGTGTCAAGTAGAGATTCTGACCAATACATGTGTCTGGACTACTATATCCTATAAAATGTTCTTACAGTTCTATAAAAGTAAAATTTGTAAATATTATCATAGAACCTATTTTGGCAGTTCTATCTGTTAGATAGTTTAAAGTAGCTCTTTTTATTTACTTATGGTGTAATATCATCATATCATAGTACGTCACTTCACTGTTGAATTAAAAAATATCCCCTTAATTGGACAGCTGTAGGAATTTAATTACATTTCATTGAATTAAATAATTTATGGGTCATAACAATAAATATCTTGAGTGGTTCAAATCATCATTATTTTTTATTTGTTGTATTAGAATATATTGGAAAATTTTATTCAGGCCAAGTTATTTTTTTTTTTTACAAAACTAAATGTTTACCAAATTTTTTGAAATGTGCAAATATATCAACATGATCAAAGACTAATAGCTGAAAATGAATAATGGTATTATATATATACCTTATCGAAAATAAAGGCAATAAATGTTAGGGTTTTTTTTTTTTTCGTTCAAAGAAAACATGCATTATTAATTACAGATACATGTACAGACAACTACTGTTTAGTGTTTAAGATATAAACTGATTTTTACTTGGCACGTGCACGTAACAGAAGAAGTAGCTCGCTGCAACTCGCATAAAACCTGTTTCTTAGCCTCATACAAAAAACATCCGATACTTTAAAAAAAAAACCTGGAATAGTGTTCACTAGACGTGTATATTTAGTTTTGTGTTGTTGGAAAGTGGAAGTAAGCCACAAACTATTACTCACAATAACAATTTGTCATCGGTTTCGCGTAATACTTTTAAAATAGTTGGTTTGTATTTTCATAAATTATCTTTATACAGTGTCTTTTGTTTACTCAATACTATATAGATATAGGAAGATGTGGTGTGAGTGCCAATGAGACAACTCTCCATCCAAACAACAATTCAAAAATTAAACCATTATAGGTTAAAGTACGGCCTTCAACACGGAGCATTGGCTCAAACCGAACAACAAGCTATAAAGGGCCCCAAAATAACTAGTGTAAAACCATTCAAACAGGAAAACCAACGGTCTAATGTCCGTTTGTACCTATCATAATGTGTTAAGATCCTTTTAATTTCATTTTAAACACATACATTTTATTATCTGACAAAAAAAATATGTTGGAAATTTTAGCAATATGAAGGAAAGACATTCACTAAGACAAATCATGACTTGTAATTGAATGTCGTTTTAGAAGTGAAACTGTCACTGGTTACTTGGCAATATATACACATATGGTTGAGTGAGTCAATGGAATCAGATTGTGCAGATAGTAAAAAACAAAGTGATGCTATACTTTAAATAAATAACAAATACCATGTCTGATGTATAGAGTCAATCTCGAAAATATAGTATAGTGTGATATGAATATTATTTTAGTAATTTCACAGGTATAGTGCCACATTGTAGCCTCTTTGATTGATTTAGGTAAAATTGATCAAGGTGACTTTCACAATAGCGAACTCTGGGTTCTGATGACTACCTTTGTAAATATCTTGGTTTTGGTTGAAGTATTCACCACTATTTTGGAAACCACAAATGTGAAATTACCCATGTTACTGATCAAATATTTTTTACTCTGTCAGCGCATCCAGAAAAAAAGCAAACTAGCCCTATTTGCATGTAATATATGTAGAAATACGATGACTATTTTGTTTTACAATTTTAAAGCCTCTTTAACAAACAACATAAGATAATATGGAAGGACACGGGTAATACTGGACTGGGCACAGTAACCCTTAATATATAACCAGGGGGAAAGGATCGTAAGTAAATATCCTATTGTCTCCACAAGAACTCAAAATCTAGATATCTATGTTACAAGGAAGTACTTTAACCGACTGAGCTAGATACGTACTTTGCTAACTCTACCAGTTACGGCTGGCTTAGTATCCAAAACTAAGGGGAATAAATTCAGCTAGTATGATCTACTAAAGGGTAGCAATACGAATGTCTTATTGGAATAAAAGGCTTCGTTAGGAGTATTAATTGACGTTCGGGTTATGCATGTAAGCCAACAAAAATGGAACCTACTGTCAAGTGAAGGAGAGACGATTCCATCTCTCGGCGTTTTTTGTTTTGTTTTTATTACATATTTGAGGTTAAGCTCAGTGGTTGTAAGTCAGACACATATCTTGACCTAATACTAGATCCATTTTCATATGAACCTATACTCTCTTATGACCGATTATAACAATAGAGGGGTAGTGTTTAAATCGTGGCATTCAAAAACTACATTCAATTTTTATCCACACCTTTTAAGTTGGAACATCAGGTTTTATTACTTTACAAACCATCAACTCAGAATTTTGAGAAATTTAGAAAATTATAGTTTTAATATCAGAATGTACTATTTTATTAGATGCTAAACGGATGGATGGATTTGTAGTATATGTGTCCAATACATCTACTATAACATCAGGCAGTTATGTCTGTTATGAAGATTATTTTTCTCCTGGAGATCCTTATCCAAACATCATTTCAGACGATTCCCTGAAATATTTAATTTATTACGAAGGAAGATGTTCTGATGAAGGAAGTGCTGTCTTCGATCCTGTTGTAGAGTTATGTTACATAGCAATAAATTGTGAGTCCCCCCATCCATTATCTACACATTGGAATGTTTACCTTCAAATAATTGGTTTTTATAAAATAAAAAGCAGATGTGGAATGATTATCGATGACAAACTATCAACATGGTCAACTAGGGATCAAACTACTTGGACAAAAGTAATAAGAGGTCATCATAGAACATTGAAATGAGAAAAAAGCATTGATCTGCTATACACGGTTGCGAAAAGAATAAACAATTGAATTTACAAAATATAATGATATAATTTATAACAATTCAATTGATATAATTTATAACAATTCAATTGATACAAAACATATATGACTGACATGACGTATTTACACTACCTGTGACATACATACACTGATTGCGAGTACTCAAAAATCGGAACTGTGTGTTTTTATGTCAATGGTTTTTACTTAAGTTTTTTTTATGATTCGTACCAATCCATTGAATTATTTACAACTGATTGTACTGTTTTTTTCTTATGTTGTTTCTTTAATTTGAGGACGGAAGAAGCGTTTTCATACATTTGTACACGTTTAAACCACCACTCTTTGTATGTGACTGTCCCAAGTCAGAAGCGTGGAATATATAAGTGTATTATTAAGTCGAATTAAATGAAAAAATCTATGGCGGTTTTTTTTTAAATTCAATCCATGAATATAATGTTTGTGTTGATGATGTAAAGTTTTAGAAGGCCGATGCATATAAGAACATGCATTGTTGAAGTCCGTACGGTGACCTATAATTGTTAATGTTTGTGCCATTTTGGTCTTTTGTGGATAGTTGTCTCATTGGCAATCATACCACATCTTCTTTTTAATATGAACAAGTTTGAAATCATGTTGAGATCAGTAAATAACTGATTTTTTAGTCGTAGATTCAGCTGTTTTCAATAGTTGGAATTAGATTTGAGCTAGCTCTAAGTTACTGAAAGCATTCTTAGATCTGTGTCATCTTTTGTTTGGCATATGAAATTCCCAAGTCATGTACGGTCTGTATTTTGCTAGAAGTATTTTTTCTTTGTATGGATCTGATTGGTTGAGCTCTTTTCAATCGATTGTTGTTAGTCCTTTGGTGGTTTAAACTTCCAGCTTACACCATACACCTTGTGCCATTATACCATACACGTTACACATTTTCATCATACATCTGACGCAAACACCATAATGCAATCAAATTTCAAAGAAAGCGGACGACTTCAAAGTTATTTATTTATTTAAAAAAAACGGATTTTGATCAAAATATTGTAAATTAATGTATGAAATTAAAAATCAGTTTTAAATGCCGTACATCACTCGTTCACACCATTATCGATCGCACGTTACACCATTACACCTTTCATCAAAACACCATCCAAGGGCTGTTTGTTGTAGTGTCACTTGGCCATTAATTCAGTGGCTTGTTTGCTTCTGCATCTCCTATTTGTTTTTGTATTGTTTCTGTAAATTATGTTGTTGTTATAATTCAGACTTTGAGGGGATTATCTCGGGGACTTATATAGCTAACAACCTTCTTATTTTTTATACTTTGTTAAAGATCCTCAATTAAAGTGCAACTATTGATATTCATATACTACTGATTCATTTATTACATCAGACTTTTTATGGGTTGTATGCTACTTCATGCATATTATTCGAATATAAACTTAAAGATTTGTTTTATCCTTTTTATCTGACTGGAAATTCCATACATTATTAAAAAATGACCCTGGTTATGTGATACATTGTATGTTATTATCCCATAAAGCATAGACCGTTTTTTTTAAAGGATGTCATTATTGAAATATTACTCAGTGGCGGAATGAGGTTTTATATTGAAGCCATGCCATATATTACTGTTTTTTTTTTGTTTTTTTTTTAAGTCTGATTCTCGCCAAAGTTGTCAGCTCTTTCTTGTCATGGAAATATTCATCGTCAATTTTAGCAGATAGTATTTATAGCTCAAAAGAGGTATTGAATGCTTCAATATTACAAAACAAGGATATAAAATAAAGAAAACCGTTAATTCGGGTATCTTATTTGTAGGATGTGCTAAGGGTACCTAGGGAACTATCTGTTCAGATGCATGTCCACCAACATGTATAAACCAACACTGTCATATTGGAAACGGTTCCTGTGTTTGGGGATGTGATCCTATGAACTGCTTAAATAACAACTGCGATAAACACACAGGTGAATGTAGCGAGGGTTGTGTACCTTGGTTAGCCGGACAGTTCTGTAACATGGGTAAGTACTGTTGATATATGTAAGGGATTTGAAAAGTCAGTCGGCAATCACGACTTTTTTCACAGATATGGGAACAATAATAAAAACATATACAAAAACTGGGTTTTGAATTCAGTACGAAATACTTGATGGAACAATGGAATATTTTCTACTTATCAATTTAACGACACATAGTTTTGCAAATAGATTTGACATTATCATTTGTCATACTTTTTTTATATTGTGTTTCCAACTGTGCGTCGTAATTTACATAAATGTACTTTAAGGTAAAATAACTAAATATATCGTATAACCATACCATTCATCTAAACCTTTACACACAGCTTATTTGCCGTATTTGCTTTATTTTGCATCGCTTTTCTTATTATGTATACTACATGTATAACTAACTGTATGAGCATCAATTATAAATGATGTGAATATTCAAAATAATGTGAGTTCTGTAAACCGATTGTTTTTCTGTTCATTATTCTGAATGTTTGTTGTAGTTGTTATTACAATTTCGTCTTGCCGTATGTCATAATGTTTTGTTGTATTCGACTTTAAATAACGATTAATATTTTTCTATCCTCATTTGGATTTCAGAACTTGAGTTTCATGAAACAATTTTCAATGGTGTTAAAAGTATATTGAAGTGTTGAGTTAAATTTAATATCAAAAATGTAAAAAAAATAAATAGAGAGAAAATTAGTTTAATTTAACATTTAAAAAACCATTATGTCTTAGTTTAAGACTACGCTTAACGCCTATACCTATGTTTTTGCTCTGGACTAATGCTTTAACGCTGAATTCACTCTTTGTTGCAAACATATTTATATATATACGTATATATTCATTACAGAACATTCCTTCTAGTTTTTTGCTATAATATGTATGTTTGGTACATAATCTTTTTTATATTCATAACAAAACGTTTGCTGTTAATAATTGCATTAAATGAGGTCATGAATATAGATTATGTTTGTAAAAGTGTCTTTATTTCGCAGAAATCATTTCAAATCAAATACTTCCATCTTGTTTACTTGTTATACTATGAATCAGTATTACTTACTTTGTTTGTGTTCATGCAATATGATACCTGCAAAGTTACCCAAGATAGCCTAGATTTAAGAGGAACAGTCGAATACTTATGATCGAAACATACTAGCGAAACGATACCATTCTGTCAATAAAAGTCGAACCTTAACGATAGAATCAACAACGAATGAGGTCATTACACAAGAAAAATCATTGTCCTCAAAATAAAATTGAAAACCGTAATGACTGTGCAACTCTAGCAAAAACAAATGATAATCCCAGATCGTATATGAGAACAACATTGACTATATGACTAAAGATTCACCCACTATTATTTATTGTAGCTTTCTTAATTCAAGTTTCAGATATGCATGAACACTTAAATTCAGGACGATATTTTTTCTACAAAATGGGAAAAACAAAACAAGAAGATTACGATGGAAACAAAAGATAGGGATATACATTTTGTCTTGCAATTGCAATACATCTGGACCCATCAAAAAAGTGTTGTTGTTTTTTTACTGTGTAGCAGACCGACCCTTGTTAAACTATGATTTACTACAGAATTTCAAAATCAGATGATAGAACATTTTTTTTATCTCCGTCTGCAATTTTCTAAGGTAATTGGGATTTGGTGATACATTTCGAAAATAGAGAAAAAAAGTCAGAATCTGAAATTCTTAATCCAAGGAAAAGTTGACAGGTTTTTGACAGGCAAATATAGCATGTGTTTGAATAAAACATAAGGCGAACGCTCACCTTTTAAAATCTATTACAATGGGTAATACAACACGTACAATGTGGTCTTTAAACATGTATTTCAAATAATGAAATAGATCTATACATAAATATTGCAATATAATTATTCTATTTTTATCTTTTTTAAAGGGGGGGGGGGGGTCTTTAACTGGGTTAACTATACAGATAAGTAAAGTATATTTTTTATTTAATTTGAATCATCTTTACAGACAGAGAACAAAGGTTCCGTATATTTGTCACAATTGCTAGATATAACGGTCTCAAGTTACTTAAACACAAAATGAATCGTACAAAAAGTTAGCTATAAATCGATGTTGATGTTAAGGATGTAAAACAGTCATTATGTGATAAGGACTGATTTCAAAAGAATAATAAATACTGCTTTACTCCGAACTAGAGGAAAACAATCTTGATGTTGTTGGTTTTTTTTATAGGATATGATTTAACTCGTGTAAGTCGTGTCAACAATTCATAAAAAAATAAATATGCATGTAATTAATTCACTTATACATTGAAAAATCTATTTTAACAAATGTGTTAATATTAAGATTCACTCGAGCCGGGCTTTTAGTATAAAAACAATCTTTAAACAATTTGCTATAATCTATATGCACTCACATAGTTAAAATAAACTCGATATGGAGGGTTAACATATGATTCTAAATATGCAATCAAACATTGATTTAACTATGGGATGTTCGTTATATTAGCATGCGTTGTCTAACGACAACTTTGTTGTGAATATTATTGTTTGAAGATAATAACAAACTGTTGAAAATAACATAACCATCCTTGTTTTATCGTACCGGACAGTATCACGAACGTGTCTTGTTGTGCTTTTTTTTTAAAATCAAGTCACATGAACTTGTCATATTTTAATTTATATCTTCAATAGAATATTCAACGTATGAACACAATACAAGTAATATAACTCAATTACGACAACAACTTTTGACACAAAAACACAAAAAAAAATTCCTATGTTAACTTACATGTACAAGAAACAATATAAATGTATAATATAAAGGACTTTATGGACTTCAAGGTTTCATTTCAATGCCGCTAAAATATAGGCATTTAGTTTCCATTTGTGGTTTGGTTTCTGGATAATTAATGCAGGTTATTTTCTTTTGCCAATGTGACTTGGTATGAACAATGAATGCATCTGTTATTTGAGACCCCGAAGACATGCTACTTTTTCACTTCTTTTATATGATTATGTTGTAAGTATTTCATAAATTTAAATCATATTAAGTCGAGAGTATTGATCATGTTGATAAATTACTTGCCAGGTTTTTCATGTTCGTGATATCACATGACTTCATAACAAATAATTAAAATAACATATTAGAACTAACAATAGCACCGGTAAAGGCGGTCAAATCAACACTTTTCTCAATGCTGGTGCAAAGTCCATTTTGATATAGATTTTCATAAAATTAGAAGCCATAACTGGACAATTCTTCTATTGCCAATATACTGATTTTTGGTTGCATTTATTCTAAAAGGCTTCAAAGTAAAGAAAAATAGGCTTTTGAAATTCCAAATATGTTTTACCTATCCTATTTTTACGCAAAAAAATGTAATATGTTCTTTACTTTATAAAAATGCTAATTATAGATGTAAGAAAATATAAAAATCACTGATATAAAAAAAAAAATGGATATATTACTCAAAGTTGTTTGTTTTGCTTTATTACAATGTAACAAATGAACATCATTAAATTGGTGCATTTTCCGTAGAAATAGTGATTTACGGTCATGCACTATCTCAAATTCGATGACAGATACGTTGTGTCGGCGACATGTTTTTTGTTGTCTTAGATTTTTAAATATCAGTATGCATGTTGTCGTTTGACCATTACTATTACGACTTGTAACTCTTTTTGATTTGTTTTTTCCTAATCGATTTTCAAGATTTAAAAATCGATGAACTACAGGTGCCTAAAATAAGTCTTGACGTCACTAAAAGGGAGAAAATGACCCAAGGCAGCGTCAGGGTTACTCGGATAAATTCGTCAAAGGTTAAAACATGCAACAAAACATTATTAACCAACATGTTACAATTTAGAAAACAAACTTATAGATGATCAGTTTTAAGGAGATATATAACGCAATAAGAGAATTATGAAAATATACAGTTACCTGTAGATAACGGGGAATATCACACTGACATCAACTTAAGTCAACTAGTAATATAAATTGAAATTTATGTTTTTCTAGTTTGCATTGAAAAAAAACTAAATGTTACAAAAAACGTTAAGATAGATCAGAGGTGCAAATTCAGATGCTATGATCTGTTTTTATAAGTTTCCCAAAATGCGTTAACACCGTTTTTTCCCTCAAATTTGATTAAGAATCTTGGCCATAAAAAATTATTTCGAAATTGACATATTTTGTATAGATAATACGTCACAAAAACAATTTTGAGTCAGAGAGAGTAAACTTATCGATAACTCTTATAAGATACTTCTTTAAAACAAAGCGTAGTGATTCGATAATTGTTGGTATCTATCAAAAACATAACGTAAAATATTACGCAACAGCCATAACCACGTGTCAATGATCAAACGGTAAACATGGCAAAGGAAGTCGTTACTTCTAAAAACAATTGTAACTTAATATTATCAGCATGCATTTGTTTTGTACTTCTTTCGTGCATAACCTATTTTCACATGCTTATATCAGATTTGTAAGTCCCTGTCACCCACTATTTATATATTCTAAAAACAAATAGTTCCCAAACCATGATGTATAGTTCATATTTAATTTCCTAGTATTTAGGTTTACGAAGTATTTTATATTGTCATTATATCAGGTGTATTTTTAAATTTATCAGCCTGATAAGTTGGTAATTTGTAAATGCTGCGGTTTGGTATTTTTCCACAAATTTTCAGTAAGACTAAGTGAGTATGAAAACAATTTTTTTACCATCTCGATATATCTTAAATAGAGAATACACATTAATTAGAAAGCTTAATTGACACTCACAATTATTCTGCCCTTTAAAATGTTTTAAAACGTTACATGAATACCGATGTAGATAATATGTTCAGAGTGAAATACGTATAGTACGATATTTTGTCCAGTGTCAAAAAAGCACATACATTGAGTAAAATGGACAGAAGAAAACATCTCTCAAAAGAGTATTGTATATTATCAAAACAGTTCTAATCTACAAATTGTGTGATACAATAGTAAAATTTCGTCTTACTCTTTGACTAAAATTATTATTATTCTAATCTTACAAACTTAAAAGTTAGCTACATGCATTAGATTATATTTGTAGAACTCTGAACCGCGATGATACTCTAAACCGCGAAGGGTACGGGTACTACTTTAAATACAGGTAGAGTTCGAGTTTTATTATTTAATTCGACTTCAACTTTGAATTCGAGTCATTTTTTGGGGTAGAGTCCGAGTAATATTCGGGTTTGAATTTCCTCTAGATTATGATTTCGAGTTGACATCGTATCTAGTATAAGTTCGTATTTAAATGTTCTATCTGTCGCGGATCAAGAGCTTTTGCTCGGTATTCCGAAAAGAAGGCGTAGGTAATGCGATCCAAAAAAAAAAGTTTAATTTTAACAGTTACCCGAACTTTAATTTCAATTCTCTCTCGATGCATGGCCACACTCATCCAAGCTTTAGGCACAAAAACATAGAAACTTATCTTAAACAGAACTTGTTTTTCATTAAATAAATGTAACTCGAACTTTGCCTGTAAATTTGACTCAAAGTAGTAGAACCATGCTTGCTAGTAGACCTTTTCAACATCTATCTACACCTACAGTTGAGCAACGACTACGACAGGTCAGAAGTGAGGGGTCGTCTCAAAAATTAAAATTGAAAATTCAGAATAAAGAAGAATATTAACTTTACGGGAAAAAAAGAAAAGAAAAAAACAAACAAAAAATAACAAAAAAATACCCCCAAAAAACAACGATCTCTGATCGACTAAAAGGGAATCAAATATGAAGACGAAGCATACTATCAAAATATAACATCATTTACTAAAATTTATACTGTGTGAAGTGCGTACAAATTACCAACATTTTCAGGACTTGGTACAGGTGCACACACATGCGACTGGGTTTTACTAGTATAGAAAACATTATTTTAAAAAAAAAATTTTTTTTAGAGGTAAACCATGATTTATTAATAGTTTTTCACATTTGTTAGTTGATACATCAAATACCGGTACCTAATCCCGGCCTCGTTAACCGTTAGTAGTATATAATAAATTTTGTTAGTACTTGTTAGTTTAATAATTTGTGTGTAAAACATACATTTATAAATTATATAATCTAACTGATTGTTAGTCAATTACAAAATAGAAAAAAATACAATATAAAGTATAGGAAAGATTATAAAACCGGCAAAGCTTTCTCAAGGAAAAGAGAAACAGAGACACAATATCTGACCCAGTGACAACAAAATAAAATATAGCAATGACAGTGTTAACGTTACATATAAAAACCAACGAGATTTGATGAACACGGACCCCTTTAAACTCCATAATGCAATGCTATGCGATATCCGCTTCTTGTAAGAAACTCTGAGATCATTTTCGAAAACTGGGGAATTCCTCTACAGACAATTATATGGGCCAAACAATAATTAAATTAGGGATAACCTAATTCATTGGAACCCCAACCCCTGCTTATCACTGTCCAAAAAGAATTTGCAATGAAAAAGCGCTATAGTTACTAGCGTGTTGAATTATAAATTCAATAGGCAGGTAAGCGTATGTATTGCTTAAATGTTGATACATTGGAACGTTAACGAGAGGCCAATTACCTTCCCCCTATTCATGAAGGAAAAACATCAACTTTAACTAGGTGTATCTTGAAGCAGCTTAGTCTTTCGTTGATAAAAATGGCGATGTGATCTTTTCCTTCGACTTTTGAAATCAATGCAATATGTTTTCACCCCTCCCGAAATTGAATATGAACATCAGGTATTGAATATGACTGTACTTCGGGTATTAAATATGTACATCGGGTAAGGATAAGGTCGTAAGGTAAAACACTAACTCGACCGTGTTTACAAGTGTGTAACAGACGGACCAACAGTCCAGTAATTATGCTTCATAAATTCTCAGAAATCCTCAGAATTTTACAGATACACATCAATCGTTATTGGCATGCGGCATTATTATAGAATTAAGAGAAAGCTGATAATGCAGGATGTGGAATAATTACAGTAATTTTTAAATCAATTCTGCGTGAAATGTCGTGTAAATACATGTACATGTAATATCAATATTATATGATAGAGAAATACATGTATTTACTTTTTTTCATACATCTGATGTAGCTATATATAACCGCCAAATTGAATTTATATACGTAATGATAATCAGACGTTTTTTTTTGTATTTGAGACGTCCCCTTCATTTTACCTGTAAACTGTAGGTGTCGTTAGTCGGTGTCGAAAGTTGTTGAAAATGTCTACTTATATGTTCAAACAGAGGATTTCAACGGTAGATATAAATATTTTTGGAATTCGAGGTCAGAAGCTGTTTTTTTAGGTTATTACTTTTCATGCAAGAAATCTTAAACAAAAAAAAAAACAAAATCTTAAAGACATTATGGTTGTTTTATTGAAACTACGACCTACTATTGATGGTTGTATCAGTTGTCAAATAGTATTATTTTGATTTTCTGGAGCTATATAGTCAATTGTTTTGTAGGACATCCCATTTTTATGGACTAAAATAAGGATTATATAAATTAAAATGATTGTTGTCATAAACATTGATAGCAATCGCCACACTCCGTGTTTTTAAAAGTCTGGCCATTTTCGGGACAATTCTATTTTCTTTTGAATACAAATAATAATCTTCATTGCAAAACCAGTTGATTGTCATTTCTCCCCTTAGTCATCTGGGACAACATCCCTAATGCGCCTCGAAATGAAGAACTCAAAAGTCACGTGTAAAGAAAAAATCTCTGTGTAGTGATATTGGACAAGTCATGTTTCTATTTTTAACAAATGACTGAACTTAATTATTTGTGGGGATTAGGAAAGTAGAGGAACATAGAATAAATGTGTAAAAACTATGGAGCTATTGAATGTGTTCAAAGTATTAAATTTTCAAAGAACTTATTGTGTTAAAAAGGGGATATTTTACCACAAGGAGCCGCATCACAAAAGGATGTTCGGGGTTTGCTAATTTAAGGAAAAAGTAATCTCACTTCGTAACCCCGAAAATTTAACCATATATGTGAAAATGTCACAGCTTCGAAACGACCTATCATACATATCCAAGTTTACAATATGGACTGAGCTACAGGATAAAACGTTACCATTACGGACTATGTAAAAACAATTAAAGATATTGAGCCCATTTACAAACAGATTACTCAGAAGTTTTCAGAGTGATCTATGGATGATTTTACCTTGTACACCCGGGAAAATTGTGAAAATGTTGGTTAGTATTTTTTTATTTATACTTAGATATACCAGATCATTTTAGATAACCATTATAGATAGTTACCAGCAAATACTCAATGAAACTTTCGCTTTAAAATGCGTTACTGGCACGGGGCTGAACACTTTTTTTAGGCACAATTCTAACTTTGTTTACACCCCCAAGAGATCCGAAAGGAATTTGTTTATGAATTGAAAAAGGCATGAACTAACATAATTGTTTTAGCTGTAAGTAAATATGACACAATACAGTCTTTGTTATGTAATTATCACTCCGGTTTACAGGAATAACTGATAATCAAGGGAGATAACCCACTACATACGAGTAAAGTGAAATACATCAACACGTGTGCTTTTATCCAATAATTTGACCCATGGTCAGTAGATATCATATGCAAATAAACAGAAAATCATGAATTACTATTTGTTATGCACACTAGCAAATCACAAGATATTGTTTTTTCTCAGTGAAAAAGGGGGAGGTTCAACAAAACTTTTGAAAACAATATTGCTGCACCTTTTCAACTATTAAGCTATAGCTAGTTAGCTAGCACTCGTTGCTGCTAATATAAAAGATTTAAATGAAGGTTGATAAGCCACAAGGGGGAATCATTTTTCTTTCTTTGCGATAAAACTTTCAAGAATTAGATTTTTGCTCTCCCAATAATACTTATGTATCTAAAGCAAATAATAACACAGCCTGAGTAATTTTTTTGTTTCATTTCAGTTCCAGACATATCATTACTTTTTAACCTGAGATGGCAAACTAGAGGTTTTAAAATGTCCTGAATAAATGGTTAGCATTTTGTTTTATTTGGCAAGCTCTAAATTGTCTATTTATGGTTTTTAATTCAAATTACAGTCGGTATGTTAAAAATATACTAATATGAAAACTGTTGCTATGGTCTTGGTATTAAATGAAAATGCTTGGTTACTGATGCGACTCCATAAATGTATTTCAAGTTAAACCTTGCGGAAACTGTTCTTCGTGTAACACTGCAAAAGTATAATTAGCATTATTTGATATGTCGTTAGTTAATGACGCCATATTACGTGTGATGTCACAATGTTTCCTTTAAAACCTCATGCCGATATCTCACTGATAAAAGATTTTCACTGAAATACATGTAAAAAACATTTTTTCTCAAATAGAATTATGTGAAAGAACAAGTTTTGAAAATATGAACTTCATTGCACTCTTATTATATGATTCAAATGACTTTTACAGTATAGTTTATAGTGGTTTCTACAGTATAACATACCAGGTTTCCACTGGCTAGAATAATTAAGCATTTTGGTGTTTTTTTATAAAAAAATCTTCATTTTTGCATAATTTCTCTGTCAACATGCATTTTTAGGCACCAGAAAATGTTATTGAATGCTTAACAGGGTCTGTGTGTTGTAATTTAAGGTTACATTTAGCTGTTTTGTCCTTCTCTTGACTAGTGAAGGTATACTGGAAGAAATTAATTATGCATACACTTTGTATTAAAAATAAATAAATATAGCGATAAAAGTGTCATTACCTTATAGTGCTGAAACAACTTTATTTTTTTTTCAGAAATGGACAAAAATACACAGATTTATTCAGAATGTCATACCGATGAAGATCACATAAAAATATTTGGAAAAATCAGAACTATGAATTGCAATATGGGACGACGTCCATAATGCGTCTCGAAATGAGGAACTCAAAAGTCACGTGTAAAGAAAAAATCTCTGTGTAGTGATATTGGACATGTTTCTATTTTAAACAAATGACTGAACTTAATTATTTGTGGTGATTAGGAAAGTAGAGGAACATAGAATAATCTCACTTCGTACCCCGAAAATTTAACCACATATATGAAAATGTCACAGCTTCGAAACGAGCTATCAGACATATCCAAGTTTACGATCTGGACTGAGCTACAGGATAAAACGTTACCATTACCGCCTATGTAAAAACAATTAAAGATATTGAGCCATATAACTGCTACATTTCCATGGTATCTATGAATCGCTGATCATCAAACATTTTTCCTGATAAAAGAAAATACAGAAAAGCGCGTCGGACGCCTGATATTTATAAACTTTTGACGACAATGCTAGAGATAAATAAATCAAAAGGGACAAACAGGGTTGACAAATGACATTGAAATAGTTGCTTTTCTACTAAACAATATGCAACACAAAAAAACGAAACCTAAAAGACATGGGTTGAATCGGATGTTATTTATGAATGTTACACCCTAATGTTACAGTGTATTAAAAAAATCTACCAAAACAAGTTTGCAGTCGTTATTAACATATATTTGTAAACATCTGTCCGAAGTAAGCAGCCGCTCTATTTCATAAGTCTATTGTTAATTATTTGGGTTTGCTGAATGCTATTCAACCAAAAAATTAATTCATTGAAAATATATGAAATTAGATTTTTATCTTTACATCTTTGGCGTATAATTTCCTTGTATTTGTAGTTGTCGTGATCTATTTCTGAAAACAGGCACGGTACACGTGATACAATATTTTTTTTTTTAAATGTATGTGTCGAACAGGTCAAGTAAGACAGTAAAGATATTGTAGACCCACGTGTTTATTTTTATATAACTTTATAGTTTCATATATCTGATAGAGACAATTTGTGTTTCAATAAATTACAAAACGTTACTATGAATCGATACATTATTTGTTAAGAGTACTGCTATGAAACAGTTAAAATCTTTACCAGAGCTGCTAAAGTAAAAAAAATATGAGAGAAACTTATGTTATGTGTTTCGGTAATAACTTCAGGTTCAATGATTGTTTTCACAATTAAAAGTTACTTTGAGACCATGCTATTAATTTCAGATTGATTGTCATTGTGACACAATAAATACACTATTTAATATAATGGTGAAAATAACCTAAAGAACGAAATATCAATACTTAACTCATATGTCAGTCACAAACTATGCATACTAAATCACATTAGTTTTATGTTCTGAAACCTGACTAGTCCACCAATGTCTAAATCATTATTGTCTACATTAAACTGAAAAGCGTTATACATTTATCACAGCAGTATTAAAAAATCTACTTCAATCAGATTGCCGTGAATCTTGGGCATGAATAAAAGCGTAGATGCACGATAATTGACTGAAAAGGATAGAACTGCAGTTGCTGCCGTCATCTTAAATTCTAACATGACGTCCTTCAAACGCTTTGAGTACACACCCCTGGTAAATATGAATATATTGCTAGGGCTGTTTCTATTGTACCCCCACGTCATATGAATTTTAATGAATGAGCTATCCGACGTCATAGAACAACGACGTCAGAATATAAGCATTTTACGGGAAAATACACGCTTGTGAAACCGAAAATCATCACAACAAGAAAACGTAAAAAAATGATGCTTGAATGTGATATAAGCCAACATTTTTTTAAACATTTGAGTAAATTATCATTAAATTCACCCAAAACTATCTAAATACATTATTGTAAACAGTTTAAGCATGTCACTTATTCAGTTTGTTCCATTCTTTTACGCGAATTGAATGGTGCGTTTATTTATGGGAACGGCAAATATCAGCCTCCACCTAGAGCGCTTTGATCCAAAAGAATTGCCGTACTTGTCCTATTAGAATCGAAATAATTCATAGGGGCTTGAATATATCTATATTTTATCACGGCTGGTCCCTTTATGCCGATATATTACCCCTCGCTTTCGCTCAGGGTAAAATATTTGTCAGAAAGGGTCAACCCGTGGTAAAATCACGATATATTCAAGCCCCTATGAATTATTTCTTAAATAAACTATAATATGTTTGTTTTTTTAAGGAGTTTTACCAGCACACACGAACATTTTGCTTTCGAAGCATCAGAAAAACTTTAACTAATTCATATTTAATTCCGCTATGCTTCCAATCTTTTTCTGCATTCTTTTTTTAGAACGGGATTGGTGTGCGGTGTGTCTAAGTGCAGACAATTAGCTAAATAAAAAAATTGTGTCAAGTATGTATGTGTTAGTAAATTGATACGTGTTTTTTGTTAAATTGTATGCTTAAGTGATCATTATTGAAATAGGGTTTTCGGCGAAATGAAACACAAGCCAAATCAGAAAAGCTTCCTGTTTGATAATGCATTCATAATCTAGTTTTTCCTGATGTCAGGTATGTTTTTTGTCAGTTATGTTCAATACAAAAATGTGTTCTGTGTAGCTTCAGTTTGATTTTCTTTTTATTCGTAAATACTTTTACAATGTAGTTTTTTTAGTATTTTAGTGTGTGAGTATTTTTTTTTGCGTCATTATGATTATACTAGTACTATTCATATGCAAAAGGGAATACGTGTTTTTGAGATGATTGGGCTCTCACAAACATGTTTAATGATGCTGCACAATAACTATGTCCGAATCAGTCACCTATAGTTGTTTGGATCCGCTTAATGAGGACTAAATTTGATAACTGTCACCTTAGCAATTACATGAATCTTCTTATGTTATATACCTCTATGAGACAGAAACAAATCAGCACAAAAACGAAACGCAACAAACAGATCAGCGGTCTTCAACAATGAACATATATATCTGCTTTATATTTTTAATCTTCTGAGTAAGAATAGAAAAAACGATTTATTTTCGCCCTTTTATAAAGACTATGGTTTTTCGACCTTTTTTATGATTTCATACGTGTCGCCACTCCTTCTTCATTGACAAATTTGTATAAAAGTGGAACATGTGGTAAATGAACAAGTTAAAAATGTTTCAGCAAACAAATGTGTGTGCGTAGCATAGGGCCACTGTTTCACGATTTTCGCATAAATTATGCCGTCATTTATGACAAAATTGGTGATTACATGTTTAACTGAAACAACTTGACATATTGTCGCTTATTTTCATTAAATTTTTTAACATTTCTACAGTGCAATAACTTCAGTGTTTAAGGCCAAAATAAAAAGGTTTTGAACCAAATCTTTATTCAGGGACGGATTGGACAAACCTTTTGTGCAATACTTTTATTATTTGGATCTCTGTACTCAGTTTACCTTCCTGCCGACGTCAATTTATTCTTCAATAATTACCAAAAATCAGCAAAAAGACAAAAAAAAAGTCATTGTTTAACAAGAAGATTGCCCTTTTATATTGAATTTTATAAAAACCGATGATATAAAGATGTTTGTTTGTCGAATTGCATTATAAAAATGTATAAACTATTAAAACTATTTAAAGAGTTGAAATAATTAAAATAATACTAGTGTGACATATTCATGATATTTTACGATCATTATAAGGTTTCCTATTCTGCACGACGTTATAAATGGTAATGTCATCGAACAAAAAAGAAGTACGATTAAGTTTTTTTTTATAGATTTTGTCCTCTTTTCTCTGGAAATATAATGCTACATATATAACTGTGAACAGTTAATAATAATTTTGTCACAATGTATATCGTATGAACTTTAAATGTGCAGTGTAATGATTTGAAGATTCTTCCCTATTTTGAAAATTAAATTTAATAAACATTTTAAGGTCAACTGTTTTACCTGTATTTAGCCTTCATAAACCATCAATAGATACGTAATATCTTTTTTAAAAGACTGACTGTATTTTGTTTCAATTAATAATGCATATATGAGGTTTTTTTGTGTAAAAACATAGTGATACATTTACAATATAAAGTGACAAAGATTGGAAAAAAGTATATAAAATGGACAAATGAAGATTAAGTTTTCTTTAAGATGACACACTATTAGAATTTTTGTGTAACTGTCCTTATCTATAAATAACAAACAAATATAGGAGTAAATCGTGTTCTATTTACAATGTTCAATCTACACTTTATGTTTCTGCCCGGCTGGACAAAAATTAGGATACTAAATATTCGTAAATTTGACATATATAAAATTGCCGATGTGTTTTTCACAGACTCGAAGAAAATAACTCTCTGCAACTTACGGTAAGGGTTTGATTTCAGTCGTTGCCGTTAATTATTCTGTGTTGTATTTGTTTTCTGTTGATTTATTTACTATTTCACAGAACGTTTCTTTTCCTGATCGAATGTTTTCTATTCATTTAGTTCGAATTGGGACTTTTATAGCTACAATATAGTTCGTTTGTCTACCTTATTTCAGCCTTCTCGTTCAGTGGCACATTATTGTTTGAATCCAAGTAGATGGGTCTTTTTACCAATCATATCATATCTATTCATTTTATAGTAAAAGGAGAGAACATTTTGCTGTTAAAGTTGCACGAAATTTTTAACTTATTTGTCTGTCTTTTGATCGTAAGATTATTATGGTATACTGCAATAATCAAAGTTTTTTTTTCCAATATATTTCAATAGCTGTCCGATTTCCATTTTCTTTCCGCTATTTAAAAGATGCGCGCATATAAATTAAAATTATCCTTCCAAGTATATGTATACTGTTTGAAATTGTATGGCAATATCATTTTTTAATAACATACAAATATTTTCTTGAGAATTGGACCATTCCAGTTAATTTCTGACAGGTGGTGATGGATGGGGAGATTTTTGTTCATACCTATCAGAAAAAATCCGTCATGAAAAAATACCTATCAGATCTATAAATTAAGACCTATCAGATGTAGAGTTTCTGTTCATATTGGTTGGATGGAATTTCATGGGGAAAATTGACCTATCAGAATTTTTACTGCAAGGATTGTACCCATCAGAATGTTAAATCCAATACCAGGTAATGCATAATACGAAACTGTCTACATTCCAAAGCACCCCTAATATATGAAATAGGTATTTTTTGTAACCCCTAAGATGTAATTATATTTAATTATTTACTGTTGCAAGACCCCTCAGAAATTGTTGCGTAAAAGTGTACCTGTCAGATGAAAAAACACAAAATATTTTTTGGCCCGAAAAACGTTTTTGTGACCCCTAACGAAACAGTGATCAACATCATTTTTTTGTATATCTTTCATGATCAAAGTGTGACATATGTTGTCATATCCTTTGTTAAACTAACACAGAATAATACAGTTTCACAAGTCAATCAAATGAGAACAATTTGTTGGTTTCTATGAACAACGGTTACCATGGCAACAGGACATGAAGTTAGCAAATTCAAGTTTTTGCATTGTTTTGATGTGAAAGAGTTACAACCTAACAGACAATAGCAGATCCAATACCATGATACACATGGCTTCTATGTAAATGTAAACAAATATTATGATACATTGTAATGCAGCTTATATTAGCATTACTGTGGTCTTAAATGAGCAAAATAAATTACTCAGATGTAAGGGAAAATCACAAAATATATATTTTTTTTTTAATTATCGATTCATAGATAACAGTCATGCAAGTAAATGGATTAAAAAAGACTTTGTCACCTTTTCCTCAATGAATGATTTAAGTTGGGTGAAGCATAATGATAATACATTATATATTTCAGTTGTCATAGTAACATAACCAAAAAATGATGAAATAATAACTTTTTCAAAGGTTTTTCAACTTTCTTTATTTTGAATGCCTCAATAATCAAGCAAACATATAACTGTCATATTTACAAATATGAAATAGTTTACTCCTCTGATTTAGTAAAGTACTGATTGATATTAGTCATAGCATTACTAGAGTTCACTTTGTTCTCTGTCAAAATTGGCAATCCTTCCATATTGAATAGTACGTGTTGCTCCCGGTCAGATATATCATATAATCGGTCGTCCCACTGTCTATATCACTCTGTTCAGCTCTTAATATTATTCCGTATCATGTCTTTGTGACGTCAAATACGTTGACCCGGCCTTAATAACTTTGACCCGGACATATCAGCGACGTCATAATGTTTGAACCGACGTTAATAACTTTGACCCGAACTTATCAAGTCATCTTTTGTGTGCTGGTGAAACAAAGAAAACACTTCTGAAACACGCAAAAATAGCCCGATAAATCGATTATCAGATTATCTGCATATTGATATTGTAAAATATCAGCTGCTTGACATTATATGAAGGCTTTTTGATCTCGTTCGCTACGCTCACTCGACAAAAAGCTTCATACTATGTCTCGCAGCTGATATTTTACAATATCAACATGCAGATAACCTGATAATCGGTACTTACTATTAGTGGTAATTCTTTTCTTTTAAAATCTTGGTTTTCTGGTTACCTGTTTGCCTCTCTAATTTCTTATTCATACTTTCCTAATTTTTCGGCGTAAATTTTCCTTGAGAACATTCTGATGCTGCATTTACCTGAAAGTTTAATATATTTATTTGTAATAAAAAGGTGTAATATATACTAATAAACTACTAAATCTATATAATATTTCAGTCAGTGCAAAATTAATCCAATCATGCATTACAACATCCATTTAAAAAGATTATATTATACCTGACTAACAAAGGTACTCATTAAGAGTTTTAATATATGATATATGACCAGGTTTTCGAAGTGATTGCAATAATAATGTAAGCTGATGGGTATGCATTTTATATTGCTTCTGCATATGATGGACATCCTTTTTAGTAGTTTTTGTTTTGTGTACAATGGCAATTTGGAATGCAATAATTGACAATATATATGATATAGTGAGCATTATAGTGTCCAATGCAAATTCAAGGTATATATGCATATTCAATAGGTGTGACCTTTACCTTTTATCTTAAATCAATACAGTTGAACTGTTCTTTTTGGTATGGATTTACATATACAGCATGTGACCAAGTTTAAAATAAACATAAGTTATCTACATCACATAGTTATCTTCATTGTCATAATTGTGGCATATAAGAATCAGTGGCAGTCTTGATAATATACTTTGTATTTAAATTATAAAATAAAGTACAAATCAATAGTGTAAAATGTGGATCACTGTGACCTTCTTTTGCCTGGAAGCTGAGTTACTAACTGAGACTCTGAGAGTGTATATATAAGTTTGCATGATCTGACACATTTTAGTTGCTGAGATATACATTTATTGTATATAACATTGGATGTTTAATGTAACCAATGTCAGTGAAGTGGAACATGTAGGTCAGTGACATCTGTGAACAAGTTTACATGATCCTACATTTTATAGTTGAGTCTAATAAATATATTGTCCAAAAAGAAATGTTATAAATGCCTGCAAAACACCATTATCAGATTAAAAAGTCTCAAATGAAACCTAAGTTTTTTTCTCAAAGGTAACTACATGTAGTTATCCTAAAATGTATGTATTTACCATTGACAACCATCCTTCATTTTTATGCAAAACTGCTGCTAATAACCTGCTGTTAAACACCCCCCCCCCCCTTTTCTTGATTTTCTTTTTTGCCTTCATGCATTATCCACCATTTTACACATCATTCTATGCGTTTTTAAATGACTTAATATGTAAGGTATCAGACCACTTGGTCTCTGATCATATGCAGAAGATGACTTAATATATATATATGATGATTTATAAAGTAAAGAAAACTAATAGTTAAGAGTATGTAAAACATTATTTTAATGAATGAATCATTGTGACTGCATTTGTTTACTTTTTCAATTCTAATTTTATTGATGGTTATATAATTGCTACCAAATAAGTATTTACAAAATAATCCTCCCCTTTTGGATGCAAAACTAAAAAGCCCCTTATGTATAGATGTCTTTGTGTTCATTGCAAAAATGATAACTTCCAGGGGCAAAATTCCAGAAAAATTACGAAAATAAAAAAGAAGATGTGGTATGATTGCCAATGAGACAACTATCCACAAAAGACCAAAATGACACAAACATTAACAATTATAGGTCACCGTACGGCTTTCAACAATGAGAAAAGCTCATACCGCATACATTCAGTTATAAAAGGCCCCGATAAGACAATGTAAAACAATTCAAGCGAGAAAACAAACAGCCTTATTTATGTAAAACAATTAACGAAAAACAAATATGTAACATATAAACAAACGACAACCACTGAATTACAGGCTCCTGACTTTGGACAGGCACATACATAAATATTGTGGCGGGGTTAAACATGTAAGGGGGGGTCCCAACCCTCCCCCTAACCTGGGACAGTGGTATAACAGTACAACATAAGTACGAACTATAAAAATCAGTTTAAAAAAGCTCAACTCATCAGATAGACAAAAAATAGAAGTGGACGTGGCCGGGTACTTATACATCCCGACACAAAAAGACACAATGAACATATCTGAGAGTACTCGCAGTTATCTGACAGCTAGTTCAAAGCCTTTAACAACTAATAAAAACATCTTGCCTCTAAGACTAAGCCATCAATCCGTGCACATCCGACATACAATGGATTTAGTGTAAAGACGTCATAAACAGCCAGAGAAAAAAATGACCTTGAGCAATGCCAAGTTACAGGTATCGACAGATTGTAGATCCATGAAAATGTATATGTATATAACATACTAGTAATATTTAGTTAGCTTTTAATCTACTTATAACAAAGTCAATATTTATACCAATAAAAACATAATTCAATGATCTTATCACAGTGTTGAATAGGAAACCTTTAAGAATAAGTTTATTTAAAGGAGCAACAAGTTTATATGGATCATTTCTAAATTTTCGGGCACGGTTAACAACATTTCCGTAAAAATGAGGATGTGCTATCCCGTTTGAAATAAGTTTTCTACAGGTACAACCAAACTTCAAAACCAAATCTTTATATCTATGGAAAAATTTAGTAAAAGTTTTAAATAATTTATGGTAACGATATCTCTGGTTTAATAATTTACAAGTAATACACAGGTTGCGTTCGTCAAAAACGTCACAACAGACACGGGCATAGCGAACAAGTTGTGAAATATAAACACCGTAAGATGGTGCCAAAAGAACATCACCATCTAAAAATGGAAAATTAACAATAGGGAACGAAAAATCGTCTCTTTTGTCGTAAATTTTAGTGTAGTCAGTCCAGCTTCATAAAATATGTTGGCAGCACTTCCCATCAAAATAAAACTTTTTAAAACCACATAAACCCCAGACCATAATAGAGGGGAATTGAAGAAAGAAAAAAAGAGGTGTTGGGCAGGTTCATTTATTCAAGACAAAAAACAATACACCTTCTCCACCCAGTAAAATGTGTAAAGAGAATATATCATAAAGACAAAATTGAACTCTCTTACCATGTGTATATATGTGGTCGTATTTCCGTTCACAGACAGTATCCGCAGGGGACAGTTTTACATCTTAACGAACATATTCTGCGTTAGGTGATCAGCCAGAGCTAGCTGTCAACCTTCTTTCCAAGTTTCGTCAAACGACAGATCACTGTCTGTGATCGGACGCCGAATTTCTCCAACTTCCACAAACTTATATCATATGATCTTATAAGTTGTGAATCATTTAAGACTGTGTGAACTTTCAGGCTGAAGCTATTCATATTCTTTATTTTAAAAGAACGCATGCATTTATACTTTATGATAAACCTTCCTTTCTTCTGAGCGATGAGCTGTAACTTGGAAGTTGTTTACACACGTTGTCAACAGACGACATCGGAACTGTTACCATGACTAAGATATACAGGCGATATATCCTAATTTTTTTAACGGGAACCAGTTTTACATCAGTAAAATGTTGTTATCTCCCTTAGTATCGGAAGTCACCTAAATACTCATCAACAATCTGCATAAACTTGTATCACGCTTCACAGTATTGACAAAGATTTTATTATCTAATCAACTTATCCTAATAAGTTGCATACAGTGTCTGTGTCCAGTCGTCCTGGTGTATTCATCGTGGGTCTTTTTTCTGTTAAAGATTTCTGAGATCTGTCGGTTTTTTAACTGTGTTAGTTGTTATGATTATCTGTTTGTTATCCAAAGACATGGCGCGAACGAACTGACCGAACGTTCTCTTCCAGTATCGTTTTCCATTTAACAATTGTTGCAAAACTCCATGAAACCAAATAGAAACGGAACACACATTTAAATAGTTATAACTAAACGTTTACGGTAAAATATACTCTTTACATGAAATTACCAAAACAGTACAAGGTCGGTTTAATGTGAACGTCCTTAATCACTCCGTGTTATCTACGTTTCAATAGTGTTTTAACATAATAATAAGTAGAATACTTCCTGTTTAATATTTAGTTTTGTTTTCAGTAAACAAAGGTTTTCTTTTTTTTTGTCAAATTGAAAGAAAAAGAAATATTTGTTTCTAAGATCGTTTGAAAAAAAGGTAGTAGTTAATTATTAAGAGATTCCTAGTATAAAATTGCAAGGTTATTAAACAATTCTTGTAGATTTTAGTCTCTTTTTAGTTTGTTGATGTACTGCGTGCATCGTCCTGATAATACCTTGACATACGTGTGAAATTGTTTATATCTTAATAACAACTCATTCGTCTATCGCAGAAAATATTAATATAAAAATACTTATAAAAATGATTATGATTATTATTATTATCATTATTATAATTATTATTATTGCAAAGCAATATAATATTTTCCACAGAAAGTAACCAGAAGATAGTGTGCAATATATTCAAATATTGCACTAGTGCATTAAATCTTCAAAATTCATGACGTCCTCCACGACAAAATCTTGGTCTAAACAAATTTTTACTTTCAAATATTATATTGCTAAACAATAAAAGGGTTATTGCATTAATATTTGGGAATATTGTCCCTCGCAGAACATATTTTGCACTAGTAAGCTCGTGCAACAAAAATTCTACTCGGGAGAATATTCCCCAATATTCCTGCAATAACCCTCTATTATTATTATTATTATTATTATTATTATTATTATTATTATTATTATTATTATTATTATTATTATTATTATTATTATTATTATTATTATTATTATTACCCATTCAGTTTATATAATATTATATTGGTTATGCAATGTATCTTTTCTACATTATAACATTTCATTGTAAATTAAACCTTACATGTATAAATATTTAACAAGGTTTTTTTATAAATATTTTAGCACTGTGTTTGGGATGTTAGATGACACATCGGCTTAACATGTTATCAGTGTTACTTATCCACACTGCTGTTATTTTGGTAGTTTCCGCTCAACGTAAGTCATATGAAAGAGAACGACTTTTTACTAAGGAACATTTCATTGAAAAGATTTACAATTATTGCAAACATTGTTGAGGGTCCATGTGACGTTAAAAAGATCGATATTTCAATACGTTTACATTTTGAAAGTTTTGTACTTGTAACGACTTACCAAATTATATTATTTTGAAAGTGTAAAAAACTTGTTGAGACAGACACTCTAATTCTTAATGGTATAATTTCATATAATTCATTTTCTAACAGGACACATTTAATGATATTTTATAATTATTTGATGTTGGTATTCATTTTCAGCTCACATGGCTGAAAGGGTCAAGTGAGCTTTTCAAATCACTAGGCGTCCGTCGTTTGTCGTCGTCGTCGTCCGTAGTCGTTGATGTTAAATTTTACCAAAATCGTCTCCTCTAAAATTACTGGGCCAAATTTAACTAAACTTGGCCACAATCATCGTTGGGGAATTATGTTGTTATGGCTAAAAGTAGAACGTAGAGGTTAAATGTAGATTTAAGCTTAAATCTCTGAAACCGAAGCATTTAGAGCAAATCTGATTTCAAGTAAAATAATTAATCAGGTCAACATCTATCTGTCGTGAAAACTTCAAACGTATCGGACAACCCGTTATTGGGTTGCTGTCCCTGAAATGGTAACTTTAAGGAAATTTTGCAGTTTGTTGTTTAATATCTTGAATAGTATTATAAAGATAAACAGTAAACAGCAATAATGTTCAGCAAAGTAATATCTACAAATAAGTCAACATGGCCAAAATGACCAGTTGACCCCTTAAGGAGTTATTGTCCTTTATAGTAAATGTTTTACTTTTTTTGTAAATTTTGGTACTCTAACAAAAAATCTCCTCTGAAACTACTAAGACAAATGTAACAAAACTTAGTCACAATTATTATTAGGGTATCTAGTTAAAAAATGTGTCCGATGAACATTCCTGCCAACATGCCTGACATAGCTAAAAATAGAAATGCAGTTTTTGGCGTATATCTCTGAAACTACAGCATTTAGAGAAAAATTTGAACAGATGAACATGTTCATTAGGTTGAAATATATATGTCTTGCAATTTTCATATGAATTAGACAAACTGTTGTTAGCTTGTTGCCCCTGAATTAGTAATTTTAAAGAAATTTTGTTGAAATTTTGGCTATTATTTGGAATAATATTATAGATAGAGATAATTTGTAAACAGCAATAATGTTCAGTAAGATTTACAAATAAGTCATCATGACCAAGATGGTCAATTGACCCAATCAGGACTAATTGCCCTTTTAAGTCAATATTTCCCTTAATTTTTGTATCCTTTTACAAAAGTCTTCTCCTGAATCAACTGAGACAAATTTAAATAAACTTGGCCACACATAAGCATTAGCTAATAAGGGTATTTAGTCTTTAAAGATATGTCCCATGATCCTGCCTGCCAATCAACATTGCAGACATGGCTAAAAACAGAACATGGGGGATGCAGTTTTTGACTTGCATCTATTAAACTAGAGCAAAAGTATAACGGTTGCATTATTGTATGCATCAATTAAATGTAAAAAAAATATCATGTAAGCGACACAGGCTCATTGGAGCCTCTGGCATTTCCAGTTCAATGTTGATATTATATCAAATATATATCAACTTTTATTTAGGTACATGTACGAACATGAGTATATTCATGTGTTTATCTTGATTTGTGTATTTTATCTTCACCCCTTGCGACCGGCTACATTTGTGTAATTTCAATTTCAACATGAACATCTATAAAAGAGGAGTTATAGATACCAGATCTAGATCTAGAGGAACAGTCAAACTCATAAAGCAAAAAATAAATGACAACGCCATGGATAAAAAATTAAAAAACAAACAGACAAATAATAGTACAAAAGACACAACCTAGTAAAACGAGATATGTAGTATACCTCGATGAATCAGCAGACAAGCAACAACAAATAACCAAATTAAGGTCAAAATATTCAATGTTTTTTTTTAAAAGTCTGATTAGAAAAAGTTATTGGTTTAAATTTAAAATGTTTTAAATGTGTATAAAAACATGATATAGGATGATACACAATGTGACAGCTATCAATAAGAGACCACAGGACACAGACACTAGCAAATATAGGTCACCGTACGGCTTTTATCAAAGCCCAAACCGCACAGTCAGCTATAAAGGGCCCCGAAATGACAAATGTAAAACAATTTTTCTAAAGAGAAAACTAACGGCCTAATTTATAAAAAATGGTGTCATGTTTTGCAACCTACGTCTTGATCCTATGGCCAGTACGTTTTTTGTTTGTAGACTGTCGTTGTTGTTTAATTAGTTTATAATAATTAACATTATAAACAATGTATTAAATAAAACTGGAAATCAACGTCAATTTTAGAAAACCTCCATTTCTTCTTACCTCTTAATTTCATGGTGTTAGTTCAATTATTTTTTAATTTGATGAAATTACCTATTTTTTCTGTTTAGTTGTTTTTTTTTCATATTCAACCTATTAATTATGTTTTACATACATATTGTGCATTATAACTTACCTTAAGAAATACATTGCAAAAACTTGATAGTATGACTAAACCTTTTTATGATTTGTAAACATGAAAACTTACAAATTTAGCTTACTCCATTCATGCATGGACGAAGGTAACTAACGTTAACCTATTCCATGCATGCATGGACTAACACAACAGACTTAGTCCATGCATGCATGGACGAAGGCAACTAACCCTAACTTAGTCCATGCATGCATGGACTAACACAACAGACTTAGTCCATGCATGCATGGACGAAGGCAACTAAGACTATCTTAGTCCATGCTTGCATAGACGAAGGCAACTAAAGTTAAATTTTTTAAAGTTAAAAAATTTATAAATGCAAAATATGACAAAATTTTTTTTCAAAAATTAAAAAAAAAAAATTAAATGTTAATTTTTTTTTCTCTTTAAAATTTGATAATACCAAAAAAAAAATAAAAAAAAAAATAAAAAATTTAAAAAAATATTTTTTAAAAAATTCTGAAAAAAAAGTTTAAATTTCATTTTTTTTCAAAACTAAATAAATAGAAGAAAAAAATGGTTTATTTTTACTGTTTATTGCTATTTTGTGCTACTCGCTTGAGATGGAAAATTATCGCTAGAAACTAACCATGCACGTGGCGTTGCTAACGAAATTGACCGTAATTTCGTCGTCCATCTCAAGCGAGAAAATCAATCTTGTTGAGACGATCACCGATAATCTATAAGTATCATTACCACCAGATATAGGTACCTTTGGATATAAGTATAAATGCCACATGATAATATTCACGTCTGCCAAAAGATTTGAATGTGTTCACATTTCATTTCAATGGTAAAAACTCTTCACTGAACAGATCAGTTTGAGACGATCAGTTGGAGGTGATTTGTTAAACATAACCTAGACAGTAGCTGCAATTAGTTCCTGAAAGTTCCTAATCATTTAGTAGTGGTAAGTGTTATTTTAGTTTATTGTTATTATATCTGTAATCAACATGTTTTGTTGCACTATGATTTTTGTCTTAGTCTCAATAGCAGCTAACTTTTTGTATATATTGTACATGTACATGCAAGTCGTCAAAACATCAACCCAACAATGTGAGATCTGTAAATTTGCTTTCGCAAATTTTTTGTTCTTCCCATGCCGGGATTCTAACACATGCTACTGAGATATTGTGACACCGAATCTGTACAATTTTTAAACACCAGAGAAGAGCAGATGATTTTAAAGAAAAGCAATTGTGTGTAATCCAGCATTATATAAGATGTTTTTGTGTCTAATGTTATAGTGCAGTTTGAGCACTCAAAAACATGTTCATTATGTCCACTGGTTGTGTTTGGTTGCTGTCTGTCATATTAAACGGATTTCCTTTTTTTTGTTATTTCCCTAAATTTGTCTATTAGCTTTCTCTTTTGAAATTAAAAGAAAAAGTTCACAAATTAAGTGTGCTGGGCTTATTTTAATTAACCTTCATCAGAAACATACAAACAAAAATTTGAAAGCAAAGGATGTAGATACCATTATCTTGGGACTTAATAAGCCCATGTATAACGATCTTTAAATTAAGGCTTTTGCTCATTGTTGAAGACTTCAGGTGACCTGAACTTGTTTACATCAGTGCCCTACTATGCAGGGCTAGTAGTTGTCTCAATTGCAATCATTCCATGTATCCTTGCTTTTGTATCATGTAAAGACTTCAATTCTTCAATCATTTAAGTTAACACATTTTAATTTCAAAACATTCAACAGATATTTCCAAATAACAAATTTGTAAAAAACAGATATAATTGGTAACTGGTAATTATTTTACAGTCAATCTGTTTTTATATTTATCAAGAGGCATCATAATCATGTTCATTAAATTCTTTCCTTGTCAGACTGTTACTGATCTCAAAACCAATGAAAATTGCAAGTAGCTTTTAGTTTCTAGGAGTTCTATTTTGATAAGATGTGTAATTTTTCGTCATTCCTTTTGATGTTCTGTCATAATCAGTCAGACTATTTCACCAAGATGTTTTCAAATTCTGCTAGTACTTCAAAGTGCTCTTTTTTCAATAATAATCTGAAATATACAAAATCAACAGGTCAGTAACTTAATAATGTACAAACTTTAACATGTCAGATTAATATGATTAAGAAAATGATGTGCAGCGCAGCCTTGTTATTCGACTGACCAGATGGTGCATGTTTGGACATAATATTCAAGCTTGATAGACTGTCTGTATTTGGATTGTGATCAAAATTATAAGAAAAAAAATCCCCCTCCCCCAATTTTTTTTAACCCCCTTCAAGTAATTACCCCAAATTTTAATCCCAGCCTTTTCCTTTGTGGTAGGGTACCTTGCAGTACAATTTTAAAGACATCCATACACTTATCAAGATATTGTCTGGAAATTAGAACTAGGGGCTCTAAAGATCCTGTGTCGCTCACCTTGGTCTTTGTGAATATTAAACAAAGGAAGAGCATGAAGAAGATGGATTCATGACAAAACTGTGTTTTGGTGATGGTGATGTGTTTGTACATCTTACTTTACTGAACATTCTTGCTGCTTAAAATTATATCTATCTATAATGAACATGGCCCAGTAGTTTCAGTGGAAAATATTAGTAAAATTTACAAATTTTATGACAATTGTTAAAAATTGACTATAAAGGACAATAACTCCTTCGGGGGTCAATTGACCATTTCAGTCATGTTGACTTATTTGTCAATCTTACTTTGCTGAACATAATTGCTGTTTACAGTTTATATCAATCTATAATTATATTCAAGTGAAGATAATAACCAAAAACAGCAAAAATTCCTTAAAACTAACAAACCAGGGTCAGCAACCCAACAACAGGTTGTCCGACTCATCGGAAAATTTTACCCCAGATTTGCTCTAAATGCTTTGGGTATTGAGTTATAAGCCAAAAACTACATTTTACCCTTATGTTATAATTTTAGCCATGGCAGCCATCTTGGTTGGATGGCCGGGTAACCGGACACATTTTTCAAACAACATATCTCAAAGATGATTGTGGCCAAGTTTGGTTTGATTTGGCCCAGTAGTTTAAGAGGTGAAGATTTTTGTAAAAGATTACTAAGATTTACGAAAAAATGGTTAAAAATTGACTATAAAGGGCAATAACAAAAACAGCAAAATTTCCTTAAAATTACTAATTCAGGGGCAGCAATCCAACAACGGGTTATTAGATTTATCTGAAAATTTCAAGGCAGATAGAACTTGACCTGTTAAACAATTTTACCCAAGTCAGATTTTGCTCTAAATGCTTCGGTTTTGAGTTATAAGCCAAAAACTGCATTTTACCCCTATGTTCTATTTTTAGCCATGGTGGCCATCTTGGATGGTTGGCTGGGTCATCGGACACATCTTAAACTAAATTCAATTTGAAAACGAGTTCATGGACCCCTATTTTTCAAAACAGCAATTTGTTTCAATTTGCAGGGAGATTATGTGACCCAAATTTTATAAAAATGTAAATATAGAGGATTTTTTTAAATTTTGATAAACATGCAGCAAAAAAAAAATGTTCCTCAATTCTTGAACATTTGATAAATAAGTTATTTGGGAATAGAAAATGCATATTTTTTTAGGATACTTATAAACTACAGAAATTATCGATTATTTATCAAAAAACAATTCATGTTTATCTTTTATAACAAAAAAAATTATGTCTTTTTTTTACGGCCACATATCTGACATGTCTGAATTTTGACAAATATGACAAAATTTCGACCTCATTTTACTCAAAAAGTAGCACATGAAGGTATATTTTTTATTACATAATTATTTGATTTAATCAGGTAAAAAATAGCCTATATGCAAATTTTCACCAACTTGTAAATACAGGATCAAAACTGTATCGTATGCCCTTAAGAGAAATTCAGCCAATTGTTTAAGGACAAGGATAAAATATTGATTATTTGAACATGCTTTCAGTAACTGTTATAAATCTCAGATGTGTATTTCATGTGTTTTTGTTTTAGGATTATTTTATTGTGCTTTGACTCTGTATTGATCTAAGAATTAAGCCCTTTTCAAATGATTTTTATAGTTTGCTAGTTGAAATGTTGCACCACTGTCATAGGTTAGAAGGAGGGTTTCGTGCCAGCAACCATTTTTAATGTTTTACAAACTCCATGTGTCTGTCTCAATTCATGAGCTTGTAATTCAGTAGTGTGTTGCTGTATATCATAACAGTTTATCGTTCATTGTTTTGTTAATAAATCAGGCCCTAACTTGTTCATTGATAATTTCAAGGCCTTGACGTTGTATAGCTCATTGTTGAAGGGTGTACAATTACCTATGGTTGTTTATTTTTGTCTCACTGGTCTCTCATGGAGAGTTGTTTCATTAACAATGATACCACATCTTCTTATTTTCACAAAACATTTATATAAGTGTTGTACTGCGCTATACTTCACTTTAGGATCTGCAAACAAAATGGTACACAGTCCAAGTTCCTTTTCTCTTTGCTTCTTCAACATTATTTGTATTATGAATTTATCTGCAACATCTACAAGGAAAAATTGTTTTTATAAAAATGATAAATGTACTTAAATCTTATACAATGTACTTAATAAAAAAATAAAATAAAAATGGGGTCACCGTTCTGCCTTCGAAAGAAGCATACATTTTTGTTAGGGTACCTTTTTTCTGTTGAACTTATAGCAGAAATAGAGGTAATACCGAAATAAGAGAACTTAATTACAGAAATCGCTCAAATTTTACAATAGTTTAGGTTTAGTACAGCCTAATTGAAAATAATAATAAAAAATAAAGGTCACCGATGAGTTCCAAATATGGCATTTTTGTACCAAAGGGAGATAATTTTGAGCATTTTTAATGATCTGCATTTTACAATTCATCTGCAATGAGGCCATCAAAAATTGATTTTTTGAAATTATTTTTGTACCATATATGATAAAGTAACAACTACTTAAGGTAACAAATAAAATAGTGGAGCGGCGAATATTGAAAAAGTCGCTTATTTAACGATTTTAAATTACCTAAATACCTCATGGAATTTTAAGGTCTTAAATTGTTTATCGATTATTCAGCTTTAGAAAAATATTTGTCGTCAATATCAAATGTGGTACAAATGACGTTAAAAATAGCCTTAACTGACGTGAATATTCTCATGTGGCATTTCTACCTATATCCAAAGGTACCTATATCTGGTGGTGATGATACACAGTAATAGTTAACCGTTTGTTTCTTCTTCTTGTTTAATTTTGATAAAAAATGGAATTTAAACTTTTTTTTTCAGCATTTTGAAAAAAAATAATTTTGTAAATTTTTCATGTTTTTTTCATTTATTTTTATAAGAATTAAGGAATTAAGAAATATTTTGCATTTATAAATTTTTTAACTTTAAAAAGTTAACTTTTGTTGCCTTCGTCCATGCATGCATGGACTAAGTCTGTTGTGTTAGTCCATGCATGCATGGACTAAGTCAACGTTAGTTACCTTCGTCCATGCATTCATGGAGTAAGCTTAGTTTCTAAGTTTTCATGTTTACAAATCATGAAAAGGTTTAGTCATACTATCAAGTTTTTGCAATTTATGTCGTAAGGTAAGTTATAATGCACAATATGTCTGTAAAACATAATTAATAGGTTGAATATGAAAAAAACAACTAAACAGAAAAAAAAGGTAATTTCATCAAATTAAAAAAAAATTGAACTAACACCATGAAATTAAGAGGTAAGAAGAAATTGAGGTTTTTTAAACTTGATGTTGATTTCCAGTTTTATTTAATACCTTGTTTATAATGCAATGTTGACTACTGTACCCAATTTATGACATTTTTGACTATTATATATATTTGTTTTTTCCTACACAATGTTGGCATTATAATGGGATACGGTTTGACTTTCATAAAGGTAAGATGTTTAGCTAGCTATAAAACCAGGTTTAATCCACCGTATTTTAATAAGGATCCGCATGTACCAGGTGCAGATGTGTGTGATGTGCTTGAGTTTTCGGTTTTAATTGCGATTTGATAAGATAATTTCCGTTTTAAAATTACCTTTGAGGTCGGTTCTTTGTAATTTTACTCTTTGTTATCATTAGAAATGCAAAGTAAATTGACTTATGCAAACTTTTAAAGTAAAAAATGTACACCATTACACAATCATCTTCAACTCTAAACAAGTGGCTGTATTCAAATATTTGTTTTATTAAAGTGTTACTTCATAACGGTGATGTAAACTTAGGTTAAGATTGTTTTGCCTAAGATAAGGTGATAAACTATCATAATCAAAGTTTGTATCTTGATACTGGCGGAATAACAATTGGAAATGATAAAGGAAGATGAACGTATGCATATACCTTAACAACTGTACACCTCTTCTGCATAAACATTCGTACAGCATTTGCCAAATATTACAGTTACCAAGTATTTATAAACTTCATTTTCAGCATTTGGCATATTCAAGATTAAGAGCTACTAATTTGTCATCTTTACTAAAAAAAATATCTGCACTAACTGATATTAAATCCAAATGATGAAAATAATGACTACAAAGGAACAAAAGGATAAGTAATGTTTCAAGTGCAAGTGAGTAAAAGAAACATAATAAAATGTTATATGAGAAAAAGCATAAAGGGATGACAGGACTTAATAAAAAGTAACACTACGACCAACTCTCGGCTCTTCTGAATACCGTTGTGATGCCCACAAATATGAAGGTACAATGTAAGTACACCAGCAAAGCCAAATTGGTCAATCTGAACATAAATAATTATTTTTTTATTAACCTCGACCTACATTTTGAAGAATAAAATCTGTTCAAATTAAACTGCACTCGTCATAAAAAGCATCATGATCTTGTTTGATCAAATAACGTACATTTACTTTTAAAATGCAAATGTTACTAAAGACAGTGAACACCAAAGTATGTCGTGCCGAATGAATAAAATCATTATTCGCGTAAAATTAATAAACATGGAAAAGAACAGTTAAACTGTTTCTTTCAATGCCACATAGTCAATTATTAAGCTATTGACTAAACGTCTTTCCCCGAAATGGTGTACTTGATTGCATCATTTACTACTAATTATAACTTATTTCAATGTTTAAAAGATATATACAAAATATTTTGGTATGACTATTTTTCAATATTTACTTCTTTTTTTTTTTATAGAAAACCTGACACCATTTGGCAATGCTTCTCAAAGTTCTTCATATAACATGAATGATCCAAGTAGAGGCAAAGCAGAAAACGCTGTTAATCCACCAATATCAAATGAGTATAGCCTAGATAAGTGTTCCAGTACAAAATTGTCACTCTATGGTATGAGATCAGCATGGTGGATGTTCGAGTATTCTTTCGATACAGCATACATTACAGATATAACAATATACTACAGGGAAAACTGTAAGTATGATCAAGCGCAATATAATACTAGTGCCACAGTTATATAAAAATACGTCATTCGCCATTTATTGGCTTTTTTTTAAATTTGTTATCATTATATCAGCCTACAATGACACATCTTAAATAAATAATGACGCATTATTGAATATATCATTGGATCAAACATACCACTTGGTGTAAATTACCAATTAACAGAATTGACGAACAGACGCCATTGATGCCTTGATTTGTATTTCAGTACAACAAATAACAAACACTGATTTTGTTTGGATATTGAATTGTCATGGCAACATTTAATCAAAATTCATTCATAAAACAACAACAACTGTTACAACAACAGTACACAACCAAAATATTTGTCAATCAATAAAATGTTGATGACGATTGAACTAATCATTGTATCACAGCTGGGCGATCCAAAGCTGGTGTACTGAAGGGCGGTCCATTCAGCAATATTTCAGAATTAGCAGCTGGGCTATCCATAGTCTGCATAAAAAGAAGTAAATTTCGCTCCGGTTGTGCGACTGCTTCAGCATGTTGCCATGACGGATTTGTGTTTGAAGACTGGAGCATCTGAAAAATAAATAGAACCAGCAGCAAACAAAGTTCAATTCTTAAGGGTGGGCGAGGAGGGTCTTAATTTTTTAACGTCCTCTCCGTTCAGTTTTCAAGGTAAAAGAGACCGTTAAATTGCACGGACTTTTACTACTCGGCTGTCACATGCTCAAATTAGCATAATAAGAGTAAAGGACGACTCGATTTGTCGAGTCTCAATACATGTATATATGTTAATTCAATAAATGAATTTAATTTTCATTTAATTAAATTCTATTATTGAATATATCATTGGATCAAACATACCACTTGGTGTAAATTACCAATTAACAGAATTGACGAACAGACGCCATTGATGCCTTGATTTGTATTTCAGTACAACAAATAACAAACACTGATTTTGTTTGGATATTGAATTGTCATGGCAACATTTAATCAAAATTCATTCATAAAACAACAACAACTGTTACAACAACAGTACACAACCAAAATATTTGTCAATCAATAAAATGTTGATGACGATTGAACTAATCATTGTATCACAGCTGGGCGATCCAAAGCTGGTGTACCGAAGGGCGGTCCATTCAGCAATATTTCAGAATTAGCAGCTGGGCTATCCATAGTCTGCATAAAATGAAGTAAATTTCGCCAAAATTATCAATCGGACTTTAGTACAGAATGATAATCCGCCACAAAATTTACCCATGACAATTCAGTTATCTCCAATTCTACGATCAACTTACAACTGATTTAAACAATCAAAATGATAAAAGATATTACGAATTCAACATTTATGTAACAACCAAATTTCATAAAATACATGTATTTAATCCATTAGATTATGAACTGTTTATTTTAAATTAAAGATGATCGTGGGGAAATACAACACAATGTGGATACTTTATGAATGTTTCTAGTGCTGACTGAATTTGATTCAAGAAAATATCATTTCCAATAAAAGATAAATGTACTCCATCGTCAGAATATAGCGCTGGATGACGATCGTCAAAATCTGGATATTTGATAACGTATCCTCCATGTTTGAGTATATAAGATCTCACTCCCCTATTTATTCTCTTTCTTGTAACTTCCATGGCATGGTCATCACTTGAGTAACGCCATGATCGCCTGGGAAGAATGCTTGACCATATAAGAGAACAATTTGGGAGCATGCGAGAAGAATTGCTATTGTGAATTTAACATGATATAGCAGAGCACCACATGGTACATTTCCTAGTCATTCCCACCACAATGCAATATCAACGCATGTGGAATTTTGTTGCATAAATTAATGATGCTGTTAACTGTGCCAACAACATCGTCCCATTTCATACCAGATTTGCCTGCCCATCGCAAAAAACAATTATTATTTTTCAAAAGACCTAAATTACTACCTGAAGGTCTGTTCTCTGAGTGATCACGAGCACTGCATATTATTGAAGAACCAATAATCCATATTTCATTACTAAGACAAGCTGAAATTATAAGTTATTTGGTTAGCTCAATTCTTATATAACGTTTAAAGGATGCAGATTTCCAACGACCTAAAGTCATAATTTCTTCATCAGTATGACCGTTCATAGCAAAATGTGTAGCTGCTCCTATTCGAAATGAATGTGTGTTGTACTCATTTGGATTACAATCAATAAGTTTCATGGTTTTGCATAGTACACTAGAAAATTGATATCGTGTTACACCAGTTTTGTTAAAATGACAAAAAAATGGTCCATTGTTTTGGTGTCTGATTGAAATAAAGTTTAATAACAATTTCACCGGGCAAATATCTACTTGATTAAAACTTTCAACTGTTAATGTTGTAGATAAACCTTTTTGGTCTGTTTTCGAAAAGGGAATTGTGATATATGCAGATTGTGAATGATGTGAAACATTGACATCATCATTGTTAATGACATGTTGCGTATTTCTATTAATTGTAATTTCACCGATTCTCAAAAATGCAAAAAATGCTAATGAAAACATGGATCTAAATAAAGTACATTCATATACTGAAGAGCAGACAAATTGCAACGAGTTTATTAATCGAGCTAATATTTCTACAGTTATAGGTTTGCGACTATCCACTACGCCATATAATTTGTCCATTCCTTTCAACATTTTTTGTATAATGAACGATGAAGTCAAATCAGTGAGCTCATTTATTCGTAAATAATAGCTTAAGCCTGACAAGTACACCTTAACCGTTGCAGGGGCATATCCTAATTTTGATAAATAAGCAACATAGTTAACTAAATGCGAAATACTGGATGGCCATGTATTTCCTAAACCTTCTTTTAATCTAAATGAAACAAATGAAGTCAGTCCATTATTATACGTTTTCCATGTATTCTGAGAATTCGAGGCGTCCAATAACTTTGCTATTTCTGGTCTAAAATGTTCCAAAATTCCTCCGGAATTGTAGCTGGATGTGTATCTGCTGTTAGAGCCAGACTTTTGAATTTCTGAAATTTTTTACGAGAAATACAATCTGCAATTATATTTGTATAACCAGGAATGAACTGTGCCTTAATGTGAAAGTTGCCTAATAATGACCAATTTACTATGTGTCTAACAAGGTTCATAATTCGTATAGATTTTGACGTCTTCTTATTTAAAATTTCAACTACGGCATTATTATCCGAATTAAATAAAATTTTCTTTTTTTGAAAAAGATTACCCCATAAGTAAACAGATAGTGCAATAGGTATCATTTCTAAATATGATATATCCCTGAGAACTTCAGTACCAGACCACTCTACAGGCCATTTAAGAAAAGCCCATTTACCTTGGAAATAGCAGCCACACCCTTTTGTTGAACCACCAGCGCTGTCAGTAAATAGTTGTAAAACTGAATTTGAAGTCCAATCAATGTCGAGCATGTAACTAATACCGTTAAATTTGTCTCAAAACAATTCCCATACCAATAAGTCTTGATAAATGCCTTCTGTGATTCTGACATAATGATGTGGTTTCTTTGCGTGACTACTTGCCAAATAAATTCGTCTGCTAAATGCTCTGCCTGCAGGTAGAGCTTTTGCACAAAAAGCTAATGACCCACACAAAGATTGTAGGTCCCTTAAAGTTATCTTTTTCCTACCTAATACCCACTTAATTTTTGACTTTAACTCCAATACTTTGTCCTCCGGAATTTGTATAAGCATTTTTTCTGTGTCTATAAGCAAACCTAAATAACTAAGTTTTGTTGTTGGGCCTTCTGTTTTTTCATGAGCAATTGGGACTCCAAGACGACAACATACCCTATCAAAACTATTCATCAAATTTTTACAATCCTCAGTATTGCTTTTACCAGCAAATAAAAAATCATCCAAATAATGATCAAGATTATCTGAATTGGACTCAGTCATGACAGCCCATTGAATAAAAGTTGAAAATTTTTCGAATAAGCAATTTGATTCTGAATACCCCATAGGCAATGATTTATCTATGAAATAATATTCATTAAGTTTAAACCCTAATAGATCAAAGTCCCCCGGATAGATTTTTAACAATCTGAAGGCGGATTTAATGTCCTTTTTCCAATTTCAACATTTGAACCCAATCTTTTAATCATATCAATAGCATTATCAAAAGACGAATACTTTACTGTAGTAAATTTTTCATCAATAAAGTCGTTTACACTCAAATTCGGCGGAAAAGATAAGTGCGTAATCAATCTAAATCCACCCGTTTTCTTAGGAATTACACCTATAGGCGAACACCTTAGATTAGATATAGGTCTTGTCAAAAAAGGACCAGCTATGCGACCATTTTTTACTTCACTCATGACTTTTTCCCATGCCACCCCAGGATTTTGGATGACTGAATGTAAATTTTTTGATTCAATCCTACATCGGGGTCCAAAATAATTTAACCTAAAACCTTCAGAAAATCCCTTGCATAATATCATTGCATCATATTGATTTGGGTAATTGAAAAGAAGTTTATTTAATTCTGTGATATTGATCGGAGTAAAGCCAAGACACCATATGTCCAACGGATTAATTACAGATTCTGAAAAATATAAAATTTAATTGTTAAATGTATGTGGTGCGACCATTCGAATGGCAGGGAATCTGCTTCCTCGAGGTCTAAATCCTTGATTCAAATTCGCTCCTCTTTGAAAATTTGTTTGACTTCTAGGTGCAAAATTTCTAGCACCTCTATTTTGATATGTGCCTCGGGCTGCATTTTGAGAACGAGCATATGCCTGGTTGCTATTTACTTGTTGACAGCCAGCGAAAGGGTGGGCCATTCCGCATTTCATACATAAATGGGTGTAAAAACAATTTTGACGATTACAAACTCCCTTGAAATTATAATCATAGCATGGTCGATTACCTACACTTGTCTGTTGAATTGTATTACCCTCCGGTTCCCCATTAGCTATGACGGTGTACCATAAAATGCCATCAATGGAAGACCAAGATCTTGTAGGATTATTTGCCATTCTTAATCTAAATTGCTGGTCATAACAATAAATCTTCTCAAAAGACACTTGTGTACCTCTAATGATTGACATATAAGTGGTCAATTCACTAGCTAAATTTGGAAAACGTTGAATAAATATTTTCATATAATTTATAAATGCATCAGTCCATGACTCAATGTTTTGAATAGATTTAACTTTGCTGTTTTTGTTTGATGTAATTACAAGTGAACCAGCTGCATTATCATAACTTATAACATTTTGAGGTCTGTCAACTTGGCTAATAAAATTTTGATAAAGAAGTAATGACAAATCTATAAATTCTCTATTCCAAATTTTTTCTTTCAAATTTTGATATACGTAAACATCACATTCTGATTGATTAGGTATTAGCATAGGATCATTATTTATCTCACCATTTTGATTAGGCATTGGCACAGGAGGTGGTATTTCAACTTGCGCAAATGGCGCTTGTACGTTCATTGCTGGTGCTACAGGACCTTGCAAGGCAGGTTGTCTTTCAATTGGCAAAGGAGGAGCCTGGATTTGTAGAGGAAGAGGTGCTTGTACCTAAACTTCACCAACAATTGCCCCCACATCTTGATTTCTTGGTGCAGCAACTGCACGGTTTCTCCTTCCGCGTCGTCTCTCTGGTGGTTGCGCTTCAACAACGGGCACTCGTACGCGCCCATTCCCATTTCTTCGTCGACCAATTCTAGGCATTTGTATAAACAAAATAGGTTAAAAATTGAAGTACTTACTAACATCACATAGCTAGTATTCTGTCTTTTAATTTGATTTATTTTTGTAACAGTTTCAATGCATCGGCTTCAGTATTCATTTTATTCATATATATCAACTCTGTCATTTGAGCTTAATAAATTAATTCCTTAGATTGTCTCTTATCTAAACATATTTTTTTTTTTTTTTTTTTTTTTTTTTTTTTTATATCACGAATTGTGATATGTAAAATATATAAATTATTTATGATCAACTTAACCTGTAAACATGCACCTACCTGTCTCTACGCATTATAACAGGTGTACTTTAACATTCTGCATCAAGGATGAATAAACTGTGAAATTAAACATGTCTAGGCAATGCATATACTAATAAAAAAAAAATTATTCATTTAGAATTTCAATGCCACGTGGCTCAACCGCATATTTAATTCGACGAAGTAATAAGTTAATTTAAATATTAAAATAAAAACAAACATAAATAAAATCATTAAATCCGAATCAGATTTAAAATATGAATTCTTAAATAAACTTATTAAAACAATACTTATCTTGATAGTGTATGTAAAATCTTTCTCTTAATTTTTTAACGTCCTCTCCGTTCAGTTTTCAAGGTAAAAGAGACCGTTAAATTGCACGGACTTTTACTACTCGGCTGTCACATGCTCAAATTAGCATAATAAGAGTAAAGGACGACTCGATTTGTCGAGTCTCAATACATGTATATATGTTAATTCAATAAATGAATTTAATTTTCATTTAATTAAATTCTATTATAAACCTTGTTAAACATTTACCCGAATCTCTTTAGATAACCGTTTTAGATTAACCGCTGCACGTAGCTAATAAGAGCGTTTCTCCTGATAGCGTTAACATATTGTCAAACAGAGACTGCTCTTACCAATTACTGTTTTGAACTAAAATATCATATAATATGCTCTGAGAGTTCTGCTATTAAACAATTTCGAATTATTTCAAAGTTCCGATTCTTACAGTCATGTATTTTATACTGTTTTGAGTAGCAATTGTGTTCAATTGTGTGTTAAGTTTTGTGTTTTTATTTCGTTTTCCATAAAATCTCTAAGAATTTCATCATTACTTTTTATTGTTAGGAACGTTCTGTTGAATTTTTCTTGGAGTTTTTATTTTTTACTGTTTGTATGTGTATTTTGGTTATTTTCATTTTTAATACAGTCATCTGCTTCTTTATTATTTCTAGTTTTCAAACAATCTAACGTAAACTAAAGTTTGCTGAATAATACCAAACCATATATCCATCAGAAAAAATATTTGCTAAGAAGAAATTTTCACTGTTTATTATAAAAAAAAATGTAGGGAGCATAGGTTTTATTAAATACACAGCAGTCGTTAGTACTAAGTAAAGAGGAAAGGACCAATAACTGAATTATAAAGTAATTTGTTTAATAAAACATCAATATTTTTTTTACTATCATGTGTTTACAATATCTTTGTTGTACTATGATTTGTTTACTTGTTTATGATATAGAAAAACAAGAAGATGTGGTATTAATAAGTAGGCTTTGTTAGTCATGAATGATTTTTAATTTAATTTTCTTATGTATACACTTTTTGTTTAAGCGCAAGCTGAAGCACGCATCCGAATGCGGAAGTTTTTTCGCTATGTCGGTGGCCTTCGGTTGTTGTCTGCCTTTTGGTCGGGTTGTTTTCTCTTTGACACATACCCCATTTTCAATCTCAATTTAACAAAATCATGTTTCCCCTATTCCCAATTGAAAAAAACTAATAGTCATCGTACGGCCTTCAACACTGAACAAAACCTAAGCTGTTTGTAATGCAATTAAAAGACGCCCGGCAAAATAAACAGTATAACAATTGAATTCAAACGAACAAACCCACGTCCTGTTTATTAAATATCATAACACAATGAACGCAAATGTAATGTTCATCAAACGACACCAACTGAATCTCAAGCACCTGCTTTTGGACAGGTTCACACAGAATAAAAAAAAAACTGTTTGCAAACTGAAAATTATTTACCATCATTCATTAAAAAATAGTAAAGCTTATGCTGAATTTGTGGCCAGGGTCATTACTAACTAGATGTACAATCTTCACCTATATTCACAGTATTTCAGCTTCATATGTTTAATTTTCGACTCTGTTTATAGTTTGTTTATTTTTCTTAAATATTGCTATAAAAAAATATTATCATTATTACATTGATACCAGCGAATTTATTGAATTTATTCAATCTCGATAGTTGACTTATCAATTTTAAAGTGTGAGCCTCGGATCAAGTTGTTTATGTAACCCACGTCTCATTTATGAAGACTTTATGCTCCGAAAAGATGATTCATCGACAGGACTTCGACGTTTACGTTTTGTGCCACCTTTACTAACAGGTGAATTGTCATCTAAGGCCACACCAATTTAATTTCTTGTTCTACGGATTTTTGGACTTCAAAAATTGGGGCGAGCGAGCGATTTGAAAATTTTAATAAAAAAATATTTAATTTGCAAATTTTTGAGGCGAAGCTAAAAAAGTAAAGGCGAGCGATTATAATTTTTTTTTGTAAACATAAAATAGTAGGTTTTGACTATATTAAAACTTGATTTATCACTTGTACCTTGACATTTCTTTAATTTATGAAATATTTTTTCCCTGTTCAACAAGAAATAATTGAATAATTAAATCTGGTCTATGTATGTGTGACTGACAATGAGACATTTCTCCATCCAAGTCATAATCAGGTTCAGAACAACCCCTTAATGTTATGAATATCCCTTTTATAAGGGGTCATTATCAGTCAGGGGCATTACTTAAACAAGTTACAATTAAAATTACCTATACAAGTAAAGTGGAAAACGAGGCTAATTCAAATATAACTTATATAAGTTATTTTTCTGAATATTATTTCTATAGGTGTCAAAAAATATAGATTTTACTAGCTTTAAATATTTTTCACAGTTATCTGGTTATTTTTCCCTTGATATATAAACACTAATTCTTCAGAAACACTACTTAACTTTCCGACGCACTTATCTTTCATACCGACGCTTCTGGGTCAAAGATTGGTCTCTTGGGACTATTAAATTATCATTTTCCTCTAAAATCTTGACGGAAGACTGATATAAATAGATAGATACTTGTGAATTAATTAAGACCTGAAGTTATTTATAATTTGTAACCTAAATCAATTATATATGTGCCTTAGATAAGTGTTATTACTATTTTTTCAAAAAAGTTTAATATAACTTATTCAAGTAATATTTTTGTCATTATTTTCAAAGTAACCCTTTATCTCTATACTCCTCACAAATCTGATAAATTCTTTATTTTATGATATAAAATGTTGTTTAAAATCATGAAAACTACATTTAGTCTATGTATCTATTGAAAATTAAAATAACTCTATTAAGTAATTTAATTATTTTTAAAATAAAAAATACTTATATAAGTAATTAAAAAAAATAACTTGTTTAAGTAACGCCCCTGACTGATTATATAAGTTATAATATATTTATTTTTGTAAAAACACTTTAAGTACAAAAGGGCTAATATTTTCCCAAAGAACTATAATATTTGGTATTAAATGGTCAAAACGTGCCCAAGAATTTTGTAATATTCCTGGATTTTAACCATGTTAACACATTTACTTTAACAGTTTAATATTATTCAAAATAAGTGGACCCATCCCTCTTTTAGAAAAGTTGTTTAAAATATAATGTATTTCTCCTCTTTTTGAGTAAAACATTCTAAGTTGTCAAAGGTTTTGTATAGTAGCACTATACAAATCCTTAGTATTTCTGTTTTCTTTTCTACATCAGTAAACATGGTAAAATGACCCCTTCAAGGCCCTTGTCTGAGGGAAGGTTGTTTCCAACCTGATAATAACAAACATATGTCAAAGTACGGCCTTTTACACAGAGCTTTGATCAAGACCAACCAGCAACCTATAAGGGACCACAACTTAGTATTGTACACAATTCGAACAGGAAAACCAACGATCTAATTTATATTTCCAAACAGGAAAATACCAATGAACCACATCAACAAACGATAACGGCTGAACGACAGGTCCTTGAATAAACCTGAACAGGTGCACAAACCTGCGGGTATGATCGTCAGCATACATTATAATTGCAGTTGAAGGCAAATCCTTTAGACGTTCTTTGTACTTTATTTTAACAACGAACATTTTTTTTATAGGGAATACAAGTTAGGGGGAAAGAAACCAACGTTTTGTTCTGTACTGGTATTTCCGGTTATATATCTATATCGGAGCACTCCCAGGTGAAATAAATTGGTTTCATGCTGAAACAAATATTCTCGCAGATATTTACAGTGTTGTGGGGTACTGATAGGTTTAAAATATATTATATATAGGCTAGACTGTGATTTTATAAACAAATGTTGCGATCTTTTTATAATATTTACAAAAAAAACGGTGCGGGAAATGGACATGATTTCATTTCCGGATGCGGGAAGTGGGAATATAATAAAAATAAAAAAAATCTGTTTTGAAAAAAATAGGTGCGGGCGGGTCCGTCGAACAAGGAATCAAATTGGTGTGGCCTAAGATGTTTTCAACTTCTGTATTTGCACTTTTAAATACCGGATTGTCCGTTTTTGGAAATAAATGAGGCCTTGGTTATGAAGTTTTAAACAGACATTTATACACCTTCCACTACAATAACTTAAGAAAAAACTAATGAAATTAATTTTATTTTTATTTACAAATGAAAACTATTCACTCGTCCAAACATGTAATGGATCGATATAAGGTTAAGTTACTACCGACAGACATGGTTCAAATCGCATTCACTAATTAACGGTACACAAGTATGCAGTTTTAAAATTTAAAAGATTTTTTCGGGACATCGAATAATCGTTAATTGTAAATCTAAATCTAGATTGACTTGGCAAATCTCGAATTAAAGACAGCGCAAGAACTTCCCGAATTACAGTATCGGGATTGGATAAATCCGATAATCTACGCGTAACTATTTAGATAATCTGTTCCTCTAATGATTAAAAGATATGTTTTTCTTTTTTCTAAACTAAAATTTCTTTTCCACAAAGTATTCATGATCATTTTCATTAATCTCTGTTAGAACATTTTGATCTATTCAGTGAGCTGAGAACGTTCATGCCCCTTAAACTCATCCAATACTCTTCTGTGACCACCATCCACCACACGTTAATTATTTTTTTTATACAATGGGTTTGGAAAGGGATATATTTATATAGAATAAGGGAAATCTGTCTAACGTGTCAATAATGATATGGTTCAATTGTGCAATGTTTTGACGGAGAGAATACTCTTGTAATATCATAGTTATAATAACTTAGACACAATTAGATCTACAAAATTTAACATTTTCAACATGCTCGAATATCAAGGTCATCACGACCTTGCCACATGAAATGATGAAAATATACATGTGAAAAAAGGGTTCTTAAAAGGACATGAAGGCTAATTACGCATCAGTTGTCATCATAGGATTGTTAGAAAAAAACAATATATTTCTAAACAATAATGCATCGTACTAAAATGGTAAAGTCTAGTGTCAATAATGATATGGTTCAATTGTGCAATGTTTTGACGGAGCGAATACTCTTGTAATATCATAGTTATAATAACTTAGACACAATTAGATCTACAAAATTTAACATTTTCAACATGCTCGAATATCAAGGTCATCACGACCTTTCCACATGAAATGATGAAAATATACATGTGAAAAAAAGGGTTCTTAAAAGGACATGAAGGCTAATAACGCATCAGTTGTCATCATAGGATTGTTAGAAAAAAACAATATATTTCTAAACAATAATGCATCGTACTAAAATGGTATGTCGTCAACCCCCTTTCTCCTTTAAAAAAAACCCAACAGAAGTCTTAAACAAACAATGCGCTTCGTAGATTACAAACGTACAATATAATCAAATATTTTTTAGACTATCTAGCTATATGAGTTCACTCCTGTAACTAGGAAAGGTAGTACAATTCCTTTCAAAAGCATTAAAAAGATTTAATTCGATAAATTTTATTCAAGTTATGTGTTCATGTGTTAATTTAGAAGACCATCGTGTTAAAACATTTTTCATCATTTTATCGTTTACCAGTTTATTCATTACCGTAACAGGTGACAGATCTATGCATAGTTCCTTTCCGTCCTCTTCGTGCCATTATTTAAATATTTTCAATTAGAATTGCTTGTAGGAAAGCTTACCATAAACAGGCAAACTGTTTACTATCAATATATTGTCAATCATTGTGAGAAGAGGATCGCAAATTTTGTCAAGTGATAGGCTGAGATCATGCTACATATTGATATAAAATAACATAGATGTACTCATATTATCTACATGTATGTAAAGTTTAAAATCTCTGGAAAAAATTTAAAAAATATTATCTGACTTTCTACGTAATCAAATGTAGAAACACAAATATTAAATTATTAGATGGATGACGACAATGCAGCATAAAACTAAATTTTCAACGGAAAAGATTTAAATCTGAAATATGAAGATAGTAACAGCAAAACAAACACATTTAAATCAACACTAAAAACAAAAACAACTAGAAAAAAAATACTTTCAATTCCGCATTTCAATTGCAAATTGCTAAACCTACCGATATGAAGTCAAGCCTTTCTCTTATTTCTGCGATTGATTAGATTGCGTGCATCAACAGTCAATAGAAGTATAGGACGATACAAACTTGGAACAAATTTGAATCAGCTTCATAAACTTTACAATTGTAAACTCTTATTACAGTTGCTATTCGGATGGATGGATTTCAATTATATGTGACCAATACATCAACTATTCCACCTAATGGTTATCTTTGTTATGAAGATCCTTTTTACCCTAGATATCCTTATCAAAATATTACACAGACAATTCCTTGTCATCAACTTGGAAAATATGTCATTTATTATGATCTATACGGCTCTGATGAAGGTGATGAAATTTATGATCCTGTTGTTGAGTTATGTTACGTTGCCATTAATGGTGAGTTATTAGTTATTTGTTTACATTGTGTAATTTGTAATTTCTCTTTTTCCATAATATTCATTTGAAAATATTACATTCGTATTTATAGTCAAAACATTAAGTTGAGTTCTTCGACAAGTAAGATTTATCTTCTGACTTTTCTTGTTAATTAAAAAGGGTTTCGATTCACTTGATTCTTACTATTATATTTACAGTAAGAAAAAACATCCACTTATTGGGCATGCACATGCCTCATGATTTTAGACATTTTTTATATGACTCTTTCGTTTTGGAGATAAGATTAAAAAGGGGACAAATCTACATAGATGAGAGGACATATACGTGAATAAATAAATGCAACCTTACTTACTTCAACAATAAGTAAACCTAAATAATATCATAGAGTAAGTTATCAAAATCTAGTATGACAATATTGGCATGTGAACTAAGTGAACAGAGAAAACGTAAGATTGGATTTATGCCATTCAATTATTTTTCTACTTCAAGTCTCCTACATGTTTTCTATATGTAGATATCAGGATATATGACGTTTTATGGCAATGATACATTAACAACTGAATGACTCAAATAATTCATAAAAGACATCTGAACAGCAACTTACTACATAAGATGATAAATTATATCTAGGATGAATCATAATCCAGAATTCTAAAGATATAAAATGAAAATTCGAAAAGTCAATTGTTGATACATGGGTATAAACAGCATTCCTCAAACCATAGGGAATACAATTGAAAAAAAACGTTTCAACTCTGTTATACAGAATTTAGCTTACTCTGAATTCTTTAAACATAAATGTAATTAAAACATTGTTGTGACATCATTCTATTGTTTTATCCGTCCTTTATTTCAGTGATTGAACTATCATTAACCTGTAAAAAAACATTATTTTACATTTACCTGTCCAATATTTTTAAGAATAGCCATCCCCTGTCTAAAAATATTGGACAGCTCAAGGTAAAATAACTGATTCTTACAAGTTGATAGTTCAATCACTGAAATAAAAACTATTAATTACCCCAATTGTTTTCATCATTTAAACAGAAATACAACAAAAGAACAAATAACAATTTAATAAAAAACATTTAATGAAAGTCGCCTTCAAATACAATAATTTTGTTACTCATTAAAACGGTTTCTTGAGGAAAAAATCACTTTCAAATTAATATTTTACACTAACAATATTAATATATCAGCAAATATTCTCGTGTTTTTTTTGGGGGAGGGTTGTCCCTTTTAGCACTAATTCAATAGGTTGAGTATGCTCGTTGTAAGTCTTGTTTTTGCTGCTTTTATGATTTTTTTTTCTTCAAATATTTATCCTCGTCAGTCTTCAGGTTACCAAAATTGACTTCTGATCTTGCTCCTATTCGTCCTAACATCAGTTTCAACTACAATCAAATGAAAATAGCAATAACGTAATGCTTCTAAAATTTGAAAGATCATACTGCTAAACAAGGGCCATGAACAGCCTAAATCTTATCCTGTGTACAAAGTGCAAATCTAGAACTTTCTTCATGAACTAGGGGACTATATCATGTATACTAGTTTTTATAATTTTCAGTGTTCGGCGTTGATTTACAAGTTATTATTTTTATAATTGTGATAATATTGTTTTGATATGAATATAATGCAACACTTCGCTTAAGAACAACGAGGAATATAGGAATCCGAATAAAGGAAGACATAACCGCATTTGATCTGTCAAACAAACCGATCGTGTGTCCGATTCGCACTTTGTTCGCAGTGATCGTTTTATGAAAGATTTTGTTCAAAAGAAATTCGAGAGAAAATTACATTTCGGTATCATTTAAAAACACAAGGGACTCAATACACAAATAATCAATACAAGAGCGACACGACCTTGCAGAAAGTAAAAAAAAAGGGGGGAGGGGGTATTCAAGTGGAACAGTTTGGGTAAACAATAACAGTCTCTTGAAAATTCAAACAAAAGAATAAAACTGATTTCATGTTATTTTTTCATCGTTTGTTCATATTAATCTTATATTTGAAATGAAAAAGGCTGTGGTGCACTCAATATGGTTCAACACGAACCTGTCATCGTATGCTATAATTTTGTTTTTGTATCATTCACCTAGATTTATGCCAATGATACATTAACAACTGAATGACTCAAATAATTCTTAAAATACATTTGAACAGCAACATACTACATAAAATGATCATTTCTTCCGAGTATTGTAGTAATGATAATGCAGGAACTGGGATTGTTTTATCGTGTTGAAAATCGTCTCTAATTGGCAATCATACGTCATCTGCATAGTGTTATACCCGTATTGAATAATTCAAAAATGTCAATGTTATATCCAATACTGTTTACTCATGGAGTGTTGATATTGATGTTGAAGATATGCTGGCTTAGCTGGTCATTAATTTGAGTCCTTCGACACGTAAAATTCATCTACTGACTTTTCTTGTCAATTAAAACAATTTTCGATTCACTTGATGCTTACTGTGTCAATCGATATAATTTCATTGAATGTAAGAAAAAACATCCACTTATTTGGCATGCACATGCCTCATGTTTTTAAACATTTTTTGTACGACTCGTTCGTTCGAGAGAAAAAAAAAGATATTTTAAGTCTATGAACGACGATCAATATGGGAATCAGAATAAAGGAAGACATAACCGCATGTTATCTGTCAAACAAACCGATCGTGTGTCCGATTCGCACTTTGTTCGCAGTGATCGTTTTATGAAAGATTTTGTTCAAAAGAAATTCGAGACAAAATTACATTTCGGTATCATTTAAAAACTCTAGGAACTCAATACACAAATAATCAATAAAAGAGCGACACGACCTTGCAGAAAGTAAAAAAAAGGGAGGAGGGGGTATTCAGTTTGTACCGTTTGGGTAAACAATAACAGTCTCTTAAAAATTCAAACAAAAGAATAAAACTGATTGCATGTTGTTATTTCTTCGTTTGTTCATATTAATCATATATTTGAAATACAATAGACTGTGGTGCACTCGATATGGTTCAACAAGAACCTGTCTTCGTATGCTATAGTTTTGTTTTCTTATCATTCACCTAGTTTTATGCCAATGATACATTAACAACTGAATGACTAAAATAATTCATAAAATACATTTGAACAGCAACATACTACATAAAATGATAATTTCTTCCGAGTATTGTAGTAAAAATAATGCAGGAACTGGGATTGTTTTATCGTGTTGAAAATCGTCTCAAATTGGCAATCATACGTCTTCTGCATAGTGTTATAAAATGTTAATGTTAATTCCAATACTGTTTACTCATGGAGTGTTGATATTGATGTTAAAGATATGCTGGCTTAGCTGGTCATTAATTTGAGTCCTTCGACACGTAAAATTCATCTACTGAATTTTCTTGTCAATTAAAACAATTTTCGATTCGCTTGATGCTTACTGTGTCAATTGATATAATTTCATTTACAGTAAGAAAACACACGTGGAAAAAAACATCCACTTATTTGGCATGCATATGCCTCATGATTTTAGTGATTTTTTGTACGACTCTGTCGTTCTGGAGAAGAAGGAAAAAAAAGAGATTTTAAGTCTATTTGTCGAAAATGATCGATATGAGTATCAAAAGCTTCTGCATGATAGGATGTTTGAAGTAAATCGTTATTATGGACTTAACATTTGTAGGATGCTTCAAAGGCTCATGGGGACAAAATTGTTCCGATGCATGTCAACCTAAATGTGTAGACCAACACTGCTATCCTGGGAACGGTTCCTGTGTTTTGGGATGTGATCCTCAGAACTGTTTAAATAACATCTGCGATATACATACAGGTGTTTGTAGTGAAGGATGTGTACCTGGATTAATCGGACAGTTCTGTAATAAGAGTAAATATTTTTTAAATGTTTAATATAAAAAAGATGTGGTATGATGGTCAATGAAACAACTCTCCGTAGGAGACCCACTGACACAGAAATTAACAACTGTATTTCACTGTACGGCCTTCAACAATGAGCAAATCCCGTACTGCATAGTCAGCAATAACAGACCCAGAACTGACAAATATAAAACAATTCAAACAAAAAAAAAACTAACGCCCTTATGTATGTACAAATAATGAACGAAAACCAAGCTTGTAACACATCAACAAACAAAATCCTACGAACTACAGGCTCCTGACTTGGGACAGGCATAAACATACAGAATGTTGCAGTGTTAAACATGTTAGCGGGAACCAAATCCTCCCCTTACCAGGACAATGGTATAACAGTACAACATAAGAACGAACTATAACATGTATAAAAACCAGTTTAAATTAAGTAGAAAATGTAGAGAGAAAAAAAAAGATAATAAATAAACCAAATTCAAGGTATCAAGGTAAATTCTAAAATTAGAAGTCCATGAAAACTTACAAGTTCAGCGCTATCAACCAACAGAACAAATACAAAAAATCAAATGAAAAGAAACAGTATAATAATTTAGACCCACCAGCCAAAATGCGTAAACATACACCACATACATACAAGTAGTTGATGAGGCAGTGGAAATATTTTCTACTTAACCAATATTTGTTGTTTTGTGCATATAGATTTTCATTTTTTGACGGTTTTATTAATAAAATATATATATTTGTTGATCTAGCCGGGCGATGTACTTTACAAACTTATACCTAAAAGTTAAAAAAATAAATGTACATTGAACTATTTACTAATTATTGTTAAAAAGCTTATTCGCATATTTTCCTAATTTTTGCTAATTCTCTTTTTTTTAATGAATACGCTAACTTAAAGCTTACTGATATAACATTTTGAGCTTTTAGTGTATATGCTATGTATATATTCACAATGATTTGTACTGTGTTGTGTTTCGTGTGTTTATGTCCTGTGGACATTTAAGTCGTTTTTAAAACTTGATTTTACTTTATATTTTACTGTTTCTTGTATTGAATTCGTTTCTTTTAAATAGTGATTTTTTTACTTTTATATTATTACTTCTATATCAATAAGTGCAATACATGGAAGGATTCTAAGTAGATTTAAAGCGGATTTAACTCTTAAATGAAATCCATTGTTGAAAATCAAGGAAATGAAAATAGAGGTAAAATTTGTAAAATGAAATATAGGAAGATGTTGTATGTGTGCCAATTAGACAACTCTCTAACCAAGGCAAGTCATATAATGTTTACTCACATAAGTTTATTTCAGAATGTTAATTGATTTTTTTGTTGTTATATATGTAATTATTGAAGAAACAGTTTTATTATAACAAAATAGCTCTGTATGAAGTAAATATGTCAATTTAATGAAAAGCTCTTTGATATGAATTATGAAAAAATCAACAATGACTTATGGTCAAGAGACAAAAAACATTCAAAAGTCCTCAACAATTAGATTTAAACCACTTATAACTCACAAAAAGGAAAAAAATGATATAAGATCGCTTGAGACAAATAAATCTTTAATGTTTAACAATTTGTACCAACTGTTCGACTCATAACAAGTAGTATTCAAATTCATGAATTGTGGTTTCCGTATTTTTAAGTTGCAAATATGTATGCATATTCAGAACGAGAGCAAGTTATTATACATGAAATATTTTCATTAGAAACGAACGTACAGGGTGTTGCAATTCCTCAGCACAAAACATTAAATGTGATGCTGTATTGCAATTGGACATTCTTATTTTAATATCAGAAATAAAGAGGCCCTATTTTGCATTAGATCTACTGTCAGAGTAAGGTTTCAGATGATGACCATAATGATATAACGCCGTCAACCCTTAAGGAATAAATGTTTGAAGGTAAGTTGAATTTAGTACTGCACGTCGGTTCTAAAAACAAATAGACTCATAATAAATAAACAAGGAAATATTGATGGAACTTTCATTATGATAAATTCCAAATACCGGTTGTATTTTGTGACATATATATACCGTACGGATTAGGAGTGACCCATTAATGTACGAAATGAAAGTAAAACGTTAAAAAGTTCATCTCCGCAATGTGGATACAATTAACTATCTTGACAAAAACAAAAATACATTATTCCCATCATCCTTTGGAAAATGATAACTATTCGTTAGATAGACAGATTCATCTGGTCCTTCATGGTCAATATCTGGGTATACGTCAAGGCATGATTATCCGTCCTTCGAATTCATCGATGCTTATTCCATGTACATGAATGTCGGCAATCAACGTATACACCAACAGTTTAAGAGTTCCATATTTTAGTAAAATGATTTTTACGAAAGGTATTCTATGCTTAAGAACATAAATTGCCGATTTATCTCCTTTTTCTACCTATTGGAAAGCAATTGTAGTATGTCGTCTTGTCTTGCATGCTGGAAATTTGAAAAGGAAAGGTGAGTTTAATAAACAAACAAAAACGGAGACGCACAGCTAGTAATTATTAATAATGACATTACAATAATAAGGAAAAGTGGTATTATTGAACACAAACACGACCAGATACCAAATAAAATGTGTGTAAACAACAACAAGTCACCTTAAAACTTCCAACATTACTATATAACAAAAACCCACTTCAAACAAATAATTAATCATATAACGATAAACAGATGATTAATACAACGACTTTCATCGAATACTAGCCGGACTTAGTAACAGACTTTTATTTTCAAAGATCACATAAAACAAAGTAAATAAACAATGATCATACTAATTCATATCCATATATTGACTCTTTTCACACGTTTGTCTTCAAACGGGAGATTGAACTTTTAAGGTTGACGATGAACATTTCGTTTGAAAAGATATTTCTTTTTGAAATGTATGTAGTAAGTGAAAATGAGTTTTATTACATCTAATCTACCACCCCAAGGGTGAATCAATGAAGAATAAAAGTAAAGTCACTACAGGTCTGGCTGTGCGGGGTGAACAAGTACGCAGCAATGTACAATAAGGGTTAATCCAATGCTTCGTTACAGAATAAGCTATGCTTTGTGCACTTTAAGAATACTTGCGAAAACTCTTTGAGACACAACATATATGAAAAATAAGAAATGGTATGATTGCATATGAGACAACTCTCCACAGGAAACAAAACGACACAGAAATTAACATTTAAATGTCATTATACCGTTTTCAACATTTAGCAAAGCAACATAGTCCAAATTACGTTTGGAAAACAACAGATTCTATACCATAACTAATACATAAAACATGGGCGAATGTCTGATGTTATAACCCATACATAAAGTACAAGCGAAGTACAAGTAAAACATACTATTAGGTAGATGCATGACGTATTTTGTTCTACTTTCGATGGTGTTTTCCTTCAATTCCAGTTAACCAGAATAGAATTTCATTGTATTCTCGAACAAAGTTTATTTGATTTCTCTATTTTACAGTTGTTTCATGATTGGAACATACATCAACTTGTGTTTGATGTCTGATGACTGTTTGTAAATGAAATATATCCGTATATGACTTGATATAAAAATGTAAGTAAAGTCATACCTATAAATAAAAAGCTTTTCAATATTTAAGAAAGTCCCCTTTTCTTTGAAAAAATATATAAATGCACTTCAAATTCATTAGTTTTGTAATGACTAAGAGCAATCTATTTTCTTTTAAAGAGTTAACTATTTATATATATGTATAATTTAGTGTTTGGATAAGACGTTACAAAGTTGTAAAACTTGTGTCTGAATCTTTTGTCATTTTGAACAATAAAATATGTTTAAACTAACGCTTCTTCTGGTTAGCTGACAGTATTTAGTTTATCAGCTTAAAGAAATAATTTTGCCATGTGACCGTGAAGTCCTTAACGTTTTTTTTTTATGATTTATTACGGTTCAAAATAAAAATTAAGTATTATCGTATAAGGAATGACTGTAATATTTTTTTTCTGTCTATTCGAAATAAAATACAAAATGTGATGCACAATTTAAAATAAGACGCTACGCGGTTGTTCGGTAAGCACCATATTTTTTATGCTATTTTTTTCATAGACAGAAACAATTCCTTACATGTATTTGTAATTAGTCAAAAAGACAATGCGAAATGTTAACATTGACACATTAATAAAACACACTCATCAATAACTATTACCATTATCGTCTTACATTATACATTTTACAATGATTGTACTTATCTTTGGTTAGGATGCAAGATGTATATGGATCAGTATGTAATGATATAAAAGCTGACACAGAAACAAAACATGTTTGTCAAAAGTTAACTTGACAATAATTACGAATAAAATGACATCGAACATCGATCTTCAAAAACACATAGAATCAGTGTTAACAAAACAGTACTGAAATTCAGATATAGGACATGGTCTATGATGGACAAAAATACAGACTGAGAATTGCACAGCAATTCACATTGGAATTATAACTGATGTGTAATTAACGGATAACGTGATAACCACGATTTCCGTCTAACCTGCTCGAAAAGACGTTGCTTAAAATAAGAAAACAAGATATAAAATAAAATGATGAATCTTAACAATCATACAAACGTGTCACATGTACTTAGTACGTATTATATGTTTATATCAGTTCATGTTTATTGTCTTATATTTATATGTTTTGATAAACTTTATCTACATTGGTGTACCAAACACACATTAACCCATCATATATTTATAACAATTGGAATTTCATTTTAAAAGTTTAAATAAATTCATTAAGTAGAATTAACAAAAATGTAATGGACAGACTTTCTGAACCCTTCAATTTTTTGTATTATTTTATATCATTTGTCTACTATTATTTTTTGTTGTTGTTGTTTTTATTATTCATTTTGCCTCCAAAGCATCTACAAGATACTTCCCTAAAAAAAAGGCATTTAAATAAATATATTTAAAGTTTTATGTTCTTACTTTTTCTGTTAAACATATGACACTTACCATTATTCAATCATATCAATACAATATAGTCGCTGAGTCACATTACGAAAAATTCAAAACAAATAATTGCCTCTTCAATATTCTCTAGTCAAGCTTGACTAAATTCCATTGTAAGCCCCTTACACGAAAAGCTACTTGGTAAGTGTTACACTAAAATGTTACATATTTCTTAGAATATACAACTTATCATCATAACTTTGCATGGCGTTTAATACACAAAAAATAAACATATGACCTTATATTTCAAGCCTGCAAAACACTACAACAAATTAACTCGACTCCAATTAGAACATAAAACATCCTGATGTAAATTGACAATAAAAAGCTTATTGGGCCAACATGAAATGAAATGTGATTCTCAATTTCAATGACGTTTTGAAGCGATATGTGATCCTTATACACTTCAGTTAAAATATCTTATAATTAAATATCCTTCACCAGAAGTTAAAACCGATGTATTCTTCATGTTGATGATTGGTCAATGTGATGCATTGCGTATTGTTCAAGTTTAAACCATTCTCATTGCTTCCTCAGAGCGTAAATTATTAGTGTATTGTTGAGAAGTAATGGCTGATGACAACATTTCCACCTTAAGCTTTGCTGATTTGATTATGATTAGTTAAACAATATACCATTTATTAACTCGCACATGTTTGGTGTTAGTTTGTTATGCTACGTTATTCGACTTTAAGAAGTGTCCCATTGCTGTGAATATAGTTTTAAAATAAATACATATCTAACTATAAAAGAAAACTCCAATCTACGTAAGATTTAATAATCTACATAATTTTTGAATGTCCCACTGGTATATAAAGACCATCTTCTAAGATAAACTATTGAGTCTTAATATAATGTATTGAGGGTGATACCAATATACAAAACATGAACATAAATAAAGTCGTTTGTTTTCACGTTTGAATTGTTTTACATTTGTCATTTCGATGCCTTTTATAGTTGATTATTCGGTATGAACTTTGCTGAAGGCCGTACATACTCGTGTGAAAAGAGACACCATTGGCAATCACGCCATATTTTTGTTATCTCTTGTTTTGTATTGTAAACAATAAATAGTTGTTTTTATACAATTAATAGTTGTAATACTTTTATAAAAACATGTACATACGATTTTTTACACTTCACTAGATTTGATTAATTCAAAGTTGTTATTTCTGGTCATAAAAGTAAAATGTGCTGTATATGTATCGTAAAACGAACTATTGTTTTTTTTTAATTTGCTGTTTGTTCTTAATAGTTAATTGACACCTACCTGTTATTTCTATTTTTTCAACCTTCATCATCAAATCCGCTATACTTTTAAAAAGAAGATGTCGTATGATTGCCAATGTGACAACTGTCCACAAGAGACAAACATGACAAATACATTAACAACTACAGGTCAACGTACGGCTTTTAACAATGAGCAAAGCCCATACTGCATAGTCAGCTATAAGAGGCCCCGATATGAAAATGTAAACAATTCAAACGACAAAACTAACGGCCTTATGTATATAAAAAAAATAACGAAAAACAAATATGTAAGACATAAATAAACGACAACAACTGAATTACAGGCTGCTGACTTTGGACAAGCACATACATAATTAATGTGGCGGGGTTAAAAATGTTAGCGGGATCCCAACCCTTCCTCTAACCTGGGACAGTGGTATAACAGTACAACATAAGAACGAACATCAGTTGAAAAAGGCTTAACTCAACAGATGGACAAAAATGTAATTAGACGTGGCCGGGTACTTATACATCCCGACAACAAAAAGACTATGAACAGATCTGAGAGTACTCGCAGTTATCTGACATCTAGTTCAAAGCCACCAACAACTAAAAAAAATCATGCTTCATTAAAGCATAAATCCATACACATCCAACATTCAATGGATTTAGTGCAAATACGTCAAAAACAGTTAGAGAAAAACATGACCTTGTGCATTGCCAAGTTACAGTTATCGCCAGATTGTAGATCCATGAATGTGTATATGTATATAATATTTGTATGAATATACAAATATGTCCACAGACATTTTTTTAAAGGATAATGGAAACTTGCTGTCACACATATCATATAACTTAATAATTGGTTTCATCGATGAGTTGTGATTTCGATCACCATAGTTTATTTTCTTATAGTTGAGTAAGTTCTGGTCTTTTTAATAAAAAAAAATAGAAGATAATAAAAATACATGTATATTTGCAATAATATTATAGCTCGCATTTGATTATCTCATGTTAAATTTTCACAAATGTATGCATTATAGGAGTTGAACGAGTCAACGAATGTCATTTAAATAAAATACCTCAATATAAGGCTTTCAAAATATTGGCAATTTCTGGGGAAATGTCATCCTTATTGAGAAACAAAATCGCATAGATTATGCATCTGTTAATTCTGAGCATTTGATTATGTGTTCTTTTTATTTATCATTTACATCATAATCTTTGTGTCTGCTGGAACAACCCTTTTCATCAAATAATTTTTTTCGAGTGTTCCGGAATCTGGAAAATCAAGGAAAATACTTAAGACGCACACTATGTCTTTACTGTCATTTGCATCAACGACAATTAGGGGTACAAGTATAGATAAATCATAAAAGACAACATTTTGGATAGTTTGGTTCGTTCTTTGGTTTAGTTTTTATTGAAAAAAAATAAAATCATAACACTCAGCAGTGTCCATGCTTACAATGATATAAAAAGAATGTTGATGAACAATACAACTATTTATCAGTGCTAAACTACGACAAGTTATTCAAATCACAGCATGGTTTCATAACAACATTTTCATATTAAATTTAAAACTTATTTACCCATGGTTGTTTTGGTTATCATATTACCTATCAACCATATCAAATGATTTACTTGACACATACATGATATATGTTTTCTATTTGTATATCCTACATGTATGTGTATAATTTTCGTGTATTTTAAGTTGTGATGTTCTGATATGCATATTCCTCATAAACAAGATATAAGAACCTTGATATAAAATGTTTTCAAATTGTTTGCTTTTTAACAGGAGCAGTTTGATTGTAATTTTAGACAAAACCATTTATTGTATACGTTAAATGACTGCATGGTTATAGCTATTATCACCATTTTTAACTATGTTTCCCGCTGGTTAATTTTACACTTTTACATGTGTTATACATTACTACTTATTATTATGTTTAACAACTGTAGCAATCATACGGTCGCGATCTTAGCCCTTATAGGCTTCAGGAAAAGCTTTCGATATTCTTTAGTCCTTGCTCTGTCGGTTATTCGTTTGTCCATCCAACTAAAATAATTTGTAATAGAATAACATATGTACATTATCTGATAAAAACTGAAAAAGGAAAAAGAAAAAAAAGTCTTTAATTTAACAGGTCAAAGTAAAAAAAACACTGTTACTCAAATGTGTATATAAAAAAAATTACAGAATATGCTACCTTAACAAGAACGTAGTTTCCATTTTTTGAAGAAAAAGGAATTGCGAAATAAGCCTTTACATATTCTGTTTTATTGGTTAAAGATCATGATCATGGTTATTCGAAATATTTGTTTTGAGGACAAAAAGGAGTGATTACAATTGTTGGTCTATGATTGTATATCTCTTATATAGCTTTAAAAAGTGGAATATATCGAAAATGGAAAAGAAAGACTATTCGATTTAAAAACCATAGTACACACTCCCTGCTTTTAAATTATAAAACATGTAGTCATGTCTGTTTTTGTTTTTTAAGTGACCAATTCAAGTTCACTGTTTATATTAAAGTGACAGCTAGTTGGAGAGGAACAACAGCTGTTCATTTTGACATCTTTAAATTTAGGTTAAAGTTATATTTATAAAAAAAAAATGACAGCAGATCAACTGCATGCATTTGTTATTCTTGAAATCGCTTAAGTGTGGCCTTTGAAGGAACTATGTTTTACCTTTTTTAAGGGACAAAAAGAAGGTTTCAGTATTCTTGATTGACCTTTATAACAGCATGATAGCTGTTTATGTGAACATTGTGATGTTATTAACATTTTGATTCTAGTAATATCTCTAGAAATAGAATTGTTTTTGTTGTTTTTTAGTAATATTTTTTAGCATTTGCACCCCAATATCTACCGAATTATTATGCCAGCTATACTGGCACTTACGGTAGAAGCATCGTTTTGGGACAAAGAACGATTACTCTTTCTAGACGACCCATCTGAAAAGTTTCGTCACTCTCGTTAAATCTCGTACGATTATCTTTTTTAATGGCGGCCGAATTTAACGTTTCAACGCGAACTTGAAAAAACGGGACAGATCGGAATAATTTTGTTGTTAAATACGACATGAATTTTTATACATTTACAAAAACAAGAATTCAAGAATTTTCGTAACTTGTGTAGTTAATTTAAATTTTATTGTACCTCCTTGACCACGGAAATAAGGTTATGACAACAACATCTAACGCCATGTTTCGTCTGCTTCGACATTCCATAATATCAGTGAGTTCAAAATAAATGACCTAAATTACCACAGGTACTTCATTTAAAAGTCACAAAATCACAATTAACGATAACATATTTAGCGCAAAAAGTTCCGTCCAGCCATGGGAACACAGACAACACCTCCACAAGCAATACATTTCGTTTTTTTAAATGGCCATGCGGCATGCGGGGTAAACTTTGGTTCGATCACTGGTTGACCATGTCTACTTATGTTCATCTGCCGCATAATTCACCACATCAAGGAACAGTGGTCATGACGTTGGTTATACTGTTGAATGTGTTCACGGTTATTCATGTAGCCAGTGGCGAACTTTTCAAGGAGGCCCCGCTAACTGACCTGAAAAGGGGGGGCTCCAGTCATACCCTACATAATCAACAGGTTTTTTTTCCACAAAAAGGGGGGGGGGTGGCGCCCCCACCTCTGGATCCGCCTATGGCAACGGACTAATTCAAAACTTAACAAAAATTTAAAACAAAGAAAAGAAATATTCAAATAATTGATAATTATAATTCTGGTACTTCTTTTGGCAAACTAAACTCTCAACAAATCTTTTCATCAGATATCTACCTTAAAAGTCCCAGGAGATGGACTCTGTTTTGTTTTCTCTCTCTAAGTCTAAAAATCTGACTTGAGTCTGAGTAGTACATTTAGTACTGTATATATTGTATGCTCCCATATTGTTCAAAATTAGTTTTTATGGGAAGATGGAGTTATTATGATAACCCATGAGAATACCATGACTTTGAAAGGTATATGCAGGGCAGGTTACTTGGAAGTATGTGGGCTACATCCTTTAAAATTCAAGCTGCAGCAGTCATAACATTTTCAATCTACCAAGTACTTTATCACTATATCACTATCAGGTTCACATTTCAACCTATTTAGCAATACACACTTTGCTTATATAGTTACAGTACCAAAATTGCACCTACATGTATTCTACAAAAAAAGATGCAGAAATCTTTCAAGCTTTCTGTCACCATGTGAAGTTATATAATTATCATATTTTTAAAAAGAGCAAATGAAGAGCAAGATGTGGTATGATTGCCAATGAGACAACTGTCCACAAGAGACCAAAATAACACAGAAATTAACAACCATAGGTCATGGTACAGCCTTCAACAATGAAAAAAATCCATACCGCATAGTCAGCTATAAAAGGCCCTGATATGACAATGTAAAACAAAAAGTAACTGTTACCAGCATCTTTTTCTTAAAAAAAAAATAAGCAAAGAATGGTTCATAAAAAAAGTTGGTGAAAAAACTGACATCGTAGATGCAACTTGGGTACTTTCATGTTAGCAACTTTACAACTACCAATTTATTTTTAGGACCAAAACAAAAAAAAGTTCAAACTTAAAGGCAATAAATTCTTCCCCATGCACAGCCTGATGCAACAGCGGTACAGATGTATATTTAGCATATAAAAAACACAATTTTTTTTTTTATGTTAGTTGAAATCAAGCATATGTCAATTTTTGACCCTTCAAACTTCAATATGGACTAATTTGAAAACAGATATAAGGTCAGTAATATTGTTTGCCTTAAATATATGGAGAATTAAGGCTTTTTCTCCTGGAGAATAATCCAAATTTGAAAAAAAGCTTAAAATAATTCACAAAAAGACAACTTCTTTCACAAACAGTGCAGTCTCATTGGTAACTGTGCATGAATACAAACTGAAAAACTCTCATTTAAAGAAATTTCTTGCCTAAAATGACTATATGTGCACATTGTAGGGTCTATTTTAATATGTATCATCACTGAACAAATTGGGTATTATTTTAAAGCAGGGTTTGACTCTTGATAATGGATTTGTGGATAGTTGTCTCATTGGCAATCATACCACATCTTCTTTTTTATATTGTACATTTCAGTCAAATTCAAGGTTTATTTAAAATTTCCTAATTTGATGGAAATGACGCATTTTTTCCCAATAAAAAAGGGCAGAGGTAGTTTTGAAAAAAGCCAGCAATATCACTGCAGGTGATCAACCCAAACATTTCTATTCAGCAGCAGTCTCTAACTACATATCTCCATTTCGAATGACGAAAATATTAAAACTAATTATAGTTTCCTCTTATGTTATCTTAATTATCCATCGATAAAAGAGGCAATTGTATAGGCTCCTTCTGGCCATATAGTTCAATAAGTTATTTAGGTCTTATACATTATATACAGTACATGTACATCACTATTAATTTGTATATAGAAGTAGGTATTTAGTGGCAAAAATGCTTATATATTTGCAAATCCAGATAAACCTTAATGGTGTTTGGCCAATAAGCTTAAGGCTTCCGGAAGTAACGTTTGTCGTCATTTGTTTTTCAATAGACGACGTTGACGGGATGAATTGTGATTGCCATTACGTATAACCACGATAATAACGATTCGACATTTAAATATTCATTTTCACTGCGTGTTTATTGTTTAATTGAATATAAGACATACACAGGTATTTGAATTATTATAAGATATTGTTAATACTATACCAATGTTCAGAAGTACTTTACTTTTGCGTTAACCAAACAGAACATAGCCATGCGACTGGTCAACCCAATGACACAAATATACATTTTACATGTGTAACAGGTTATGAGTTGGACAATTAAATCTTTGATCGTCAATTGTAAAGAATCATTAGGATTAAACATCCTTGATAAGGAATTCATTGATGTATAAACTAAAGTGTTAGTGAATTGGTGTGCACCTGTTTGTTATCTCTTTGTTACATAAGAAGTTATATGAATTACTTTTGATTGGTTATATATTCTTCTGTTTTACACATAAGAAATAAGATTTTATCTACCATGTTCTGCATACGACAAATGCCTGTAAAAAACAGAGATATGACCGTGTTATCATCTGTCTGACGCGTTTGAGCTTTTGATTAATTCATTCGATTGAGGACTTTCTGTTTAGAGTTTTCGGTTCGGTATTTTTGTATTTTTTTAAACACAAATGAAACAGAAATAAACAAATATGAACAGAACAAGTAAACAGTAAATAAGTAAATGGACAAATTATTTATAGATAAATATAGGAATATGTGGTGTTAGTGCCAATGAGACAACTATCAATCCAAATAACAATTTGTAAAAGTAAAGCATTATAAGTCAAGGTACGGCCTTCAACACGGAGTCTTTGCTCACACCAAACAGCAAGCTATATAGCATGTAAAGGTCCCCAAAAATTACTTATGTAAAACTATTCAAACAAAAACCAACCTGTCTAAGCTATATAAAAACAAGAAACGAGAAACACGTATGAACTACATAAACACACGACTGTACATCAGATTCCTGACTTAGGACAGGTGCTAACATTTACAGCGGTATTAAATGTTTTAATGGTAACAAACCTTCTTCCTTTTATGGAACAATAGTATAACATAACAAGATAGAAATACATACTATAAGATACTACTTTGAAGGCTTAACACAATCAAAAAACGACAATTTACATACATTACACAAATAAATTTGATCTTCGATATCTGAATGCAAATGCATAATTGATAACATTTATAAGGGATAAATAATTTAAGTTAAACCTGTTAAATTAAGATACCATTGTGAAATATAAAACAAATTATAGAAAGTCATCACTTTTTAAAAAAGTGGCGTCATATCCTACAACATACATGTTATAAGAAAATCTGGAAAAAAAATCAGATTGTTATCAAACAGTATTGCAAAGGTGATAGGAAATGTTAAATACAAAAAAGTAATCACCAGAATAAAAGTTCTAATCTTTTTATGAATCAAGACGAAAAAAGAACTCCATAGATAAATGAAATATTACCGCACCTTAAACGAGATTTACTATAGATATATGAAGTGTATCGAACCAGGGTTCGCTTATATCACAACAATTCAAGCCTCAATCGCATTTCATGATTTTATGGCAAACATTTTAACTGATACAAGTATACTTTGAAGTTTTGAGGAAAATAATTTCTTTACACAGATATTCATAAAAACTTTAAACTCATAATGCTAGCTATTGAATACATAATTAGTAAACACTACACTCATGATAATTTCACCTATCAATATCGTAAACATTTTGACATTTTCAACTAAATTTCAATCTGCCTCTTAGTACATTTTTGTCATTCTTAATTATTTCATTTATTTTTCATTATTTTTCTCTATATGACGCGGGGACACATGTGCATATTAATTAGTTTGTTAACATTACAAAATATATAGGTCAAGTAATAATTTTTAATAAAATAATGACACACAATACAAATGTCTTCTGCTTCACTGATCATAGTTGAAATATTGTTTTTCGGTGAAATGAAACATAAGACAAATCGAAATTACTTCCTGTTTGGTCCGGCATTAAAAAATCAAGGTGTACCTGATGTGAGGTACGTTTTTCAGTAAGTACAAATTTACTAATTGTTAGATCATTTGATGCATTTGATTGAAATGATACTGCTGTATGTGTATAATATATATTTTTGCGACTGATTTAAATGAGTAAGGTCATATCAGTATGTTGCTTATTCATAATGACCTTAAATGATGTTTTAGTTTTTCACTGTGTAAGCCTATACAACTTGACCTAATATCATTAATGCATTTGTTGTGTAGGAGGGTTTAGCTTTCAAGATCATGTTTAATTACTCTGAATTATAAAATGTGTTTGTCCCAAGTTAATTACCAGTAATTAAAAAAGTGTTGATATTTGTTGCTGTCTGTTGTGAAATAATTAAGTCTTCGCTTATTGTTTTGTCATTAATTAAGCAAGTTAAGCTTTTAATATTGTTTGTATAAATAGTTTTAATTAATTATATGTTTGGAGCTGACCATATGGTTCAGGCTTTGACAAAAGGGGTTAGCCGTCTAGTTACATATAGTTGTTTAAATCATTTTCATAAAATCGTATCACATCTTCTTTTGTTATAAAGGTCAATGACAGAGAAACAAATAGACAGAAACACGGAAATTAACCACGATATCGGCGGTCTTCAACAATCAAATTATAGTTTGAAAAGAAACCTCATATCTATGTATTGTATAATCTATGCTTTTTAAATGTAAACTAAGAAACATGAACATATGAATGTGCTTAATAATGAACTGAGGTGAAATTAGAATAAAACAAGAATTCAAAATTGATACTTTAAATTAATCGGCCAAAGAAAAAATTAAGCTCAAAATATTGAAAGATTATGGAGCTCTTTTTTCCATATATTTGATTTTTACAATAAGGCGGGGAAAAGGCCTAACATGTACATTTTGTTGTTTTTTTTTCTAAAATCGAAAGAAAAAACATGAATCTGCTTAAATTTTGGCAAATGTACTCTTATGAGCTATTGAAGTCCTAAATCAAAAACAAAATAAGTGCTTTGGGGCAAAATGGTTTATCCTGTATAGAAGTGAAAAAGGCGTCCGAACATCTGACATCAATTCCTAAACCTCACTTTAATTATATCCTGATTACTTATAGACGTAAAAGTAAGAAATAGTAATCCATTTCTTTGTTTGTGAAAATGTAATATACAAAGATCACATCAGCAAAATACGTGTCGGCAAAGAAGGAAAGCTATCATAAATTATATCAACAATCATGTTTAACTATTTTCGTCTACATCATGATGTCACTGAGGACGAATTTAGTTTACATATGTTTTAACTGAAACATGTATCACGTTTCCAATTATGAATGAAATGAAAATGTCCTGCTTCCCACGTTTCTTCTTTTAATATAACAAAGAACAAAGTAATGCTTTCAAGATTAATGTTAAATTATTCCAATATCAAAATAAGCTATTAAACGAAAACACTGGTGTGATATATAAATGATAGTACAATGTATTCGTCAAGCTACATTTTCATAAAATAATTCACAAAAAGACAACTTCTTTCACAAACAGTGCAGTCTCATTGGTAATTGTGCATGAATACAAACTGCAAAACTCTCATTTAAAGAAATTTCTTGCCTAAAATGACTATATGTGCACATTGTAGGGTCTATTTTAATATGTATCATCACTGAACAAATTGGGTATTATTTTAAAGCAGGGTTTGACTCTTGATAATGGATTTGTGGATAGTTGTCTCATTGGCAATCATACCACATCTTCTTTTTTATATTGTACATTTCAGTCAAATTCAAGGTTTATTTTCAATTTCCTAATTTGATGGAAATGACGCATATTTTCCCAATAAAAAAGGGTAGAGGTAGTTTTGAAAAAAGCCAACAATATCACTGCAGGTGATCAACCCAAACATTTCTATTCAGCAGCAGTCTCTAACTACATATCTCCATTTCGGATGACGAAAATATTAAAACTAATTATAGTTTCCTCTTATGCTATCTTAATTACCCATCGATAAAAGAGGCAATTGTATAGGCTCCTTCTGGCCATATAGTTCAATAAGTTATTTAGGTCTTATACATTATATACAGTACATGTACATCACTATTAATTTTTATATAGAAGTAGGTATTTAGTGGCAAAAATGATTATATATTTGCAAATCCAGATAAACCTTAATGGTGTTTGGCCAATAAGCTTAAGGCTTCCGGAAGTAACGTTTGTCGTCATTTGTTTTTCAATAGACGACGTTGACGGGATGAATTGTGATTGCCAGTATAACCATTATAATAACGGTTCGACGTTGAAATATTAATTTTCACTTCGTGTTTATTGTTTAATTGAATATTAGACATAAACAGGCATTTGCATGATTATAAGATATTGTTAATAGTAAACCAAATGTTCAGAAGTACTTTAATTTTGCGTTAACCAAACACATCAACGCCATGCTCCTGGTCAACTCAATGACACAAATATACATTTTACATGTGTAACAAGTTATGAGTTGGACAATTATATCTTTGATCGTCAATTGTAAAGAATCATTAGGATTAAACATCCTTGATAAGGAATTCATTGATGTATAAACAAAAATGTTAGTGAACTGGTGTGCAACTGTTTGCAATCACTTTGTTATCAAAGAAGTTATATGATATACGACTTTTGATTGGTTATGTTTTCTTCTGTTTTACACATACGAAAACAGATATAATCTACTATTTTCTACATACGAAAAATGCCTGTAAATAGACGGAAATATGACCGTGTTATCATCTGTCTGACGCGTTTTAGCTTTTGATTAATTCATTTGATTGAGGACGTTCTGTTTTCAATTTTTTTGTTCATAAACAGAAATAAACAAGTATGAACAGAACAAGTAAACAGTAAATAATTATAAGGACAAATCATTTATAGATAACTATAAGACGTTGTGGTACAATGTATGAGTGCCTATGAGACAACCATCCATCCAAGTAACAATTTATAAAAGTAAAGCATTATAGGTCAAGGTAATGCCTTCAAGACGAAGCCTTTGCTCACACCAAACAGCAAGCTATAAAGGTTCCCAAAAAATACTAATGTAAAACTATTCAAACAGGAAAACCAACGGTTTAATCTATATAAAAACAAGAAACGAGAAACACGTATGAACTACATAAACAAACGACAACTACTGTCCATCAGATTCCTGACTTAAGACAGGTGCAAACATTTACAGCGGGTTTAATCGTTTTAATGGTACCAAACCTTCTCCTTTTTCTAAAACAATAGTATAACATAACAACATAGAAATACATACTATAAAATACTAATTGGAAGGCTTAACACAATCAAAAAACGCAAATTAACATACAACAAACGTATAAATTTGATCTTCGATACCTGCATGCAAATGCATAATTGATAAAATTTATAAGGGATAAATAATTAAACTCATAATGCTTGCTATTGAATACATAATTAGTAAACACTATAATCATGATAATTGCACCTATCAATATCGTAAACATTTTGACATTTTCAACTAAATTTCAATGTGCCTCTTAATAAATTTTTGTCATTCTTAATTATTTCATTTATTTTTCATTATTTTTCTCTATATGACGCAGGGACACATGTGCATATCAATAAGTTTGTTAACATTACAAAATATCTAGGTCAGGTAATAATTATACACAATACTAATGTCTTCTGCTTTACTGATCATAGTTAAACTAGTGTTTGTCGGTGAAATGAAACATAAGACAAATCGAAATTACTTCCTGTTTGGTCCGGCATTAAAAAATCAAGGTGTACCTGATGTGAGGTACGTTTTTCAGTAAGTACAAATTTACTAATTGTTAGATCATTTGATGCATTTGATTGAAATGATACTGCTGTATGTGTATAATATATATTTTGCGACTTATTAAAATGAGTAAGGTCATATCAGTATGTTGCTTATTCATAATGACCTTTAAATACTGTTTTAGTATTTCAGTGTGTAAGCCTATACAACTTGACCTTACATCATTAATGCATTTGTTGTGTAGATTCACTGACTGTATATAAAACAAAATGTGGGGTATGGAGGGTTAAGCTTTCAAGATCATGTTTAAATACGCTGAATTATAAATGTGTTTGTCCCAAGTTAATCACCAGTAATTAAAAATGTGTTGATATTTGTTGCTGTCTGTTAAAAAGTGAACTAAGAAACATGAATATATGCATGTGCTTAACGATGAACTGGGGTGAAATTAGAATAAAACTAGAATTCAAAATTGATACTTTACATAAATCGGTCAAGGAACAAATTAAGCTCAAAATATTGTAAGATTATGGAGCTCCTTTTCCATATATTTGATTTTAACAATAAGGCGGGAAAAGGCCTAACATTTACATTGTGTTTTTTTTGGGTTCTTAAATCGAAAGAAAAAACACGAATCTGCTTAAATTTTGGCAAATGTACTCTAATGAGCTATTGAAGTCCTAAATCAAAAACAAAATGAGTGCTTTGGGGCAAAATATTTTATCCTGTCTAGAAGTGAAAAACAAAGGCGTCCGAACATCTGACATCAATTCCTAAACGTCACTTAAGTACACAGAATTACATCCTGATTACTTATAGACGTAAAAGTAAGAAATAGTAATCGATTTCTTTTTATGTGAAAATGTAATATACAAAGATCATATCAGAAAAATACGTGTCGGCAAAGAAGGTAGGCTATCATAAATTCTATCAACAATCATGTTTAACTATTTTCGTCTACATTATGACGTCACTGAGGACGAATTTAGTAAACATATGTTTTAACTGAAACAATTGCACATTTTATCATATAATCATGGAATAAATACCCTATTTTCGTATTGAAATAAATAAGATTTGTTTGGTCAAAATTGTGATTATGTGCACCAACTTCTTAATTCATAGGTAAATTTGCATTATTATCGGGATTTCTGTATACTTTTTTCGAAGTAATTGCCGACTTGAATATCTATTCAAAAATGCAAAAATCATGAAAAAGGCAAGAAAGAAAATAAAAATATAAATCAATTGCTTTAAAAAAGCAATTGTAGGGGGTCTTTCCCCCCTTAAAGTTAATTGAATTGGGGGGGGGGGGGGGGGGTGTTTGTTTGTTTGTTTCTGTATGGGGTCTATATTATTGTTACCGGAGAAGTTTCATGTTTAGTTTGGAAAGTTTTTCTTTTATTTTAGGTACAGCGCGCGCGCCACATCACGTGACACGGGTTTATAATAACGAAAAGATAGTCTTTTTATTTCTTTTTAGGTGGGGACGTTAAACAGACAACATCTATAGAGATGGAATGTACACAATGTAATTTCTTTTGTCATTGTAGGAAATTGACATTTTGATGACAGTTCACAAGTAGTGCATGTTTTAGATTTAATTGATCCGGTGTAACTTTAAAACACATTTATTGATTATTTTCTGATAATGTACATTTTTCAGCACCTGTTTGTAACACAGATTAGTATTTCAAACTCGGAGCGGACATTTTATTGTAGGTTTTTACTGAGATTTACGGACCTAGCAAGCGATTTTTACGGCATTGCCATTCCTTTTCTCTAGGAAAAGCTTTGAGAGATATCTGCACCAAGTTTTTTTATAAACGTTTAGTACATGTATGCCCTGCTGACTGCAAATTTTGAGGTCGATTGTACTTGTAGTTTCAGAGAACATGTGGATTTTTTTTCAGAAGTGACGTAAGAACAATATTTAATTTCAATTTTTCTTGAATAATTGAGAGTTTGTTCCTTCAATAAATTGTCATGATTAAACAGTCATACAGATTGATTGATTGATTGATTGATTGATTGATTGATTGATTGATTGATTGATTGATTGATTGATTGATTGATTGATTAGTTGGTTAGTTGGTTGGTTGGTTGGTTGGTTGGTTGGTTGGTTAAACACGTTGGATAGGGTCAATTGAAACACGGAAAAAGAAACAAAGAAGATATTGGACCCTATATTAAACACATGAGACGGAAACATGATTGATTGATCATGATCATGATTGATTGATTGATTGATTGATTGATTGATTAGTTGGTTGGTTGGTTGGTTGGTTGGTTGGTTGGTTAAACACGTTGGATAGGGTCAATTTAAACACGGAAAAAGAAACAAAGAAGATCTTGGACCCTTTATTAAACACATGAGACGGAAACATGATTGGTTGATCATGATCATGATTGATTGATTGATTGATTGATTGATTGAGTGATTGATTGATTGATTGGTTGGTTGGTTGGTTGGTTGGTTGAACCCTATAAGAAACACATGAGACGGAAACATGATTGATTGATCATGATCATTATTGGTTGATTGATCATGATCATGATTGATTGATTGATTGGTTGGTTGGTTGGTTGGTTGGTTGGTTGGTTGGTTGGTTGGTTGAAATTCAAACACACATAAAACTGTTTAAATAGTGCCAAAACCACATAATTTGATGACCTTGACCTTTGACCTTGTAACCTTCGTGAAGGTCATTGCTCCACAAGGTCATTGCAAAAGACCCTATGGGTCAAGGACCTTTTGTTTAAGAGTTTTGCCTAAAAATGGCTTTTTAAAAACCATCGATGGGAGTTATGTCCCTTACATGATGGTAAAATCAATATAGTCATAATGTAAAAAAGTTGCCCCTTGAAGTACCAAGCATTTTTCACTGCTTAATTTTTTTGTATCTATAACTGTTCAAGAGTTATAGGGAAATCAAAGACATATGAAAATCTAAAATATGACCTTGACCTTTGACCTTGACCTAATTTTCTAAGTTAGGAATCAGGGGACTCAAATAAAAACATTCCAGGGTTATACGGTTAACGGTTTATGAGTTAAAAAAACATACCGACAAATTTATTCCGTAAAGATAGATAACTCCTATAAAATTTCTTCGAATCGCTTCGATCCAAATACGCCAAAAATTACTGAGGATGTAACGAACAATTTGTAAAATGAATTTTGTCGATATCTTTTTTTGTTACGAAGGAGATGCGCTAACAAGGAAAACAGTGTTTGGGGAGATAACTCCTACAAAGAAAAGTATTCGTTTACGCAGGGTAAATTTCAAAAGCGCATAAACTGTTCGATATCATATACAAAATATCTAAGCGACATATTGCGAAACAAATGTTTATCGCAAGAACAAAATTAGGCGGAAGAAAAAAAAAAAAAAAAAAAAAAAAATAATCAGAACAAATACAATAGGCTTTCCACAGAAAAGTGGAAAGACCTAATAATATGGAAAAAACTGGAGTTGTCGTTCGTTTTACGTTGATAGGATAGATAGCACACAACCTACATTCAGTTGTAAGTGGAGGGTTAAAAAAAAAAGGGTGGGGGGGCAAAAGGGGGTCTCGGGGAGATTTTTTTTTTTTTATTAACGGAACAGAATGGTTAAAAAGGTTTTTTACAATATAAATCAATTGCTTTAAAAAAGCAATTGTAGGGGGTCTTTCCCCCCTTAAAGTTAATTGAATTGGGGGGGGGGGGGGGGGGGGGTGTTTGTTTGTTTGTTTCTGTATGGGGTCTATATTATTGTTACCGGAGAAGTTTCATGTTTAGTTTGGAAAGTTTTTCTTTTATTTTAGGTACAGCGCGCGCGCCACATCACGTGACACGGGTTTATAATAACGAAAAGATAGTCTTTTTATTTCTTTTTAGGTGGGGACGTTAAACAGACAACATCTATAGAGATGGAATGTACACAATGTAATTTCTTTTGTCATTGTAGGAAATTGACATTTTGATGACAGTTCACAAGTAGTGCATGTTTTAGATTTAATTGATCCGGTGTAACTTTAAAACACATTTATTGATTATTTTCTGATAATGTACATTTTTCAGCACCTGTTTGTAACACAGATTAGTATTTCAAACTCGGAGCGGACATTTTATTGTAGGTTTTTACTGAGATTTACGGACCTAGCAAGCGATTTTTACGGCATTGCCATTCCTTTTCTCTAGGAAAAGCTTTGAGAGATATCTGCACCAAGTTTTTTTATAAACGTTTAGTACATGTATGCCCTGCTGACTGCAAATTTTGAGGTCGATTGTACTTGTAGTTTCAGAGAACATGTGGATTTTTTTTCAGAAGTGACGTAAGAACAATATTTAATTTCAATTTTTCTTGAATAATTGAGAGTTTGTTCCTTCAATAAATTGTCATGATTAAACAGTCATACAGATTGATTGATTGATTGATTGATTGATTGATTGATTGATTGATTGATTGATTGATTGATTGATTGATTGATTGATTGATTAGTTGGTTAGTTGGTTGGTTGGTTGGTTGGTTGGTTGGTTGGTTAAACACGTTGGATAGGGTCAATTGAAACACGGAAAAAGAAACAAAGAAGATATTGGACCCTATATTAAACACATGAGACGGAAACATGATTGATTGATCATGATCATGATTGATTGATTGATTGATTGATTGATTGATTAGTTGGTTGGTTGGTTGGTTGGTTGGTTGGTTGGTTAAACACGTTGGATAGGGTCAATTTAAACACGGAAAAAGAAACAAAGAAGATCTTGGACCCTTTATTAAACACATGAGACGGAAACATGATTGGTTGATCATGATCATGATTGATTGATTGATTGATTGATTGATTGAGTGATTGATTGATTGATTGGTTGGTTGGTTGGTTGGTTGGTTGAACCCTATAAGAAACACATGAGACGGAAACATGATTGATTGATCATGATCATTATTGGTTGATTGATCATGATCATGATTGATTGATTGATTGGTTGGTTGGTTGGTTGGTTGGTTGGTTGGTTGGTTGGTTGAAATTCAAACACACATAAAACTGTTTAAATAGTGCCAAAACCACATAATTTGATGACCTTGACCTTTGACCTTGTAACCTTCGTGAAGGTCATTGCTCCACAAGGTCATTGCAAAAGACCCTATGGGTCAAGGACCTTTTGTTTAAGAGTTTTGCCTAAAAATGGCTTTTTAAAAACCATCGATGGGAGTTATGTCCCTTACATGATGGTAAAATCAATATAGTCATAATGTAAAAAAGTTGCCCCTTGAAGTACCAAGCATTTTTCACTGCTTAATTTTTTTGTATCTATAACTGTTCAAGAGTTATAGGGAAATCAAAGACATATGAAAATCTAAAATATGACCTTGACCTTTGACCTTGACCTAATTTTCTAAGTTAGGAATCAGGGGACTCAAATAAAAACATTCCAGGGTTATACGGTTAACGGTTTATGAGTTAAAAAAACATACCGACAAATTTATTCCGTAAAGATAGATAACTCCTATAAAATTTCTTCGAATCGCTTCGATCCAAATACGCCAAAAATTACTGAGGATGTAACGAACAATTTGTAAAATGAATTTTGTCGATATCTTTTTTTGTTACGAAGGAGATGCGCTAACAAGGAAAACAGTGTTTGGGGAGATAACTCCTACAAAGAAAAGTATTCGTTTACGCAGGGTAAATTTCAAAAGCGCATAAACTGTTCGATATCATATACAAAATATCTAAGCGACATATTGCGAAACAAATGTTTATCGCAAGAACAAAATTAGGCGGAAGAAAAAAAAAAAAAAAAAAAAAAAAATAATCAGAACAAATACAATAGGCTTTCCACAGAAAAGTGGAAAGACCTAATAATATGGAAAAAACTGGAGTTGTCGTTCGTTTTACGTTGATAGGATAGATAGCACACAACCTACATTCAGTTGTAAGTGGAGGGTTAAAAAAAAAAGGGTGGGGGGGCAAAAGGGGGTCTCGGGGAGATTTTTTTTTTTTTATTAACGGAACAGAATGGTTAAAAAGGTTTTTTACAATATAAATCAATTGCTTTAAAAAAGCAATTGTAGGGGGTCTTTCCCCCCTTAAAGTTAATTGAATTGGGGGGGGGGGGGTGTTTGTTTGTTTGTTTCTGTATGGGGTCTATATTATTGTTACCGGAGAAGTTTCATGTTTAGTTTGGAAAGTTTTTCTTTTATTTTAGGTACAGCGCGCGCGCCACATCACGTGACACGGGTTTATAATAACGAAAAGATAGTCTTTTTATTTCTTTTTAGGTGGGGACGTTAAACAGACAACATCTATAGAGATGGAATGTACACAATGTAATTTCTTTTGTCATTGTAGGAAATTGACATTTTGATGACAGTTCACAAGTAGTGCATGTTTTAGATTTAATTGATCCGGTGTAACTTTAAAACACATTTATTGATTATTTTCTGATAATGTACATTTTTCAGCACCTGTTTGTAACACAGATTAGTATTTCAAACTCGGAGCGGACATTTTATTGTAGGTTTTTACTGAGATTTACGGACCTAGCAAGCGATTTTTACGGCATTGCCATTCCTTTTCTCTAGGAAAAGCTTTGAGAGATATCTGCACCAAGTTTTTTTATAAACGTTTAGTACATGTATGCCCTGCTGACTGCAAATTTTGAGGTCGATTGTACTTGTAGTTTCAGAGAACATGTGGATTTTTTTTCAGAAGTGACGTAAGAACAATATTTAATTTCAATTTTTCTTGAATAATTGAGAGTTTGTTCCTTCAATAAATTGTCATGATTAAACAGTCATACAGATTGATTGATTGATTGATTGATTGATTGATTGATTGATTGATTGATTGATTGATTGATTGATTGATTGATTGATTGATTAGTTGGTTAGTTGGTTGGTTGGTTGGTTGGTTGGTTGGTTGGTTAAACACGTTGGATAGGGTCAATTGAAACACGGAAAAAGAAACAAAGAAGATATTGGACCCTATATTAAACACATGAGACGGAAACATGATTGATTGATCATGATCATGATTGATTGATTGATTGATTGATTGATTGATTAGTTGGTTGGTTGGTTGGTTGGTTGGTTGGTTGGTTAAACACGTTGGATAGGGTCAATTTAAACACGGAAAAAGAAACAAAGAAGATCTTGGACCCTTTATTAAACACATGAGACGGAAACATGATTGGTTGATCATGATCATGATTGATTGATTGATTGATTGATTGATTGAGTGATTGATTGATTGATTGGTTGGTTGGTTGGTTGGTTGGTTGAACCCTATAAGAAACACATGAGACGGAAACATGATTGATTGATCATGATCATTATTGGTTGATTGATCATGATCATGATTGATTGATTGATTGGTTGGTTGGTTGGTTGGTTGGTTGGTTGGTTGGTTGGTTGAAATTCAAACACACATAAAACTGTTTAAATAGTGCCAAAACCACATAATTTGATGACCTTGACCTTTGACCTTGTAACCTTCGTGAAGGTCATTGCTCCACAAGGTCATTGCAAAAGACCCTATGGGTCAAGGACCTTTTGTTTAAGAGTTTTGCCTAAAAATGGCTTTTTAAAAACCATCGATGGGAGTTATGTCCCTTACATGATGGTAAAATCAATATAGTCATAATGTAAAAAAGTTGCCCCTTGAAGTACCAAGCATTTTTCACTGCTTAATTTTTTTGTATCTATAACTGTTCAAGAGTTATAGGGAAATCAAAGACATATGAAAATCTAAAATATGACCTTGACCTTTGACCTTGACCTAATTTTCTAAGTTAGGAATCAGGGGACTCAAATAAAAACATTCCAGGGTTATACGGTTAACGGTTTATGAGTTAAAAAAACATACCGACAAATTTATTCCGTAAAGATAGATAACTCCTATAAAATTTCTTCGAATCGCTTCGATCCAAATACGCCAAAAATTACTGAGGATGTAACGAACAATTTGTAAAATGAATTTTGTCGATATCTTTTTTTGTTACGAAGGAGATGCGCTAACAAGGAAAACAGTGTTTGGGGAGATAACTCCTACAAAGAAAAGTATTCGTTTACGCAGGGTAAATTTCAAAAGCGCATAAACTGTTCGATATCATATACAAAATATCTAAGCGACATATTGCGAAACAAATGTTTATCGCAAGAACAAAATTAGGCGGAAGAAAAAAAAAAAAAAAAAAAAAAAAATAATCAGAACAAATACAATAGGCTTTCCACAGAAAAGTGGAAAGACCTAATAATATGGAAAAAACTGGAGTTGTCGTTCGTTTTACGTTGATAGGATAGATAGCACACAACCTACATTCAGTTGTAAGTGGAGGGTTAAAAAAAAAAGGGTGGGGGGGCAAAAGGGGGTCTCGGGGAGATTTTTTTTTTTTTATTAACGGAACAGAATGGTTAAAAAGGTTTTTTACAATATAAATCAATTGCTTTAAAAAAGCAATTGTAGGGGGTCTTTCCCCCCTTAAAGTTAATTGAATTGGGGGGGGGGGGGGGTGTTTGTTTGTTTGTTTCTGTATGGGGTCTATATTATTGTTACCGGAGAAGTTTCATGTTTAGTTTGGAAAGTTTTTCTTTTATTTTAGGTACAGCGCGCGCGCCACATCACGTGACACGGGTTTATAATAACGAAAAGATAGTCTTTTTATTTCTTTTTAGGTGGGGACGTTAAACAGACAACATCTATAGAGATGGAATGTACACAATGTAATTTCTTTTGTCATTGTAGGAAATTGACATTTTGATGACAGTTCACAAGTAGTGCATGTTTTAGATTTAATTGATCCGGTGTAACTTTAAAACACATTTATTGATTATTTTCTGATAATGTACATTTTTCAGCACCTGTTTGTAACACAGATTAGTATTTCAAACTCGGAGCGGACATTTTATTGTAGGTTTTTACTGAGATTTACGGACCTAGCAAGCGATTTTTACGGCATTGCCATTCCTTTTCTCTAGGAAAAGCTTTGAGAGATATCTGCACCAAGTTTTTTTATAAACGTTTAGTACATGTATGCCCTGCTGACTGCAAATTTTGAGGTCGATTGTACTTGTAGTTTCAGAGAACATGTGGATTTTTTTTCAGAAGTGACGTAAGAACAATATTTAATTTCAATTTTTCTTGAATAATTGAGAGTTTGTTCCTTCAATAAATTGTCATGATTAAACAGTCATACAGATTGATTGATTGATTGATTGATTGATTGATTGATTGATTGATTGATTGATTGATTGATTGATTGATTGATTGATTAGTTGGTTAGTTGGTTGGTTGGTTGGTTGGTTGGTTGGTTGGTTAAACACGTTGGATAGGGTCAATTGAAACACGGAAAAAGAAACAAAGAAGATATTGGACCCTATATTAAACACATGAGACGGAAACATGATTGATTGATCATGATCATGATTGATTGATTGATTGATTGATTGATTGATTAGTTGGTTGGTTGGTTGGTTGGTTGGTTGGTTGGTTAAACACGTTGGATAGGGTCAATTTAAACACGGAAAAAGAAACAAAGAAGATCTTGGACCCTTTATTAAACACATGAGACGGAAACATGATTGGTTGATCATGATCATGATTGATTGATTGATTGATTGATTGATTGAGTGATTGATTGATTGATTGGTTGGTTGGTTGGTTGGTTGGTTGAACCCTATAAGAAACACATGAGACGGAAACATGATTGATTGATCATGATCATTATTGGTTGATTGATCATGATCATGATTGATTGATTGATTGGTTGGTTGGTTGGTTGGTTGGTTGGTTGGTTGGTTGGTTGGTTGAAATTCAAACACACATAAAACTGTTTAAATAGTGCCAAAACCACATAATTTGATGACCTTGACCTTTGACCTTGTAACCTTCGTGAAGGTCATTGCTCCACAAGGTCATTGCAAAAGACCCTATGGGTCAAGGACCTTTTGTTTAAGAGTTTTGCCTAAAAATGGCTTTTTAAAAACCATCGATGGGAGTTATGTCCCTTACATGATGGTAAAATCAATATAGTCATAATGTAAAAAAGTTGCCCCTTGAAGTACCAAGCATTTTTCACTGCTTAATTTTTTTGTATCTATAACTGTTCAAGAGTTATAGGGAAATCAAAGACATATGAAAATCTAAAATATGACCTTGACCTTTGACCTTGACCTAATTTTCTAAGTTAGGAATCAGGGGACTCAAATAAAAACATTCCAGGGTTATACGGTTAACGGTTTATGAGTTAAAAAAACATACCGACAAATTTATTCCGTAAAGATAGATAACTCCTATAAAATTTCTTCGAATCGCTTCGATCCAAATACGCCAAAAATTACTGAGGATGTAACGAACAATTTGTAAAATGAATTTTGTCGATATCTTTTTTTGTTACGAAGGAGATGCGCTAACAAGGAAAACAGTGTTTGGGGAGATAACTCCTACAAAGAAAAGTATTCGTTTACGCAGGGTAAATTTCAAAAGCGCATAAACTGTTCGATATCATATACAAAATATCTAAGCGACATATTGCGAAACAAATGTTTATCGCAAGAACAAAATTAGGCGGAAGAAAAAAAAAAAAAAAAAAAAAAAAATAATCAGAACAAATACAATAGGCTTTCCACAGAAAAGTGGAAAGACCTAATGATTACATGAAGATCGCCATTGCAGCCTTAGATTAAGAAAAAAAACATTATATATCAAACGATATACATACGCTACAAATAACTTTCGAAAGTTAATATCCATTCCGTCAATTTTAACTTCTAGTATATAATATGGACTTAAGTTGCACAGTGTAATGTTTTTAAAATTTCTTTTTAAAACTATTACTCTTTAGAGTCTCTAGTTTTTATCGGTATTTGGGAAGTTAAAAAAAGCATGTAAACTGACAATCAATCGCTATCAATAAATGTAACACGTGAAAAACACTTGCCATATTGCCATATTCTATACATGAACTGAAAAAATGTAGTAAAAAAGGAGGAGATGAAGAAAGAAAGCTTGATAGTAAAAAGGTTTGATATAATTATACAACATTTTTTTTTAAAGTCTTGCAGATTTTTGTGTCAGTGTAGTTGATTTAATGCACAAAATTTACTTATAATACATATTTTTTTTACATAAGTGTTATGATAATGTCTCAAAAGTTATTGAGAGCTCTTTATTTTTTTCTATCTTACATTATAACATATCATTGTATATTGAAGCAAGCATATTTAACTATTAACAAGTTTCCATTATTGATTGTTTAGCACCATTGGAATGTTAGATGAGATGAAACAACAGCTTAATATGTTATCAGTGTTACTTATCCAAACAACTGTTATGATGACAGTTACTGCACAGCGTAAGTCATATAAAACATCACGCCTTTATAATACCAAGGTGGATTTTTATTTACAAAAAAATCATTAAACATTGTTAGTGGCCTTTGTAACATTAAGCAGATCGAAGTTTCAATACGTTTATTTTGAAAGTTGTGTACATGACTTGGCAAATATTAGTAGTCCTAAGTGAGAAACTTGTTAAAGCAGACACTTAAATTCTCATGAATATACTTTAATATACATGATATAGTTCCCTTTCTGACAGGATAAATTTGATGATATTTTATAACTTTTTGCTGTTGTTTTTTTTTTCAATGTTGATATCATTATATGTGTCAATTGTTAGTAGGTTCATGCTTGCACATTTATATATTTATTTTATATATTTGTGTACTTATGTTTTGTTGGGTGTAATTCTATAAATAAGGAGACAAACAACACAAAATAACCAAATGAAGATCAATCTTATGTTCTTGAAACTCAGATTAAACAACCCCTTAAAGGTGATAGGGGAAATAGAAATAGGGTCATTATTCGTCTTTTTTCAATCGGCAGTTATAACTTATATTTGGTTTTGAAGTATTCTTTTCCATTCTCAGTTTTATTATTGTGATTCTCTTTTGTTGAAACAGGCCTCTTTATCTTAGGGATGCGTTAACGATTTGTTGACTGTGTTTTTTCTTCCTTTTAACAAAGTGTTCTGTCTTTTTTGGACATGTGGTTGATGAATGTCCCTTGAGCATTGTTTTTCGTTTTTTATCAACTAAGGGAATTGATGACATAGCCAAACACCTGAATATGTAAGTAAAATGATTTGATATTGGTTTGACAGTTGGACAGAACGATAACGATTGGAATGAATAACAAACGACGGATGAACATTAAAACTATTCACACCTTCCATCGTAAGCATGACCTCAATATTGGTATATTCCAAACATTACAGTTACCATACCTTTATCAACTTCACGTTCAGTATTTTGCATTTGTTAAAATTAAGAGCTGCTATTCTGACATGTTGACCTCGCAAAAAATAAAGCATAAACTTATAGTAAAAGCAAATGTTACAAATATCAACGGCAAATGGAACTAAAAGGACTAGGAATTTTTCAAAGACTTGCTTGGCAAATGCAAGTAAGTAAAATACACCGTATCAAATGTCGTCTTTGGGAAAATAACAGGATCACAGGATTCTACCAAAAATATTACATTATCACCAATACTCGACTCTACCGAGTATCGTTTTGATGTCCAAAATTATAAACGAAAGTATACCGGTAAAACAAAATTGGTTCACCTGAACATAACCTTCATAAAAGCATCATGCTGTTTGATTATATATATAGATTATATATACGAGTCTAAATTGAAAACTACGTTCAAACCTATGATTGCGTTGGATAAAAACCGCAATTTTTATACGTGTGCATGTCAAACAAATTTCGTTGTACAAGGTTCTAAAAACAGCACAAACAACATTTTCCAAAAGACCAAAAAAGTGAAAAAGTATATTTGAACAAAACGCATTTGACTAACATTTAATACGTCACAGAAAAAAAAATGTTTTAATATAAATAATAGATATACAACTCGTCTAATCTATATATCTATATATATATACAAGTTAACAATTTTTTTTTTCTGTGACGTATTAAATTTATATTAAGATCCAGTTTGTTACATCTTGTGATCAATTTTATTTGGCAGTCGCGAATGGCAGTCAGCAGGGTTAAAGAACATCAGTTGTTCGACCTGTTAGTCAAATGCGTTTTGTTTATATATAGTTTTTCACTTTGTTGGTCTTTTGGAAAATGTTGTTTGTGCTGTTTTAGACCCTTTTACAACGAAATTTGTTTGACATGCACACGTATAAAAATTGCGGTTTTTATCCAACGCAATCATAGGTTTGAACGTAGTTTTCAATTTAGACTCGTTTATATATATATATATATATATATATATGGCCACCGAAAGCTCTTTTTTTGAGAGCCCAGGTGGTCGTGTGGTCTAGCGGGACGGCTGCAGTGCAGGCGATTTGGTGTCACGATATCACAGTAGCATGGGTTCGAATCCCGGCGAGGGAAGAACCAAAAATTTGTGAAAGCAAATTTACAGATCTAACATTGTTGGGTTGATGTTTAGACGAGTTGTATATATATATATATATATACAACTCGTCTAAACATCAACCCAACAATGTTAGATCTGTAAATTTGCTTTCACAAATTTTTGGTTCTTCCTTCGCCGGGATTCGAACCCATGCTACTGTTATATCGTGACACCAAATCGCCTGCACTGCATATCACGTGCTTTTACAATTGAAATGTGTTAACACATAAGATATACTATGCTATTTTATATATAATATTTACTTTTTTTTATAGGGAACCTGACACCATTTGGCACTGCTTTTCAAAGTTCTTCGAATGATGCAATTAAAGGCAAACCGGAAAACGCTGTAAATCCACCAGTATCTAATGAGTATAGCTTAGATAATTGTTCCAGTACGAAATTGTCAATCGATGGTATCCTTTCAGCATGGTGGATGTTCAAGTTTTCTTTCCACAGAGCATACATTACAGATATAACAATATACTACAGAGAAACCTGTAAGTAATGTCAAGCAAAATATAATACTAGTATCACAATTACATAAAAATAAATGACTTTCGCTATCCATTGAACACTTGAATACCGTTGCTTTTAATTAAGGACTATTTGTTTTTGTTACATCAGTTTACAAAATGCTGGACAGACGTTTTTACCTGTTATGGCATAATGTCAACGCTCATTACAGTAGACCTGGGATAATCAAAAATGTAATTGCAATTAGCTGTAATTAATTACATTGTTAACGTAATGCAAAGGCATGCGTAATTGAGCATAGTTTCTATTAGATGTAATTGAAAGTAATGAATTACATTGATTTGTTGCCATGTAATTATAAATTACTTTTTAATTACTCTCAATTACATTTGAATAATTGCAAAAACTGGAAATTTGAAAACACTATAACATATGTTGTTATTCATTATAGCATGTATATTAATCTTTTTTGTATTTAATTCACTAATTTTTACATGTTTTCACATAAAAAGTCTTAAGATTAGAAACAATACCAATTTAAAAAATACTGTTGGTAAAGTTGTTGTTCTGACAATAAACAATAATCTTAGCCTCATGTTAACCTTTCACTTAACTGATTATTTAGTATAAATTAGTACCTTGGTTAAAATGCCAAATGCAATGCTTTTTAACCATTATAACTATATGTTAAAATATGTACAGATGGATATTATTTTAACACTTTGTAAAAAATTTAAAATACAAAATTCAAAACATACCAAATTGGAGTCCATTTTGATAAATTTGACTTCTTATAAAACAATTCGTGTTAATTCTACCATTACTTTCACTAGTAGCCCGATTTGAGTCTGAAACGGTCATTTTGGTCTGATCACATCTTGATTGACTGAAATTACCGAGAAATTCGTCACGATATTTAAGATCGTTAAGTCGCCGTTCAGATCGATAGCCTCATCAGGTAAATCAGTTCGTTAAGGCGTGTCAAGAAGGAAAAGACTGAATCGTCTAGCGGGTTGTTTGGACCCGTTAAGACCATGTCAGACCAAAACAGACCATGTATACAAAATTACGTTCAAAATGTTCAGACCCTGTTAACATCCGTTCAGTATACCGGTTTGATAACATGAGTTGCGCCCCTTCTACTCGATAATGCATTTTAGATTAATATGTATATATGTTTTTTTAATATTAGGATTTGTTTGAAGTATATTTCTTTTCTTGTTTTGTCGAGGAACTAATACGTTATTCGTCTATATATGTTTTTTTTTTTAATAAATGTTAGTTTATATAAATATATATTGGTAATTAAATGCAAGGACGTATGTTAATTGTATACACACCAGAATGTATGCCATAAAGATGTCTTCTCATTTATCCAACTTTTTAAAATAAGGTATTCTCATTTAGCCAACTTTTTATTTTTGTTAATTATTGGGTTGTTTGTTTAATAAAAGTAAGGTGTCTTTCTAAAATTTGATAGTAAATTTGTTCCTGTATGTTTTTATACTATTTAAAAAACATATACATGTATATAAAATAGGCATACATAAAATGTAAACTATTTTTAACTAAAATTTAGTATATTTAAAATAATAAATAAATGTTTCATCATTAATCATGTTTATACAGAAGAAACCCACATATCAGTAATATTTGTTCATTTGAGGTTCTGCGTTAATTTACAAGTATACTAGTAACATGTGTATTTGGTATAGCATTTTTACTTCACAATCTAGATAGCCTTTAGTAGTATCATATTGTTTCAATATTCAATAGTTAGCAACCAAGTAACATCATCGGACCTACATTTTGCCATCAACTTCAAGCACCATGTTAATTCATGTACCATATACCACCTAACGGAACTAGACATTGACATGATTGTTTTAATTTAAAAGGAGAGATATTTATTAGTCTAGCTTCTTCATAATTTGATGAAACCCAGGAGCTTCTAAGCTTCACCATGTACCCTCTACCCGGGGAACCGTAATTACGCCTTTCGTTCTGACAATCCTGGCCTAGGAATATTGAAATGTTTAGTAATGGTTAAACCGTATGAATTGGAATTTCTCGTTATTGGTATTCTGCTGTTAAGATCCATCCAACAATTTTAACAAACAATAGACAATATTTTAATGGAGGAAGTTTGGCATAAAAAGATGTCAAACCCTGACACTTTAACTATAAAATATACATGCTCCAAGTCAGGAACTGTTACATTAGTGCATTACATATTTATTTTATGTTTTTGGCAAAAATAAGGTCCAATTTTTGTTCTTTCTCCGGCCCTTCTTTTAAATATCATTGAAACGCCCCTAAACCTACATAGACAACAGACTGACCCAACTTAAGGATAGACTACAGCAAGGACAGATCAACGTATATCACTACACTGATGCAGTATCCTACCTACTTAAACTAGGGTGAAGATCTAGTACTGAGCATGCCTTTAGTGTGTGCTATGGATCTTTCTGTGCTATGTTTTTTAACCCTTGTGCTTTGTTGCTTTTGTTTATATATATAAGAAAAATTATTAGGATTATATATTATGTGATTTTGTTTTGTTCCAGTCTTTGTGTAGTGAAACGTATTCACTTATATTTTGTCTTATTTGGACCATTTGGTCAGAAGAACAGAAGAAAATGAACGAAGAGGATCTATTACACAAAAAAAAAAGCTCCATCTCATTGACACATCTTTTCATGAATAAAAGTGCAACTGATATTTTTTCTATCCAATTCACATTTTAATTAATGGTGAAAAAACTTTAAAATACTTTCAAATGATTTACTTTACATTAACTAAATGTCAGTTGCACATTTTAATATACTATGCTAAATAATACTACAGAAAATTTAATCCAGGTATATTTTTCAGTCTTATCTTTCACCTGTCATTCAACCCAAACTCTAATTGAAAAACCCTTTGTTCTTGATAACCTTTGATCTCATCTATCCAACTTTTTTTTTACCTATATTACTTATAATTTTAAAAAGTTGGATAAATGAGAATGAACCTTAAAATGTTGTGCACACCGGTGAAAATGTTTTTCGTAATTCATGAATTGAAGTTTAGTAACGGAAAATCCTAAACGTAACCTAAAAAAGTTAAGGATACACAGAAATGCAGCGGAGTATATTTTTGTTAAATCAATTTTTCTTGTATGTTTCAAACTGTCCTTCACTTTTGACAACGAGTACTTACATTTCCCCAATTTTACCATTGGAAAAATGTGTAAGCAAATTTTTATTTTATCAAATCTCTTTTTTGGAATTATTTAAATTTTTATGAATAATATTCTTTACACCAGAAATGTTATTTATAAACAGTAATGACTAGTGTAACACTATCGGACACGCAGGACAAAGATGTATATATTATCAAATGATTACCTATGCACCTGAAAGTTTAAAATGGAAAGATTGAAGTTTTCGGTCGTGTACACTGACAGAAGTGAAATGCTTATTCTCATTTCGCCTTAGCTGTCAAAATTTATATATAAAATTAATCCCAGTTTGCCTTAGTACAAATTTTCAGGTACACGAGAATTAAGTAAGGCGAAATGGGAGCTTCTGTAAACAATAAAATTAAGTTATGTTTTGTTTGTATTGCAATTAGTTGATATTTGTTATTTTGATGTCAAATTCTACCATTAAATACTTTTTAAAGGAATGATATATTTTTTTCATTTTTGGTGTCCCACTTTTTATAGTTGCTCTTTTTTTTCTTGAAACATTTCATATTTTAATGAATAAATAAAGACAAATATCAAACAAGTACAAGGCACTGATATAAATATTTGAAAATTTTCGCAAACTCAAAAGAAAATTTAAGAACATTAGTTCTGAAGAAAATCGTCAAATTATGAAATCTTCGGAGAAACAATACAAAAAAACTTTAGATTAAGCAATTATTGTTCATATAGAAAGAAAATGGCAAAAATAATAAACACATTGAGATCCGATAACTCAAAAGAGTATTGGAAATTTCTTAACAGTAGAACCAGCCTGACATCCCTATCAACAAATTATTCGATTTTTTCAAAAATGTGAAGGCCGCACCAGAAATTGAAGAAAATACAACTATTCCAACTCTAAACCCGAATGATGTCGATAGGCTTAATGAAGATCTAAACAGAATAATTTCTAAAGACGAAATTCTAAAGGGCATCAAAACCTGAAAAATGATAAAGCATTTGGGGATGATCGTATAATAGATGAATATATCAAGTCTACAGCTAGTTTATTCATTTAATTTTACGAAAAATTATTTAACGTTATATTTCGCACTGGTATTATACCTGACAGTTGGCTAGTTGGTTACATTAAGCCTGTCTATAAAAATAAAGGTAGCAAGTTGGACCCCAAAAATTTTAGACCAATTACCATTTTGAGTTGTATGGGGAAACTTTTTACCGCAATTTTATGCGAGAGACTACATCTTTTCTCTACATAATTCATGATTTTAAACGAAAACCAATGTGGTTTTAGAAAGGGTTATTCAACAACAGATAATTTATTTGTGATATATAATTTGAATAGCACAGTTTTGGAGATTTTTCTGTTATCATGGTTATGTAATTAAACAAGTCTTTGTTTTCCTTTCTATTAAACTTTTTGTGTTGCATAATGTAAAGGATAATTAAATTATTTTGATTTTTTAAACTGCATGAATTTAAAAAAATTGCAACTTTTATGAAATATCAACAAACAATATTTCAATAGAAGCAACTTTCCAACTACATTTATTTTATTGTAGATTTTTCCTGATTTCACAGCTTTTGAAATCACTTAATTTATTAAAAAAAATAATTAAAGAGAAACAAATCCCTCTACCCCTTTAGGAGTTATTGTCCTTTATAGTAATTTTTTAACAATTTTTCGTAAATCTTAGTTATCTTTTACAAAAATATTCTTCTCTGAAACTACTGGGCCAAATTAAACCAAACTTGGCCTCAATCATCATTGGGGTAGTTAGTTAAAAAATTGTGACGGTGACCCGGTCAACCAACCAAGATGGCCGCCATGGCTAAAAATAGAACATTGGGGTAAAATGCAGTTTTTGGCTTATAACTCAAAAACCAAAGCATTTAGAGAAAATCTGAAAAGGGTTGTTTATCAGGTCAAGATCTATCTGCCCTGAAAATTTCAGATGAATCGAAACAAACCGTTGTTGGGTTGCTGCCCCTGAATTGGTAATTTTAGAGAAATTTTGCTGTTTTTGGTCATTATCTTGAATAATATTATAGATAGAGATAAACAGTAAACAGCAATAATGTTCAGCAAAATAAGATTTACAAATAAGTCAACACGACCGATATGGTCAGTTGACCCCTTTAGGAGTTACTGCCCTTTATAGTCAATTTTCAAAATTTTTCATAAAATTTTTGTAGATTTTTCGAAAATATTTTTCACTGTAATTACTGGGCCAAGTTCATTATATATAGAGATAAATGTAGCAACAACACTTTTTAGTAAAGTAAGATCTACGAACACATCACCATCATCAAAACACAATTTTGTTATGAATTTATCTGTGTCCATTGTTAACAAAGAATTGTATATTTAAATATATAAACAATTCCTTGTTGTTAAATATACACATAGACCAAGGTGAGCGACACAGTTTTCATTCCTCAGACTGACTGTATAATAAAATTATTTGTCCACAACAACCAAAACTGACCATATCAGCACTTTTATTATGTAAATCTATATAGCCGCTTAGTAAAAAGTAAAATCACAAAAATACTGAACTCAGAGGAAAATCAATTTGGAAAGTCCATAATCACATGGCAAAATCAAAAAACAAAACGCATCAAAAACGAATGGACAAGAACTGTCATATTCCTGACTTGGTACAGGCATTTTCAAATGTAGAAAATGGTGGATTAAACCTGGTTCTATAGCGCTAACCCTCTCACTTTAATAACAGTTTCATCAAAAACGAGTTGTATTTTAATGTAAGGATTGATTGTATTAAATAAAAGGTAGCAATATTTGAATATTATGACTAAATAAAATTGTTTCGCATCAATTTAGAGTGCCAGCATGTCTTTTTTTTAAACAAATTATTGAATCATTAACCAATTTAAGTAGTTTCATACCTCAGACTGACTCGTATTATAAAATTATTGGTCCCCAACAACCAAAACTGACCATATCAGCACTTTATTATGTAAATCTATATAGCTGCTTAGTAGAAGAGTTGTATTTTAATGTAAGGATTGATTGTATTAAATAAAAGGTAGCAATATTTGAATATTATGACTAAAAAAAATTGTTTCGCATCAATTTAGAGTGCCAGCATGCCTTTTTTTTATACAAATTATTGAATCGTAAACCAATTTAAGTAGTTTCATACCTCAGACTGACTCCAACCAAAACTGACCATATCAGCACTGTATTATGTAAATCTATATAGCTGCTTAGTAAAGGAGTTGTATTTTAATGTAAGGATTGATTGTCTCAAATAAAAGGTAGCAATATTTGAATATTATGACTAAAAAAAAATGTTTCGCATCAATTTAGAGTGCCAGCATGTCTTTTTTTTATACAAATTATTGAATCGTAAACCAATTTAAGTAGTTTCATACCTCAGACTGACTCGTATTATAAAATTATTTGTCCACAACAACCAAAACTGACCATATCAGCACTTTATTATGTAAATCTATATAGCCGCTTAGTAAACGAGTTGTATTTTAATGTAAGGGTTGATTGTATTAAATAAAAGGTAGCAATATTTGAATATTATGACTTAAAAAAAATGTTTCGCATCAATTTAGAGGGCCAGCATGTCTTTTTTGTATACAAATTATTGAATCATTAACCAATTTAAGTAGTTTCATACCTCAGACTGACTCGTATTATAAAATTATTGGTCCCCAACAACCAAAACTGACCATATCAGCACTGTATTATGTAAATCTATATAGCTGCTTAGTAAAAGAGTTGTATTTTAATGTAAGGATTGATTGTCTTAAATAAAAGGTAGCAATATTTGAATATTATGACTAAAAAAATTGTTTCGCATCAATTTAGAGTGCCAGCATGTCTTTTTTTTATACAAATTATTGAATCTTAAACCAAATTAAGTAGTTTCATACCTGAGACAGACTTGTATAATAAAATTATTAGTCCGCAACAACCAAAACTGACCATATCAGCACTTTATTATGAAAATCTATATAGCCATATAGTAAATGAGCTATATTTTCGTGTAAGAATTGATTGTATAATACAAAAGATAGTAATATTTGAATATTATGACACTAAAAAATTTTGTTCGCATCAATTTATAGTGCCAGCATGTCCTTTTCTTAAACAAATTATTTTATCGTAAACCAATTTCAGTAGTTTGCATACCTCAGACTGACTTGTATAATAAAAATATTTGTCCGCAACAACCAAAACTGACCATATCAGCACTTTATTATGTAAATCTATATAGCTGCTTAGTAAAAGAGTTGTATTTTAATGTAAGGATTGATTGTATTAAATAAAAGGTAGCAAAATTTGAATATTATGACTAAACAAAATTGTTTCGCATCAATTTAGAGTGCCAGCATGCCTTTTTTTTATACAAATTATTGAATCGTAAACCAATTTAAGTAGTTTCATACCTCAGACTGACTCCAACCAAAACTGACCATATCAGCACTGTATTATGTAAATCTATATAGCTGCTTAGTAAAGGAGTTGTATTTTAATGTAAGGATTGATTGTCTCAAATAAAAGGTAGCAATATTTGAATATTATGACTAAAAAAAATTGTTTCGCATCAATTTAGAGTGCCAGCATGTCTTTTTTTTATACAAATTATTGAATCGTAAACCAATTTAAGTAGTTTCATACCTCAGACTGACTCGTATTATAAAATTATTTGTCCACAACAACCAAAACTGACCATATCAGCACTTTATTATGTAAATCTATATAGCCGCTTAGTAAACGAGTTGTATTTTAATGTAAGGATTGATTGTATTAAATAAAAGGTAGCAATATTTGAATATTATGACTTAAAAAAAATGTTTCGCATCAATTTAGAGGGCCAGCATGTCTTTTTTGTATACAAATTATTGAATCATTAACCAATTTAAGTAGTTTCATACCTCAGACTGACTCGTATTATAAAATTATTGGTCCCCAACAACCAAAACTGACCATATCAGCACTGTATTATGTAAATCTATATAGCTGCTTAGTAAAAGAGTTGTATTTTAATGTAAGGATTGATTGTCTTAAATAAAAGGTAGCAATATTTGAATATTATGACTAAAAAAATTGTTTCGCATCAATTTAGAGTGCCAGCATGTCTTTTTTTTATACAAATTATTGAATCTTAAACCAAATTAAGTAGTTTCATACCTGAGACAGACTTGTATAATAAAATTATTAGTCCGCAACAACCAAAACTGACCATATCAGCACTTTATTATGAAAATCTATATAGCCATATAGTAAATGAGCTATATTTTCGTGTAAGAATTGATTGTATAATACAAAAGATAGTAATATTTGAATATTATGACACTAAAAAATTTTGTTCGCATCAATTTATAGTGCCAGTATGTCCTTTTCTTAAACAAATTATTTTATCGTAAACCAATTTCAGTAGTTTGCATACCTCAGACTGACTTGTATAATAAAAATATTTGTCCGCAACAACCAAAACTGACCATATCAGCACTGTATTATGTAAATCTATATAGCTGCTTAGTAAAGGAGTTGTATTTTAATGTAAGGATTGATTGTCTCAAATAAAAGGTAGCAATATTTGAATATTATGACTAAAAAAAATTGTTTCGCATCAATTTAGAGAGCCAGCATGTCTTTTTTTTATACAATTATTGAATCGTAAACCAATTTAAGTAGTTTCATACCTCAGACTGACTCGTATTATAAAATTATTTGTCCACAACAACCAAAACTGACCATATCAGCACTTTATTATGTAAATCTATATAGCCGCTTAGTAAACGAGTTGTATTTTAATGTAAGGATTGATTGTATTAAATAAAAGGTAGCAATATTTGAATATTATGACTTAAAAAAAAATGTTTCGCATCAATTTAGAGGGCCAGCATGTCTTTTTTGTATACAAATTATTGAATCATTAACCAATTTAAGTAGTTTCATACCTCAGACTGACTCGTATTATAAAATTATTGGTCCCCAACAACCAAAACTGACCATATCAGCACTGTATTATGTAAATCTATATAGCTGCTTAGTAAAAGAGTTGTATTTTAATGTAAGGATTGATTGTCTTAAATAAAAGGTAGCAATATTTGAATATTATGACTAAAAAAAATTGTTTCGCATCAATTTAGAGTGCCAGCATGTCTTTTTTTTATACAAATTATTGAATCTTAAACCAAATTAAGTAGTTTCATACCTGAGACAGACTTGTATAATAAAATTATTAGTCCGCAACAACCAAAACTGACCATATCAGCATTTTATTATGAAAATCTATATAGCCATATAGTAAATGAGCTATATTTTCATGTAAGAATTGATTGTATAATACAAAAGATAGTAATATTTGAATATTATGACACTAAATCATTTTGTTCGCATCAATTTATAGTGCCAGTATGTCCTTTTCTTAAACAAATTATTTTATCGTAAACCAATTTCAGTAGTTTGCATACCTCAGACTGACTTGTATAATAAAAATATTTGTCCGCAACAACCAAAACTGACCATATCAGCACTTTATTATGTAAATCTATATAGCTGCTTAGTAAATGAGTTGTATTTTCATGTAAGGATTGATTGTATTAAATGAGAGGTAGCAATATTTGAATATTATGACTAAAAAATTTTGTTTGCATCAATTTTAAGTGCTAGCATGTCCTTTTTTTATTCAAAATATTGAATTAAAACAAATTTCATTAGTTTTCATACCTCAGACTGACTCGTACATGTATAATAAAATTATTAGTCCGCAACAACCAAAACTGACCATATAAGCATTTTATTATGAAAATCTATATAGCCACATAGTAAATGAGTTATATTTTCATGTAAGGATTGATTGTATAATTAAAAAGATAGCAATATTTGAATATTATGACAACAATTTTGTTTGCATCAATTAGAGTGCCAGCATGTCCTTTTTTATTCAAAATATTGAATAGTAAACCAATTTAAGTAGTTTTCATACCTCAGACTGACTCATATAATAAAATTATTTGTCTGCAACAACCAAAACGGACCATATTAGCACTTTATTATGTAAATCTATATAGCCATATAGTAAATGAGTTATATTTTTTCATGTAAGGATGGATTGTATAAAACTAAGGATAGCAATATTGGAACAGTATGAATAAACAATTTTGTTCCCATCAATTTAGAGTGCCACCATGTTCTTTTTTTATTCAAAATATTAAATCCTAACCAAAAATCAGTAAGACTTCATACCTCAAACTGACTCACATAATAAAATTATTAATCCACAACAACCAAAACTGACAATTTTTAGCACTTTATTATGTAAATCTATATAGTCATATAGTAAATGAGTTGTATTTTCATGTAAGGATTGATTGTATAATTAAAAAGGTAGCAGTATTTGAATATTATGAGTAAACTATTTTGTTCGCATCAATTTAGAGTGCCAGCATGTCCTTTTGTATTCAAAATATTGAATCATTAACCAATTTAAGTAGTTTTTATACCTCAGACTGACTCATATAATAAAATTATTTGTCCGCAATAACCAAAACTGACCATATTAGCACTTTATTATGTAAATCTATATAGCCATATTATAAATGAGTTATATTTTTTCATGTACGGATGGATTGTATAAAACAAAGGATAGCAATTATTAATATTGGAACAGTATGAATGAAAAATTGTGTTCCCATCAATTTAGAGTGCCACCATGTCCTTTTTTTATTCAAAATATTAAATCCTAACCAAAAATCAATAAGATTTCATACCTCAAACTGACTCGCATAATAAAATTATTAGTCCACAACAACCAAAACTGACAATTTTAGCACTTTATTATGTAAATCTATATAGCTGTATAGTAAATGAATTGTATTTTCATGTAAGGATTGATTGTATAATTATAAATGTAGCAATCTTTGAATATTATGAGTAAAATATTTTATTCGCATCAATTTAAAGTGCTAGCATGTCCTTTTTTTATTCAAAATATTGAATTAAAACAAATTTCAGTAGTTTTCATACCTCAGACAGACTCGTATAATAAGATTATTCATCTGCAACAACCAAAACTGACCATATAAGCATTTTATTATTAAGATCTATATAGCAACATAGTAAATGAGTTATATTTTCATGTAAGGATTGATTGTATAATTAAAAAGATAGCAATATTTGAATATTATGACTAAAAAATATTGTTTGCATCAATTTAGAGTGCCAGCAAGTCCTTTTTTACTCAAAATACTGAATAGTAAACCAATTTAAGTAGTTTTCATACCTCAGACTGACTCATATAATAAAATTATTTGTCCGCAACAACCAAAACTGACCATATTAGCACTTTATTATGCCACTATAGCCATATAGTAAATGAGTTATATTTTTTCATGTAAGGATTGATTGTATAAAACAAAGGATAGCAATATTGGAACAGTATGAATAAACAATTTTGTTCCCATCAATTTAGAGTGCCACCATGTCCTTTTTTTTATTCAAAATATTAAATCCTAACCAAAAATCAGTAAGACTTCATACCTCAAACTGACTCACATAATACAATTATTAGTCCACAACAACCAAAACTGACAATTTCAGCAATTTATTATGTAAATCTATATAGCCATATAGTAAATGAGTTATATTTTCATGTAAGGATTGATTGTATAATTAAAAAGGTAACAATATTTGAATATTATGACTAAAAAATTTTGTTCACATCATTTTAGAATGCAACCATGTCCTTTTTTTATACAAAATATTGAATCGTAAACAAAACTCAGTAGTTTTTATACCTCAGACTGACTCATATAATAAAATTATTTGTCCGCTACAACTAAAACTGACCATATCAGCACTTTATTATGTAAATCTATATATCTGCATAGTTAATGAGTTATATTTTTTCATGTAAGGATGCGTTGTATAAAACAAAGGATATCAATATTGGAACAGTATGAATAAAAATATTTGTTCGCATCAATTTAGAGTGCCACCATGTTCTTTTTTTATTCGAAATATTAAATTGAAACAAATTTTAGTAGTTTTCATACCTCAGACTGACTCGTATTATAAAATCCATGGAAGGATAGCAATATTTGAACAAATAATAAAAACATTCAAATAGACATCATAATAATGGATTTTGAAAAAGCATTTGATAAAGTTTCACATCACCACCTCATGTACAAAATTGGTTTCTACGGTATAAATTGCAATGCATATCATTGGTTTCAAGATTTCTTAACAAACAGAACACAAACTGTAGTCCTTGGAGGTGAAACATCAAATAAAATACCTGTAACATCTGGGGTACCTCAAGGCACAGTGATTGGTCCAATTTTATTTTTAATCTTCATCAAGCGATTTGGCAGAATATATTGAACATAGCACATTAAGATTGTTTGCAGATGATAGTATTATTTATAGGGAAATTAAAAAAAACAGATGACGCATATGAATTACAGTCTGACTTAGAAGCGGCTGGCAGGTGGGAGCAGGACTGGCTCATGCATTTTCATCCTGATAAGTGCAACATTCTCAGTGTAACTCAAAAACGCAAACCTTCAGACTTCACTTATCAATTACACAATCACTCTCTAGAAAAAGTTGACTCTACAAAATATCTAGGCCTAACTCTTCAATCAAATTTAAAATGGGACAAACATATAGATAACATGACATCAAAAGCAAATCAGTCCCTTGGATTTATTCGTAGAAACCTAAAAATAGCCTCTCCAAAAGTTAAAGCACATGCATATACAGCTCTTGTCCGACCAAAATTAGAGTACTGCTCAACAATCTGGGATCCAAATCAAAAACAGCAAATTACACAAATCGAAAAAGTTCAGAGAAGACCAGCACGCTTCTCATGCAATCGCTTTCATAACACCAGCTCAGTTACTGAAATGATGACAGACCTAAATTGGTACCCACTCGAAATTAGGCGCTTACGTTACAGACTTGTTTTCTTCTACAAAATTATTCATGAAATTGTTGCAGTCCCTACACATAACCTTTTGATACCACTAGACAATAGAACCAGACATAGCAATCCGCACTCATTTAGGCAAATACAAACATCTAAAGACAGTTATAAATATTCTTTTTATCCACGAACAATTATAAATTGGAACTATCTGCCACAACAAATAGTATCATGCAGTACAGTAGAGGGATTTAAGATTATGATCACAGAATCTGCTCTCATCCCCATATTCTATCCCTAACTATTCTGTTATCAAATGTATAAAGTTTTATCAAAATTTAATTTTTTTTGAATGTACATACGTTTTTTAAGATTTTTATCTGCTAAAATGTAAATTATAAATTTTATAGTCGACGCCCGGCGAATAATCTTCAATAATTGAAGGATCGCTAGAAACAAGAAGAAGAAGAAGATTTAAATTGACGAGACGGTACAAATGTACATACGTATGTTACACTTTATAAATATCCCTTTCAATACACTGTACAATTTACGTTTGATCATTTGTCAAAACAGAAGCTTAAATCATGTTAATCCAAGGCAAACGAGGTGGATTTCGATTAAAAATAATGTATTAAATGCACTGAGTTATCCTTTATAGGAATTCGAAGAGACAATTAAAAATGGGGAACGAAACAACGTAAACCATGATGTTTATATCTCATCATATAAAAATATTTTTCCGATGTCTCGGATAACCTTTTTTCCGTATCGATATTTGTACAGGTAACTTTTGAAAAGAAAATTGACTTAATGGAACTGATTGTTTGTAATTTAATAAAATCAATATTTTGATTTAAAAGAGTTTTTGAATTGTTCTGGTTTGAAACACATGTACGTAAAATTTAAAGACTAATGGTCGTTTTTATAAAATAAATGTACAAATGAACTTGAAGTTTATTTCTAAATTTAGCCAATCAGTTAAAGCGAAAAGTAAACGCGCGTTTACTTTCAAGTGCACGTAAAAATACACTTGTAAGATCTGTAGTAAACGCCCGTTTACTTTTAAGTGCACGTAAACATAAATTTAAAGAATTCTGAAGTAAACGCCCGTTTACTACTGACTAAACGGACACAGAGTAAACGCCCGTTTACTCGGGTAGACATTAGAAATTTCCATTTCGACCTCGTTAACGTAATTATAGTGAACGAGCGTTTACTAGTAAACGGGAAATTTGAAGTTAACTAACGAAATATATGCACGCGGCGTTAACTTGCGTTTACTTTATATTATGCTTGGTCTGCACCCAACTGTACATATTCGTTTGTTTTCCTAACTATTCTTTCAGAATGTCATTCAATAATAATACAATTTTAAAAGAAACTGTCAGGAGAATTTTGTTGATAGAATTACAAAAAACAGATATATGTTGGATGTGTACGGATTGATAATTTAGTCTTAGATGCATGATTTTTTTATTAGTTGTAGTTGGCTTTGAACTAGTTGTCAGTTAAGTGGAAGTACTCTCTCAGATCTGCACCTAGTGTCTTTTTGTTGTTGGGATGTACAAATATCAGGTCACTTCCACTTACATTTTTGTCCGTCTGATGAGTAAAGCCTTTTTCAACTGATTTTTATAGTTCGTTCGTATGTTGTACTGTTATACCACTGTCCCAGGTTAGGGGAGGGTTAGGATCCTGCTTACATGTTTAACCCCACCACAATATGTATGATTGTAGAGTCCCACGTCAAAAACCTGAAAATCAGTGGCTGTCTTTTGTTTATGTGTAACCGTTTTGTTTGCTCATTGTTGAAGGCCATACGGGACTTATAGTTGTTAATTCTTTTGTCATTTTGGTCTCCTGTGGAAAGTTGTCTCATTTGCAATCATGCTACTTCTTTTCTTTTATATTGACAGACGAAAGTTAAACCGAAACAGATTTTGAATTATCCAAGTTGTGGCAATGATTAATAATCAGATGGGAAGAGTAATGTTTAAAGTCATTTAAATGTAATTATGCATATCGTCGCGTTTAGTTTTGCCTCTAAAATCGAAATTTTAATTGGAAGCATTTACCAGATACATTAAACTAAATATTGATTTTATTTTATTTACACACATGATATTTTCAAAAATAATTAAAATGGAAATGGAAACTGTTATAATCCTGGTACCTTTGATAACTATTATAGAAACGTGGTGTCCTTCATATTTTGATTATCTAAAGAATTGTAGTAATTTGGAGGTAAACTTCAGTAGTATCCCATTTTTAAAAAAGTTTGTGTTATTGTGCAGAATTTTTGTAAGATACATTTTCATAAAAATCCAACAAAACAATCCAAATTCAATTATATTTAACCAAATAAAGGCACAACATTGACTGAAATAAGAAAGCAATAATTGAATAGGTGTAAAGGCTACAACATAAAAACATTTAATTAGCGCTTGCATCTTATAAATCACTGAACTTGATATTGAGGATACTACTGAAACGGTCTGCTTCGTATCTTGACGTGTCTTTCATATTGACATATTATATAGAAAAATATTGTCAATTTTTCATTTTTCAATAGCAATCACCATATTGAACGGTGACCAAATTATTCCCTCACTACTTCAATGCAGTTCGATCCAAATTGAGGGTTATATTTTTTATTGCCTATAATAGACTGCAAAATTTCAGTTACTTTTTCATACTTATACTGAAACCCTATTTCTATCAGACCAGATTATCATCTCAAAAAGATAAAAAAAATCAAGTTACATGCCGACAGAACTTATTCATATTCAACAAAATTAAGTTTTTTTAGGTTGTATGTCTTTATTTTTTTTTTTTTTTTTGCATTTTAAAGCCAGTAGCAAAAAAAGCCAAAAAAGCTTATTTTCAGTCAAAACCGAAATTTGACAAAAAAGCTCAAATTATTTTTATTTCAATCCATATGACTTTTAAGCTGTATGATAACTTTTTGATGAAGCAATTTTTATAAAAAGCATGTTCTATGTATTATAAGGACCAACAACTTAAATTTTAGCTTCAGATATGTGCAAATGAAAATAAGATAGCTTTGATGTATGTACATAATGGCTAAAATCTATACTTCTCTTCCATTTCAACAAAACAAAAAGAATATAGGCATTGATATGTGAAGAATGCTGGTAAAATGCATACATGATGAGTGGCCGATTTCAATATTTACATGAAAACCTTACGAAAGGGTGCATTGAACTATGTAACATTACAATGCAATGTGTGTGCGTTGCTATTGAAACACGAAACAGGCTATAGCTTCCCAATTTTTGGCAAAAATTCAATACATTGTGAAAACAGGAGTTAGATCAGCAAGTAATCTTAGTTTCATATTTGAAAATGGAACACTTTCTCTAAATATTTATTATTTGGATGAAAACTGTAAACATATTACGGATTGTTCATTGACCATCTTATATAGAATTACACATAACATGCAATCTGTGACTTTTTCTCCTTTTCTTGTTTTTAACGACATATTCTATGAACTCAATTTAATTTAATTCATATCTGTATTGCCATAAAACTGAATATTTAAAGCATGTGATACAAGGTAACAAAATAAACAATAAACAATAGCAACAATATCATAAATATATATACATACAATAAGTAAATATTTCAAGAGTCCCCTGTACTCAGTTCAGTAGACTGCCTTAAAAAGGATCCTAACTTATTTAAATGAATTTGTGATCTTGGGTTGAGTATATCTGTTATTCTATCTAGTATGTCATTTAAATTTATAAAGTACATATTCTCATTTACGAAAAAATCATAATAAACTTTGTTATCATATCTGTGTCTCACATTTTAAATGATGTGGCTTTCATCTTTAATTTGTTTGCATGTTTTTATAATCTTTCTTCTCTTGGTATTTAATGGTATCTTCCCTTTTCTATTTATAAATTATGGTCACCTATTTTAAAATTCGTTATCATTTAGTTTTACATGTTTATAAATAATGAGTTTGCTGTAATCCTTTACATCTGATATTTTGTCATTTACTAGATTTTATAAAAATGCTTCAATGTTAATTTTATTTGTTCTCTTATAGTTTTAGTTATCTTCTGGCAGGACTATGTCTTCAAAGTATTCAAATCAATTCTAGTTTTTTTCTACTACGTGTTTTACATATGAGAACCAAGAATAAATGCCTGCAGAGTCTAAGTTTTGAGACAGATCAGCTTTTGCACCCAAATTTGATGAAGTTTTTCGTATACCAAGTGTATATTACAAAACTGTAGGGTGTAACTTTTCTTAATGTGTTTCATCAATAAATAAAACGGGTACAATTGCTATTTTTGTTTGTTTAAATAAATGCAACAGTAGTATGCCGCTGTTCAAAACTCGTAAATCTATGGACAAAAACAAAATCGGGGTAACAAACTAAAACTGAGGGAAATGCATTAAATAGAAGAGGAGAACAACGACACAACATTAAAATGAAACACACACAGAAACGTACTGTATTCCGATGGGAATAACAAATATAACATCAAAACCAAATAAATGAATTTGGGATGGAAAAGTACCATGAAACGTCGGGTGCCACATGTGGAGCAGGATCTGCTGACCCTTCCGGATCCCGGAGCACCTGAGATCACCCCTTTTTTTGAAGGGGTTCGTGTTGTTTATTCTTTAGTTTTCTATGTCGTGTCATGTGTGCTGTTGTTTCTTTGTCATTTTCATTTTTAGCCATGGCGTTGTGAGATTGTTTTCGATTTATGAGTTTGACTGTCCCTTTGGTATCTTTCGTCCCTCTTTTATAGTAATGTAAATAACACTTAAATATAAAAGAAAACGAACGACACAACGGAAACTCAACGTTAAAGTGTTAGACACACAGAAACGAACTATGATATAACAATGGCCATTTAACTGACTTGGTACAGGATATTTTTAAAGAAAAAAATGGCGGGTTTAACCTGGTTTTGTGGCATGCCACACCTTGCGCTTTAATGGCAATGTTAAATATAACATTGAAATGACAACATAATATTACAGGACTACAATACAAATAGATAGGAGAACGTATTAGACAGAAACACATGAATAATAGATAACAAAAGGCATCAGGTTTAAAATTCAATACGCCAAAAACGCGCCTCATCCACACAAGACTTATAAGTGACGCCCAGATATAAAAGTTCGAAAGTCAAAAAAAAGTACAAAGTTGTACAGCACTGAGGATTAAAAGTTGAAAAAGGTTTTGCCAAATACGGGTAGGGTTTTCTGTTTCGGAAAAGAACATCCTTATTATTTAGAAAAAAATGTGCTATTGCAAACAGTAAATTTTATCAAATGAATATAAAACATGATAAAACTGAAGTATTAACTAATTACAGGAATCAAAGCCCGGATACATAATACAAAGACCAACACAGAAAATAGACACACTCGACTTAGTCCAGGCCTAAACGCAAAAAGTCATAAAAATGAAGTCACATACGAAGTGGTTAAAAGGCACAAAAACATACGTCACATTTGAATTTCTGAAACAGCACAAAAATGACGTCACATTTGAAAAACTATATCTCAAAAATAAGATAAAATTAGGATTGATTGAAGATTATAATTGAACTAAATACTGATATTACATTTAAACACATTGCAATTCACATTGCAATACTTATTAAAAGCAATTAACTATATTTATATATGTCCGGTTTGTTTTGAATCTAACTTCAAACGTAAAACATCGTGCAGATTACGTTGACCAAAATCAAATCTAAATATAAATCAATTGCTTTCAAAAAGCAATTGTAAACGGTCTTTCCCCCTTTGAAACATAGATTGATTGGGGGGGGAGGGGTTCGTTTGTTTTGTTTGTTTGTTTGTTTGTTTGTTTGTTTGTTTGTTTCTGTAAGGAGTCTATAGTATTGTGTTACCGGAGAAGTTTCATGTTTAGTTTGGAAAGTTTTTCTTTTATTTTAGGTACAGTGCGCGCGCCAGATATAGGAGACATCACGTGACGCGGGTTTATATTAAGAAAAACTTAGTCTTTTTATTTCTCTTTAGGTCGGGACGTTGGACAAACAACATCTATAGAGATGGAATGTACACAATGTAATTTCTTTTGTCATTGTAGGAAATTGACATTTGATCACAGTTCACCAGCAGTGTATGATTTGGATTTAATTGATCCGGTGTAACTTTAAAACACATTTAAGGATTATTTTCTTAAAATGTACATTTTTCAGCACCAGTTTGTAACAGATAAGTTTTTCAATCCAGCAGCGGACATTTTTATTGTAGGATTTCACTGAGATTTACGGACCTAGCAAGCGATTTTTACGGCATTGCCATTTCTTTTCTCTAGGAAAATTCTTGAGAGATATAGGCACCACGTTGTTTTATAAACCTTTAGTACATGTATGTCCTGTTGACTGTAAATTTTGGGATCGATTGGACTTGTAGTTTCAGTGTTTAAGTGATAACAAGGAGGTGGATTTTTTTTTTCAGAAGAGATGTAAGATAAATATTAAAAACCAATTGTTCAGAGAACCATTGATGGTCTTTCCACCAGTAAGGATCTTTTTTTAAATGAAAATATTAAAAAAAATTGGTTTTAAATGTCAATTGAACCGTCAAATGACAGCTTATTGAACGTTGATTCCAAAAATGTATGATTTCTATGGAAAAAGATATAGATAAGGCAGATAATTGTTTACTTCCGGTTCAAACGATGTAATTTCCGTTAAAGTTTGATAGTTTAATTGACACTGATTCCAAAAATATATGGTTCTATATACTTTTACATTTATTTAGAACAAAAAATAGCTACTTCCGGTAAACAAAAGGTCACTTCCGGTTGGCTTTTACAAGGTCACATTGCTTGCAATAAAACAATCAACGGTACCAATTTTGTTGCACCAGATGCGCATTTCGACAATACATGTCTCTTCAGTGATGCTCGTGGCCAAAATATTTGAAATCCAAAGCATATATAAACCTATTGCAAAAAGTCCCATGTCTTTATCATGTATACTAATGAGGTAAAAGCAAAGGTCAAAATCTAGAACGTTAATTTTGCCAATGACCTTGAGCTCAATTTCAAGGTCATCAACCAAGGACCTCAAATCAAAAGACTTTAGTCCTCTACTTTATATTGTTTATGAGTTATATTACCATACATATGATATTAGACATAAAAAGGGGGAAAACTCGCGTCAAATGTCTACGTACCCTTTCGACTAAAATTTATGTGTTACTACATGTCGTAACTAACAATTTTATGAAAATATGTTGTCAATATCTTATATGATTTCTGAAAATAAGAGATAAAAAGCCAAAATCAAAATTTTAATCATGACCTTGACCTTTGACCTTGACCTCATTTTCAATTTTTTGGACCAAGGACCTCAAAACAAAAGACCATAGGCCTCTAACACTTTTCCAGTTAAAAATGCATATCACTTATATCAAATATAAAAGGGGAAATAACTCTCATATGGAGTCTCCGGATAGCTTCGGTCAAATTATATCAAATCATCCTGAGGATATAACGAGCAATTTGGTAAAATAAATTTGTCGGTTTCTTATACGGTTGCGACTATTAAGCGATCACAAGAAAAACAGTGTTCGGGGAGATAACTCTTACATTGAAATGATTTTGGTTACGCGGTGTCAGTTTCAAAAGCGTATTAATTGCTCGATATTATATACCATATATCTAAGCGACATCTTGCGAAACCAAAAAATTGCGAAGGAACAAAAAGTTGACGGAAGAAAAAAAAAATAATAATAATAATTAAAAACCAATTGTTCAGAGAACAATTGAAGGTCTTTCCATATCAAAGAAATTTTGATAAGAAGATAGTTGTTCATACTGATACGATAAATAATGGTTTAATCATATTTTTAAGTGATATAAAGGAGATAATATGCTACTTCCGGTGAAATGAATGTCACTTCCGGTCTAATATGATAGCTTCTTTCACACTGATTCCAAAAATATATAGTTTCTATATACTTTTGTATTTAGAATGGAAGATACATGGTCACTTCTGGTTTGTTGGAAGTAATTTTTAGTCTTCAGTAATCAGTTTATGTATCTATATGACAAAATATATGGATTCTGAGTACTTTTATACAAAAAAATTGCAAAAAAGGTTACTTCCGGTTTTCTCAAGGTCACTTCCGGAAGTCATTTTTCAAGGTCATTTGTTATCCAAACTTTTGCACAAGGTCAAATGCCATTAAAATGGACTTAGTTGAAGTTATAATCAAATAACCTCATATCAAGACATTTCAGGGGCACTAACTCCTATTAGATGCTATTTAATTGTATCAGACCAAATGTAAAATATCTTCATAACTATATAGCAATCATTTTGCACTTGTTCTTTAATATGTACCTTTTCAAGGGTTGGAGAAAATGCAAAAACATGGAAAATTCCGAATTTAGAACTTGACCTTGACCTTTGACCTACACCCCATTTTCTAATAAAGGGCCTAGGGATCTCAAATAAATACATTCCAGGGTTATACGGTTGACGGTTTATTAGTGAATAACACATATTGAGAAAATAATTTTGTAAAGGTAGATAACTCCTATAAAATTTCATCGAATCGCTTCGATCGAAATAAGCCAAATTTTCCTTTGGATGTCTTTTTTTGTTACGAAGGAGATGCACTCTGATGATAAACAGTGAATAGGGAGATAACTCTTACAAAGAAAAGTGTTCGGCTTAGCAGGGTGAAATGTAAAAGCGCATAAACTGTACGATACAATATGAGAAATATCTAAGCGACATATTGCGAAACAAACATTTGTCGCAATATCAAAATTAGGCGGAAGAAAAAATAAAAAAAAAAAATAATAATAATAATCAGAAGAAATACAATAGGTCTTTCCACAGAAAGGTGGAAAGACCTAATAATCAGAAGAAAACCAATAGGTCTTTCCACGGAAAAGTGGAAAGACCTAATAAATAATGGCGGTGATTAATTTTCTTTACCATAACACATGAATATAATAGAAAAGACGTCAGGAAATTTGACAAAATCCGAATACGGATGAGAATTACAAATATAACATGAAACTAAATACATAAATATGTTGTATAGGAATCCGAAAAGGATACTTCGGATTTATATAAGGCTATAGGTTTTACTTAATTATGAATCAAAGAGATTTTTTGATACTTAAGCTGGTATATTATGCAATGAACTAGTAAATGACTTTAACAAAGAGAACCATCTAGCTTACTTTTTTGGTTAGATCTATAGTATTGCGAGAAAGATTTCCATTATTTTTAATCAACATTCATAAACAATTATATTCATTTTTGTCTGACATAGGAAACATCTTTTTCGGGTAAAAATGAGTTAGCTGTTTTGCTTTAGTGTCATAGTTTAAGTTTACTCTTTCTTTAGTTTGATGTGTGGAAACCTTCATTCAATTTAAAAAGGATCCAACATTCAAATGGCTGGAACGGTTTGCCGCCAAGACGCAATTTACAAATTAACAAATTGACGGATCGAAAACATTATATAGACATTCCATAATATTGTGGACTGGAACATAAAAAAAGATCAAAATATGATTGAAAATGGATTCGGGCTCTTTTTAGACTAGAATATATGGTGAAACATATTTTCCAATGAAACTGAAAGACCGCTTTAAACTAATTTTACATAATCAGTCTGATCATGGAAATGACTAATTTATTTGTCTTAGTACAGGAAATATCATTTGTCAAATATTTTGAATTGATTTGATTTAAAAAGTTTTAAACGACTAAAAAACAAAATGTAACGTCATTTTTTTTATTTTCAAGCAATGTTCAAGTAATTGTTATTTCCCTGTTCAAATAAACACCTTATTGAAATGTCTGAACCGCTACCGAACAGAACTTAATTGACCATTGGATAAGCCTGGAAATGGACAGAAACTATCACCTTGACTGATGTTCAGACTTTTCAATTCACTTTTAGATCTAAATGGCCGTTCTTATATGACGTACTTCTTTTGCTTTGTAAACAACACCGTGATAAAATTCACGATATGTCTATACCCAGGGCAGACCCCCCGCGTAAATCTATATGTATCAGAACCTATTTGCAAACCCTATGCCGATTTTATTGTTTTGAAAATTGCAATTGAAAATAAAAATATAGAACTTTAATTATCATTCGGATTCATAACAAAAAGAATTAATGCATAAGTGCTCGGAGAAATCTTCAAAATAAAAATAAAGTAAAATTTCGCGAAAGTCCATTAATGCTTTTGACGCATTCACAACATTTCATAACATGACGTCATACAAATGAAAACGCTAAAGCTGAAAGTTTTTCCGTTACGTTAACCCTCGAAATTCGTATAGTATTACATTTAAATGGATTTTTTAGGTAGGTGTTGTTTTTATTTTTTATTCTATTGCATTATTCGTATATCTATCGAAATCAGCAAATCAACATAACGGTTCCTTAGTTACGATATGTCAACTTTATATTTGACAGTAGCTTACGAGAAAAACATGTAAATTAAAAATTTTAAATGTTTGGTTTGAATATGAAAAGAATTTAAGCACATTTTTTTCTTGTGTTACTCAACAAAGAAATCCATGCATGCTACAGATTTATTATAATGTTTATACTTTATCAAACAGGGAGTAAAAAAAACCCAGCCACATCGACACGGCATACCCACTCTCGCTTCAGTTTTTTAATGACCGTATTTGTCCTATTATAATCGAAATAGTTCATGAAAGCCAAAGATTTGTTGTAAATTTTCATATGACCTGGGTCGTGAGATTCGTTAATTTTATCCCTAGCTAACGCTCAGGTTAAAATTCGAATATCACGACCCAGGCCATGTGTTAATTTCCAACAAATTTATGGTTTCTTTGGACGTGATATTCGTTAATTTTATCCACCACTAAGGCGCAGGATAAAATTCGTGTATAACGGCCCAGGCCATGTGTAAATTTCCAATAAAATCTATAGCTTCCATGATTTATTTCTTAATTTTATATTAAACTTAATATTTAATCTACAATGATGTACTGGTGTAAAAATCATGGAAAATAACATTAAAGATTAAATAACTTTCACTCTAAATAATTGCTTTCATAGATAAATAGTGGTTATATATTACATTCCAGCAGCACCTACATATGGGGTATATATTTCTAAATTTATACGATATTCCCGTGCTTGTACTTCCTATCATGATTTTCTTGAAAAAGGGCTGCTGCTCACATGGAAGCTATTAAACCAAGAGTTTCAAATGTTGAAGTTTGAATCATCCCTTCGTAAATTTTACGAAATGGTTGACTGTTATGGAATAACCGTTTTACAGATGATAATGGATATGTTTCTTACGTCATAACTACAATCCCCTTCCCTTTCATGAATGTGACCTACCGAATTAGACTATTTACCGGATTTGTTATAACATTAGCAACACGACGGGTGCCACATGTGAAGCAGGATCTGCTTACCCTTCTGGAGCACCTGAAATCACCCCCAGCTTTTGGAAGGGTTCGAGTTGCTTGTTCTTTAGTTTTCTATGTGGTGTCATGTGTACTATTGTTTGTCTGTTTGTCTTTTTCATTTTTATCCATGGCGTTGTCAGTTTATTTTCGATTTATATGTTTTACTGTCCCTCTGCTATCTTTCGTCTCTCTTTTGTTGCAGACGTTGTCCAGAGGTTTTAAGTGAAACATTTTAAAGTGAGAGATGCGTGTAACTTTCATGCTAGAACGAAATGTGTTTCAAAGTCGCTAAAGACTTTATTTAGGCTATACGAGTTTGACAATTTCATTATCAACTTACCTCTTCTTCTTTTAGAGGGACAGGTGATATATATAGACCATACAATAGGAATTATAAAGCACATGCTTGATATACACAATGAGAAAGGAAGCCATGCACAAAAAAAAGTACCATGTGACTTTGCATTATGTGAACTTAGAATTTTATCGATTCCAAGAAACATTTATGATGGAAAATTTAAATCAACACTTCGTTCTCAAATGACTTATAATTCGGTGTAAAAAATATTATCTCAGACTAGGACATAAATATTAGCTAAACTTTTTTTTAATCCTGTTGTTCATTTTAGTCAATCCAATTGCAACATTAGCAAATAAAATAGGAAACAATATTCAATAGATTCAAATGAAAAAGCACAAGTGTAAATATAATTAACAATACCATACTGATGAACACCATTCGGTGCCAATTCATTCTCATAGCTGAATGAGAGATAATGTCATCCACATGTCGTAATGCATGAAACGGCAATTTAAAAGTGTTCAAATTACATGGAAAATCTTGTTTATTCTTTTTAAAATGATTAACGCTAAAGATTTTTAGTTTGTAGATTCAGTACCAGCTTTTTCTTTTACAAATTTTCAAATTTAGGGTAGTTATGAGTTTGAAAAACATTATACTATCTGAAATTGATTGTGTATATTACAGTTGTTCGTCATATGAATTGTTCTAACTTATAGTAGACTAATCCGGATGTTCCAAACATATTTAGGACTACTCCGTGTACTCAACCTACATGATCTTACGATTTGTTTTGGTATAATATGTTTATTAGTGAGGTCTTTCATCCTTTTCGGTTGAAAGACCTATTGGTTTTGTTCCGATTATTATTAATTTTTTTTTCCGCCAACTTTTTTTTCCTTCGCAATTTTTTTGTTTCGCAAGATGTCGCTTGGACATATGGTATATGATATTGAACAGTTATTACGCTTTTGTAACTGACACCGTGTAACCAAAATCTTTTCAATGTAAGAGTTATCTCCCCTAACACTGTTTTCTATCGCGTAATATTCGCAACCGTATAAGAATCCGACGAATTTATTTTACCAAATTGCTCGTTATATCCTCAGGATGAATTGAATAATTTTAATCGAAGCTATCCGGAGACTCCATATAATTTTTTTTCCTCTTTTGTATATGATATAAGTGATATGCAATTCTAACTGGTAAACCATAAGTGATAGAGACCTAGGGTCTTTTGATTTAAGATCCTTGGTCCAAAAAAAATGAAAATTAGGTCAAGGTCAAAGGTCAAGGTCATATTCTTAATTTTAATTTTGGTTTATTTTCAATTATTTTATAAACCGTACAAGTAACCGTCAAAATATTTTTGATAAATTGTCAATTGCGACATGTCGTAACTTGTAAATTTTGATTAAAAGGGTGCGTAGACATAAAAATGGGAGTTTTTGCCTCTCCTATATTTAGAATAAAACGTTAAGTGATATAACTCATTAACTATACATATAATAGACCTAGGGTCTTTTGATTTGGTGTTCTCGGTTTAAGACCTTGAAATTGAGGTCAAGGTCATCAGTAAATTTGACGTTCTAGATTTTTACCTATGCTTTAAATTCATATGTATACACCAAAAAGCCATAGGAACTGACATTTTTAACTGAATTTAAATATTTTCATATCAAAATAGATCTTTATTGGTTGAAAGACCTTCAATTGTTCTTTGAATACGTTTAATTGGCAGGTATTCATAAAATGAAAAATAAGATACTGTTCTTATTACAGATGCTTATCGGATGGATGGATTTAAAGTATATGTGACCAACACATCAACTTTACCACCTGACGGTTATCTATGTTATGAAGATCCATTTAGTCCTAGAGGTCCTTATCCAAATATCACACAGACAATTCCTTGTAATCAACTTGGACAATATGTCATTTATTACGATCAATACGGATCTGATGAAACACCTAATGTAATCGATCCTGTGGTTGAGTTGTGTTACGTTGCCATTAATGGTGAGGTTTAGTTGTCATGTTATGGACAACATACTTTTCTTATTGGCAAAACAATTATTTTCATTGCTGTGATCATATGCTTTATAATTTGTCGACTGTTTTATATATCTGTTTGTCTCATGTTGCTAGGTCTGAATTGATAAAGAAAAATCCTCAACAAAGACATAGATAAACGTAATCTTATCATATATAGATACCATGATTAAAATTTGGTTCGCCAGACGTCAAAAGACGAATCAGTGCCGAATAAATACAAACTGTCAAATAAAGTACAAAATTGAAGACAATCGACGAAAACGTTAAATCAATAATTGGTTCTGTAAAACAAGATGACTGTAAAAAAAACCTCAGAATTCATTACAATATTTGTACTAGTAGTTTGTTGGACTTGAATAAAAAAAGATCTGCTATGTTAAAGGTCATTGTATGTCACCTGTTGTTGCAAAATTTATTATCTTGAGAAAAATATCTCTCTACAGGAGGCCTCATAACAAAGATGCATATGAGCTTAAATGTTTATTTTTATCTATGATAAAAAGTTATCAAAAGTACCAGGATTATAATTTTATACGCCAGACGCGCGTTTCGTCTACATAAGACTCATCAGTGACTCTCAGATCAAAATAGTTGAAAAAGCCAAATAATCTACCACAATTTTACTTAACTCTATTTCACAAACATACAAGATAAATCGAAAAAAAAGGTAACGTAGGAAATTTCGTTGATGATGACATTTGCAATACTTATTTTAATAAACCGTTTATCCTCTTTAAGGTTGTCAAAAGCATTTTTGGGGGAGTAATTGTGAGATCTCCTGTGCCGCAACTTGTAAAGCGCAGCAATGTTTCCCCGAAAATGGTTCCTGTATATGGGGAGGATGTAGCGACTCAAACTGTTTAAACAGTAATTGTGGTGGAGATACAGTAGTCTGTACTGAAGGTTGTAAAATAAGGCGTACAGGATCCTACTGCAACAAATGTAAGTAATTATTAAAACATTTTAAGAAAATTGGAATAGTTATTACCAAAATCAACATATTTCATCAAAAAATTGTACATTTGTACATGTAAGGGTAAAATAGAAATAGTTGTTATATACAACAAGCCAAATAAATGCACAATTTATGTACTTTATCTTTATTATTTTGTATAAAACTGTTTGCCAAAATACCATATTGAATTGTATTTTAATATTGCGCAATTGCTATAAGTGTATTTAGCATTATACTGTTTTTACAAGAGATTAAGACAATATAAAGCTGTTAAAAGTTAGTAAATGCATATTCAGAAGTATGGAGCAAGCTGAAATTAGGTATTAACACTGTCAACAGAATTGTTTTTATTTAAAAAAAAAGGCATTACGGTGATCTATAGCTGTTTACATGTATATCCATTGGTCTTTGGTTGCGAGTTGTCTCATTTGAAATCATAGTGCGATATATAAGGCCTTAAAATTGAGAATGGAAATCGGAAATGTGTCCAAGAGACAACAACCCGACCAAAGAAAAATCAACAGCAGAAGGTCACCAACAGGTCTTCAATGTAGCGAGAAATTCGTGCACCCGGAGTCGTCCTTCATCTGGCCCCTAAACAAATATATACTAGTTAAGTGATAATGAACGCCAAACTGATTTCCAAATTATACACAAGAAACTAAAATCAAAATAATACAAGACTAACGAAGGCCAGAGGCTCCTGACTTGGGACAGGCGCAAAAATGCGGCGGGGTTAAACATGTTTGTGAGATCTCAACCCTCCCCTATACCTCTAGCCAATGTAGAAGAGAAAATTTATATATTACATGTCCCGATTTCGATATATAAAACAATTATGAATAAATTCTAACATATGTCAATTACGATTTGTATTTTAATCCAAATTTCCAAAATTTACATTTCACTGTGAAAAAATTAAAACACCAAACAATCACGAAAAGAGTACCGTTTAGATTAATTCTCAGCCAAAATTTTGCTCCCATGTATCTTACTGCCAAAATTGTTATACTTTCTTTATTCGTAGTTAAGGTTTATTATCAGATCTCCATTGAACTAAGCATGATGACAAAATGTGAAACTATTCAATCAAAACAAATAGACTAATGCATGATACAACAACAAATCAAAAAGGAATATTACATACAGTATCCAGCAACAACCATTACATTACAGGCGCATAACTTTGCACAGACAAATATTTATGGTGGAAGTTTTAACATAGTTAAAACTGCTCAATTATCCTCCACTACTTGTAACAGTGAGAAAAAAAACCCCAGTTAATTCGAAACATTAAAGTTTTGTTACCCACGACAGATTACCATGGCAAGCCCTGGGATAATTTTTTGGGACTTGTTGGATTCAAACGCTTTTCAACTTCCGGTGGGGTTAATCTTGCATACCTAACAATATGAATGATACGTGTATAATTATTGATTTTTTAGAATTGTCATCGTTAAGCCCTTAATTGGTCGATTCAATATTTATTGGCGACTAGTTCTTCTTTTTGAATTACTTATTATAGGTTTTGTATGCATTGATACTCCTACCAAACTGCGACATATCTATTGTCACTATCATATCAATTTGGAAAATTGATGATAAGCAATGTCATTTAGCATTAAACATTGATCATGTTGATTAACTTACAGATAACCTTGTATTTGACAGTTCAATTCTGTTCAATACAATTGAACAAGCTGGTTCAGTGAAGGATGGAAATTTATCATCATGTGTCACAACACAAGGGTCATATATATGGATTCAGGTTGACCTTGCAGAAATAAGCATTGTGACGGAAATATATATAACTTTAATTGGTATGTTATCATAATTCCTTCTTTAATATTATATGCCAACAGGATACACACATTAACCCCTTTTACCTTTATATACTAATAAAACTAAGCAGTTTGACTTAAGAAATGGAAAGGAGATGAAAGGTCAGATAATAATATTTCCAAGCTATACAGATTATATATATATATAATACAGATTTAGATATCTTTGATTTTTTATTATGTAAATATTGACGCATTTTAGGTTTTTACATTATTCTATTTTGTATTAAGTTTGGCTTGTTTTTTTCAAGTTAGTATGTATATCAATTTGACGATGGTTTGCAAATATGGGACAGGGTCTGTTTATTCTTTATCCTTTGTTGCTTAACGATGTTTAAATGTGCAATCTGATTGAAACAATAAAACATTCATATGCAATGACAACTTACACACAATAAATATAGGTTGTTCTTTAGATTTGAAGAAAATGCAAAATTGATAGATATGTTTGCTTCTGTAAGCACCATACTAGTACTTAAAGGATAATAGAATGCATTCAAATGCTAAACATCTATAAAAAGACCGTGACAGGACCAAACGGGTGTCTTATAAACAATATCGAGTTAGAGTAAGAACAACAGGATGAGATATGTGTTGATTTATGTATGAAGATTTTCTATATTTGTAAATAGTGAACTGATTTTATTTACTGTACCAGTGATTTCATTAGCCTGTTATATAACGATGATAATGACAACTTAAATAGGAATTGCTACATGTGAGATTTATTTGTAGCATGCTTGTCACTGATGGTCACGTACATACATTCTGTATCATTGTATACTGATAACATTTATATTTAATTGTTTAGTGAACACTATAAATCCAGGAAACCATACCATTTACGCATCAAATACTAGTCATTTATGGGGAAATGAAACTGTTTTGTACCTGGGTGAAGCATTACCAGATGTGATCAATCTCAGTGGCGTTTTCAGATACCTTACCTATGTATATCGAAATCAGAACAAGTTTTCTGAGATTGAAGTATGTGAAATTGGGATTGTTGGTGAGTATTAAAATACAAAAAACTTAAAATGTATTAGGATTCAATTATTATATTAGTTGTCATAACGATTATTTTTCTAATCTAAGCAATTATTTATTTTAAATTTCGTCTGCTTGCGGGTATAATTCGAAACATTGCTGGGACAGTAATATATATTGACTACCAAGCTCGAACTTTTCAAATGATCCACTGCTTATTGTTATGGAATACAAAATCTAAAGCTCTTCTTATGGACTTAATTGTCAAGATGGTGTTTATTATGCGATACTAAAAAAAGAAAATCGAAATATTCCACGTTATTACATATAACAATTACAGTCGAAATACATGAAATATACAATGCAACATCAATAACTGTAAACATGCAACTGACACTAAATTTGTATCTTTCACTCAATGTCTGCATGCAATTCAAATCCAAATAGGCAACGTGGCCGTAGCAAGATTAAAACCATGTTATTGATAACACTGTGCTTTAAAGGCCGTGGGTAACTTGAGTTACCCACAGCCCAAGATGGCAAGCTCTAAATTCGTTGAGATGATAGTTGATACGAAATTTACTTTTTGCATATGTACAAATTTGTTAATTTTGACTTCACTTTAGCGCAAGGCCAACTTTTTTTAAAGTTCATGAGATGTCCGTAACGTATTAGTCAAAAATAATCAGACTGTCCGTAACTTTATTTTCGGATGAGGATAACTTTTTTTTCAAAATTGTAAGATTAACTATTTCAACACTTAAAGGACAATAAACACTATCAACCTCCTTAATTTTTACATAGATTTATACAATAACGTTATGCTTCAAATTAAAAAAAGAGAAAAAAGCAAACCAGAGTGTCATAGATTTTCCGTTAAATTTTAAAAAAAATATTCCCGGGATAAAACGGGATCTGACGGTACGGCGAAATGAATCTCACATTCTTGTAGCTATATATATTGTTCCCTGATGAGTCCTTCTCCTGTGTAGCCGCGGAAAAAATGATATCCTTTCCTTTAAATAATTTCTGAATTGTTAGCCAAAACAATATGGTCTCTTTACTATATCTAGTGTGATGTGTCTTCTAAAATTTTCATTCATCTCAGGGATTCAATAAGATCGGGTATCAAATCATACATATCTTCTTTAGAGGCTTCGACTGATTAATCTATGAATTTCTGCGGGATTGACATCCGAACTTGTTCTCCTAAGGTGATTTTCATATGACTTGTTCACTATTAATGTAATTTCTACAGTTGGAAATGGTGAGATTTATAACCTGCATTTCATGATTTATCATCTAAAACAATCTATAAAGGCAGTAGAATGTCAGATATATTAATTTTGCCGTACAATTTTCTACATAAGAAAATGCCTGTACCAAGCCAGGAAAATGGCAGTTGTCATCCATTCGGTTGGACTTTGGATTTTTCCATTTGATAAGGGACTTTCCTTTTTGAATTTTCTTCAGAGTTCAGTATTTTTGTGATTTTTCTTTTCAATGCCTGTACCAAGGCAGGAATATGACCGTTGTTTTCCATTCGTTTGGTGTGTTAAATTGAACTTTTGGCTTTGCCATTCAATAAAGGACTTCTCGTTTGAATATTCCTATGAGTTCGGTATTTTTGTTATTTATCATATCTTTTTTTTTAAATAATTACATCCACGAAAAAGATTCTTTGAAAGTTACTGACGTCATACTAAAGTTACGGACATCCCTATTGGTATAAGGAAAAAAGTTACGGATAAGTTGTTTTGAAGTTACGGACATCATTAGTTTTTTTGGCAAATCATGCTGAATCGTTTATTTTGTAGTAAAAAAACGCGTTTTACATTGCAGAGTTTCCGTAAAAGATTTATTTAACTTTTCAATAACTGAACAATTCTTTTGTATTCATTGTATTGTAATTATATAGGAGCAAACTTCCTAACCGAAGCCAGGCGGCTCCAGCTTGGACTTAAGTTACACACGGCCGTTTAAGCACAGTGGATAAGTGTATAAGTGCAGAAAAACGCTAGTCTTGTATAATTATTCAAAGGGAAGTATATCTTTTGAATATTTAAAAAAAAAAGACTAACATCTTTCGGTTTATTTGCTGAGTAATAACCCTTTAATATGTTTATAGAAAAGTTACAATTGTATACTTGCTATACATGCTATAAAATATATTTTCTAGCATGTATGGGCTTTGCTCATTGTTGAAGGCCGTACGGTGACCTATAGTTGTTAATGTTTGTGCCATTTTGGTCTTTTGTGGTTTGTTGTCTCATTGGCAATCATACCACATCTCTTTTTTTATATTAACCATTTTGTTTAGGATGCCCTCCTACGCACTATGGACCTTTGTGTAGCAAGTTGTGTCCAGTGTACTGTAGTGGACCATGTGACCTTGAAACAGGAAATTGTACATTTGGATGTGTAAACGGATGGATAGGTGTTAAATGTGAATTAGGTATGAAAAACGTATCATCATTTTTTTTTATGTAATTTCATCTGTCTCTCTTTTGTAAACATGTATTTTTACTACATTCGACACGAACACAAACACTATTTAACGATTAATATTGCAAAAGATTATTCGCTAGTCTACGTGTTTTCAATGTCAACTATTATATAATAACGAAATTAAGGAATTAAAGTCATATGAAACGAGTGAGTGGTGAAAAATAATGTTTATCCAATTCTTGAACCAATGCATGTATACATCATAAACTTAGTCCTCTGTGCACAATTTTATCATTATTTTCGCAAATATATCATATAATCGTCAATATTTTCTCTCTCTTTTTGTTATGATTTAACAAATATGGCTGCTCATTAAATGCCGTGTTTTGAAGCCGAGTTTTACCGATTGTCACCTTATAGTAAACAAATCACAAAAAGCATGGGTATTGAGCACGTGTTTAACATGTATAATCAGATATTTGTTTATTTTAATGACAGATCTATGCGTATTGTGATCACCGGATTTTTACGAGGAGGGTTACGTTCGGGTTACTATGCATACGGAAAATATGTCGGCGAATTGCTTTCTGGAAGCAAGTAATTCAAAATAACTAAACTTCTTCTAAATGTGGTCAAATTAAAGAATTTTCCTAAAAAAAAAAGTATATGTACATAAGTTGTATAATGAAAACTATCCATTTAGTTATAAAAAACATATGCATATTTTTTTTTAATTTGAGGTTTCTTATGACTTTAAGATACAGAAGTAAAAAATAGAGATCAAAAGAAAAACACACAACCTTATCACAAAGAACTACTAGATTAATTAGTGCAGATAATGTTGATTGAGTTACAATGGAAATGTAGGAGTCTTTTTGTCAATTTGTCATCATACTTAATGGTAGCACTGAGAATTGAGAAAAATATGGCAATTCATTCATACGAACATAACAGAGAAAACACAATTTATGATCAGATACAGTTTTAAGTCGGCTTCATATCTTGACTTACATCTAGAAATTAACAATGAGGGTCGGTTGAAAACAAAACTTTACGACAAAAGAGATGATTTCTGCTTTCCAATTGTGAACTTTCCATTTCAGCAGCACCTACATACGGGGTATATATCTCCCAATTGATACGATATTCCCGTGCTTGCATTTCCTAACATGATTTTCTTGATAGAGGGTTGCTGCTTACAAGGAAGCTATTAAACCAAGAGTTTCAAATGGTGAAGTTGAAATCATCCCTTCGTAAATTTTACGGACGCCATCACGAGTTGGTTGACCGTTATGGAATAACCGTTTCACAAATGATATCGGATATGTTCCTTACGTCGTAACTACAATCCCCTTCCCTTTCATGAATGTGACCTACCGAGTTAGACTATTTAATGGATTTGTAATCACATAAGCAACACGACGGGTGCCACACGTGGAGTAGGATCTGCTTACCCTTCCGGATCACCTGAGATCACCCCTAGTTTTTGGTGGGGTTCGTGTTGTTTATTCTTTAGTTGTCTATGTTGTTTCATGTGTACTATTGTTTTTCTGTTTGTCTTTTTTTAATTTTTAGCCATGGCGTTGTCAGTTTGTTTTAGATTTATGAGTTTGACTGTCCCTTTTGGTATCTTTCGTCCCTCTTTCATCATAGATACCAGGACTAAATATTATATATACGCCAGACGCGCGTTTCGTCTACAAAAGAATAATCAGTGACGTTAGAATCAAAAAAGTGTAAAAAAGCCAAATCAAGTTCAAAGTTGAAGAGCATTGAGATCCAAAATTCCTAAAAGTGTTGCCAAATACAGCTTAGGTACTCTATGCATAAGGTAGAAAAGCCTTAGTATTTCAAAACATTCATGTTAGATAATATATGTTCCTTTTTATTCATTCAACTGATTCTCGTGAATGATAGTCAGAAGAAAGACATGGCAGATATTTATTTATAACGTATATAAATAAATTGTGTGTGTTTTAGGTCCATTGTGTTACGAGCCTAACTCTAAGAATTTAACAACAGACTGTTCGCCTGAAATCTATCAGGTATTTCAAAGTAAATGTTAATGATATTGAATACAATCATTATAGATACCTGAAGTATAATTATTTTAAAATGGTTTTGTTAAAGTATCATTTGATCTACATAACTGTTTTATCATAATAAGTAAAATGTATATTTTACTTCCAAATATTACTAAGTGCCTTCTCATCCATATTTTATGCCAAATGAAAAACGCCAAATTTCTGTTGATGTGACAAAAACTTGCAAAATACAAATATGATAGATTGAAATCTTTAAAATGTATCAATGTCAAATATTGCCAAAATGACAATATGGGGAACACTATTAACATGATAATCAACCAGTGTATGTCTATGAACGCTCACAAAATGTGAACACATAAATAAGAGTGAAAGACAGGATTTTTAATACATTACCTATATTCTTCCCGCTTATCAACTTTTTTTAATATTTGAAAATCTTGTTGAGGTTAACAACTAAAACTAGTTTAGGTTGCGTTGTGTGTTTCCAACTTGTACGTATATATACATTTATCATTTAATTTTAGCAATTTTTAAAAGATGATGTGTTATGATTTGTACCCTGAAAGCAGTACCCCAAACCAAAAAATGCATGAATATCTATTTCTTTAAATATTCCTTTATTTTTTGGCCTCATCATAATACTGATAATGGAAACTAGGAAAAGGGATAACAACCTGAACAAAGAGCAAACAATAGCTCAATGCAAACAATGGGTCTTCAACACAGCGCGAATATGTTGCTTCTAGACGCAGACTTCAGCTGGCCAAAAACACAAACATGTTCTATTTTAGAGGAAAAGGATGAATTGCACACTAATCTGTGGAACATAAAATGAACCAAAATCAACAAAATCAACAAAAACAATATTAACAAAACCCAGAGGTGTACGAAATAATCGGGGTTAAACATTATGGATTAATATTCAGAATATAAATAAGAGCACGGCGAACAGAAATTAGTTCGTGAAGTTTCAAACTTTCATGTTTTTAAGTGTAGGATATATATATGCATATTTTATAAAAATATCATGAATCAATTAATCCGGTAAACAAAATATGTTGAATGGCACTTTATGAAACTGTATACAGTTATGCATTACAACAACAAAAAAGAACTGAAAGTGTGTGCGACATAAACAACATAAGTCATGTTAAAATATCATCTAGATCTGCTGTTATAAAAGTGATTGATTTCTTTAAAATTTTGTCATATTTATTTGTTATATAGGTGTATCCAACAAGTGGACCAATTAATGGGGGATCAGTATTGACAATATCTGGCAATCACCTTGGAAATATTAATGATAGCATTTCTATTAATATCAGTGGAGTGATATGTCACAATGTAACAGTTACAACACCTTATACCGAGTAAATATATGTATTTTATATATATAAATCCTCTCAAATTAAGCAAAAGAATGTTAGATTTTCAGAAGGATTCGACATGTTCGAAATCTACCAAGCGGCAACACCCGTACCGCTTGCATCATGTCCAGTGGCATAGACACCTCAACCACTTTTGCCATAAATATAGCTATCGCTGGTCGAGTCATGCTTTTCCTTAACACCTTATCTTAATTTGTAGCACATAATATGATGTTAAGCGGTGTAAGTTTCCGATCAGGTATTGGCTATTGTTAAATATGATAATTATAATAATGTTTACAACAACCATGCCACCACATCAAATCTTAATTCTATAGAATAATTGAATGATTGATTGTTGGTGTTTTAACGCCAATTCAAAGCTCAACGTTTGGACTAATTCGTGACGGTCAGATTTTTATGGATTGAAAAAGTTTGAGTGCCCGGTGAAAACCACCTACCGTCGATAAAAAATTGACAATCCTAGTCAATTAAAATTTGAGTCGAATGCGACCACACGAGCGGGGTTCCAACTCACAATATCAGTGTTGACTAGCTAGTGACAACATAAGTAGAACTACTTAGACCACTTGGCATCGAGGCCCTATTATAATTTATAAAATTTCCACAAAAAACAGAGGGAAACAAACAAAAAATATTCTTCAGTTAGACGCATACTGAATATTTCTGTACTTCAAACCCAACAAGAAAAACGAAAAATAGGCAACCTACGCAATTAGAAAAACAATACGTTATCATTGCTAACAAAAAAGGCATTATCAAGAATTATTTGTTAAGAATGTAACAATGTCGCCCCTCCTTTAAACTTAAGTGAACAGATCATACTATACATGAGTTAAAGATGTTTGTCTGTTATATGGCCGGGTTGTTATATCTTTTGGACACATTCCCTATTATTTTTTTTCTTAATTTTGTTTTCCCGATTGCAATGTTTTAAACTGCGAAAGAATGACAATTAATTCGTGTCCCATCTTTCTAATCAATTTAATAGTTTTTCCGGTTTTTGCATTGAATTACGTTGTGTTTAGACAACTTGCTTGCATTCAATTGAGATATGTTCAGGCTATACTCAGATTTTTCAGCAGCTGTTTTACGCTTATTTCAAACATACTGAACTGTATGTAAAAGTACTGAAACTAACTGGGATTATTGCGAGCAAATTATCCAAACTGTAAAAAAGCATACAAAAAGAAAAGGTCAACAATAACATTTAAGAAGTTTCAACGTTTGATATTACAGAACTATCAACGTGGCTGTTTAAGATTAAGTTCATTTACTTATTTAATTTTGAAATTATAAATTTCCCCCACCTTAATAGCAATTAACCAACTTCACTTGCATATGGGATATATATTTCCCAACTTATTCCATATTCAAAAGCTAGCATCTCCTACTCAGACTTTGTAAAACGTTATTAGTGTCTGAGTAGAAATTGATGAACCAGGGGTATGTCAAAGAACGTCTCGTCCTTTTTCTAAAAAAGTTCATCAAAAAGTACCCAGACCTTGTTGATAAATATTCCGTATCAACTTCACAAATAAAACACGATGGTCTTGATGTATAGATTCTGCGAACTGATGTGTGTTTGTCATCTTAACAACGTGTTTTATAGTTCTTTCATTTGTCTATGTTCTAGTATTAATATTACTTTTACTGTTGAATGGGTGTATGTCATATCCGTTTGAGGTGGCTCGGTACTTATACATCTCGTCAATGTGTTTGTATTGCCTTTCATTTTTTGGTGATGTGTTTTATATTTCTTTGGTTCTTGTAACGTGACTCTGTACTTTAAAAATTCCCGTCATTGTGATATTGTTCTATTTTATATCATTATGTTATATTTCTATTATGAAGTACAAAATGTGTTGAACCACAAACGTCAAAAACATTAAATGCGTAATGGAATTAATAATTTGTGGATTCTTATAAATTCTATATATAAATTTTGGACTATTTTTAATCCCCGTTCTACTTCTGAAATTTATTCTCACATACTTTTGATTGTTTAACCCTGTATGCTAACATTGCATATGTAGATTTTAAAATTGTTTGTATGCACATAGAACGACAGATCTATGCGACGTATACAATTTTCTGACGTCAGACACACAAATCAGTAAATGTATTTGTAGATAGATGTTTTTGTGTTCTGTTAAATTGTTCCTTTTAAAATTTGTATACGATGATGACTGATGTACATATATTTTGACGATTTTATTTATTGTGTCTGTTTAGGTAAGGCCTCAATGTAAATATAACGGAATTTGATGAGACTGTCAACAAAGTGACAGAGTTAGCGCTATCAAACCAGGTTAAATCCACCATTTCCTACATTTGAAAATGCCTGTAGCAAGTCAGGAATATGACAGTTCTTGTCCATTCGTTTTTGATGCGTTTTGTTATTTGATTATGCCATGTGATTATGGACTTTCCGAATTGATTTTTCTCTAAGTTCAGTACTTTTGTGATTTTACTTTTTACTATAATGTCGATAATATACTCTTCTTGATCATTTATGAAAATACAAATGCAAATAACGAAATCGGGGATAAATATGCATATTCATACTCAGCTAAAATGTCAGAAACAATGTTAATATACATCACACTAACATTAAACAGATGTAAAGTTCCAGTAAAATTGGATGATTCTGTTTATCACACCAGTAAGGATATCATGCATTTGGTTTACAGTAAGATTTGGTATAAAGCCTACATAATATTGATATTTTTAATGCGTTTGATCGAAAAGAGTATCTATCCATTAGTTATAATATACAAGAGGGGCGAAAAATACCAGACAGTCAAACTCATAGATTGAAAATAAACTGACAATGCCATGGCTAAAAAAGAAAAAAAAATCAGAAAAATAGATTTACACAAGACACTACACTAAATGACTAAGCAGAACGAACCCCACCAAAAACTGAGATTATCTCAGGTGTTCCAGAAGGGTAAGCAATATATCTGCAATTTCTTTTTCTTTTGAAACAGGTTGACATGTGTTATAGAAAAATACAACGGAAAGCAGACGACGGGAATATTCGTTTCAGTAAACGCCAATCGCTACAGCAATTTAAGTGTCATATACTTCACCTACAAGGTATCTAGAATATATGTTTATTTGATATAAAAATCGTCAGGGGGTCACCCTGATTGACGACTAGAAGGAGGTAGGCTAAAAACGTACCAAATACGGATACAGTAAAGAAAGACTATGCCTCGTGTATTAATCAAATTTGATAATTATGGCCACTTATGTAATTTTTTGTACAGGTAGTGCTACTTGAAGTATGATGTGTTTTGCTTTAAATTAAAATGTGTGATGCTACAAATTGTATTTCTTGATTTTATGCGTACGAAGATAATTAACTTTTACGCAGTATTTTGTCCCTACTTTCATCTTACATCTCAAAGAGTAAAGTAAACACGCTATCTAATTAATGTTTTGTATCATTCTAGGAACCACGAATTTTAAACGTTTCACCAAACAAAGGGATTCTATCAGGGAAAACAACTGTGGCAATACAAGGACAAGATATTGTTTTCGAAGGTCAAAATCGGTACACTATTTCCTTTTGTGACAATGTGTTTTGTATCGAATGCAGGTAATCTGGTTTTGTTTTGTATCCCAAATATTTACTTGCCTTAACAAGCTACGTGCAGTATTCTAAGATTTATATAATATATAGAAATATAAACCTTTTAGCCACAATGACCAGATAATATGTTTCAATCATGCATAATTCGACAACGAAACAGAAAAGTCATAGGCTTATCAATTCCGAACATTTTAGGAAATACAAACAGATGGAATCAAATGATGAATTGAAATCTATTGTACTAAATGAAGTCTATGAACAATTAAGTAGAGTGTTGGGCAATATAACATTGAAATAGTCGAAAGATATATAACATGACCCGGAGTTGAAAGAATACATAATTTGCTTATTTCGACTTTGTGAGAGGACATTAAGTAGAGATACAAGTGTATATTTAGTTTATAACAATCATACTTTTCTGTAAAACCTGTAGGTACGTTCTTAGTTTGTTTTATAGATAGATATTAGAAGACGTGGTAAGAGTGTCAATGTGACAAATCTTCAGCCAAGTCTCAATTCGTACAAAGTAAACCTTTGTTGTCAAACTATCATTTTACTGAAGAAATAACCAGAATGTTTTCAGGAAATTGTGTATATCAATTTATAATTATTTTCTAATTATTTTTGTATTTTATTTAAGCGAAGTTCAAACGGCCTTCAGTAAACAAATTCCTTACATCAAATGCAAAACTGGTATTTCATCAGAACCTCGAAATATGACCCACCTAAACGTTGTTATTGATGACTTGACAGTACTGACACTTAGGAAAACATATCAATACTTACCGGATCCAACATTTAACATTTCGACTGAAATACCGAAGGCTTTACAAAGGTAAGTTATACTATATACAAATATATTTTTAGAGTATTTAAAACACGAGAAATGGTAATTTCCTTAGTTTAATTATTGTAATGAAATGGAGGACTGAAAGTTTCTAAAGTGCATATCCAACTTCAATTTATTATGATGAAATACAAAATACAATTTTCAGTATAAAGGAAATATGTAAATAAGGCACTTTTTTCTTTCGGAAACAAAATCGTGTCAAAAACGAAAATCATAAAAAATACTGAACTTCGAGGAAAATTAAAAAAGGAAAGTCCCTAATCAAAGGATTTCAAAATTACATTCCTTCACAACTTGCTGCTTTTCTTTTTCAGTGGAGGCGTATTATTTACAATTCAGGGCGAAGGTTTCAACAATGTAGGTTCAATAACAGTAGAAAGAGTGGTAAGTACGAAATTATATTGTTTGTGTGCCTTGAATGTGACTTAATAGTACATGCAAAACAGTTTTTATTTCTACAATTATTTAGTAAGTTTAGCTATGTATGTTTCAATCCCTGAATATCAAAATAAGCACTGCATGCATTTTGAATAGCTAATAAGTTTTTTTTGTAATTTAAAAGGCACTTGGCAGCACAATTTCAATTCTCCACTAATAGAGAAAAGCAATACATGCAGAAATGATACATAAATAACTAAAATAGAGAATAGACATTTGATAAATGTCAAGCTTAATGCTATGGTTAGGGTTAGAGTAAGTGTAAGGGTTAGATAAACTACGCTGTATAGCAGTATACATCATAAGTAGATTGAAGATCACATCAAAATCAAAAGAAAGTGTATATTGCTATTTTTTTCAAATGATAGTGGAACATGAAACATAAATAACACATAGGTAAACAAAGACGAGGTGCCTAACTTACTACTGACTCATAAATGTATGTGCATGTTGCGGATAAATGATAATTATTAATTAGGTTTAGTTTCTTTTTCGGATTGACAGAGACAGGTTAACACAGAACATGGTGTAGAGCATGAAATGAATAATATATATGTCATGCTTTCAAATGTTGAAAGTATCATTTTGAAAGTTTTTTGTCCAATACTTTTTTCTCAGAATAACCCATGTGATGTACCAGAAGACACGTCTACCGTATGTGAAACACCTCCAAGATTACAGAATCAGCCTTACAATCAAACTATTGACGTACATTTTGATGGAGTGACAATTCAGTTTCCAATAGAATATGTGGAGGACCCCACGTTTGAAATGTTTAAAGGCATTGTTCTTTATGACAAGGAATCTGCTATTGAAATTGAAGTAAGTTTCGGGTAAAGAACAGGCTTTTCTTTACAGAAAAGCTCGATTGAATTTTTTCAATAGCGTATTGCAATAAATTTCAGTTTTCGATTAGATAAGACTTAATTCAAAGGAGTAGGTCTGGTAAGGGCCGATTATGGCCTCAAATTTCAGGTTCATCTAAAAAAAGATTTTGGACACTTTTCAAACACTTAAGTGTCTATTTCAATAATTCGATTAGTTTTTGTGAAAGATTTTAATTGATCAAGTAATTAAAAACGCTCCGACTCAAGATTAGATATGAAAAATCTATCAACTATGCCATTAAACGTCACTTTTTCAGATGTTTTTTTGTCAAGAATGAAGGTGGCCGCATCCATGTTCATCCTCAACCTTTATATAAAAAAGGGACGAATGATACCAAAGGGACAGTCAAACTCGTAAATCTAAAACAAACTGACAACGCCATGGCTAAAAATGAAAAAGACAAACAGAAAAACAATAGTACACATGACACAACATAGAAAACTAAAGAATAAACAACACGAACCCCACCAAACACTAGGGGTAATCTCAGGTGCTCCGGAAGAGTAAGCAGATCCTGCTCCACATGCGGCACCCGTCGTGTTGCTTATGTGATTACAAATCCGGTAAATAGTCTAATTCGGTAGGTCAAATTCATGAAAGGGAAGGGGATTGTAGTTACGACGTAAGGAACATATCCGATATCATTTGTGAAAGGGTTATTCCATAACGGTCAACCAACTCGTGATGGCGTCCGTAAAATTTACGAAGGGATGATTTCAACTTCACCATTTGGAACTCTTGGTTTAATAGCTTCCTTGTGAGCAGTAACCCTCTATCAAGAAAATCATGATAGGAAACGCAAGCACGGGAATATCGTATCATTTGGGAGATATATACCCCGTATGCAGGTGCTGCTGGAATGTTATGTATTATCGTCAAATATAACTTACAATTCAATATTGTGAATGAACAAGACTTCGGCAACATTCATTTAAGACGGAAAACATCTTAATTTTAACTAAAGTGCTAAAATTGTGAAGGTTTCAGTAATTAAGCATGACTTAATGATGCTTGTACCCGACATATGTGCATTGTATTGTCAAAAACAACCCATATTTATATAGCAGAAGCATGTTACCTTCTAATGCATACATACAATGCACTTTTTACAATTTTGTAAAAATATTATATTTTAGGGCAAAACAGGGGTCTTACTAAACCTACATGTACTCCTTTATGACTGAGTTATTAATATTGTAGAATTGACATTTTAGGTTTTTAACATCAATGCGAAATCTCAATCAAGTGTTCATGAAAAACAACGTCAATGACTGAGTTTAAGAATTAATTATGAACAGTCAGATATATTTGAACGTGTATTGTGTTCAATAAACTAGAATATTTTATAAAAGAGCAAGAACAATCAGTATGTTTTACCAAATGAAAGCTATGACAGTGGTAAAACTTTAACAGAAATAAAGGTAATCTGGACTGCGTTTGTGTGTAGTTTGCATTGATGCACATTATTTCATCTAAGGGACCTGTTAACTTTAATAATAAGGTATGGATTCTGCGTATGGTTGTATGGTGACATTTTTTTGCTTACATCAACGATAATGCACTAGGAAAAATTATTTGCAAAGGAAATCATTTCACTTTTCCTTGTTATTATCAAACATAAACTCAAACTTACTGCAAAACCATATATTGTGCTTAGTTCATATCGATTAATAACAAGTGTATAACATGAGGATTGTGTATAAGTTGAAAATAAACGTTAATATTTTAATGGTTGGCCAATTTTCAAGACTTAATGGATAAAGGAAGATGAAATATGAGTGACATGCATTTAACAAGTAATAACTCATCATGCTGTTTTTTTAGCTCACCTGGCCCAAAGGGCCAAGTGAGCTTTTCTCATCACTTGGCGTAGGTCGTCCGTCGTCGTCCGTCGTCGTCGTCGTCGGCAGGAGTTTGCTTTTACAAAAAAATCTTCTGAAACTACTGGGCCAAATTGAACAACACTTGAACACAATCATCATTAGGGTATCTAGCTATAGTTTAAAAATGTGTCCGGTGACCCGGCCAACCAACCAAGATGGCCGCAAAGGCTAAAAATAGAACAGAGGGGTAAAATGCAGTTTTTGGCTTATAACCCAATAACCAAAAGCATGAAGAGAAAATCTGACAGGGGTAAATATGTTTATCAGGTCAAGATCTGTCTCACCTGAAATTTTGAAATGAATCGGACAACCTGTTGTTAGATTGCTGCCCCTGAATTGGTAATTTTAGGGAAATTTTGCTGTTTTTGGTTATTATCTTGAATAAAATTATAGATAGAGATGAACTGTAAACAGCAAAATGTTCAGCAAAGTAAGATCTACAAATAAGTCAAATGACTGAAATGGTCAGTTGACAACTTTTGAAGTTATTGCCCTTTATAGTCATATTTTTAACCATTTTTCGTAAATCTTAGTTATCTTTTACAAAAATCTTCTCCTCTGAAACAACTGGGCCAAATTAAACCAAACTTTGCCACAGTCATTATTGGGGTATCTAGTTGAAAAAATGTGTGGGGTGACCCGGCCAACTTACCAAGATGGCCACCACGGCTAAAAATAGAACAAAGAGGTAAAATTCATTTTTTGGCTTATAACTCAAAAAACAAAGCATTTAGAGCAATTTTGATGAAATAAAATTGTTTATCAGGTCAAGATCTACCTGCCCTGAAATTTTCAGATGAATCGGACAACCCGTTGTGGGGTTGCTGCCCCTGAATTGGTAATTTAATGAAATTTTGCTGTTTTTGGTTATGATCTGGAATATTATTATAGATAGAGATAAATTGTAAAAGCAATAAATGTCGGCACAGTAAGATCTAGAAATAAGTCAACATGACCGAAATGGTCAGTTGGCCCCTTCAGGAGTTATTGCTCTTTATAGTCATTTTTCGTAAATCTTAGAAATCTTTTACAAACACATACTCCTCTGAAACTACTGGGCTAAATTCATTATAGATAAAGATAATTGTAAGCAGCAAGAATGTTCAGTAAAGTAAGATGTACAATCACATCACCATCACAAAAACACAATTTGTCATTAATCCATCTGCGTCCTTTGTTTAATGTTCACATAGACCAAGGTGAGCGACACAGGCTCTTTAAAGCCTCTAGTTTAATATCATTTCCTTTTAACGATATATACTACAATTATGATATGATATAAAAATCTATTTAAGTTACAAAATTATTATGATTATAGGGGAGAAGTATACTGAATGTGGCTCGCCGTGAAGATTATCATATTAATATTGGATTGGACGGCATTTGTCTCATTACTGATATCAGTATGGATAACATCACTTGTTATCCACCCAAATCAGTCCCTCGGACTAATAGTACAGATGATAATACAGTTTATGTTATTGTAAGTAAATTATATAAATGATTCCGAGTTGCAATACTCATTTGCCAATAAACTGACTGTGACCTATAGTTGTTAATGTTTGTGTCATTTTGGTCTTTTGTGGGTAGATGTCTCATTGGCAATCATACCACATCTTCTTTTTTATATGACTGACATGTGACAAGATAAGTTCAAAACTGCGAGACAGTTGAAATCATCTTCGTTTTAAAAAAAAACATTATTACATATACATGTAGTGCTTTAATTTTTTATCGATTAAAGTGATGGAATTATGGGGTATATGTTGATACGAATACACACAAAACGTTTAAGAAATTAGAGGTCATCATCCCATACCTTCATTTAAGTCTTGGTGTTCTGCCAATGTGTTATTGTTCTATTATATGTTATTTTGTTATTGTTTAATTATAAAGTTAAAATTAAGAACTTTATATGATAATTTTAAATCTCAGTCTGAAATAAGTTTTAACATACTTTTAATTTTGTAACCCTATATTCAAATATTCCCCATGTGCAATTATATATATATTTTTTAAAACATTAAAATGTAAACTATTTAATATTTTTCGTGACCTTTACATTTTATGACGTCAAACACGCGAAACAATGTATGTGGGCTATTCATATTTGATAGATGCTTTTTTGTGATTTTTTGTTAAATATTTGTTTGTTTTTAAATTGTGACACAGTTATGACTGCTGTGCCCATATTTTGACTATATTTTGACTATTTTACTTATTTTGTCTGTTTTGTTCACACGTCGTTGAAAATAAAATGGAGTTTGATGCGATTGTCATACACGTGAGAGGAATATGACAGTTGTTGTCCATTCGTTTGATGTGTTTTATCATTTGATTTTGCCAAATGATTAGGGACTTTCCGGTTTGAATTTTTCCCGCAGTTCAGTATTTTTGTGATTTTCCTTTTTTAAAGTTTGATGTGAATGTACTCAAGATCTTTGACCATTTGTAATCCTGTGCTAAAAAAAGTAATGGTAAAAGTTCATAATCGTTATATAAAGCTGCATTTGAATCTAAAATTTCAAATGTGATATACTTACATGTATTACATAACAAGACAGTGACTACAGTTATTTATAGATTCTTACATTGATACCACTGGATTATCGGATTTTTACAATCGAGATAGTTAAATAAACATTTTTAAAAGTCCGAGTCTCGGCGAGGATTATAAAAGTTATAATTTAACTACATGTATCGGGATTGGATAAATCCGATAATCCACGAGTAACTATGTAAAAAATGTGTTTCTCTAATGAATACAAATAACAAAAAAAGTATTTGTAAAACAAAAATCCTCTTCGAGTGCCTTTCACATTCCACGAAGTTGTCGATTTCATTAACACCTGTTAGCACATTTTGATTCATCCAGTTATCTACATAGGTTATGACCCTGAAAATCATCCAATCATCTTTTGAGATTACCGGCAACCACCCTTTGATAATATTCCCATTTCTTATACAATGGGTTCGGAAAGGGATGAATTTCCATAGAATTAGAGAGAGAAAAAAATACAATATCTTCGAAATTTTTCTGAACCTCATAAATATCGGTTAAAGAGCAATGAGAAAAACTTTCAGAAGACTAATATCTCAGTACATATACTCAAAACTGTGTTGTACTAGTGTTAAGATTTCTTGAATTTTTCCAACAGTGTGCTTTCTTGTTTCTAGGTGAACGTCATAAGGATAAAGTCGTATATTGGTGACTTGCAATACAAAACAGAAACAATTACAGAAGATGACAATACATTTGTGATGATAGTTGGAATATTAGTCGCAGGATTAGTGGTATCTATCATCATAGGCATGTCGGCTGTATTAGTTTTAAGGAGAAAGAAGACTAAGGCTGCCAATGAATTCAAAATGAAAATAAAGGCAAAGGAAGAAATTATCCAAAAAGCTAGTATAGAAGGTAGTTAATTTATAACTATACTCAGTTGTGTAAGAAAATAAATGAAAACAAAAGTATTCAATTATGAATTGCAATTTAAAGGTTTAATTTAGATTCGTGTTCCATATACATAAGAAGCATTAGTGACACTCTAGTCAGACAATGGGAACGATCTTAAGTTATACATTGTCAACGGAAAATATGTTATCAATTTAGGATATTAGTATGTATTCGAAATAAGTCTGATTCAGGTATTTAAGATTCTTCAAAAGAAGGTCACTATGAAGACAACAATTGTCTATTTATTAGATACATGTAAGTAAATTATTTTCTGATGGTCATTGTATACATATGTTAACCTTTCAGAATTTAGGAATATTCGATGTTGCATTAGTAAAATTTCGATGATTGATGTTCACATTTGATAACAATTAATATACCAAAACGAAGATACTTTATACTTTCGACATTTGTTTTGAATAATGTCATAAGGATAACAATAACACTGGTACATATATGCTACTATATTTTTCAGGTGAAAGGATAGCAAACTTAAGGTAAAATAAACATTTCGAAACTATAGGTCACCGTACGGCCTTCAACAATGTGCAAACCCATACTTCATAGCCAGCTATAAAGGCCACGAAATAAAAGAAATGTTATCAATGAACAATGATATATTCAACAATAAATGACAACCACTGAATTACAGGCTGTTGTCCTGTTAGCGAGCTTTTTAAACCCTTCTCCTAAATTAAGATAGTTGTGTAACAGAATCACATATAAACAAATAAAGTTGAAACACTCAACAGATGGATACAAAGGAAAAATATTTTCAACAAACTCACAGACCGGACATGGCAAGGTATTTATACTTCGTAACAATAAAAAGGACACAAAGTAAATATATGAGAGTGCTCACAGTTACCGGCAGATAGTTCAGAGCCAATTCCAAATAATTAAAGTATCGTGCATCTTAGACTAATGTATCGATAAGTACATATCTAAAATTGAATGCATCTGGTGTAAAGAGACATTTTAGCTTAATCGATATTTTTCTATTGAACAACGTTGTAATACTGTTTCCTTTATGTCTCATCTGAAAAAGTAAGGACTCCTCCTTACAAACTTCTGTGAAATATAACGTATCTTGAAAAGGTGTTGTTCAACAGTTCATCAACATATGTTTCACTAATCCTTATTGATCGTACGTGTTGTTATGGAGAAACATTTTTCATATTTTAAAAATTCTTCTTTAAAAAAAATTTAAAAAAAACGCGTGTACATAATTAATTCCAGTTATTCTTCGTGTTAAATTTATTGATATACAATATACATTGCAATTGTATTCATACCAAATCAAACATAGAATAACGATTAAATCCCATTGATACATAGAGAATAATACATGGCAAAATCCGTATCATATGTCGTATCATCCCGAGACATCAATATCAGCCCGAGGGCCTTTAGGCCCGAGGGATGATATTGGTCGAGGGTGATACGGCATGTGATACGAAATTTTGCCATGTATTATACGCTTTATCATATATTTCAACAGAAGAGTATTATAGTATATGAACTGTTTTCTGATCCATAGCACTGGGTTACCTTCAGTTCTGCTTTTGTCTTGTTTCAAAGCTTTAAAATAACTGCTCAATTATTTATACGAAGCACCTAGGTTACCTTACAATATGTTGTTTTGAAAATATTTTGTTTATTATTGTATATATTTAAGTGTTTTGTATTTTTTATAGTTGCATTGAGTGTGCCAAAAAATATTTTGTAAAAACTTGATGTTCGTGACGTCACATACAATATTAAAACTTGATGTACGTGACGTTACATACCAAACAATGACGTCATTCCAAAAAATTACCTATTTTTAGAAAAAAAATTCTTAAGCAAAAAAAACCCCTAAAAAACTCACTTTTTAGTTAAAAAAAAAAAAAAAAAAAAAAAGGTATGCGATACGGGGTATGCGATACAGGGTAGGTGATACAGACTGGAAAAAAGAACCTTTATTAGATATACAAAATAGCTGTATTTTGTACTAAATATATGATAAATAGAAAAAAAAATCAAATTAATTAATTATCAATATCTAGTATTAGTATCTTTTGTCAGAAGGGAAGATGGAAATGCATATACTGAGCCTGATGAGTCAGTATATGATGAAATAAATGTAGAAGAAGAAAAAAGAACACGCGGGAACAGTTACCTTGATGTAAATGAAGGATACGATGAACTGGGACAACGATCGCCAACAAATCCATATAATCAGCTCCAACAAACAAGGGATGACATTCAAAGACGGGACATCAAGAATAATGAAATGAATGCAGATGACCAATTGCAAAACAATAAACGTAGAAATGATTATTTGAGCTTGTTTAGCGGATACGAAAAACCAATATCACGAAACGATATACAGAATTAGTCTCAACAGGAAAGTGCTGACAATAGAAATGATCATAATGACATGTCAAATCTTGATTAAAAGACAAAGATTTATCTCCGAAAGATTATATAAATCTCAGCGAGTAAGAGACTCGACAATTCGCCGTTTCAGAATATGATGCATTTAGGGTAATATTTTCAAAAACGTACATCAAAACGTTGTAATTGGTTTTAAAGGTTATAAACAATGAAAATTCAACCAATGACGTGATGTTATTTTTATATTGGTGTACGAACAATGAGATTACATGTATCTATATTTTGTTTTTTTCTGAAAAGGCAAATTGCAGAGTGTATTAACATACCGATTCATGTAATGTTGTATAAATGCATTATCTGAAAACAATTGTTTAATCTGTTGTTCACAAATTGTTAAAATGTAACCGATGTATGTATCAAAATTGAAATATTATCAATAATATATTTTTCTCAATCTACAAGCAATTTGAATATTTTTAAAAAGTTATTACTTGTAACTTTTTTGTTTAATACTGCTTAAGGTTTATCATTATATATTTAACACTCAGAAACGTGTCTATCCCTTCAAAAGAAGTATGATTCCGCCAAATGTGTTCATATGACGTTACTGAACTGAAAACATATCTAGGTTCTAACGGGCGCAATCACGTTTTAAAAAAAAAATCAAACGTGTCAATTTACCAAAAAGTGTCCATATAAAGCATTAACGTTTTTTTTAATGAAAACTCAATCGTGTAACTATTTGTGAATGCCTTTATCATTAATTAATTCAATATGTGTAGCCAATATGTGTGGCCTTCAAGTAACAAAAATATGTCCACACAAATTAAATAATTTATGTAATTTTGTTTATATAGAATTCGATAATGTTCTTCTATTGGCACATTATCCCTTTAATTTAATTTCGTCTGTTTTCTATGGAAGCGCATATGGTACACCCCTTGTAAAGTTATTTTGTTGTAATTAAGTCGGAATTACTAGTTAAGTTGTGTGTTATAAGCTGGAATCAAACCATTATGTGGAGTCAACTTGTCGGAATGATGACAAAAAAATTGCATTACAATGTCGACTTGCTAATATAAATGTAATGCCATAGTACATGTAACAAGACGTCGACATGATGAATTCAACTTGTTATTGATTAAGGCGACAAGTTATAAAAAAAAGAAGATGTGGTATGATTGCCAATGAGACAACTATGCACAAAATGACACAGACATTAACAACTATAGGTTACCGTACGGCCTTCAACAATGAGCAAAGTCCATACCGCATAATTAGCTATAATTTTCCCCGATAAGACAGTGACAAAAAATTCAAACGAGAAAACTAACGGCCTTATTTATGTAAAAACATATTAAACATATATATTTAACATATAAACAAACGACAACCACTGAATTTCACGCTCCTGACTTGGGACAGGCACACACATAAATAATGTGTCGAGGTTAAACATGTTAGCGGGATCCCAACCCTCCCTTAATCTAGGACAGTGGTATAACAGTACAACTTGAAAGACCGAACTATAAAAATCAGTTGAAAAATGCTTAACTCATCAAATGGACAAAATACAAGTGGACGTGGCTGGGTACTTATACATCCCGAAACATAAAGACACAATGAACAGATCTGAGAGTACTCGCATTTATCTGACAGCTATTTCAAAGCCACTAACAACTAATAAAAAAATCATGCATCTAAGACTGAACTGAGTTATTTTGTATGAAAAGGGCGAATGACGGTCAAATATCAGAAAAAAGTACTAAAAAAATAAAAATATTTCGGACATGAGGTGGATATACCCCCACCATTAAAACAGGCTGTTGTTTATTTTCCTTAGTTATCAAATGGAATCAGTACTATACTAAATTCGCGAAGGATACCACGGAACCCTCTGTCTCGCCTGAGATTGCTGTTGACTCTAAAAAGTTCATTTTTTTCTGTAACATACAGTTTTTAAAAAAAAATCTGTAAGAGCTTTATCTGGATCTAAAAGCTTAACTCCTGTACAACGATACAAGGTTTTTAACATAAATGGAGATTTACAAATTTATCAGGACAACAATGTTTGATTAACTGCAAAACAAAACTCTCGGAATTGTACTTCGTGTCTTTTTGTTTTTACGGACTTTTTTTATTACCTTACCAGGTAGATCAAGTTTCTTATTTATCAGGTCGAATGCATATCCAAATGCTTCCCTTACAAATGTAACAAGTGATTACAGATTACGGTCAGAATTTTTCATCAAAGCGAGTTGTTACCATTATAAAACGAACACAAGTTTAATAATTATTGATAATAATTTTTATTGTCATATAAGTAACAGTATACTTGTGACATAAACAAAGGTAATAATACCAATAAAATAACTGGGTTGAACACACACATATCTATATAGATACAAGTAAAACTAACTAAGGGCCACTGACCTCAGCCTTGAAGACTGTTTTATAAAGGAACCTGTTTGATTTCACTTTGTTTATATTAGAAGGATTTAGTAGGACTACTATTTTATGAGTATCAGATAGACTTGGAAACATAGGATTATCTATTGCCATGTCATTAAAAAGTTGTATACGTAAAACATTATTAATTTGACAGTAGAGGAGAAAGTGATTATTATTTTCTATGGTTTTACAAGTTGAACATGTTCTATTGTCTCGAGGTATTTTTAGATATCTGCCCTTCTCAATGAACAAATCATGGTCCATAACTTTATTTTTTGGAAATAAACGTAAAGTTGCAAAATTTGGATATTTTAGATATAATTCTTGGTCTTGTCTGACTTTAATATTTTTGTAAAGTAAAAAAAAAGTTATTTATATTCGTTCAAACTGTTTATTTTATTTTCCTGTAGTTCTGAATAAAAGTTGCTTGTAATATTCTTAATCCAAGTCTTTAGTTTGTTAACTTGTTCCATATTTTGACAGGACATTATTTTTGTTTATCAATATTCATTTCTTGTGTTGAATCTTTTATAAAAGTGGAACAATTATAAATTCCTTGTGAATCAAGGTGTTTAATTAATGTAAAACTTTCTTTTAGTAATGAGTTTATGTTTTTAGTATTCTATATATAAATAATTGCTTGTATTTCTATATATTTTTCTATTGGTTACGTACGCAATATATATATATACACGTCATCAATAGATTAGTATCTATAAACATAGAAAGTGAAAAATTAAGATGAACCCCTTGGACAGCGACAAGAAACATCATCTCGACAGCAAAATTGGATTTGCTATAGAAAATAGCAAAATTTACATACTTGCATGAGTATTACAATCATTTGCCTATGAGTATCCATGTCCTATCGTAACAATTATAAAAGACAACTGCTAATTAACTATATGAAATATAGCAGAAGCGTATATCGTTTTCCAATGACAATGATACATTGTTGTATTGAAAGATCATTATTTGAATAACTCTGTCAAACAGACATGAGAGTAGAATACACATTACTTTCAAAATGATTTGCAAGTAATCTAACTCGAAATAAGGACTTACCTAAGATATTAACACGATTTTCCTTAATCGATATCACAACGCATATTTCATAAAAGTTGTATAATTGCGTTAAGATTACATGAAAATAATATCGCATAACTGTATTTTATTTAATACTACATTTTCTGCTAGGTGAACGTTATTGGAAAACACATATATATCGATGACATAAAGTACATTACGGAAACAAATGCATAAGCCATATTAGTTTGGGTATTAGGTACCGGATTGGTTGGTTCTGTTATTATATGTTGGTCAGTTGTGTCAATTTTAAGAAGAAAGAAGACTCAGGCTGAAAATGAATTCAAAATTGAAATCAAGGCAAAGAAAGAAATAATACAAAGAGATGGAAGGGAAGGTAATTAGCTCAGGTTTATGACAGTGTACTTTAATTAAGGAACATCATCTTTTTTTTTACACGAATAGTTTTCAATCAAAATTTCGTTTGAATGTAAAATGCTACAATATGTTTACAGTTAACATAAAAGAGGAAAAATATTAACAAATAATATTTCGACAGCAAACTTTGTTTTCTATACTTCCATGAAACTTTCATTTAACATGTTCTACTTCTATAAAAGGTTGATTATGTCGATCTTGTATGTTGTAGATTTTTATAATAAAGAAAGATGAAGTTGGAAAACTAAAACCAAATTAGAACCTGCATACATATTATCTTAAGCTAAGACATGATAGATACAAGTATTGATAATCAGTTTTATACAGTAATTGAAATATCTTACCATGTCCAATACCGGGGATAGACCTGTGGTGTTGCATGAATATAATTGAGGTATAATGTAATACAACAAAGTTATCAGTTCTTTCACTCAGACAAAGACAATGTTGACGAACATTTTCTTTGCACAAATAATGTGGATGAATTTCAAACTAATGGTTAGCAGAAAGTGATTTCACGGCAAATGCAAAAATACTCGCACACTTCTCTCAAAACTACATAGAAGTTTTAAAAAATTTTCGTGGATCAAAAAGTTATGTTGATTGATATATGAATTTGTTGCTTTACAAACGTATAAATATAAGCTTTCAGAAAAATATTTGTTTCAGGTGTGCCTGAAAATTGACGAAAAGTAAGGTAAAATATTTAACTATTTCCACAAATCAGGTAAATCATCTAACTGAATTGTTATAAAAATTCCCGACATAATTCATGATAAACTCCATAACAAAAACTTTTCGGTGCAGTCTTCAACCCTTTTGCAATAGTTTTTCCTGCGATAGACAAACACAAAAATAAATATAGATCTTTTTTGAAGATATGATTGTGTATAAACAAACTTTCAAATGATAATAACAGGGAAAACGACACCAAATAACATATAATAGGCACAAGACAATCCTTAACAAGTTTAAATATGTTTGAAGACGAAAATCAAAGTTTATACATGCAGTTCATTTCTCATGTTTCTCGATTGATATTTTTTCATAAGCGAAATTGAACATGAAAAATGTAAGATAACAAGTTTTATTTTTAAATGCATTCAATCTTGTAATTGTCGGGAAGAGCATAATATATTATTCAATTATCATACATAATTCTGTATGAATATATTGAAATATGGTGTACACATTTATGTTATTAACATCATTATGTTATTGTTCTTTTGTATGTCATTATGTTATTGTTCTATTTGGTTACTTGTATTTTCCTCCACTAATTGAGGAGCACTACCCGTAAGGAATAATTTACCGTATGTGAGTTCTTATAAATTCTAAAGAATGTATAGATTAGTTTATATCTATGTCTGTTTCTGAAATCAATTCTAACATAACTTTTGATTTTTTAACCCTGCATACCGCCATTCCCAATGTGAATTTATAAATTTTGTTTAAGTACTTTGAACGACAAAATTTTGTGACGTTAACATTGTCTGGCGTCAAACACGCGAAGCAATAAATTTGGTTATTAAATGTTATAAGATACTGTTTTGTTAAATATCTGATTGTTTGGAGATTGTGACACAGTGATGACTGCTGTACCCATATTTTGACTATTTTACCTGTTATGTCGGTTTTGATCAAGAATCGTTGTAAATATAACGGAATTTGATGCGACTGTTATACAAGTGAGAGGTTTAGCGCTATGAAACCAGGTTCAATCTACCATTTTCTTAATTTGAAAATGTCTGTATATTGAAGTTATTGCCCATTCATTTCATCTCTTTTATTTTTAGATTTTTCATTTGATTAGTGACTTTCATTTCTGAATTTTCCTCGGAGTTCAGTATTTTTGTGATTTTATTTTATATAGCTATTCAATCCAGTATAATCTGAAACATAGAGATCAGATACCTAGAGGTCCAATTCATAATACAGAATTGAAAAAAAAATATATTCATAAGGTCTCCGAACGATGTAATGGTTAAAAAGCTGATTTTAGTTTATTTCTACAGATAGTACTACAGAGTAAACACAAACAAATTGAGCGTTCTCAAAGTCTGTTTATAATTTTTAGCTGTACGACCTCTTTGGAATATTCTAAAACATGCATGTTTAAGAAGTCTTATCAAACTAAATCAATTGCTACAATTTTATCAATATTCTTAAACAAGAAAGTTTCTGGTTATGTTCATACCATCATGGAAATAATAAACATTTCGACATATGAACAAACATTCTAAATTTTTTCATATTGTTCGAGTTTTCATATCTATCAATTTATCTCGGACAATTCGTAAGCAAAGTGTTGTTAGTGTAACGAAAAATCTATATTTTGAAAGTTAAATTCAAATTTTGGAATGAAAAAAATTACGCAGTCACAGGACAAATTTTAGATTGCCGAGTTTTGGTAAAAGGAAGCACAATACGCATACGCATATGATAAATACCAACTCGATCATAGCAATACAATCATAACTAAAGATGCATAAACACACGTATATTGATTTCTATATTTACTATAGTTAGCTACTGATATAATTACCTGTTGTCAGGGTGGAAGATGAAAATGATTATACACAGCCTGATGAGTCAATATATGATGAAGTAAATATCGAAGAGGGAAATAATACTCGCGAATAAATATTTAGAATTTCAATAATTCAATGTAGACGACGTGCAACTCCGCTGCTATATGTCTGTATATAGACTAACATTCCATGTAAACTTTACTATTATATATTTGACATGCACACGTATAAAAATTGCGGTTTTTATCCAACGCAGTCATAGGTTTGAACGTAGTTTTCAATTTAGACTCGTATATATATATATATATACTAAATTAAATATGTTTTACATAAAACGTACAAAAAACAATAAGCACAGGTATTTGAGTATTATTATACCTTGATTTTCTTCATTATTTCTCTGTCAACGCTCATTGTAAGATTCGTACGCCCCTTGGTTACGCAACCTGTCTCGTAATCGTTCGTTTCGAAGTTCAAAAACAGTGTTGTCGCATGATAGTTTGCGTTTTACAATCTTTTTAAAGCATGCCAAAATGTGCACTTTTTGTATTGAGAATCTGATCAAAAGTTGACATGTGTCAAGAATATCAGATGCTCAAAAGGTTGGTACTTTTATGGAAAGAGGAAAAGATATTATTGTGGAAAACTGGATAAAAACAAATATCGCATAAATGAAAAAAATCATAGAACCCAAGACAGTTATAGAGAGTTATTAATGTAGACTTAAAAGAATCGATTAAAAACATAAGTTTCGATAAGCAATACTAAGCACCTAATACTATGAGTACTTAAAGTGTATAAAAACGTCAACAGGAAAACAAAGGCTATTACATGTTGAAGACTCTTGAATGGTTTCTGAAAAAAAGCAATTCGAAATAAAAGTACATAAACGAAATACGATAATTTAGGTTTATAAATATCAATAAAAACAAAACTGCTCTAGTATACAATTTTACTAAGGGGGCCAGCCAAGGACCTCCACCAATTTTTTTCAAATGAGTCATGTATTCCTATTTGTTACAATTCTTGCAAACATGTAATGTACGAGTTCCTAAAATATTTAATTGGTATTATATCATCACCATGATGATATCTAAATAAAAAAAAGTTACTATTTCGAACACAAAATGTAATTCTCTACTCAAAACGAATCACATTTCTTTTCGGCAAAAATGTATCACTAGTAACAGAAACTATGTACAAAAAAATGTATGCCTTGTTTACAACATGACCTTTTTCAATTTTAATATACATGCTTTGAATATTAGATGTAAATACCTTTACCAACCAAAAAAATAGATTTATTGACAGGAAACAATACATATGTTTTGCAAGAACGATGAAGGAATAATATCAGGAACACCGCAAAAATACTCCCGTTTTTCTTACTCTCTTTTTTCTCAGTTTTTATCAAGGGTCGCTTGTTGCAACGATAAAAGATACATTACCGATTTGGTAAAAAATCATATTTAAAAACCAATGAGACACTATACAGTTTAAATATTTGTTTAAAGCGGCAATATATGTTAAATTCGTTTTCACTCAATAGACTTAAATTCTCAATTTTATTTCTAACATACTTTAACGTTTATCCAATAAATAAATACAAAAAAAATAATTTTCTTTCATGGGTGTAATGTTTTCTGAAGACAACACTATGTTTGTAACTCTAATGAAAACATTATCAAGTTTTCAGTGGCGTAGCACAAGACTGAGTGTAGCATTGTTAGCATATGCTAACAAATAATTTTACAAAGCACTTTGTTCACCAATCGTTCAGCTTATTAAGCGCTGCCATCTCCCTTTCTAGACCCCTGGCTTACATATGCTTATGGTTTAAAAACAAATCTATTTTTATGTGCAATTAACATTTTATCACTTTCCTTTTACAACCAAAAAAGAGGGAGGGTAGAGTTTTTTTCTCCAGAAAACCATATACAAACTAAGATATTTTTCAAGTATATTCTCCACATCTTAGCGTACTTAGCAATATTTTTGAAATTTCAATATATCTCACTGAATATATATAAGGTAAAATGAAAAAATAATTCGATACGAGTAAGGTATCTTACATACCCTTTTAACCGACGAATTCCATGGAGACTTCTGACTGCCGTAACAGTGATTCTAAACAATTAACCTATTTTTGTCAACAAAATGGAGGTCCATGTTTCCCCCTTATGAAAGAAATCCACTTCTGGGTAGGTGTTAAAACTTTTCGATTTTGTCCCCCCTGTAAGTGATTTTTTTAGGGTATGCCCTTCATCTTTAAAATAAAACTATAAAACTAAATTCAAATGACAAATGACCCCCCCCCCCCCCCCCAATTACAATTACACACACAAAAAAGAACACCTATACACAAATATAAAATGGAGTTTTGCTTGCTCTCTCTTCATTCCTTAATCCGGTTTTAACTCACGGTTACAATTGATACCACGCGGTGTATTTAAACAATTTAAAATAAACGTGCACGTACAGGGTAAACAAAAGAAAAACATTACCATGAATTACATGTGAGTAAAAACTGAGTACTTTTCGGTATACATAAGAGATTGGGAAGTAGTATATATAACTACCCAATGTTATCTCTTGATTTGACAAATTGTTGAGTATACGTGATTTGAAGAAAATAACGATGATCTTTGATATTTACTTATCATTTAGCATTAAATAAACGAAAAATAGTATTTTATTACTGGTATATATATATTAATCAATCAAATTGTATTTATTTTCTACCAAAAACGCAAAATTTCGACTGATTTTTAACTATTTTTGAAAATTTAAGGTAGCTCTATAGGTACCTTAGACTTCAGTGTTATCTTAACTGTTTCCTTAGTATAAGGAATTTTATGCATACCACTTAGATAAAAAGGGCGGAGTTTCCTTAACTTAAGTGTTTACTAAGGAAAATCTTAACTTAAGTAGCTTTATGCATACGGGCCCTGGTGTACTCCTGGTTTCTATGTTAATTCGCATCATGGATGTTTTGGTTTTTGTTCATGTCAGTAATTTCTGTTTGTTTTCGCTCCTTCTTTTCTCGTCCGTGTCTGTGTTCCTTGTGGTACCTTGCCCTTGTACGTGTTTTTTTCTAATACTTTGGAATGTTTTTGCCTTGCCTTTCCCTTATATTTATTGTAATACTTTTCTTTTAAATTTTTCTTTTTTCGTTTACTTTTTACTGGAAATGGGGAATGTGTCAAAGAGACAACAACCCGACCAATATGGTACTTAAAAAAACAAAAAAGACATACACTTCAGTATTTTTTGCTTATTACAGCCACAATCGATATTGTTCTGCTATACGAAATTCAAATTCTAGTTTATTCGATGAGTTTATGTGTATGCAATTATAATCTTTCAAGCGCTACATTTTCAATATTAGACTAATTTTTTTTTTGGAAGGTCATTTATAAATTTTAAGAATACATATCAGTCTGTTAACGTCAATTGCCATATATGTTTTTAACTAAGTTAAACACAAGGACCCAATATTCACAATATAATTTCAAAAAATTATAAGTGTGTACATAAACAAATTAATTGCTCGCCAAATAATGTGCAGAACAGTATCGTTGTAATATTTTGTGAAATTTTAAACATCACATTTCATGTTGGTTATAACATTAGCTTTAGACACAATTTGTACTGCTGTTCCTCTTTTACGACACTTTTACCTATTATGTCTATTTGTCTTGTTCACGCATCTATGTAAAAAAAAATGAATTTGAAGCGACTATCATACAAGTGAAAGGTTAAGATAGCTATAAAACGAGGTTCAATACACCATTTTCTATATACAATGATATAAGATAATGTCTGTAACAAGTCAGAAATATGACAATTGTTATCCGTTCGTTTGATGTGTCAGAACTTTTGATTTTGCCATTGTATTAGGGACTTTTTTTTTAATTTTCCTAGGAGTTAAGTATTTTGCGATTTTAATTTTTATCATACACCTGTGGTAATGCTTAAATTTGAAGGTTTATTTTTATTTACAGTTGCAATCACTATCTATTAGAGGGTATTCATGGTGTAAGGTTGACAACAAGACAAGTTATACCCTGTTGAAAAATGAACGATGCTCAGCCTTTTATAATGGTGTATAAAAAACAAACGGACAAGCTTAGATAGAAAATGACACAGTTCGGTCTCAAATTAGAAGATAACATACATTTAGAAACGGAGTATATTACTTAAAAAGACAGGTTCCAGAAGAAAAGTAAACAAATTAAGCGTCGTTATTAGAGTGAAAATGGACAATCGATATAAAATCTCTAACACTATATGTGTTGTGGTGCTATATCTAATGCGTTCTCATGTTTCAAATTTACAGTGAAAAAAACCTGTTATTTTATTGCCTGACCCAAACTTTTAATAATGATAGAAAATGCAGATATATACTTTTATTTAGTATCAAATGTCTATTACAACATTGGTTATTTTTACAAATTGAGTTTGGTTCGTTCAAATAACGCATAATTGTTCGACACAGATGTATAGAAATCTGCATACTAGATACAATAGTTTCTACCCATTTTTCAATGTTACAATATTTTTGCGCTTTTTTTTACCTGCGATATAATCCTAAATAAGTTAATTTTTTTTTTTTGCTCTTCCTTACCAAAGTCACCCAAGTGAGAGGTTTAGCTGGCTATAAAACTAGGTTCAAGTCACCATGTTTTACATAAATATATGCCTCTTCCATATCAAGAATATGACAGTTTTTAATCATTCGTTTCATGTGTGTGTTTTTGATTTGGCCATTTGATTAGGGACTTTCCGTTTGGAATTTTTCTTTGAGATCAGTAATTTTTGGGATTTTACTTTTTTCCAATACCAAAGTTCTACATTTACCCTGTTTCACGTGTTTGTACTAAAAATCTCGACATGATGTTGTCATGTTTATCAAAATCATTTGTACGATTATTGTCCTGAATACAAATATTTCATATTTTTCGTAAACTTTTAATTGATACATTAGATTTAATTTCTTTGTTGATTGAAAGGGATATACAGCATATCATATATTGTATATATCTAGTCAATTGTATATGTCTTCAAATCAAGATGGTTTCACAAAAAAACTGGATGTATATTTTCATCTTTTATCAGGGAAGTGCACAGTTGATAGCCTAATATGAAAGAAATAAATGCTCTCTCTTTTCTCCTTACGAAAAGTTACGTCAATTTAGTGCGATTTTTGTTCGTTTATAAGATGTTAAGAAACCTCACTTTGGAGTTATTGCCTTGTATTTTTCACGAAGACTAGTCAATTAATAGAACTGTAATCATCAGCAGGATCATTCTACAAATTAAATGACAATAGACACAACCTTTAGTTCATTCCTAACGGGAGTTACATTACAATTTTATACATTTTTTCTTTGCTAATTCGAAATCGATTACATGAAGGAAAATAAGTAAATCACGAAAAGTATTAGGACGACCAGGTATTCAAAACGTCATATGACAAGAATTAGTTATAAAAACCTTATAGAACTTATTGCTATTCATGGTTAAATTTTGCCCATTTTATATAAAGTAAATCGATAGAAACAATTTACAGCAAAAATAACCAGTAAAATATGGAAAACCATTTAGACAACAATACCATCGTCAACAAACGACTTATATTATCATCCAATCTCTTTTGTCACTTATTCTATTGTCTGACTATGATATTTGAGCTATAATTGATAAAGAGTAAGTTTAAACAGAAAAGATAACATGTCGCGATAATCCTATATATTTTCTGAATCAAAATCAATTTTGTTAAGTTTTCAATAACCATGCAAAAAAGTGTATGTTCTACATTAAGACCTTCTACTGTCAAAATTACCGATCTGACTTTTACACTCACACCTGCCAAAATAACAGCATTTAACGCGATCATTTTGTTTATGACTTATATAAATATATATATAATACTTGTGTTTTGACTTCTATTCAAACTGTGTATAGAACCCGTTTTTATTATTTCTATATATATAATCCATTGTATGTCTATTGATTGGTATACATGTCTTAGACGTGTGATATATCTTTAAATGTTAATTGGTTTAAACGATGTTTAAGTTGATGAAATGGCGCTGATATCGTTACTTTTGAGTTTTGCCTTTCAAAATGTGTTTGTCATTGTGTATCGATATTAAGAGTCAAATCCTTTCCTACTGTTTGTTTTATGTTTTTTTAATATCACTGTAACTTTTGGTTTTCGGATATTTGAAAATAAAACGTTTCCCTCTTTACAATTTAGTTGTTACAGAGCATTAAAAAGCTATCCTTTACCCTTGTATTGAAGGAAGTGATCACATGAAATCAGAAATAAAGTCCTGACAAAATATTTGTAATAGAATAAGGGCCGCATTTCAACATCTTACTCTTAGAAACATCAATTCATGACGAATGGTATAATTATAAAGGAATGGTAAATTTTATTTTCTAATATGTTAAACATGCTCAAAAACTGACTGTCATTCAGAGATGCTAGTAATTTATGGATTAATTGAGGGAATTGGAATTACTCCAAAACGAGCGAAAATTATGGCGTCAAAATATATGCAGCAGTTGCTATATGAATCCTCAATCATATAGTCTCTAACGGGAGAGGAAAACCATCCTCACTGTTAATTGATTTAGGTGAATGCATTTTACAGTATTCAAAATAAGATACCTTGGCAATAAAACGAACATTCTTTGTCTGTAGAACATGTTGATTTCCCCCCCTAAATATTGTATTTTGGTACTGATGATCTTCAACAATTCGAATTTGTGACATTACAAAGTAAACACTCGTTTTGAATAAAAGACTTTTGTGGAACTGTTTGTTTAAGAAACCTTCACTGATCAAGAGCCTGTTGAAAGGGTTGTTCTGTGAAGTTAAAGTACTTTATTCTCTAAGAAATATCAGTGTGCTATGATGTGTTCAAAATTAAAAGATGTATGCAGTTTTTAGATATTATGTATGACCAAGGTAATATTTTTTCTGTTGAGTCGGATTTACCAGGTTTAACTTGATCAACACGACACGATCTGCTTACTCTTCTGGAGAATCTTAGATCACCATTGAGGGTCGTATTGCTGAGTTGTCTATATTGTGTCTTGTGTACTACTGTTTGTCTGTTTGTCGTTTTCTTTTTCTTTGCCATTGTGTTTTCAGCTATTTTCGATCTGTGAGTTTGACTGTCCCTCTGGTATCTTTACCTCTTTTGTTATACTCTAGTTCAGTGATTAATTGTCTTCATTTTTTTGGCTCAACGTAAAGAAGACAGTAACGTAAATCAATGCAAAAAAAATATAAATACAAACATATATTCATATATTCATGAAAATCGCGAAATTTTACACTCGCTAAAATACCCATTGTATGGTATTTGCTTTAAATACAATCAAAATGTACTTGTTCACTGGTAAGAAACGTAATTAAGTCAGACGAAACACCCAACACATTCCTTGGTTCCCTTATAACATTTGGTGAAGTATTCCCATCCTGGTACAATGACAGTTGGGAAATCTGTAATAGGGTCCATTCCAAACGACAGAAGTTCACAACTATAAAATAAAATATTTAGGAAGAATATATTTAGCTTTTTAACATAATTGAGACATTATGACAGTATGAATGTTTTTTTTTCATCAATAAAAACAACGTATCAGATAATATGTTTGTAAAATTAAAGAAATTCCTACCAGTACTCTTTATGATTGTATTTCCCAAAGGTCAATGTAATGTATCATATTGTTTTAAATAAATGCTTCTCAATTGTTTTTCTTTCAATTAAACCCGACATCTATAATAAAAAAAAAAATAACAAAGATATGGTGTATCCGTCCATGACACATTTAACTATATGAGCTATAGTTCCTTCAACAATTATTTTAAAAGTAACTTAGCAGGGTATTGTACATAAACCAATACTCGTTTAAGCACTTTATACCGTTAAAAGGAATTGTACCTCTTATTCTAATCATGGTAATTTAACACTGCACAAGTGTTTAGTTGCGAACACAACATAGCACAGCCTAATTTCGTCGATGAGACAACACACAGACTCAAAAGAACAGCTATTTTATCAGGATCTTGAAATTGTTGAAATACCCAGTGAAGTTATCATTAACTTAAATATGTAATAGCCAATTAGTTCAGCAACTGTTAACACATCATTGTAGCTACGCAGTGTGGTAATTATTCAAATGCTGTGCATCCTTTTTAAGAGAATAACCCATAGTACGGATTGAGGAAAGAATGCTATCAAATACGACATGTATTATAAGGACATAACAGTGAATTTTGAACAAATAATTAGGACTAGTTCTTGAACTTGATCGACACAATATTTTAACCAGCTAGGTCGCAAGTTTGCTATTGACAGGCAAATATTTTTTTTTTCTTGAGACATTACTCAGAATCCGAACTGATCAAACTAACATCCTTAGGAATTAGGAATTCAGGTTTTCCTTACAAGTTTGGTGCAATGACATGTAACTGTTAACTGCAGACTAAATGGTGCTAATTTACGTGCCAGTAGACTAATACAGAAATTAATGCTGACTCGTAGGCATCGTAAAGCTCAAAATCATTGGTCACATGGTCACCGCAATTGGATTGTTAGACAGTCCATTGGTCAAACGAGAGCAGATTACTCCTACGTTGTATTGATAAGTGCATGCGCGTATGGCGTCCTCGGAATACAGCATTCAGGGAACAGCACATTATTGGAACGACAGCGTTTGGTAAAGAGGTTTGACATATGGGGAATGCTTTTTCATTCGACTGCAAAAGGGACATTTATGTTCTGGATGGGACTATGACGGGTAAAAAATACCGCGATAACATTAAGCAGGATATCGTTGTGATACATTTCGACAATCACAATATTGCAACTAGACCAATATTCATTGACGATAATGCTAGGCCGCACAGAGCACGCATAGTTTCAGATTATTTCCGTCAGAAGAAAATTGATACTATTCCTTTGCCAAACATGTCATCGGATATGAATCCCATGAGCATTTGTGTGATGATATTTGTCGAAAAATCAACAACAGGGTTCCCGATAGTAAGAACTAACAGGAATAACCAGCAGCCTTAATTGAAGAATGGCAAACAATTCCTGTAAGAACAGTACGATGCTTAGTTCAAAGCATGAGACGACGTGTGGATGAAGTTTTCCGGAATTGTTGAGGTTACACTCGCTACTGACCCAAATTGCACTTTAATGTATTCAGATATTGTCACTCTCGAGTTTTAAAAAGAATTTTGTGTACACTGCAGAGCAAATTTTTCAAAAACTTCAGTATAAATATTATGCCTGCGACACAATGTTGTAACAGCCGGACATTAAAAGAGTGAATTATTGTTACAAATAATAAACAAATTGAAATTGATTGAAGTACGAAATATTCACTAAGATATTCTTTTTTTAGAATAGACCAATGAAAAAAAATCTTGTTAGCATAAGTCAAGCATATTGTTTACAAAGGGTTATTTGAATTAAGAAAAGCTACTCTAAGCTTGAGGTTAACACATTTATCGGACTGTCTGCATCACTCCACTCAAATTTTCATTAAATTACATATTAGGAGGACTTGGATACGTCAAGTGCGTTGACCCAGTATTGATAACATCGAAGCGAATTATACTCCGACGTCATCACATTTTAGGCGAATTTTGAATGTTTAATTAGTCATTGATTGTTGTAACTGAATTGTCCACGTCCTCTTATAGTATGCTTGTAAAAGAAGGAAATACTCTTTAACGCGTTTAACAAAAAACACACAAATGCAATGCGATAAATCGACATCAGGATTTTTGTTGATGAATCATCTTCTCTTTGTGGATTTACATTTTGTATCAGCAAGATGGAACATAAATGTTAAAAGTGTCATATAAAACTCAGAAAAAATCAGAGACTTATAATTTATTATGCAAGACACGCCTTTTGCCTACATACTACTCATAAGCGAACCTCGAATGAAATGGTTTTGAATTCAAATATAATAACGAAGTTGAAATGATTTGAACTCTAAAACTTCAGAAGATTTTTTTTCAAATGTGTTCATTCTGACTTTTATCTTAGATTCAAATGATATTTAGGAGGATCATTTTGGTATTCATAGCACGAACTCTTGAAATGACTGCAATTGCGGATATTCATCTGATTTAAATTGCTTGAAAAGAAAATACTCGTTTTAATTTTTCTAAAGTTCTTATTACATGTAGTATGTGGTACTGGGCTATAACGCGACGTTGCAGAATTAAATAAAAACAATCTACAAACACAGAATATATGTATATATCTAAATATTGACACAGCATTACTGATGAAATATACATTGTATTTAAATTGATACAGTTAAGGAAATATAAACGTATCGACAAATATTTCGGCTCGGCATATTTTGTGTTCATCTGTTTACAATTACAATGATCACAGTTTGTAAGTTATTGGTGTTATTTTGCAAACATTTGATTGATATGTTTTAACTGCTCCGTCATCTTTAATGGTGTAGAACAAAAAAAAATATCAGCACTGAATGAGTATGTGTGAATTTATGCAACTCAAACTGGCAAAGTATAATAGTCTGTGCAAACATTTGTTCAGCCAAAAATACCAGTAATGAATACATCTACAAAATTGCTTAGTATAGAGTCTTTAAGATTTCACTGCCAAATTGAGATTGAACTGAAACGTTCAGTTTTTTTTACGAACAAGTCTTAAAATACTGAACAATATACAAATAAGACATGTTCAGGCAAATGTCAATTTTCAAATATGTTCACTGTGTAACGTATATTAGTTCTGAACTAGTCGCTTGCAGTTAGAAAAGTTCTCTTTGTTCCATTTTCAGACTGTACAGTCATAATTTTTTTGTTTATATTAATCTACAAATCTGGCTTTACTGCAAGATAATTATCTTAAAATACTATATTTGCCAAAATAACACATTTTAAAAATATCTCTCAACAAGACATAACGTTTAAAATTTAAGTTTTTTGGACAAAAAGGTTATTCAGACTAACATTCATTTACCATGTTTACTTATGTTAAAGAACATATTTGTATATATATACATGTTTTGTGATATTTTGTGATCTTTTGTGATTTGAAATAAACGGTTTCTTTGTAAGTTAATGTTTTATGAGGCATTCTTACCGGGTATAAACATCTTCCAGTGTCCAACTGTATCAGCTTATGTGGTAACTCCGAAACATTTTATTATAAACGGATCTGGATCAATCAATCAATGACAACATTTCCAGAACCAAGCATTATGTTTCCTGCCTCCCAAGTAATCCAGGACGGTCTATAATCATTGCAGCTGACAATGTTTGGAGTTTTAAATATTTGGGTAACAAATGATCTTGGCAGCAATGATGCGTCATCCCTACGTCTGATCAGTAAACCGAAATTTTGATGTGAACCGATTGTTATTTCATAATGTCGGTTTGCTGAATCCAGTGTGTCAGAACTTGAAAGGTACAACACCACTTGATTGCATGCTTTGATCTCAAAAATAAAGGATCTTGATAAAACACTGTTCATATCGTAAGGCCAAAGGTCAACTATGTAGTCTAGGATGTTTGCTTCAGATGAACTGCTTTCGACGCTTGCATTTTCTGTAACGATTTCGTATCTAACAGATAATGCTGAAAAAAAGAATGCATATTGTTTTTGGGGGGAAATTTAATTTTGTTTAAAATGCAAAATTATTTTTATCAAATAAACCAGTTAGCAACTCGTTCACGTGTCTGATGTCAAAACATACTTGTATGTTTGATATACATTTCTTCAAATTTAGGCAGATAAAAAATGTGAAAATGAACATGAATCAGATTTAAAAAAAAACCTCAGCGTTTATTTCTGTAACTTGAAAAGTGATGTATTCAAATGATTTTTTTTAGAAAAGATATCTTGAAAAGAATATCTTTTTTAGCTTTATTTAAGCTCCATGATTTCCACTTCCTCCATTAATAAAGGCTTGTGTAGCTAAGCTGGCTTAAATAGGCGTTGGGTACCAACAATCATCAAGCAATCCATTCAAGATACTTTTCTGTGTTCATGTCTCGACTTTCAACATTATAGTTTGCTGCGCTATAGTCGCTATATTTTTTTTTTTGGTATAAATCATGTATTAAAGTATTTAATAGATTACTTTAAAAAAAATGAATTTTAATTTTGTAAAAAAAGAGAGAAAAGATACTAAAGGGACATTCATTCTCATAAGTCGTTAGCAATCTGACAATGCCATGTAAAGTCACAAGTATTGGACCATTTCCTCAACGATATCAGGTTTCTAACTTTAATCGTCAGTCGAGCATTTCGCCAATTCAATAAAGACCTATCCAAGTACACCGTTTATGGTGCTCGCGGCATTAGTGACTCTAGAGGTACGATTTTTGTAGTATGGTGCCCTAGGATTAGTAAAGAAGGGGAACGAGGTTAAATCATCGCGTATTTTATAATGTTGGTTATGTTAATACTATCAAACAGAATAAAGTTTGTTATTTCATTACATTTCAAAAGAAAATAATGATAATAACTCTTTTTTCTGCAATTCATTAAATCTGCAAGATGCACGTATTGGAACTGTGATGACAGAATCATACCAGCACATTTACACTGACTCAGTGTTTATCGCCTTACTAAGACAATTTCCGTTTAATTGATATAAAAATCAAAAACCAATATAATCGTTTTAATATTTGTTTGACTTGAAATTGTTTTACATATACCGAGTACATATCGATATTGGTATTAAAATAGACAGAAAGATTAACTGTTATGCTCATTCTACTAATACGATGTAGCCTAGTACAGTGTTGACTAGTGGTGTATGGTGCGATAAAGTAGAGCGGTGAAGGGATAATTTTAGAAAGTTAAATTACCTTAATACATCATGGCATTCTAAAAGCTCATTGGGAAGCTTAAATCGTGTAGTTTATGACTTATGTGTTGTTGATATAAAAACTGGTGGCGCCATGCCTTAAATAAAAGTAAAAGGTCATCACCAAAAGAATTCCCATTTCCATCTAGTGTAACAAAGCACTGATTTTTTTTTCAGAAATGATAATGGATTCATTAAATAAAAATAGTAGAATACACTACGAACGACTAATGTCCGATTTAGGTGTGATTCTTATGTGCATATTACGTCAGAATAAAGTATCAATTACATTTTTCAAAGGTAACACCTTTCATGGAAATTTCAAACCCTAATTAACTTTATTACATTGGTTGCAATCAATTAAATTGATTTCCCAGTTATATAAAAACCGATAATTTCATATATGAAATAAACGTTGTGATGTCACTCTCTGGCGTCATACAACAAAAGGCGTTGTCAAGACGTCGATAACGGCGGATCAAAACAAATTGTAAATGCGTAGAAAAAAGATATAGTTCCTGACATGTTTAACATTAATTTCTTAAAACAAGCCATTTTTTTAATGGCCAGCAGTTGTTTCGTAAAAAGTATATAATAATGATGTTTTGTGTTAATTTTCATGCTTGTATCATCATTTACACAATTCCCTCGATTTTGTCTCCTAATATCTTCCACTATTTTTGTTTCTGATGATGTTGTTGCGCGTAGTGGGAAAAACACTAATACGCTACGCACTTCAGAAATAAAAATTTACGATTTTGTGTTACTCCACACAAAGGGATTAAAGTGACTGCTTTGTCAAATTTTAATTGACATACGAACCAAGTACTACACTCTGGAAGGCTAGATAATGGAATGCTACTTATTATAACTGGGCCGAGGGCACAGTGATCGTCTTCTGTTTTTCGTTGTCTTTTGTCGTTGTGAACAGTGTATAACTTTCAAATATAAGTCATACTTTTATCCAATCTATTTCATGATATTTTATGCATGGATAATAAGAAAGAGGATGAAATGACATGTTCAAACAATTGCGTGCGTGTAAAGAAGTAGGTTGGTTGAGTTCAAAAGAAAACAAACTTAGTATGTCTAAAGCTATCAAACTGATTTTTAGACCCCCTTTAACATATAACTGTCCATATTGAGTTTGAGCTGATAGAGTTTTTTTTTATAATTCTGATAGTTTATGTTCCAATAGTAGTACAGTACACATTAAAATGGTAGATAGAGGAGGTGAAATCGATTTAATTTGAATATATAATACAGAAATTCACTACGAAATAAATGTGTTTTCGGGCTAATTGTTGGTTGCTTTATCGTGTTTTACTTATTGCAGTGAGCAGCATTTGACACAAGGTATTGAAACCAGCAGGATAACTCGACTTTTTTGACAAAGCCATATGTTTTGTTCAGGTATACATATTTACGTGTTAATGCCTACTAGTTTTCGTGGTTTTCAGTCTTAAAACTATAAAGTAACTAAATAATATATCAAAACTATTTATGGTAACACAATTGATATACAATTTACCATGGAGAAATGCTGTAAATTCAATGTATCTTCTTCATGTATCCATTCCTGTATTGACGTTGGTTCTTTCACATAATGAGTAGATGTATACAAATAGAATAAAAACAATGTATAGATTTGAACAAATTATGAGTATAACAATATTTCACTTGTTTTAAGGGGGGTCTCTTTACTTCTTACTTCGAATAGAAATTTTTTTTAAAAGGGAATTCGAAATTATACTTGGCAAATTTTCAACATTATGCACTATTGTATTTGAATTAGAGTAGTGATATAAGAGCGGTACTTTTGTAAATAATTAACAACAAAATTATGATTATACTGAACGCATATCGATTATGCTTTTGTATTCCATATGTAGCACATAAACTCTGGAATTTTATTTTACTATCTTAATGAGAAATACACGTCTTTAATTTTATTTTATAAATTTAAGCTTGCTATATTTTTCAATTAATACCATCATTAAGTTGTAATATTGGTATATTAGATTTATTCAATATATACATGAAAGTTTAAAGCAGCATACATAAATAGACATACTATACTGCATTATTATATAAGTTGGTGTCTCTTTATTGTGTAGAATGAATGTAAATGTTGTTCTTAGTGAGGAAATTTCCTATCATTTGCATCTATTTACATTTCAAAACAAAAACAACTTATATAAAGATAACTGCCCTGATGCATAAAACCTAAAAATCCAAAACAAAAGGAAATCGATTCAAGTTTTGAATATGTTTTATACTTTTAAAGGCATAGTTTTGAACATATCCTGGACACGATGAAATATTATTTGATTTAAAAAGTAGGACCAAATATTTATTAAAATATTAAAGAATAGAACAATTCATCGCTACACTATTATATGATTTGCATTCATACTCAAAAGCAGGAAACATACAATTCCTTCCTTTTCTGTGTACTATTCTGTCAACGAATGTTTGAATTGATTCCCAAATCTTAATAAAAACCCTAACATCCCTTTCTCTTACCCATGAATGAAATGCTGAAAAATGAATTCATGCTTGAATTATAACATTTAATTTACATAGAAAGTGAAACTACTTCTGTTAAAGCCAATCAAGAGATCAATTGAGCTTTGAGCATTTTACAACATTATAATTTTGCAAGAATACTAATTCTAAACTTTGATCAAACTTGCGCTTAGTCATGAAGAAAATAGTTATTTTTCTCTTGTATATGCTAATTGAACTTAAACATGTTGCATTCAAAGAAGTTGACATGTTCATTATATGCTCATAATATATAAATAGATATATGATACAACAGCAAATAGAAAAACAATTCAAATCGTTATGGTTAAAATAAATATAAAAAGCTAAAGCAAGCAACAAAACAAACATGACATATATCAACAGGTACTATGAGTACAATAGTAAAACAGTTCTATAAAATACTAATTTACTAAATTATACCAACTTCGCAGATGCATTAAATATAATCTGATATAAAATCCTACAACAAAAATTGCAATTGTTTGGTGACTGTGAAAGCCGTTTATTTCATAAAATGAAGAAAGGATGTACTTAAGGGATAAGTGTTACATCTTACATGTCTATGATGATCAAATGTTTCACTTGCGTAATTAATTTTCTGTTAAAGTACGTAACATCCTCCTACGAAATGACGTTTATTAAAGATAATTCAAGTACATTATTAAAATATTATTATAGATAGTGCTATAATAATTGTATTTACATACCTGTCGATTTAAACACATATATACTATCAATCGTGCTGGTTGCGGTATATAGAACAAACGGTGTGGATAGTTGTGCTTTATTCCTCATAATTAACTGATTGTCATCTGCATAGTAAATGTTACTACACAATACTTGTAAACCGTTATGGCTTTTACCAGAATTTGTTGAAATGAGTGTTTTAACTTCAGAACCGTCCACATTACTTGATTTTATTTCACCAACGTAGTTTATCCAAAACAGTCTTTTTTCAGTCAGGTCTGGAATATAATAAAAAAAAATGCTAACAAAGCCATAATTCATTCTACGATCAACAATAGATGAAGGCAATGCAACTTAAAAATGTACAGCTAGATTGAATCAAGATGCATTTTGCACATATTTTGATTTTTGTTGTTTTTTATTTATTATTTATTTTATCTTTTTATTTACTTATTTTTTTATTTAAAGGAAAACTCTAGGTTTGACTGAAGCTGAGTTTATATGATAAAAAGTGAATTATCAAACGTAAATAACCCAACGATTTTAAACTAACTCTTCTTATAATGAAATATTGTTTATTTTTTTATTTTTTTATTATTATTTTTTTTTTTTTTAAACATATAAACGTTTTATTTCTAAATATTTCCTGTGTACAATTACCTTAGTCGTCCAGGATCAGGCTAAGGGTCCCAGTTTACAAAAAGAAACCATTTATCCAGGGGAAATAGAAGGCAATAAAAAAAGTTATCCACTTTTAACCTTGGAATACATTTAGTGTAAAAAATATAATATCCATATAATGTTAGAAGCATCTAACAGTTCTACACTTTAATTTCAAAATAGTAAGTAAATAATTATAAGATACCCACATAAAAGATGTGCATTTACTACAATAAACATGATAGGCTAATACTTTTTTTGATCATTTTTTTTTATGCAATCATTATTCTAATACTATAAACCATAAAAAATGTACTTTGACTCAAGCTGTAAAAAAATGTCTAAATTTCCATTATGACAGACTCCAATTTTGTCTTATCAATGATATCAACGCCTTTCAAAAGAAGAACAAATTTTAGATTATATTTCAAGTTTTGTTTCCAGATTTTATAAATATCATGTGGTGTTTTAGGAGTTTTATTAAATTTTATTGAATTCCTAATTTTCCATAGTGTCCATTTAAAATATATGATTATTATGTTTAAAAAATTATCATATTTTAGTTGTCCCGTATTTTTACCCAATAGAACCTCCTTTTCACCAAAAGGATTATTTATTCCTATGTTTGACTTAATAAGTATTTTTTGGAGGTTTTTTAAAATTAACTGTGATGTACTACAACTGAAAAATAAGTGTTGCAGGGTTTCTGTATTATTGTCATTTTGACAAATATGGCATTTTCCATTTGATATCTTCATTTAAAACACGATGAAATTCTAACAGAAATAAGTAAACAAATTCATATAAACAATGTTGGATCTATACAAATTACAGAAAAAGAATGTAGTGTGGCTCTAAGAGACGTAGAGTCAAAAGATACGTTGGTAGTAAATGGTATAGCATTAAGGAACAGGTCAGTTAACTTTTTTGATGTAGAAAAGTCAATAACTCATGTTACCATAAAAGATGCTCCGTACGAGCTTGACGATCGTATAATATTGTTGCACAAATGATTCGATTTGGTCAAATTGTTCCCGGCTCTGTTAAAAGAGGTTATATAAAAGGGACCGAAATAGAAAATGGGGCACGGTATATCGATATATTGAACTGTGAGTCTGTTCTTCCTCTTAGAACTAGCCTAGGCCGCTTTGAAGTTCGCCTATTTGCTGACAATAACCGTACACCATGCTTTCATTGTAAGTTGATCGGTGATTCCTCATATCAATGTAAAGATCGTCCAAAAATTATGAATGAGCGAAGGTGCTATAACTGTGCTGCTATTGGTCAGTTAGCTAATGCTTGTCCAAATGAACCGTATTGCTCATACTGCAATATAAATGGGCATCCTAGACGGGACTGTGAAAGTTTTAAGCAAGACCAAGAAAACCAAGGTTATAGTAAGCATGGTCCGGAAAATATTGAGGGTATACAAGACACTAAATTAGATGCACACTCAGATACACATTAAGTTTGTGATAACGACACCTTTTCCGAAAGTGGGAAAAATGACACTACAGATACTCTAAATATCTTTATTGGCGCGTCCAATTGTACAAGACTCGGTGAAACTAATGAAAATTTATTGAATGCTTCGAAATCAGATGCAAATTTTGAAAATTTCACACAAATTTTAGACATCGCTGTTCAGAAAACTGATAGTTTCAAAGTTGACAAGGTTGCTATTTGTCTCGGTACAAATGATGTAAGTAAACATATGGATGACAGTGACCAAATAAATTTACTTGTGACAAAAGCAGTGGCTCAAGTGAAATCTGCCTATCCAGAGTCCCGTGTTGGTCTTTGTAGCATCATACCACGTAAAGGTAACAGTGCGCAAATAAACAGATTAAACCAATCGGCAACAAGCGTTAACAAGTTATCAGAAAATTGTGCGCTCGCGAAGACAATGAAGATTATATTGATTTAGAAAAAACATTCTTTAACAATGGAACAATCATCAGATCTTTGTTTGACAAAGCCGACAACAGCGGTGTGCATATAAGCACTGAAGGTGCACAAAGTATAAACAGAAAACTTGACGATTTCTTTCATTCTCCGAAACCGTGCGTACAGGAAATACACACACCAATGGACCCAAAACGAAAGAGAAGTGACGGAACAACCACACCTACCTCCGCGGATAGAATGAGCAAACGTTCCAATACTGAACCGAAAAAAGCTTAACTCAAAATATGTCAAATCAAACTGTATATGTTAATAAGAAATCAAAAACCTAAAATTGAAAAAAAAATGCATGCCTGAGTTTTTTTAAATTTGTAAATATATCCACTACTTTCAAACATCATATTTGTATATTGTTTCTATTGATTGTAGACTGTAGTTTTTATTTCATCTATTATATGTATAAAAATAACTGTTTCAGGAAAGGTGAGCAGTATAAAGTCAAATTATTTAATATTTATGAAAGGTTATTATGTTTACCCAAATACGGTAATGCAAATATGTAGTGTATATAGTGTACATGTATGTGTTCAAGTTTACGTAAAGATAAATACTTTTCATGAAGTCAAAAGTCTATTGTTTAGAAACCAAATTAAAGATCATCACGTGTCATTAAACGTTACATCAGAAGTAAACAAAATTACCTTTTCAAACTTCTACAATGAGTATAAAAATAGCATCAATAAACGTAAATGGCTTAAGAAATGTTAAAAAACGTACATTAGTTTTTAATTGGATTGTTTTACAAAACATAGATCTTGTCTGTTTACAAGAAACACATTGTACATAGGACCAAACTTGGCTTTGGAGCAAAGAATGGAAAGAATTTGTGGGTGGTGAAAGTTTTTGGAATTGTGGTACAAACGAATCGAGAGGTGTGGGAATTTTATTAAAAAAATATTTTACGCTTAGCTTTGATGTCCTAATGATAGATGATAAAGGTAGAATGCAAATTGGTGAATTTAAAACTAACACTGCGGTTTACCATATTTTTAATTTGTACACCCCAAATAAGGGTTCTGAAAGGAAACATTTTTTTGAAAACTTGAAGAACTTTAAAAATTACTTGTATTCAGATGATGGCACAGACCATTATAATATCTTTTTAGGAGATTTTAACTGTGCGTTAGATAGAAAGTTAGATAGGTCCCCATTCACACCAAAATGATGACACAGGCTTAAACGAGTTGAAAAATCTTCTATTGAATTTTGATTTATATGATATATGGCGATCTAAATTTCCAACAAATAGACGGTATAGTTTTCAAAGAGGCAATTCAAAATCACGAATAGATTATATTTTTTGTACGAACTCCCTTAGCTGTAAAGTTTTAAACACACGTATAATTACATTTCCTTTTAGTGATCTAGATATAGTTACTTCAAAAATAAAATTAGATGACATTGAAAGAGAACCTGGAATGTGTATCATGAATCTAAATACAATTAAGACTGGTGAATTTTCAAATGCATTTAAAACGTTTTGGGAAAATTGGGTTAAAAACAAGAATCGATTCAATAGCATTCAAGAGTGGTGGGATGTTACAAAAGCAAAAATTAAATTTTTGACCATGGAAATTAGTCAAAAACTAAACCGTTTATCAAAACAAAATAATATAATTGCGTTAGAAAAACAGCTTGAAAAATTGAAACTTCAACTAAACGAATCAAATAAATCATGTGACAAAATTTCAGAATTGGAAAATAAAATTTTGGAATTCTATACTAAACAAACAGTCTCCGTAAAAATTAGATCAAGAACTAAATGGGCCGAAGACGGGAAAAAGTCGACAAAATACTTTTTTAATTTAGAAAAGAAAAATGGGCAGAACAAACTATGGCAACGTGTAAAAACAGAAAACGGTGAGTATAAATGTGACATTGATTCAATCTTAAATGAACAAGTAAAATTTTATACTAAACTTTTTGCCACGGAAGGGTAGGACAAAACAGCGGGCCAACAACTTTGTCAATTTATCGTAGACAAGGTAAGTAAGGAAGATCAAGAGATGTTAGATAGAGATATAAATATCCCTGAAGTAGAAAAGGTACTAAAATTTCTTAAACAAAACAAATCACCTGGCGAAGATGGTATAATATCAGAATTTTATGTTTTATACTGGGATATAATAAAAGACGATTTATTTAGTTTATTACAAGAAATTTTTATTGATACTATATTGAGTAACTCTCAACATAAGGGGGTCTTAACCTTATCACATAAAGGAGGGGAAAGGGAAAATATAAAAAATTGGAGACCACTAACTTTACTAAATTGTGATTATAAAATTATTGCAAAGATTCTATCTGAAAGACTTAAAATAGTATTGCCTAAAATTATTCATACCGATCAAAAGGGGTTTGTTAAAGGTAGAAATATAAGCGAGGCTAACCGAATGATTCAGGACATTATAGAATATATTGACAACGAAGATGAAGAAGGAATTATATTATTTTTGGATCAACAAAAAGCTTTTGATAGGGTTGAATGGGAATGGATAGATTTTGTATTGGAGAAATTTGAATTTGGCGGGAAATTTAGAGAATGGATAAAGATGCTATTATATAATGCTACTACGTGTATCTAAACTAATGGGTTTGTATCAAGATACTTTTCTATTACTCGCTCCGCTAGGCATGGGTGTCCAATAGCGCCTCTGTTGTATATCATACAAGCTTAACCCATGGCATGTGCGATAAGGGGTGACATTAAAATAGAAGGATTAAAATAACCAGAAGGGGGAGGGAACTTTATAGAAACCAAATTATGTATGTTTGCAGATGACACCCAGGTATTTAATAAAAATGAACAATCTGTAGAAAATACTTTTAAAGTTTTGTCCTTATACGAAAAAGCTTCGGGTTCTAAAATAAACTATGACAAAACAAAAGGCTTACTATTAGGGGCTTCTAAAAGAAAACGATTTAAATTTGATAAAATCAAATAGATCACAGGCAATGTTAAAACCTTAGGGGTGTGCCATGGTTATGAAATAGATGACAATGATATTTGGAGAAAAATACTAGAAAAGGTTAAAAACTGTGTACATTGTACATGTATGGAAAAGTAGGAAGCTTACATTTAAAGGTAAAACACTTATAGTAAAACATATGATACTTTCTCTTTGTTCTTACGAGATCGAAATACGAGGAATTGCGGATAAATTTACTAAAGAGCTAAATAATATAATTTGGAACTTTATATGGGACTTTAAAGTGAACCAGGTAGATAGAAATGTCTGTTGTTTGGACGAAAAAAAAGGGGGGATGGGAATGGTAAGTATAGATACGTTTATAAAAAGCAAACAAACAAAACTAATATATCGTTTAATTCATGAGCCATTGGAAAGCTGGAATGCGATCGGTAAGTATTGGCTTCGGAAATTTGACGAAAAATATAATGACACTTTTTTTGTATGTAAATGTTCAAGTTTGAACGGTTTAGATATGAACCAACTACCACAAGTTTATCAGAAAATTATAAATACGTGGTCAGGATTTATTGAAAATGTTGAAATACCTCCATATAAAAATATTGTTTATTAAATATGACATTTTCACAATATAATAGTAAACGCTATTGTAAGTACTCTTCTAATAAAAGACAGATTCGGTGCCAATTATTTTCGTTGTTTATTGTTTCAAATCGATAAGCCCAGAATGTCTGATGACGTCACACAGTCTTTTTGGTACTGAAGTAGTGTGGATAAACATATTAAAATACATTTTTACCTCGCTATTATTAAACACTATTCGCTGAATATTTCAATAAAGATGCCGTCTTTCCAAGCATTCAATTGTACTAATGAAAAGGGGAAGTGTACAAAAAGTTTTTTCGTTATACCTGATACTTCAAAAAGTGCAGATACATTTTTTTTTCGAAAACAATGGATTTCGAACTTGAAAAATGGTAAACTGAAAATAGAAAATTTTAAATTTAACAGTACAAGTAGCAAGGTTGTTTTTGAAGACCATTTCACGCCCGATTCATTCGAACGAAACCTGGTCAAAGAATCTTTGGACTTCTTGCCAATAAAAACATATTGGCGTCAAAATGCAGTGGCGACAATTGTCAACACCGGAATGGACACCAGAAAAACACAGGAACGATCGACCAAATCTACACAAAAATGTCGAAGTGCACAGGTTAGTAAATAGAAATAATATTTCAAAAAAGAATAACTTTTATTCGATTTATCGTTATACGCAAAACTAAAACCATTTCCATGTGTGCAGTAATGTATGTAGTAACTAGTATCATATTATCAGGTCATTTGAGGTCATTTTATGCGCGTGTTTGTAAACAATATCATAAATATATACCATGGTATAACGATGAGTTCTCAATATAACATTCCTCGCGGAGATCAGGGAATAATAAGCAATTATTATAAAGGCATTGCTATGATGGTTAAATACTTATATCAATTACTAATAAACAAAATAAAAAGTCCTGAAACCTGGTTTCGTATGTGTTGTCTTATAAATGACTCTTATATTGATTAGGATCTAACATCCCGTTTTTAGTCAGAGTCTGTGCTACTGGAAGGCAAAACATTCGTTTGCCTAGTTATTTAAATAAAATATGATGGGCAGTTACACAAGAGAACAACAACGGATATTTTAAAAACTGCTATTATCCACGTGAAAATTTGGAAAAAATATGGGGAGAAAAAAGGGGTGTTAGGGGGTCGGCATAAAAGCTAAATTCCAATAAATATCGTCTATCTATTTTATTTTATTATTTTTTGCAGGTCAAAGAAAAGATTAAGATGTTTAAAAAGAAAAGAAAAGCGGCAACATGTTCTACACAATCAGTCAGTTCAGAGACATTGACCTTATAGCATCATGTATGCCAAACTAGTACACATTGAGAAAATAAGGGGACACGAGGGGGATTGGTTGGTCGGTGAAACACAACATATCCATTAAATATCGTGTATTTATTTCATTTCATTTTTTTCTTCAGGTCAAGAAAGAGACCATACTGTCTATTGAAAAACCAAACGCGGCAACATGTTCTTCACCTCCAGTCATATCAGAGACTTTAACTTTACAGGATCAGGTATGCAAAAGTACATTTTTTTTGTACAATGATTTGATTTCCTTGACCTTCATCCCAGACGGCCATTATTACAGAATCTTCCTATTGCATTTAATGTGTTTATTTATAATCGTTTTGAACATGCATTGAATATTTGCCACTTGGTGTTGAGCAAACAACAAACAACCAATCAATTTTCCAAATATTTTGTAGGCAATTCTTATTAATTTGAATATCTGAATATGTTAATCTTGTTTACCAGCTTGGGGGAAATTTAATAAACATGTTTCAGTTTTGAAACAATTCTTATTAAATATTATTAGCCATGAAGACAAAAAATAAAAGGTTCTATTGTGTATTATAAATACTATTTCAAACATTTTTTGTTATAGAGCATTTTTTATGAGCACCATGGAGAATGCAGTGGACAAATTCAAGGGGTACAATCAAAATCACGTGATAGATATACACACACACCGGAAGTTACAGTCGAACTCGTCGCTTGAAAGGTTAGTAGTTGCATTTTCTTGTTTATATCAATTAAATTTTGATTAATAAGTTGGCACACCGAATGTCGGATAGTATGTAGTTTTAAAATACACAATTGGTTTTGCTAGAAAGCGTACAGGTATTGCAAACACTTAGACACAGTTCCCAATTTTCGACGGATAACTGTGTCGAAGTGTTAGCAATAACTGCACGCTTTCCAGCAAGGATAATTGTGTATTTCATAGCTAGATAATATCCGACATTCGGTGCACTACTATATTTATTAAATTTTATTGATATAAATAAACGCAACAGTAGTATACTGCTGTTCAAAACTCATAAATCCATGGACAAAATCGGGGTAACAAACCGAAACAAAGGGAAACGCAATAAATATAAGAAGAGAACAACGACACAACACCGAAACGGACCAAGCATCAGACAAAACACCACGAGAATAACAAATATAAACAAGTAAATACGACTACTTATCTTTCAAGCGGTCTGCTCGACTGTTACTTCCGGTGTGTGTATATCCATCACGTGATTTTGATTGTACCCCTTGAAATTGAAGTTCTTAAAACAGTAGAATTGCTACCTTTAACATTTAATTCTAAAATATTGTGTCTATATACTTAAGCCTTTAAACCAGGAGATAATAGGCAACTCCCGGCTGACCGAAAGTAATTTACAGTCTTGAGTGATGAGTAAATGTATTTGAAGTACTCTGAGTACTTTTTCATGACAAAAGTGCAAAAATAACTATTTCCGGTTCTCTCAAGGTCACTACGGGTATCATATTGCACCCTACCTTTTGTTTCAGGTCATATGGCTTTATAATAAACCAAGTTGAAGTAATAATCGATTAACCTTATATTTAAACATTTCAGAGCCAGTAACTCCTATAAACGATGGACGAAAGATACCAAAGGGACAGTCAAACTCATCAATCGAAAATAAACGCTATGGCTAAAAATGTTTAAAATGTCATGAGATTGTGTTGGACCAAATGTAACATATCTTCATTACAATAAAGCAAACTTTTTGCACCTTTTTTATACATATCTTTAAAAGTGTTTGAGAAAATGCCAAAATAAGCAAAAGTCAAAATTTAGGACTTGACCCATACAGTGGAGATCACTTCTAACCTCTCATTAAATCTGTCAGAATCTGTCAGGAGAACTGTTCTAGAACAGTACGTAGAACTGTCAGCCTGACACCTTTTAGTCAGTTCTAGGTTAGAGCTGTTCTAGCTAGAACTGATTTGGTCAGTTCTGCCTAGAACTGATTTGGACAGTTCTACCTAGAACTGATCCTGACAGTTCTACCCTAGAACTGATTTGGACAGTTCTACCTAGAACTGATCCTGACAGTTGTACCCTAGAACAGTTTTAGTCGTTTCTACCTCTAGAACAGTTCTGCGGTTAGAATTGATTACAAATTCTACGGCTAGAATTGATTTATAAATTCTACGGCTAGAATTGATTTCAGAATTGATTTATAAATTCTACGGCTAGAATTTATTTACTAATAGTAAATCCTACGGCTAAAATTGATTTATAAATTCTATGTCTAGAATTAATTTATAAGTTTTAACTGAGACTACTATAACATATAGTAGTCTCAGGTTTTAAGAACTCTTTGTCTTAATATAAAGGCTTCGGCAAAATAGCGATTAATATTATTAAGAGTTTTGATATTTTGCCGGTTTTATTTCAAATTTTTTGTCGGCAAGAGAACATATCATATTCTGCATGTATGTGACTGTCCCAAGTCAGGAGCCTATTATTCAGTGATTTTCTTTTGTTGATGTGTTACATAAATTATTTGTTTTTCTTTCATTTTTTTAACATAAACTAAGCCGTTAATATTGGGGGGGGGGGGGGGGGGGGTCATTATCATTTTAATTGTTTTACATTTGTCATTCGGGGAGTCAGTATGGCTCGTTTTACATAACAAAATTATCTGACCTCCTTAATGTTATACGTTATTCCGGATCAAACCACCAGAGACGGATCCAGCAGTTTTAAAGGGGGGGGTCTAACTAGTAAATGTCCTCATGCAAATGCATTGACCGTTAAAAGAAGGGAGTCCCCCCACCGCCCTGGATCTGCCATTGATCCACTATAAAATAAAACTGATCATATTTGATTTCATCATATAAATCTATAAACATTTAGCTGCACACTGCAGGAATCCAGTTTATTTTTAGGCAAGGATACCAATTATATTGGAGAACATGATTAATGATTTCAAAATTTTATTTGCACTCAATTTATAGTACTAGAATGGTCTCTTTTTATTTAAAATATTGAATTGTAAACAAATGTGAATATCCATTTACGAGTAGTTTTCATACCTCGGACGGACCTGTTATACAAAAATCTTTTGACCGCATCAATTTAAACTGACCTTATTTGCTCTTTCTTTCTGCAAATCTATATAGCTGTACAGAAATTCAGCTATAATTTTAGACCAAGAGGGACTGTAATATAAAGTTACAGCAATATTGGAAAACAATGACCTCAAAATTTTGTTCACATGAATTTATAGCCCCACCATATCCTCTTTTTATTCAAAGTATTGAATCGTAAACAAATATCAGTAGTTTTCATACTTCAGACTAAGTCTTGTAATACAATCTTTTGACCGCATCAACCAAAACTGACCATATTTGCTTCTTTTTTATGCAAGTCTATATATTTGGACAGTACTTCAGTTATAATTTTAGGTCAAGAGGGACTGTAGTTTATAAATTATTATAACTTCAATATTGGAAATCAACAACCACAAAAAAAAAAGAATCGAATTGATTGAGAGTGCCAGCATTTCCTACTTTTATTCAAAATATTGCATCAGAAACAAACATCAGTTAGTTTTCATACCTCAGACTGACTCATGTAACAAAAATATGTGTCTGAGCAACAACAACCCAACCATAGAGCAGACAACAACCGATCACAATGGATTGTATAATTCAAATGACAATGTGTCCTCTTTTTATTCAAAATATTGAATTGTTAACAAATTTCAGTAGTTTCGATATATCAGACTGAGTCGTTTTAATAACAAAATTATTTGACCACATCAACCAAAACTGAACATATATTCTTTATCATGTAAATGTATATGGCCTCATTGTTAACCAGTAATATTTCTATGTCAGGACAGATATTGTATGATAAAGAGGACACCAAATTTTGTCCACATCAATTTAGAGCGCCATTATTTTCTCTCTGTATCGAAAATATTATTATTTAAGGAATGACTGTAATATTTTTTCTGTCTATGAAGAAATAACATAAAAAAATTGGTGCACACTGAAAAATGGGCGTTGCAAGTTTTTTAACAGTGTGCACCACATTTTTAAAGTTATTTCCAATAGACAGAAAAAAGTATTACAGTCATTTCTTAAAATTTAATTCTAAATTCCATTTTAACAAAATGTTTAAACCTTGGCAAACCATGAAAAAATGTTGATGACGTTACGGTCACATGACTAACTTATTTCTATGGGTGCTGATAACAAAATAACGTCAGAAGACCTGTTACATCCAAACTTAAATTATTAAGGTGGTACCCAACACTTTCACTAAAATTAATTTGGCTCGTTTAATTTTCTTGAAATTTTGACAAAGTATTTACTTTGACCCTTTGACAAAAATATAAAAAAAATAAAAAATTTAACTAACCGTTTTATCAGAAAAATTACACTGGTTATATAGCAGTTTGACAAACACTTATTTTGATCATTGAGAAGCTGAATATTCCCTATACAACACAACGTAATTAAAACATTTAGCTGATTTTACAGAGTTATCTCCCTGTAGTGTTAGGTACCACCTTAAATAATGAACCGTCACAAAAGTGACTTGTTAACTCAGTAGTTCATGATGGGTTTTTTTTAAACAAAACTATTTAACGGCATCATCCAACACTCACACGACTGATTCATATACTTTATTTTAAAATGAAAAGTACATGTATGAGAAGTTCTTTTCTTGGAATAGTATACCGACTATACTGTTATTATAATTTGAAGAAGGACAATGATTGGTTTTGTTTGTAGCCTAACGTTCAGTGGCAAATATTTCATTCATGTTCAGATCGAGTATATTTTTCTGACGTTCCAGACTCCAAGATATTATCCACTGTACAATTTTTGTTTGATCATTTGTCACAGCAGAATCCTAAATCATGAATGTAAATCCAAGGCAAACAAGGTAAATTAAGATTAAATTTCCTTGAATTAAATGCAGTTATTTTTACGAAGAGACTGTTAAAAACGGGGAACGAAAAAACGTAAACAATGATATTTCATTTGCAATCTTATAAAAATATTTCTCCGATGAGTTGGATAACCTCCTATATCCACTTCGATATTTGTACATGTAACTTTTGATCAGTAAAAACAATATAGAAAAATCTGCTATTATATATAGTAAAGTAATTGGAACTGATTTTTCTTCTAAATTCTAAAGTACCCTTTCTCTAGTGACGTCATTTAGAACTGTTCTTCAGTCCTGACTGCTTTGGTCAGTTCTGCTGACAGTTCTACGGTTAGAACTGATTTGGTCAGTTCTACCTAGAACAGTTTTAGACAGTTCTACCCTAGAACTGATCCTGACAGTTCTACCTAGAACTGATTTAGTCAGTTCTACCTAGAACTGATCCTGACAGTTCTACCTAGGACAGTTCTAGGGTAGAACTGTTCTAGCTAGAACTGTTCTAGGACGGGTTAGAACAGTTCTGTGACAGATTATTCTGACAGTTCTAATGAGAGGTTAGAAGTGATCTCCACTGTACCTTTCACCTTAACCACATTTTCTAAGTTAGGACCTATGGTCTTCACATAAAAAGGTTCCTTGGTTATATGGTTAAAGGCTTATGAGTTATTTATTTCGTAATGGTAGAAAACTCCTACGAAATGTCATACAATCGCTTCGACCTCAATTATCCAAAAAACCCGGACAATGTAACGAACAATTTGAAAAAAATAATTTTGTCGATATATTTTTTTTTGTTACGAAGGTGATGCACACATTTAATAAACAGTGAATAAGGAGATAGCTCTAACAAAGAAATGTTTTTGTCGAAGCAGGGTGAAATTTAAAAGCGCATAAACTGTACGAAACAATACAAAAAAATATCTAAGCGACATATTGCGAAACAAAGTTTTGGCGGAAACAAATAATAATAATCAGAAGAAGAAATACAATAAGTCTTTCCACAGATAAGTGGAAAGACCCAATTAAATAATTTGATTATGGATGTAACTCGTCTTCTAATCCTTTTTTGTTTATCAGCTCAAATGCATAATGATGTTATCTGACCATGACGCCATCAACGTTATTTTCATAGTTTTTTCCGGTTTAAAATGCAATTTAGAATTGAATAATAAGAAATGACTGTAATATTTTTGTGTATTTGAAATAACATAAAAAATGTGATGCACACTTTAAAATAACCTGCTATACGGGTTATTCAGTGTGCACCATATTTTTTTTATATATATGATTATTTTGTATTCGTTGGCTCTTTGCATTGAACTAGCTCTCAGTAACTGCAAACACTTTAAGATCTCTACTTATATCCTTTTTTTTTATAGAAATGGATTAGAGACAAATAATTGCCCTGTCAAGTCCAGTCTGTGTTGTTTTATGCTTGTTATTATTTTTCTAATTTGATATGAGAAAAATTGTTTGTGTCGGAACCTCTTATAACTGACTATACGGTTTTGTTTTTTTCTCATTGTGAAAAACCGTATGGCTGTCCTAATTGATAACATCCACTTCATTTCGACTTTGGTAGATAGTTAGTTGGCAATCAAACCACATTCCCTTATTTATTATATAATTATTTGTTTAGTTCCACTTCACTCTAGAATTCCCCAAAGGGCAATTCTTGTTTGAAAATGGGCTCATCCTTTTATATGTATTTGTCTTCAGAAAATGACTCTTAAAACCAGCCGTTATGTTTGGACCTAGTGAAACAACCACATGAAATACAACATGGAATGTAGTGGGAAATGAAAAACTATGCAGAGTTCTACAATAAAAATATCATCAATTTGTCATGTTTGTTTCAAATTATTCATATTTTTCATTTAATGAATTGTTGTTCATCCCAGCTAACAAATAGAGAAATTCATATTACTCGATGAAGTTTTATTTTGGGTCACTTTATTTGAATATAATCTATTAGTTACTCACCTGCCTTTCACACACATTTATGGTGCATTGTTTGGGAGTTTTTAGTATCATTATCTACATTTAAAAATGCCTGTACCACGTCAGGAATATGACAGCTCTTGTCCATTCGTTTTTTATGCGTCTTGTTATTTGATTTTGCCATGTGATTATAGACGTTCCGATTTGATTTTCCTCTAGATTCAGTATTTTTGTAATTATACTTTTTATGAGATACAATGTATACTTATAGTTTACATCAAATTGCACACAAGCCAATTATTCATCCATGAACCATACCTATATCCATAGCTATTGTTGTTGATGTAAAATTAGCTATCATACTAAAATCCGTTAAATCGAATCTGGACTTGGATATTCCTTTAGAAAAGTAAGCTATATACACCCATCTGAAAGATAAAGGAGATCCATATAAAAGGTCAATCATTGCAATTGCTTTGTCACATCATAGACGGTGTGACTTTTCTTGTGGTTCATTTGCCTAGCTAGGTCAGTAGTCCCATTCACTGACAGTTTGGCAGCCACCTGATGCATTTACTGAAATGAGTGCAAATGATCGAAAATAATTAGTAACTGGATTAAATATGAAATGGTAATTACAGACATCATCGATAATCTACAGAATTTGATACTTCATAATAAACAGCCATGGAAATAAGGAAAATGAGCATGCAGTTCCACGATGTTATGGGTAGCAACATCCGGGTATATGGGTTAGCAAGAACTATGGGATGTTAGTTGTGAAATAACTTATCAACATCCTAGAAATATACTAAGCCGAAGATAAACACTGATATCCTAATAAAAAAAAATGGAATCGAATTTGCCAAAGGAACATCACTGTCAACTAAAGGAAAATTACCAAAAAAAAAGGAACGAAAAATCGTCCATGTTGCCTTTTTTATAAAGTAAGTTCCTTTTGGTTTAATTTCGGCAGTATATTTATAAAAACGTTTCTTTATTTAAATACCACAGGGGACGCAATAAGTGTTGTTGAATTCATTATTTAAGTGACTGTGATTCGAAACATTACAAAACAGGTTTGCTATTAAAGGGGCACAGTTGGTGCCCATAACAATACCTATAACATGTCGATACACTTTACAGACGAAACGTACATGTTATTGAGGAGCGCATTAACAGCTGCAACTATTTCCATATTCCTCCAGTAAACACATCACACATTTATACATTTTCCGATAAAGAGAAAGGTTTGAAATAAGTTGCAGTACAAATAATTGCATTATATTGCCTAAGGCCATTTAGATCGAAGTTTCATAAGAAAATAAACAAAGAGGTCTTCACAATATAAACATTATTTCTATAATTTATGAGACTTGATTAGGTCAATTGATTGCTCTATTCTTCATATATATTGCCAATTGTTATCAATTGACTTTATTTTAACAACCTATTATTCACTTTTTGAATTAATCCAGTCTTTTTTTAATCTTAAACTGAAAAATTCCTTAATCTGCACTTTTCAGCAATAATTATTATGATTTATGCAGTACACACATTATCCATACCATCACGTGTTTGACGTTTAAGGATTCTATAAAAATTCATCGGAAAGTACCAATACCTGATTGCTAAACATTCCGTATCAACCTCACAAATACAATGTAATACATGATGGTCTCGATGTATAGCTTCTGCGTTCTGACGTTGTTTATCATCTTAACATTGTGTTATATTGTTCTTTCATTTGTCTTTATTCTATCATTAGTATTACTTTTAGTGTTTATAGTTTGTTTTCTGCGATATCCATTTGACACGGCTCAGTACGTATACGTCCCGTCAATGTGTTTGTAATATCTTTCATTTAAGCTGGGGTGTTTTGTATATGCAACTTTTTAGGTTTCTTTAGTTTTTACAACGTTACTTTGTAATTTAAAATATCCCGTCAATATGTTATTGTTCTATCATTTGTCATTATGGCATTGTTCTATTATATGTCATTATGCTATTGTTCTATAATAAATTATAAAATACTTTTAACGACAAACTACAGAACTAGTTTACTCGCGTAATGGTATTTAGCATAATGGATTCTTAAAAATTCTAAAGAACTTCTTGACAATTTTAAATCTAGGTCTTTTTCTGAAATTAATTCTAACATTAAGTTAGATTTTAACCCTGTATACCACCAAATGTAAAATTATTTGAAAGTAATTATTTAGCAAGTCGCAATCAATGACTTTTTATATTAAACCTCTGATAGATAATGAGATAAGACAATGTTTAATATACATTCAAACATATTACCTGTTTGTAACGTCTAGTCGTACGGTAAAAGTATTAGTTAAACCCGTGAAAAAAACAATCTTGCTTGATCCGTCGGATTTGCATCTTGAAAGTTTGTTACCTACATCATTGTTAACCCAGTATACATAACCATTGACGGAATCAACAGCTACACCAGCTGGATATAACGATGTTGTCACAAAATGTTGCAATGTGATGTTCTTGGATGGATATGCAAATCTACAAAAGATGTTATAATAAACTGCTATGTACTAACTGTGTTTTTTTAAATTATATTTATCAGTTATAATATCAAACCCAGTATTGAATTTTGTCACACAAACCAACCATACAATTGTGTTTTTTTTTCTTTAAAAGCGACCAAACTATTACGGCGAAATAATCGCAATTGCACGCCTTTAGCATGTAAAGTGGAATTCGGGATATACCAAAAATGTGTAAACATGCGTTTGTTGTTTCGCCAGTTATTCCCTTGTTTTCCAGAAAAAGAAACTGACCAAGTTCTGAAAACTTTCAAGAAATGAGCAGAATAACACCAACCATACATATATATATATATGAGTATCGTATTGTTGTTAGTATCTTATCTGCTATCGTTTGAGAAACACAAAATTAAACTTGAATTTGTTTCATCGGAAGGTATAAACACTTCTTAATAAACCATTGATTGTTGCTCCATAAAACTTTTAACAGATATCAAAGTAGAAATTGTACAATAAATCCTATTTATACTGCAAATTTAATTGAAATATCGTTTGCAAATTTTTTTACATATTAAATTAATAACACATATTTTATATATTAAATTATTAACTTAAATCCATGCTACATCTCGTGATGAATTCATTTGGCAATCGTTGTTGGTAGTCACCAGGAATTAACATCAGTTGTTCTACCTGTTAGTTAATGTGTTTTGTTAAAATATACTTTTAACTTTTTTGTTCTTTAAGACTATGTTGTTTCTACTGTATTTACCCCCTCTACCAAGACATTTGTTTAACATGCACATGTGTAAAAAATGCGTTTTTTTTTTAATCCAATGTAATCATAGGTTTGAACGTTGTTTTCATTTAAGACTTGTATATATATTTAACCTACCTCCTATACATTTCTAGGAAAATGATAAGTTAAAAGCAACCGCGTGGATACCGTGTATATTTCATATTAGGTAAAAAGGGAGTATAAATATTAAAGCTTTAAACAGACAATGCAATCACGATGATAAACAACTAAAAGAAAATTGATAAAACACATTTAAAATTGTTATTGTTGGCTTTTATTTTTAAAGTAGGTTATTAATACTAACGGTATTGAAGGATTGATAACTTTTATGGGCCAAAAATTCAATAATTGTTTTCAATGGTATCCGGATTATAATTAAATACACCAGTCTCGCGTTTCGTCTACGTAAGACTCATTAGTGAAACTCATATTAAAATGGTTATAATGCCAAAGACGTGCAAAGTTGAAAAGCATTTTGGATAGTCGGTAAGATAAATTCGTTATATAGTGTGCTAGTGATCTAGTACGATATATATGGGGTTAGAAAATTCCATATGGGGATTCGAGCCTCGTTCCCTTTCAACCCATATGGAATTTACTCACTAAATGTGTATAAATGTGTATCGTATTAGGTCACTAGCACACTATACTAATAATAATAAATGTATATACTAATATATGCTTTATTTTTTTTTTCTATCTGATTATTTTATTATTATCGAAAAATATTAACAGAAAATTAGAGAAACCTGTTATAATATTCACCATTATTGATGTTGAATGAGGTCCAAAGCCTTTTTAATTCTTTTGAATATTTTATTCATGAGAAACCTAAAATTTTGCATTATTAATCTTTTAATAAGTTTGTTAGGCTTTCTATCAATGTACAAAATAAAACTCACCGCACAATGTCATATGCATGAAATCTTGGAAAATAAACGTATCTGTTTTGGTAATCGTAGTCCAAAGAATATACACCATATGCTCCATGCTCAACAAGTACAGTTACGTTCCGTGATTCAATGTCAAATTCTAAAACTGATTCTTCATTTGAAATCAGAAGCTTTCCAAACAAAGCTGAAAAAAATGTACACGATTACAAACTCAACTATCTTACAGTGAGAATAACAGGAAACTACATGATGACAATTTAATACGAATTCGTTTAAGACTGTATAATTACAACTTTAATATAAAATCCAGCACTATAGAAGTTCGGAAAGTTGTCAAAAACTATTGGACAACAACTACCATAATATTTTGATAATAACAAACGACCATACACACATCCAACGGCTAAATAATGCATCAGATCTTACATGATATACACATGATACACTAGCTATAGCCGACCCTTCTTGTTCAAAATATATTTTATAGTACTAGCTGCATGTAATCAAATTCTTTTTTCAATATGCAATGAAGAAACTGTAAAACTATTACAAACGACAATCATCTAAATCAACAATTAAAACAACAAGGTGTTATCGTACATTTAACAATCCCATCAAAAATGTTCGAAATGATTTATCTTTAAATAAGACAACAATGGTTATTTTTAACGATAGATAAAAACATAGAGTTCAATTCATGCCGTTCTAATATGTTAAAGTTGATTCATTTAACAGTCATTTTTCATTCGACCCCGTTAATGTGATTTAATGGGACAATGACTGTACGTACTATCCGAGATAACGTTCAAACAATACGACTTATAATTATGTAAGCACTTGTTACAATGTTATGTTTTCAATTCAAAATTTCATTACATACCTGTATTCACATCGATATAAAATATAAAGGTCACTTATGATATTAGCATAATTGTCTATTTGCAAATTTGATGCTTGTAATTTTTAATATATATATGGACTGTGATTATCGTAAAATAATAACTGAATAATAATATTATTATTAACATATTTTTATCTAGTTTATAAAACATACAGCATGTGTTGTTTAATGGTATCTTATATGTATTTCTTATAATTGGACAAAAAACAGACATTTCACAATACTGCTAATCAAACTGCTACACAGCTACTTTTACATAAGTACTATTTTTGTACTAAAAAATATGTAGTACTGGTTTACTTTTAATATTTAGTACTATTTTTTTACTTTAAAATTATTGTAAAATTTAGGTACTTGTATTTTACAGTACTTGATTTGTACTAAATATTGTGGAACAGAAATAATACAATATTCCAAGTTTGAAAATCATAACTTTTAGAGATTTGAAATAGAAAAACTTTCAAAATGCTGCAAATGTAACGATAGTAACCAAAAATCTTTAGTACCTAAATTTCAAGTACAATTTAAGTACTGTAAAATACAGGTACCTAAATATTACAATAATTTTAAACTAACAAAATAGTACTGAATGTTAATAGTAAATTTCCAGTCCGACAGATTTTTAGAACAGAAAATGTAAATTACTAGAGAGGCATTCTAAATTGTTGTCATCCCAAATATTGTCCTGATTATCGCTTCGAACACGTCAAGGACCGGATTCATTTGTATCGGGGTTATACGGGGTGGACTTGTACTGAAGTTTCTCTGTGGATATAAGTGATTCCTCTAGACTCTTTATTCATCCTTTGTTGAAATCAAAATCAATTGGACCAAAGCAACTGTTTTTTTCCAATAGTATATTCAAATCAACTCCCTATCAATGCACATCAATACATTCAACCTACCAACCATTCATATGTTAATTGCAAGGTTGCAATACATAAATACATAACGGGTTCATACTATAATAAACTATGCTTCCTTGTATATTTTTATTGGTTACGCGTCTACACAATACACTAAAGCGATGTGCATTGTTAAATCAAAATAAGAATACAAAGGACTCTTTATTAAAGGTAAACTTTTTGAATGTAAAGACCGATTTGTTGAAGATGATCTAACTAAAATTCCACATCGAAGTTAGTATATATTTGTTAATATGATATAGCATTATGTCTATTGTGTTTTGGGAAACTGTCTTATCTTGATAATCTGAATTTAGTAAAGAACAATATAAAAAAGTACTTTATCCAAATGAAAATGATTGGGGACAAAGCAAATAGTAAACGCATATTGATGTAATAAATCAATAACAACACAATACATGTAGATTTATTTGTATTGCCGTTATGCCATCGATCGATTTATTTTAATTGAAACAAGATATCAGGGAAAAAAAGAGCCAAAATCCTTCTTGATAATAAATTGATTAAAAAAAAGTTTGCTTCAATTGCTTGTTAAAATGTCTTGAGCAATAATAAATAACTCTACTTTGAATTACTACGTGCCTTTAAATTCCCCATGAACTTAGAATAAACACAATATCATACTTAATAAGTTTTCTCTTACTGTTTTGTTCGTCCCACCAAATGTGTCGCGTTCGTTGTGCGTTTTTAAATAATCATTGTACAGTTCGTTGACAAAAACCGTCACAAATCATTTTCTTGTCCAGGTATTCGAGATGGTGTCGGCAACTCTTTTTCTGTATTGTATTGTAAATGTTTATCTATTACCTTAGTCAAATTAATTGAAATTAAAGTATCAGTCATCAAAGCCAAAATTGCAATGTTTAAGCAGCGTACACCAGATAGGAATGTATCTATTGAAAATTTGGACTTTCAACTTTCCAGATGAAATGAATAGTTAATAAATATATTCCAGTGGAAATAAAGTTTAAAAAGTATAGTACAGTCGATAAAACTTTCATTATTTTCTTTTTCACAACTTAAGGCTTTTTAAAATGCTGATGTTGGTTCGAACACGCCTAGACGAAAGCAGACAAAACAATTAAAACTGCAAACTTATGAATTATGTATTAAAGAAGAAAATAATATGACAGATCTATATAACCTTTGTACTACAGGCTCTTAACGTTGGACCGACACACAATAAAATGCGTCGGGGTTAAACAAGTGAGCCCCAAACCCTCTCCTTAACCTGGGACACTGGTGTAATAGCACAGCAGGAAAAAAACCTTGTACAGTTGCAATTGACTAAACTCAAAGTATCGGTGCAAGGCACAAAAAAAAATATACATTAAATATCGACAAAAGAGAAATTGAAGTTACCGGTAGTTATTTCAAAGTGAATTACAATTAGAAGGTACATCATGTATCTAAAGTATTAGTCTGTATATATCCAACGGTTTAAGGTAAAGACGTAATAAAACGCATGAACTTGTGTAATGCCAAATATAAGTAAACAATATCTAGAGAATGTACGATCCCATGAGTTCTCATCAGTGCGCATTTATTGTAATAATGTTAAGTGATGTTTTGATTTAATAGGTACAGCAAAAATGTCCGCGTTATTGCCATTTTTATTTTTAATTATTATTTATTAAATAATTTGGTAAAGGATGACTGGGAAATATACTAATATGCATGTATATGGTCACTGTGTCTTTTTTCTGACCGGCAGTAAAACCTGACCGTAGTTGGCCACCCGTTAAGGTATGTGAGTTTTAAAGTACGCATTTACGTCTAGTCCAAATGAGAATATAAGATCCAATGTCTTGTGAAGAGAGAGCACCACGCTAATTTCACTGTGCTAACCCTTGCAAAATCTTTATAATTGGTCCATAAATGGCCTGTTAAAAGGCAACATTTATGTCCTTATTCAATATACCTCATTTTATTCAGTGGCAGTCCAAACGTCTCTGTCGTTATTCCCGGGGGCCTCCTTTCAGGACTTACATTTAGTATGTATTGTTAATTTGTGTTTATTCTGAACATGCATGAAATATTTGAAAGTGAACGTTAAGCAACCAGCAATCAGCTATTACGTACGCGTGTAATAAACAAATAAAGGGTGCAGAAATTGTTCAGTATCATCTGTGAACAGATTATTTTTTGTATTGATAACTATTAAGACGTGAAAGAAGAAACAAAGCAAGTGTCGAAGGTTAGGTTGATGATTGATGCTTTGCTCAACCGCATAATGTTCCGATGACGACAAGGGTAACTTGGGAATAGAAATATAGTCCCTTAAGTCTTCTCCGAAATAAATCAAAATTTGAATGAAATGCATATGGTGGGTATAGACTTTAAGTGCTATAGTAACCAGAATTACCAATCATTAGATTTTGGCACCACAAGATAAACTGTAATGTTCGAGCATAATCTTTATACCTTAAAATTCAAAGAAAAATAATTGAAGAAAGAAAACCAGTTAATATTAGGAATTAGTTCTTGATCTTTACATCTTAACATTATAGAAACTGTATAACTTTTGATAGCTATAAATTACAAGTTCATTGTATACAATTTTTGTTTGCCTTTATGTAACTTTATTGTCATCTATGAGCATCAAGGACTCGCCTCTGAGATTCAGACAAAAAGCCTATAATCCATTGATCGTTTTTGATTGCTGTATGTATAAAAAATAAGATGTAGTATTGAAACAACTCTTCGCAAAAGACCAAACGACACAAAAATGAACAATGATAGGTCAGCGTACGGCCTTCAACAATGAACAAGCCCATACCGTATAGTCAGCTATAAAACACACCGCAATGTTATACAATTCATTTGAGATAACTAACGGCATGATTTATGCACAAAATAGTGAACAAAAAATGTTTATAACCACTGAATTACGAATATATACACGCTCTTGGTTTTGGAAAGACACATACAGAATACGGCGAGATTAAACAGTCATGTAAACGGGCACCAAATCCACGCCCTAACCGTACATTGACTGTCGTATGGTAAACACTTTCAAATATGGTATTCATTAGAAATCGGACGTGTGTATCTGTATATTCAGCCATATTTGCATATTTTGAGTTATTGTGCTTTCCTACCAATTTACACTTTTGTATACAGGATTTTTTTTACATGTACAATATACCTACAAGAATGTTCAATAAATACAATGGATATTATGGGTTGCTGTCTACATGCTATTTTGGTAAATTATTATTTTCTAACATGCATATTGGTTATAATCATATCAAAGCATAATTTAAAACATGCAAAATTCATTGACAAACGCAATATTGTGTCAACGAAGCGTAGAGTAAAAAAAAGTGTAATGACAACGAAGCGTTCACAGAATGAAGATAAAGACACTTTAAAACGTGTTTTTGTGTTTCTAGATACAACACAAAGATACGATCCTTATGATTTTTTTTTTTAAACTATGAAATTTTCAAAAATGTATGTTTTAAAAGTTATGAGGTATGAGAAACATTAAGTTTTGAATATTTAAAAATACCAAGCACGTTTTATCACTGATATCGTCGTGCGTTTTTTTTTTGAATTTTTGTACATAGAAATGTCCCATATTTGAAAACCCTTTTAGTAACTAATGAATAGTATGGCAAAGAATATATAGGAGCAAAATATCCGAAAATAGATATTGAATTTTCTTTAAAAGCATTCATTCCTTACTGTCTGAACTCAGTGGAACACGGTGTGTTAGATTAGAACGCGTCAACGTCCGGTTTTATCTGTATCGGAGTTATACAGGGTGAAGTAAATCAATGTGTGTTCTAGATAAATAACGATATGCGCCGTCGTTTAAGTTATACAACACGAATTCATACCCCCATAGTTTTTTTATGTTACATTAAAGCTGGACTATCTTCTTTGTCTTAAGTTCAATTAAAGAAGTAGTAATTTTCTTATTAAAACTATACATTATCTTGACTTTTTTGGAATATTCAACATACCTTCCATAGCTTAAATATAGCGTACCGATTACCAGAGGTTTGATTATACAAAAACAGGTACTTCTGATATGAACACATAGCAATGAGACCTCTTATTATTATTCTATATACTTTTTGTGTCACTCAAATACTATTGTAAACGGTTTCTATAGTGAGTCCCAAAACTTTCATTTGATACCAAAATTACTCAATTGTTTCATCTATTGTTAATAATACAACTATTTTGTTTTAAACATGCACTAGTTTCTTGTATATTCAATTCAAGTCAATTCACTACTGTTCAGTAGCATTTTGTTCTATTAAGCATGATGTTGATGGGTGCATGAATATAGTAGATACGTTCAAGTCTGAGAATGGACCTAAAATAACCAACGTGTCTGAACAAAGCTGATTTTTTTAGGTGAACAAGTATGAAAATAGACTGAAAAAATGTTCATGACAATATAGTTTATTGTCCAGTCTTTTTAGAGCTCTACAAGTAAAAATGATCGTTTCAGACGAAAAATTGGTTTACTAATGAAAGTTTACACTTTTTCGTATTGTGTAATGTTTTTGTTATTTTCATTTCCCCGTGATGTATTCAATTACCCGCAGGTATGATTTGAAGATCCTACTGACCCGCAAATCACTGCACGAAGTTCTAATGAACAGTAAAATAATAACTATCAAAACATCTCAATTAAGTTCATACAGAGTTAAGTTCAAGTCATTGGATACGCACGTCTAACTTGTAATGTGATTAAAAGGAAATATATCTGTATCATTAGGGGTGTTCATGAGAGAGAAAACCCATATATATTTGTGCAGATATTTTACTAGATAATGTGTTTCTTTTATTTGACAAATGGGGAATCTAGAAATGTCAGCTCAAGTATAAGTCATTTATGAAACAATATGTGATTCTTTATTCAAACCATCATATTGAATTGAACTGAATTAACAGAGATAATAGAATCAGTTACTTAGGAAATATCTTCAATAAATGTCATCGTATTGTATCATACCTTTCTGAAAACATGTTGCACTAGTCAACGAAACGATCAACACTCATATTAAGTATCCACGAACAAATGTAAGATAGAGAAAAAAGGAACAACGTCATTAATAAAAGCAATAAATAAAAAGTTAAACTTTGATATCAATACCGCTAGGTTTAAGATTAAGTTTAAGTTAACATACAAATACAGTATTGTTTTGTTTATATATATTTATATATACTCACATTCCGCAAATGAACACTGATAAACAATCAAACACATGCTAAACCACATTAGAACGTCCATGATTCTTTTCTTTAAGTTCTTTTTTAACATAGAAAATAGAAGAACATGACACCTTTGTTTAGATATATTTTTACAGGTCAAGAACACGAGTGGTCGAAGTGGTAGGGTCCAGTGATGAACAGATAGAAATTATTAGGTCACTTGTTCAAGCTTCGTCACATATGATTGATAGCGCGAAGATTACTTATATAAAGATGAGAGTGTACTGTAGATAATCATTCTCAGGTCTCGTGAATCTTACCAAGTTACCTTTTTTAAATATTATTTCTCTATCTCGTGTCACGCTATAAACATCAAAGTTAGTTAGGTGCTTTAATCATTCACCTTATATAGATATACTTAAATTAGCGTACTCATGTCCTCGCTTATATAATAAATTATTTATTTGCGACGCAATTTATTTTAACTGATTTTTTTACACTCCACTTAATGAGTAACACTGCATGAAGGACAACTACGGGTATAAAATCAATCTAGAACACGTGTTATATTCAAATATACACATGTGTTCAAGCATTTAATAATACAGAATTTTCTTTAGACTTTCATGTTTAATGTCATTTTATTCCCTTGATATAAAATATGTAACCTATACTTATATTCACAAATATTTGCGCAGAAACGAGTGTTTGATTTATCTAAAAGAAAACCAGTAATATTATTGATTTATCGAATATTTCAGATATTTGTCGACACGACAGCATCAATACAACAATGAAAATCACAATTACTTGAAGATTAACTCCTATTAGGAAATTTGACAATACCTTTACAGTTATTTTTTATTGGGTTTGTTAAAAAGTGGTAGACTAAGGCCGTTTTCACACCAAACGCCGTGTACAGTAAACAAGTTTACATTTGGTTTAATGTAATCTACACTAGTTTCACATAAGATTTGTCCACATCTATACACCTTGTTTAGTTACCTGTACATAAGATGTGTCACACTTGTAAACTGTATGTCATTTAAATGTTCATAACGTAGAACCGAACTCAAATTTTCTAACAACTTTTCTAGCAGTAAGGGAACGACCATTTGACTTTAAAAAAGGGGGGGATGGATTTTTCCACAATTTGATTGAAAAAAATCGGGTCATACAGATGATTAGAATACAAAAGTAGTCTGAATCCAAAGTTTCCCCATACATTATAGTGTTAAATATTGAATAGGTACCATCGATAAAAATTGACTATTAACTTTCCAACGGGAAAAAAATTCGGACTCAGATCCCCCCCCCCTTTTTAAAGTGAAGTGGTTGCTCCTTTAAGAAAGTAATTTTGGATGATTTGCAGTAGTTTAAAGATGTCTCGACTACGCATTAAAAATGTAGGCTGCATCAGCATGCTTATAGACAAGGAAAAATAATTGCGATGTTAAGGATCATTACATTTCTATCTTTTCTGTTTGTTTCAAATGGTATTGTTTCTACAAGTTTGTTTTTTTGGCAACATGAAAGGGTGATATTTTTTTATTTCTAATTGTATTTTAACGGATCTGAGATTCTACACAAACAAACAGTTAACCTCACCCTTTTTCAGTAATGTATTTATGAGTGAATCGTTGTAAAGACCAGTGGCAAATATTTCTGTCAGTGTGTACGTCCAGTCGATTCGGGAAGACCTTTTGTAAGGAGTTGTGTGTACGGCAATAATGATGGATGAGTTTTGATAAGGGGTTAATAAGGCTACGTAAAGTGTATTTATAACAAATAAATATATCAAGTTAAGACAATTATTTCTGTAAAGAACTTAATTTATAAGCGTTATAAGAATCATTTTTTCTTATAAAATCGTTTCTTTTTTTACATATAAATGGAAAAATTACAGTTCGGAATGTATAGTTTTGTGTACACTTAACCTACACAAGGCTTACATCGACTATCGACTGCATGTAGACAAAACAAGATTCACACTACATGTAAACATTGAGTTTTATCAATGGGAACGTAATTATGTTTAGTTTATGTGTAAGTTACACTAACACAACACCGAGTTTAGGTCAATGTGAACACGGCCTAAAAGATATACGATTTTTAACGTTACTTTTATATTTCTCAAATATAAAACCTAAACCCCGGTAATCATCTATGCGACCACTATCAGAAAAGACTCGAATGTACTAAATACTTATTTTTTAAATGGCATCATGAATGATACAAAAGAAAGAAGAACATAGGGAGAGAAAAAGACACGATATGGCAGGTTTCAAAAAGCTCAAATCTGTTTTACTGGACAGCGGTCACTTCATTAGAAACTTGTTCAATTCACGTTAAATCAATTCACAAATACAGTGCATAATAACGGGCAATCCCTTATCAAAAACTGATACAGCATACACAAGGCGAAACAGAAAGTCGAATCTCGTCGCCAGTAACAACCTGAGAAACCAAATAAAAGAATAATCTATTTTATTTACTTTTAATGCATTGATGAAGAAAAACATTTGTGAGAACCTTTATAAAAGACGACTTTCCAATTGAAGTATTAAGTAGTAGTCAATTTGTAGACACCCATGCATTGTAGCTAATCGGCTTTTCTAAGCCAGGTTTACCTCCTATTTGTTAAAATACTATGTAAATATGTCTCAACTCATTATAAAGGAATTCTTTTAATGTATCGTGGGAATAATTAGATGTTCAAAACCCTTGTATATCGATCGAACACTGTAGTTTTTATAGTACAGTGACCAAGTAAGGAAAAGTCGCTTATTTAAGGAGTTTAATCGTCATTTGGACTATACGGCTATTAATTTCAGTATTGGTAGTTCAAATGTTACACTTCACATTTTGACTTGTCGTCAAAAAATCGTACAGTGCAATTTTTGTCAAATGAGCTTTGAGTTCGTTCCCTTATTTTAAAGAAAAAGTTACTTTCAAAAGATTTTAGGCCTACATTCTAAAAGTACTTTGAATACAAAATTCGTGATATGCTTTTTGCTATTATATACATTGTTGTTACACCTTGTTTTAACAATTTCAAACAAACTTTAGCAAAATTAATCCGTTATTGAAAAGTATTTGTAAAAAATTAACACACTACGAGTATTTTTCACTTAATATAGTACGTTTCAATTCATTTTCATCATTTATATTTACGCAAAATGTAAAAAAATCAACATGTATATGATATTTCAACCTTTATTAAACAAAAATTTTAATATCATTTATTTCAGAAACAGTATTTCGACTTGTGCATTGAAACAAAATATACCCTATAAAAAATGAAGATACAGGTTTTCCTCTTGAAATTCGACTTGTACAATAATACTGAAACGGAACGATACTAGTATTTTAAAATATAAATGATATTTCGTATCAGAACGATTATTCATTACTTAAATTTGTTCAATTCGATCTTTTTTGTTAGTTCATGGTCCCATTTCGTGTTGGTTATAGTGTTTTTTATGTATTTTTAAAAGATTTATTATTTTCGTATATTCATTTGATATGGTTTTTTTTTCTTTTTATTTATTTCAAAAATGAAGAACCAAGTCTGAATTTGGACATGTAGTTATCTAAAACATGTTTGAATTAGGAAGTCTTTTACGATAAGGTCCTAGCAGGAACATATATATTGACCCCATGTCCTAGTAGTTACAATGTAATAGTTATCAAAGGAACCAGGATTATAATTCAATACGCCAGACGCGCTTTTCGTCTACATAAGAATCATCATTGACGCTTAGATAAAAAAAAAATATAAAGCCAAACGAGTACAAAGTTGAAGAGCATTGAGGACCAAAATTCCAAAGAGTTGTGCCAAATACGGCTAAGTTAATCTATTCATGGGATAAGAAAATCCTTCATTTTTCGAATATTTCAAAGTTTTGTAATAGGGAAATTTATAAAAATGACTATGTAAAAAATGCAACACATGTGTTTTAATCTTGAAAAGTGTAGTGTGTGCCAGAGAAGAATTACTGAATTGTTTATTCTACTGTAAAGAGTAAACATTGCTTCATTTTTTCATAAGACTTAATGATGGAAACTGCAAGCAATGTGTTGTAGCGTTTGTTGAAATACTGATTTGGTGAACCAGTGAAATTCTGATGTCTTTTTGCACTTTCCCTACCCCCCTTTTGGTCCATCACTCACAACTTACCACAGTCTGAGAGGTGGTATTGCATTGCTTTTTAAAAATTTATTGATGAAAACAAAAAAGTGAAAAATTTGGTGTCCTTGCAGCTGACCGTATTATAAACACGTGACCCTCTGCTTTTCTCTACCGCACACAGTAGCAGACATTTTTTACCGCTACGATATGAAAAACGAAATAAAGTTGTATGCTGAAAAAAAAAAGAGCCGCACAAAGACTACAGCTTCCACCAAATTGTATCAGATTATTGAAGGGAGAAGGATTCCTGACTGGAAGAAGTTTATTTCTGTTATAGAAAACCAACTCTAGTTTCTTTTGTAGTTTTTTCTTCTTCAAAACTATGACAAATCTCCTTCCACCTTATAATGGGCTTTACTAAGCCGGAACGTTTGTAAATACGAAATTGTAGAAGTTATTTCAGCCAATAATGTTAATTGTAAATGACTGGGAAAGAGTGACAGAATATTCATACGGACCTCTCATACGAATGTGATTGTTCTGTGTGTTCACTACTACAAACAGAAGACACAAGCATGCGAGTTGTATGTGCAGATGGGGAACATTAGCAATGTCAAGAATAGTGAAAGATTTTTACCCATTCGCCAACTATATGTGCTTGCCTTTCCCCAACAATTTATAAACTGCCTCCTGCTGTACATACTCTTACCGGATGCAACACAACTTCGTTTCTGTGTGGAGTAGCGAGAAAATAGTCTACAAGACTTTGAGGGACACGCACGACTATTGTAGTTACAGAAGAGTTTTGGTAGTACTGATGAAGATGAAGCCCTTGTTTGTGCACGATTCTAGTGTTTAAGATGTATGATCTGAAGAATCTCTTTAAATCATTACATCATGATATGAAAATGCCGTCAAGCTTGCCACCAGTAAAGATGTAGATTTATTCGGGTTGCCTCTCTGTGAAGCGGCATTTATGACCGCATCACACATTGCTTAACCCTGTGTTCCGTCATCTTTAGAATACGGTTGGCAAAAATATAGTTAATTCATTACACCCCGTTAATTTTAAAGAGCATATGTCAGCAGAATTCTTGTAGGATCTTGTGTGTTTATGTAAGGGGAAATCTCAATTAAAAAAGTGTTTGTGTACGACACTGTGCTCCTGTCAAGGGTCAGAACTATGTAGAAATTCCTTGACAGATGAATCAGTAGATACTCCTGGATGAAATCTTTTTTGTGGATCATTTTGATTGGATTTTTAATTGTAAATGTTTTCGAGGGAATACTTGGTTTTTGGTTGCAATGAATGACATGACTGTCGGCATTCCAATGGGAACTAATTGTGTCCCTCTTCTTGACGACTTGTTTCTTAATTATGAGGCTGACGTCATACATTAACTTCTTAGGGAGAAAGATAAGAAGTTAGCAATATCCTTTAACTCTAATTTCCGCTATATAGATGACGTTCTTTCACTACATAATTCAAAATGTGTTGACTATGTTGAACGGATATCCCATCGAGCTAGAGATGAAGGATACAACAGATACAGTTAAGTCGGACAAAAACGTTACCACCGGCCTAATGTAAAAAAGTCTTCCAAATCTAGATCGGCCTCTGGAAGCTTTGATGACCTTCTTTCTCATCTACATCATTCGTTAGGGTTATATTACATTAGAACTATTCTTTTTTCACTGCCGGTTAATTTTCTAAAATGTTTGAGAGATTATGCACTTGACAAAGGAGGCACCAATACATTTTCTCCAATATACAGACTTGCCAGTATAATTTGTGATGTAGCTCTTTTCCGTCTCTTTAAACCAGTAAGATCGGAACCTTTACATGAGGAAAAGAGGACATTCCTTCCTGTTCACTTGACCAACAGAGGAATTGATGCAATCAACATCAGCAACGTTCTACATCACAAGGAGGTAACATCAAAAATTTCTATTTATTTTCAAAATCAGTCTGTTCCTATTGTATCCTACCTTTACACCAAAACCTTTGCACCCAAAATATTTAACTATAAACAAGCATTACAGGACCTTGATTTAGAACAATACCTAAAATCAAACTATGTTATGTGACTGTTCCCACTCGCCTTATAATTACAGCCCCTCTGGCCATGTTATTACTGGGGATCTAAACATAATTCAACATGAAAATCTCCGAAAGGTGATTTCTCGTAGTCCCAAGTTTAGAGAACCCCAACACATCAATTGGAACCATAACTTCAAACTAATTATGGATTTCATTGAGAAATATGCCAGAGCATGGGCTAAACGAGAAGAAGTTCAACCGGACACATTGTCAGAATGGGTCAAAACAATCAGGTCTCTGATAAAACGTCGCATTTATAAGTTGAAGAACTGTGTGAATGATCGACCCAAGTCCATTTTTAGAGACAAAGAGGCTGTAAAATATATATCATCTCTTCAAGATAAGTATGTTGTTGTTCCTGCGGACAAAGCTTCAAATAATATTGTCTTTATATGTAAATCGTATTACTACGAGTGTCTTATAAAAGAATTAGGAATAAATGAGCACTCAGGTAATCCCACATACCAAAACATATCATTTGACAAGGATGAGATTTTAGCGAATCATAAGTCCTTCATGATTTCTATGAACATTACACGATACTTAAAAATTCCAAAGATCTTTTAGAGTACATACAATCTAACTCTCTTTCATCTTGTAACAGTATTAAAACATTTGACTTTTCTACTCTTTACACAAGTATTCCACATTCCAAACTAAAAGACAAATTAAAAGAGTTGGTATTACTTTGCTTCATAAAAAAGAATGGCCAACGTAGATACAAGTATCTTGTCTTAGGGAGGGATAAATCATACTTTGTAAAGAACCATTCTGATTCAAACAAAAAATTCTCTGAAACCGATATTATCAAGATGCTTGATTTCTTGATTGACAACATATTTTTTACGTTCGGAGGACGTGTTTTTCAACAGACTGTCGGCATCCCAGTGGGAACAAACTGTGCCCCTCTACTTGCTGACTTGTTTCTTTATTATTATGAGGCTGACTTCATGCAGGAACTTCTTAGGAAGAAAGATAAGAAGTTAGCAATATCCTTTAACTCTACTTTCCGCTATATAGATGACGTTCTTTCACTAAACAATTCAAAATTTGGTGACTATGTGGATCGCATCTATCCCATCGAATTGGAGATAAAGGATACTACAGATACAGTTAAGTCGGCTTCATATCTTGACTTACATCTAGAAATTGACAATGAGGGTCGGTTGAAGACAAAACTTTACGACAAAAGAGATGATTTCAGCTTTCCAATTGTGAACTTTCCATTTCTAAGTAGCAACATTCCAGCAGCACCTGCATACGGGGTATATATCTCCCAATTGATACGATATTCCCGTGCTTGCATTTCCTATCATGATTTTCTTGATAGAGGGTTACTGCTCACAAGGAAGCTATTAAACCAAGAGTTCCAAATGGTGAAGTTGAAATCATCCCTTCGTAAATTTTACGGACGCCATCACGAGTTGGTTGACCGTTATGGAATAACCGTTTCACAAATGATATCGGATATGTTCCTTACGTCGTAACTACAAACCCCTTCCCTTTCATGAATTTGACCTACCGAATTAGACTATTTACCGGATTTGTAATCACATAAGCAACACGACGGGTGCCGCATGTGGAGCAGGATCTGCTTACCCTTCCGGAGCACCTGAGATCACCCCTAGTTTTTGGTGGGGTTCGTGTTGTTTATTCTTTAGTTTTCTATGTTGTGTCGTGTGTACTATTGTTTTTCTGTTTTTCTGTTTGTCTTTTTCTTTTTTAGCCATGGCGTTGTCTGTTTGTTTTAGATTTACGAGTTTGACTGTCCCTTTTGTGTCTTTCGTCCCTCTTTTACATTGAACAACAAATCGGAGGACTTACCTTGTTTGTATTGGATACCTAAACTTCACAAAATTCCGTTCAAACAACAGTACATTGCTGGCTCATCTGCTTATTCTACTAAAGAAGTGTCCATTAGATTGACTCAAATTATGTCCGCAGTTAAAGAGGGTCTTCAGATATACTGTGAAACTGTTTACTCACGTAGTTTTATCAATCACATGTGGATTCTTAAAAACTCTAAAGAACTTCTGGATAATTTTAAATCTCGATCTTTTTCTGAAATTAGTTCTATTAAAACTTTTGATTTTTCAACCTTGTATACAACCATTCCCCATGTGAAATTGAAAAACCGTCTAAAAGAAATAATCCACAATGCTTTTCATCATAAAAATGGTAGCATACGCTATAAATTTATCACGTTGGGATACCATAAGGCATATTTTGTTAATAAGGAACAAAAGGGTAAAACATACTACACAGAGGAACAAGTGATCAGTATGCTAGAGTTTCTTATTGACAATATATTTGTTGAATTTGGAGGTATACTTTTTCAACAAAAAGTCGGGCTTCCTATGGGAACGAACTGTGCGCCTCTCCTTGCCGACCTCTTCTTATTTTCATATGAATCGGAGTTCCTTCAGACACTTGTTAAAACAAGAAGATCAAAGAAGCCAGGTTATTTAATTACACTTTCAGATATATTGATGATGTTCTTTCCATTAACAATCCGAACTTTTCTGATTGGGTTCCATTAATATACCCACCAGAACTAGAAATTAAAGAGACCACAGACACGGCTTCCTCCACCTCATTTTAGACTTATACCTCGAATTTGACATACACAGTCATCTCAGTACCAGAATCTATGACAAACGAGACGACTTTAATTTTGAAATAATCAATTTCCCCCACCTTAGTAGCAATATACCAACCTCACCTGCATATGGAATATACATTTCCCAACTTATTAGGTATTCAAGAGCTTGCAGCTCCTATTCAGACTTTGTAAAACGTCACAAGTGTCTGAGCAGAAAGTTGATGAACCAGGGGTATGTCAAAGAACGCCTCATCCTTTTTCTAAAAAAGTTCATCGGAAGATACCCAGAACTCGTTGATAAATATTCCGTATCAACTTCACAAATAATACAAGATGGTCTTGAAGTATAGATTTTGCGGACTGACGTTGGTTATCATCTTAATAACGTGTTATAGTATTCTTTTATTAGTCTTTATTAATATTACTTGTACTGTTAAGTAAATTTTTGAGATATTCTTTTGAGTTGACTCTGTGGTTATAAAAAAAACATCATACTTTGAACGACAAAATTATTTCATTTACTGAAATTACTCTTACTTATGGATCTTGACATACTATGAATGACAAAATTATTTTATTCAAAAATAATACTTTTTTTGTTAAGTCTGTTTTTTATGTTATACATTTGACGTGAAACTGTACGTATGTATTACCCTCATACTTTGAACCACACATTATTTTATTTATTATTATGACATTTACTATTGAGTCTGTTGTTTGTTATATTAACTTAACGTGACTATGCATGTATGTATGCCTTCATACTTTGAACGACACAATTATGTTTATGTCTACCTGTACGAATTTCAGACGTGCATTTTTACACCAGCAATGAAAACCTTCTTTCCTTTACGTGTAGACTTTATATATATAAATTAAGTGGTACAAGAAAAGCAAAATGAGTATGTTAAATTTGATGTATGTCTTTTTGTGATTCTTTGTTACATTTGTTGTTTTATAGTGATATTAAGATGATAACACAATATTGACTGCTGTACCCCTATTTTTGACATTTTTACTCTTTGAGTATGTTTGTTTTGTTCATACATCGTTGACAATGTAATGGAATTTGATGCGACTGTCATACAAGTGAGAGGTTTAGCTAGCTATAAAACCAGGTTCAATCCACCATTTTCTACATTAGAAAATGCCTGTACCAAGTCAGAAGTATGACAGTTGTTATTCATTCGTTTGATGTGTTTGAACTTTTGATTTTGCCTTTTGATTTTGGATTTTCCTTTTTGAATTTACCTCGAAGTTCAGTATTTTTGTGTTTTTACTTTTTACAACACAACCAGCTGAATTTCATGAAGACTGTATAAATACTGCAAATGGATGAAGGAGGTTGATGTTTTTGAGGTTGTTATTGAACACTGATAAATAAAACAACTTCAGACAGCTTGTCCCCTAGGTTTAATTGACAATATACTTGGACAAGTGGACAACTCTACAACTTCTTCTATTGATATCATGAATATTATGGATAAAAGACAACAATATAATAGGTCTCATGGGAAACGTATCAATTGAAATAAAAGAATTAAACATCATATAAATTATACACTTTGAAATCTCTTATACATATTTAAAAACGACGAAAGGCAATGATTATTATGTAAACTTGTTCAAATACCCATTAGAAAATTAAATTATTTTCAATTATATTCTCCCTCACTACGTTCGTCCGAATATAAATTAATTATATTATATGGCCTTAACAAAAAACAAACGACATAATGTAGGTGTGCTACTCGCTATTACCTTTGATACTTATAGATTATCGTTGATCATCTCGACGAGATTGATTTTCTCGCTTGAGCTGGTACAGCGAAAAAGAGAAAAGCAATCGAGTTGAGATGACCAATGATTATCTCTTTATCGCTATTTTACCTATGACAACGTTGTCAATTTCGTTAGCAACGCCACGTGGCCTTCTTAGTTTCTAGCGATAAATTTTCCATCTCAAGCGAGAATCATGATATGAAAATTATCACAAAAAAAAGATCAAAAGAAAAATGCACAAAATAGCGATAATATATAATGCATCAATGTATGTATCAAAAACAAACAGAATAACAATAATATCATAATTCCAATTACAAATTCACATTTAATCATCCGTGAATACACGTGTTTTCTTTAGGCTATAGTGAGAGTCGATGGTCAGAAAGGTGACCGCACAGGTTTTAAGTGCGGACAAATGGTCACATGTCATGAATATTCATGAACGTACAACGAACTAAATTTTATTTATATTCTTCCTCACTTCGTTCGTCCGAATATAAAATAAGTATATTCTATGACCTTAACAAAGAACAAACGACATAATGTAGGTGTGCTACGTACTCGCTTTAACCTCCAGACAAAGGGAAGATAGTAAATTCATAGCATAATTGAGCTGAATAATAACACCAAAATTTAAATATCTATAACACGTTATATACCAAGATTTGACAAAACCGTTAGTTGCTTTTTAACAGAATCTTTGATATAACCATCTTAAGAAAAATCAATACGCCACCTTCCATGCTCTTTAATTAAACAATCAGAAACGTCAATTCTTGTAGCAGCAGTGGCGGTCCACTGCACAAACTACAACTACAAAAATGTTTACAATTAAGACCAATCGCAGTTAATGTGCTCAAAATTAACTCCCTAGTTCTAGTATAAGATAAAGGACGATTACCCTCTGCTAACTTATAAAAATTTACTGACTTTAAAAATCTAACAGAACAAAAAACTTATAGATTAGAATCCAAAGCCAACTTAGTTAAATTAATGTTTGTCAATAAACAAACTACTGGACAGGTAGGCAAATTTGTTTTAGAAATTATAACTTTATTACCCCTTCTATATACATCATTTTCCCTAGATTCAATATTCAAAAAAACATAAGTGTCAAAACGTTTTATGTTAGTCCAGTCGATTTGTGAAACAATTGCTCAGATTGTGGTAAAGCATTAAATTTTGCAGAGTGTTAGTTGAGGTCATAACTAACATTTATAGCTATGGACACAATTCAGAAAATCAAAATGGCGGCTCTGGGCGGCCATTTTGAAATCATGTCCAAAAAATTAATAAAAATTATTAAAAAAAATAGGAAAAATATATTTGTTTACCAATTTTGTATATCTTATGACAAAGAATATCAACTGAGGACTATTGAAGTATTAGGTGGTCATCTTGAATGGTGGCCATTTTGGAAACGTAAATTTCAAATATATCATTATTCGCTATCCTAAATTGTTTTTAGAATTAATATTAAGTTTTATATGCATTTACAACTAGTTTTTATTATCATTTATTTATATGACTGTTGCTATTCATATAGGATATATTCACCAAGTGCTTAAATAAGGCATGCATATGTTAACAAATAAATGTATTTAAAAAATAGTCGTGAATTCTTTTAATTGCAGTTAAGCATGGAGGGCTTACAAAAAATGTAGTTACTTTTTTACCACCAAAAATGCGTATATACAATATTAGTTAAGACCACTGTATGTTGAAAAGGAATAATACGTAGGTATTGAGTAAATGGAGCTGAAAAAAGAATAAATAGACTGTAAAGAATTCTGTAACGCAGAGAACGGACACATGAGGATTTACAATGCCAATCAAATACAAAAAGAGCATACATAGACCTTTGAGCTGGTAATCCGTCATGTTTTGTAAGCATACAACTGTTCAAAGTTGATGGAGGCCATGTAATGGGAGAATCACAAGGCAAAAGGTACTTATCCTGTCAAAGCAAATCTTAAGATCAAAACATATTTTGTCAGGAAAAACGAAAACAGTCTAAGATGAGTCACGGATTGAAAATACCAGCAAAATAACCAGCCACAGTTGTGATGAATTAACAAGAACAATATGCTTGCAGGATTTTTTTTCTTTCATTGTGATGAGGTATCTGACTATCATCATGAAGCCTCGATAATTAAGATTGACAATAAAGTATGTGACTGTCTCTTGAATTACTAACCATTGTTCTTTTAGCAAGACTTAGTGCTGGAGATTAATATTTCAGGAGCAGATATCATGCTTAATGTTTGTTAAAGTTTTTAAGTTCAAAATGTTTCAATATTGATCTGTTTGATAATCTGAATTTTGGTCAAAATTGACAATTTTTTACTAAATATATTTTTTAAAGAAAAAAAACACACGACTTTCTTTTTTTTTTTTATTAATATATAGCATGTGGTATTTCAAAATTTGTCAATGCCATGTCATAGTATTGTTGGTCGTGGGAGATAAACATATTTAAAATTTAAGAGTTTTTTTAAATTTTCATTTTCGAATTTTAACACAATTTAAATGGTTGCTACGGAATGATGGAAACAAACTATTCAATAAATTCAAAATTTTAACATTTTTGTATAGTTTGGGGTTTTGTTTGTCGATACAGTAAATATACATATTGTTTGTATCGATTAACTTTATTTCTATGGTTATTTAAAATCCCTTATATTTCATTTTTCAAAGGCTACTTATTTACGTATTTAGGCAAAATTTTGTAAGGATGGTTTCCAAGGTTAAAAATATAAAAAATAAACATAAAACTTATTTTCATACCTTACCTTCTTCATAAACAAAATATAAAGACATTTGAAGAATGTCATGAATCGCCTATCAAGAGGAAACTCCATGATTCTTACAAAGACCGGTACTCAACTGAACAATATTTAGTATCTTAAAATATATAAGTATAGTACAATAGATAACTTACAAGCCGCATCTGAAATATGATAAGGTATAAAACATATGCTGAACCACATTTTTACGTCCATAGTTCTTTATATGTTGTTACTAAATGAGTAAAAGGGAAGTGTTTTCCAAAAATAAAAAACTACTAATAGATAACAAGTATTTAAATATTATGTTTTATGAATTTTTCAAGTGTATAGCATGCATTTAAATGAAACCTCGTGATACAATAAACATGTGAAGTATTTTACAATGACCTGTTATTATTTTACGACAATTTAAGGTATGTTCAAAAAGAAAAACAAGGAAGTAGCGCCAGATTATTTGTTGTTAAGATATCAAGTAATTTTTTAATTAAAAAAAACTACTATATCTCGAATTATCAAATTAAGCACAACTAGTATAATAAACGATATGATATACATATGCAAAAACATAACACATAAAGTTGAATAATATGTTCACCAAGCTCCTAAACTGTACCCATTTTTCTGCTCTTGATGTGCATTTTGATAAATGATTTGTGTGTAAATATTTTTTAATCAACAACTTTAAACAATCGCCGATGAACGTTCTAACGTAATAGTATGCTCAAAACAGAATAGAACGTAGTACTTTACAAAGAATACCACTGATAGTCCTCAGATAATTCAACAAAACTATTAATCATCAGGGACATAATTTTATTTTTCAAATTTTAGATGTTTTCGAGAAGGGATGAAGTGGTGAATAACGATGAAAAGATTTGTAGACGATATTTCAATTTTGCTTCAACGATGTGTTTGTTATTTATCGTCTCAATTGGATGACATCCGGTATATGCTAGGCAATTATATGTATGACATGTTCAGTGCATTCATCTATTTAATTATATCTTCAAATGAACACACTCCCTCCCATTTCATTAATATTTTAATGCGTAACATATTATCAACTTTCTGTCATACAAACATACCTACTTTTGCGTTTTGACTATACTCTAGTTTGATCTTTACTCCTCCTCAACAGAACATTATGATCTACAGTTAGTTGTCATCAAATAAAATTTTATTATTGCAAGTCTTATAGTCATGTCTTCCTATGTATTGATCCCATTGATTTGTTTTCTTCCATTTTATACGTTATTTTTTTAAACTATAGTTGGTTTGTATATCAGATTGTGCTGGATCGGAGGAAACACAGAAGGAAACAAATTTCTAATTCAGAGGTAAGAGTATTTACAGATAAAGACGTATTGTACGTTTGATTCTGGTTAATACAATTTTCATATAGGCTTCTGTTCATCTATCGTAATAATGTATAGATTTAAAAGTAATACCGATGGATGGTAGGTACTGAACTGATATCTTTCTAAATAACAGATTATGCATTTATGTCTTTAGAGAACAGTTATCATTGATCATGATAATTTAACGGACAATACATTTCGGTTGTGAGAAATAATACAATAACAAGATCACAATAAAAAGCAGCTATAAAAAACGAAAAGTATAGAAAAAAGACCCACTATATCCAAAAGAAATGAAAAATGATAAAATTTTTACAAACGATTATCCATAAACCAAACTGAGGACAAGGCAACAACACCTACAGCCAGAGATAATGGGGCTCTTTGGTATGATTTCTAACTTGCATGTAACACTTGTGTTGCTCCCTTTTAAATTCAGTAAGTCGACACCATCAACAAGTAATTGCAAACAGTAGTACAATTGACAGGTCGATGTATCTTGTCCTCCTAGTCTTTCATAAGCTTTGGAATTAACTTAGTTTGGCCACGACATCACCGAAGAGACATGTATTGTCAAAATGCGCATCTGGTGCAGAAAAATTGGTACCGTTAATGTCATAACAGTAGCATACAACCAACATAATTAATTATTTGGTTCACATCAATTGTTAACATTGGTAGCGTATATGCAATTGATTTTTTGTAAAAAAAAAAAGCAATAGGTTCTTATTGCTAACCTGTACATTTTCAATATAGATTCTAACATTGATACTGTCCAGTGATAATCGGATTTATGATTTTTAGGTTATTTAATTATCAATTAATAACAAAATAATATTTTAGCTGTCAAGATTGGATACATCCGATAATACACGCGTACATATGTGAAAATCTATATCTCTAATGATGAGAAAAGTAAATTTTGTTTTCTAGTTAAACTAAAAAATCCCTTTGACACATAATCGAAAACCTTCAACATTCAAAAATATTGTCAATTTCATAAAGACCTGATAGCATATTTTGATTAATCGAGTAAACAGATACAGGCTATGACCCTTAAATTCAGCCAATCATCCATTGAGATTACCAGCAAATTCACGTTGATTAAATTGCTTATACAATGATTATGTCTATTTATATATATATCCAAGGTGTGCATGTGGTCAGGGTTTTTATCAATATTTTCTCTTTTAGTTGAACTTGTCATTATTGGAGTATATGCTTAAATAATTACATTTGATGTAGGTTGCATTATAATTCTTTATTCTGATTGGCTAACTGCACATCACATGTTATTCCTCAAGCAATTGCATCACTATATAAAACTTTTCATTCATGATAACACGTGGTCCCACAATAAAGTGCACAGGTGAATTGAATAAAAAAAGTTATAAAATTCGTGTTTTAATGATCATAGCTAAAAAATGTAATTATAAGTATTGAATACTTCTTTCAGTAACTTCATAGGGTTGTTAAAGCGTTGACCGTGCGCATATTTTTAGAATGAAGCGCGGAAACAAAATGTACTTTGGTCAACGCTTTTACACCCCAATGAAATTACAAAAAGAAGCATTGAACTCTTAAATAAAAAATGCATATCATTTACGGATGGATAACACTCCCACAGTTTGAATGCTAGGAAGTCTTCAGTTTGATGAATATTTTAACATATATCTATATATAATATATATACACTGTTGGTGATCCGATGGATAAATCTGTTGAAGAGTTGTCACTGGCTCAGACGTAATTATAAATATAATTATTTTCTGTGACTGTATCTTACATCAATTTGTAGGATCCTTTATTATAGATAATTTAGCTGACCTGTAAAAATAACATCTCCATGCCTTATATATCATGTACTGTAGTACGCTGCTAGATTAAAACTGACGTGGAAAGGTAACAAATGACCAGCGAGAGCTTCATTTTTTATATGAAGCCCAGGTGTTCGTGTGGTCTAGCGGGACGGCTACAGTGCAGGCGATTTGGTGTCACGATATCGCAGTAGCATGGGTTCGAATCCCGGCGAGGAAAGAACAAAAAATTTGCTTTCTTCTATCATTGTTGGGTTGATGTTTAGACGAGTTGTATATTCATAATGTACACAGCCATGTATCACCATCACTGCTGGTGATCCGATGGATAAATCTCTTGTAGAGTTGTCACTGGCTCAGACGTACTTATAAATATAATTATTTTCTGTGAATGTATCTTACATTAATTTGTAGGATCCTTTACTATAGATAATTTAGCTGATCTGTAGAAATAACATCTCCATGCCTTATATATCATGTACTGTAGTACGCCGCTAAATTAAAACTGACGTTGAAAGGTAACACATGGCCTGCGAAAACTTCATTGTATATGAAGCCCAGGTGGTCGTGTGGTTTAGCGGGACTGCTGGAGTGCAGGCGATTTGGTGTCACGATATCACAGTTCGAATCCCGGCGAGGGAAGAATAAAAAATTTGCGAAAGCAAATTTACAGATCTAACATATTGTTGGGTTGATGTTTAGACGAGTTATATATATATATATATATATATAGAAGTCTATAAAAAGGACCAACCTATATACTGAAGATGTGCATGAGGATTAGTAGATAATAAGGACATACTATGTAGATGTGCGTATCGACATGAAATTATGATTCAGGTTATTTTCTTGGAGTTACGCCCCTTTGAACTTATTTGCCTCAATGTACTACTGCAACAGTTTGTCACCAACAATAGAATTTCATGAAACCTTTAAGATTTTAAGGACATACTATGTAGACGTGCATATCGACAGGAAATTACGATTTATGTTTTTTTCTTATAAATTTTTTAAGATGTTTTGATTTAAAATTAAATTTACATCTGAAGGGGCACAATAATATCTAAAATAAAGTCTCATACTTACTTTGTTATAATACAGTTACCTCAGAATGGAGTGTGTGTGTGGGGGAAGCATCACTTTGTATAGATTAATTTTTAGATCATTTATAATATGTTTTGGAGTTCAGTGTGACGTCCATTTTCACTGGACTACTACACAATTTTATTTAGGGGTCAGCTGAACCCCGCCTCCGGGTGCTGTATTTTCTCGCTGCGTTGAAGACCCGGTATTGGTGGACTTCGGCTGTTTTATGTTCTTTGGTCAGTTTGTTGTCTCTTTGACATTTTCCCTAATTCCATTCTCAATTTTATCAATCAGGCTGAGACAAACGAGCGATTTAATAACATTGTGTGATCTCATGTGTTTGATATTAATTATTTGCTTTGCATTTTCGTATTTTTCTGCTGAAACGCATTGAATAAATTTATTGGAGAGGTGCTTATAACTTCTGAAAGGTTTTAAAGAATATAATGTTAATTTAGAGTAGATAAGAATTTGCTGAACGTCTACTTGCAAACACTTCATTCATACATATACCAGACATCAATTAAAAGAATGTATTTCAAACAAGAAGCTGCCACAGTACTTTTTGCCAAAAAAAAATAGAAACATAAACATAATCCATAGTTATTTTATTTATAGTAAGTAGCCATCTTTTGTTTAGTTGTACAATATCATCCAATGGTAAAAGAGACCACACAAAAGGGACCAAATAAGCATCTGCTACTCGTATACAATCGGCTATTTGCATGTGCCTATACTTTTTTTACCGCGATTTATCATATCTAGGCCTTTAAAATTGATAGCTTATTCAACGTTATGAGTTTTTCTCGTTGTTGGAGGACGTAAAGTGACCTATAATTCGTTAACTTCGACACCAGTTTGTCTCCAAAAGGGAGTTGTCTCGTTGGCATTCATACTATACCTTCTTGTCTTCATATTTACTATATAATTATGCGCCCTACCCAACATGATTATCGGATACCCAGAATATATCCTACTGTCGGATTGCTTTCATTGATCTTTATTATTATTTCTATCTGGATTTTTGTTTCTGACAGGGTATTGTCAAATAATGTCACGAAAAAATTGCTATTTTAATTTTTAAAAAATATTGAAAACTCAGATACCTTGACTGATAGAATTAAAATAAAACTTTGACGGACTGTGCATTATGCCATTTCACTTACACAATTGAATATTTGTAATTGTCCCTCTGTATTTCCTTGTGCCGTAGGAACTACAATCGATCTCAATTCTGTTAAATATAGTGTGATCTACACCATCCGTAAAAATTAACTTAAATGTTAACTTGGCTTGCCATACTTGATGAAATGCGGACGTGAAGGAAAGCACTCACTTCATCAACGCGTCAATAGAGATGTTATATTTCGTCATTTAGCATGTAAAGAAGGTTGTACTAAATCAACAACCTAACTGACAGGATTTTAAAAGAAAGCATTATGATCTGGACATGTGGAAAACCGGGGTAAAAGCATGAATATCACAGCCATGAATCGGATGCATTCTTATTGAGGACCGAAGACAATTCAGATCACTGACATTATTTCTGGATCTTTCTTAGTTTATAGAACAACCATGTTGCATGATAAAATATTTCAAGTGAAATAGATTCACAACTATGTACACTTTGTAATGTAAAATTAATAAAATCATAGCAATGTATTTCACCATTATAAGATGTAAATACTATTTTGAAATTAAAAGCCGGTCCTTAACCTTTAAATTGTTTTTCAAAAAGCATGGCACAACTTTCATCATGAAATAAAAAATGAAGCATTTTTGATGTCACAAAACTAAATATTTTCTTTTATAATTATAAAAAATATCATAGCAATATATTTAGAAGAAGACATAAATGAAGCCTCCCTAACCACAAACATTTTCTTCCAAAGGAATTGTGCAATTTTCATCTGGAGATAAAACATGAATTGCATTTTTGATGTCACAAAGATAAACGAATCTTTGTACAAAAGAAAACTGTTCAGGTGTTTGAACAATGTTGACTCATTTTCGTACTTTACGATGTTTGTAGTTAACATTCTCATATTTAGCTGTGACACCACTGACCAAGGTTAATGAAATGGTTGTGCACTCTTAAAATATGTTTCAATCATTTTTTTCGTGTCTCCCAATTCAGGAGCCTGTAGTTAGTTAGTTGTAGATAATTATGTCTGTTTATTTGTATTTAAAAAACTTTTTTTGTTATAAAGAAGGCCGTTTGTTTTCTAAATTGAATTGAGAAATAAATTTCATTTCGGATCTTGTATAGCCGACTCTTCGGTATGGGATGTTCTCATTATTGAAGACCGTACGGTTGCCTATACATACATTTACATTCATATCCAGTTAGTGGGCTCTTACACGAAATGCGACCGTGTTTTTTTGCGATTTGTTATTGAGGAAAATACATAAGGCAAATGAAAACCCCGCTGTTTTATGCAGATATTTACTTGATAATCTGATCTCAGATTGATGGCACTGTACGATTAGTTCTATTTGTAGTGTGTTTGCTTTCGTTAGTAATGTACACACGTTCTTTATACATTCTTGTCCTATTCAGTGTGTTAAAGGCTATCAATACGGAAGAGTCTGTATGAAACAGCGTGACAAATTTTCAAAGCTTACAAATATTTAAAAATACGTCAAACTAAGTATTCATTTTCTACTCCATTTTATTTTCGGATCCATGCCACACTTATAGCAAACTCATCAACATCGTTTGAATATGCATGATATGAAAGTGTATCACTTTAACGCAATGTGAGGCGCACAACCCTATGAGCTAAGCATTTGACTTCAAGATCAAAATGATTGATTTTTAAGAAACTGTATTCCAATCAATGGAATCAGGCGCTACCAGTGAGTGGGCTTATTTAGCGCCAGCATACGTTCTTTTTAATGTCAAACAAAAACAAAATTCAGATTGTTTTAGTCTTCAAGATAAAATATCAAATTGTTTTAGTCGTTTCAAATGCTTGCTAACAAAAACATATACGATAGATATTTCAATAGAAACAGCTTATTTTGTTCTTGATGTTTTACTTACGAACGGGACAGAACTGTGACGAACACACACCGGACGTATATAATATAAAAAAGAACGGTACACAACACAGAACGTCCAGAATGGACCGTACTTTGGTAAAACTGTCTATATTCAAGTTAGCATCTACGACTAGTTTGCATTTCAAATTGTAAATATCCTCAATTTAAAAGTCATTAAAAGACAGATTATTAAAAAAAAACCAAATGAATTCAGACATTTTAACAAAAAACAGGAAAAAAGGGGAAACACCAACGGCACAACAATGGAAAATCATAAGAAAAATAGAAACCACCAGAACAAAATGAGTTAGAGATAAAGGACAGTTGACAACATATATAAACTGATAATTTGTTTTCTCATTATATTTTTTTCATTGATTTGCAACCCTTTAAAATTACGAGAAGTTGAAACAATTCTCTAAATACTTTATTATAGCAAATAAAGAACAAAAATACTCGTGCACATGTTAAAAATATTGCAGCTTTCCTAATTATGTATCAAAAAGTAGAAGCACAAAAATACTGAGCTCCGCCGAAAATAGAAAAACGGAAAGTTCTTAATAAAATGGCAAAATCAAAAGCTAAATCTCATCAAACGAATGGATAACAACTGTCATATTTCTCACTTGATACAGGCATTTTCGTCTGTAGATTAATCCTGGTTAGCTAGATAAACCTTTCACTTGTATGACAGTTGCATTAACATTCATTACATATTTAATGACAAAATGTGTGAACAAAACCAACAGACATAATAGGTAAAAATGTCAAAAAAAGGAGCACAGCAGTCAATATTGGTTTATCATCTTAATCTTAACTACCTTATATGGAAATGCATAAATTAGCATATTTCTGTCCTCGCACATGTAATTGTGTATTTATAGTTTGTGATATAAAGTATTCTTTCCATGCTCATATTAACGAAAAGTTGTTTTTATGCGAAGAAACTAGTGTTTGAATTACCCGATGTACAGCCATTACTAAGTTTGATGATGACATGGTGATTTCAGGTATTCACCAGACAGCAGCAAACAACAATTACCCATTAGACAAACTTATATATGTTTTTGGAGTGACATTATACAGGTTTAAAAGAGCTAATTGCACAAGGACAATGCATAACAATGGAAAAACCTGTTTAACTATTTTTTTCATGGCGAAAAGAAAATTGAATCGTGAAGCCCGTAAACAATACTTTTTTTAATCTGAGCATGCAAATTGAAGATTATGTTATAAATTTTACAATAAACATATTTGCAGAACAAAAACATTTATTTTGAGAGTCCCAGACATTATATTAAATGACAGTTTTCTCAATAGTTCTACGTGTTTTCAAGTACTTTAAACTCGTAGTGGCCCACAATGCATTGTAGTTCATTGAGTCGATTAGTCAGTCTTTCAAGGCCGTATTGGGAAATTACTATGCAATATATTCTGACGTCAGGAAATCTAGAATTTTCGACGTTTTAATGCCTATAACATATATAAAACAAATAAATTATTAAAAAAAAATAATACAGTGACGGGACGCATAAGTACAGAGTCACGTCGTATAAGAAAAAAAAACACAAAAAAGCCTATTAGCAAAATTGAAAGACATAGATTCTGAAATTAGCATGGAACGATAACACAACGACGTGATGTATAAATTCAGATCCACGTCTAAGTCAATATAGAGTTTAATGATTTCTTCTAAATACTAGTTGTTCGAAAATTGACAATCATTTGAAATGTCATAGACTATTTGACAAATCTGCATAGGATTGTATTGTGCTTGGATTTTAATATAACAGTTTCAACTGTTGTTAGCTAGGGAATATAAGTGTAAAAAAGGTTTGTGAGTTTATTTTAAAAAACAATTAAGGCATTTGTTTTTTTTCAAATTAAACTGCATTTTCAAATATAAATCAATATATTGCAAATAAATTACGGATAACATTTATGAAAAAAAAACAGTTGAAGTTCTCTGACATCTGATTCATTTCTTATCTAGAACGCGGTTTCATACATTAACGCGGAAAATGTCTAAGCATGCGTTATAAGTTTAGATGTTATAACCATAAGATATTCCCTTGTGACCTTCTCAATTTTACAATATTATTCACAGCTGTTTCTATTATTTATGCTTATGACATCATCGAATTGTCAACGTGGATCGTCAAATATATTGATAGACAAAGATGATTTAACATATCTTTTATCGACGATGATGTTTGTCCGTGTTACTATAATAAACAATTGTATAAGCTGTATTAACCAAGACAAAATTCTAAGTTTGGATGATATATCCATCGAAACAACCATTTGTTCTTTATTTCTGTTAACATTTTTATAAATAACGCATTGTTCAAGTTGACAAAAGGAAGTTTTCTGAAGGGGTTTGTAAACCAGGCTCATGATCTTCATTACAGATATTTCCATTAGGAGGACTAGTTGGTTTACGATGCTTGTCTATAATAAACAAACCATCTATATATTTCATGAGAACACCTAACATTAGCATTCTTTTTTATTTATAAGTAGACTATTTTCTCTTATAAACTGATAAAAAAATAACTTGACAAACATATTTGATTGAATACAATACATGTATCATTATGTCCAAGGATAAAGTAGTAATTGATACTATTGCAACGAATTACTTTGAATAATTTTAATTCGCCTGAAAAATGTGTACTGCAGGCAATATAACTAAATATATATTTTGACAGCCGACAAATTATATACACTTACATGTTAATGTCGAAAGCGCTACAGCATAGTCCTTAATTAAATCAGTAAAATTACCATTTATTTACTATTCTATACAACAATGTATAAAGCATCATACATTTATCTATAATTTAATATTAGATGTAATGCGTGTTCTGAATGCTTATAATTATTTTGTCTACCAGTTCACAGGAATATTTTGTTCATGTCCTATAACGTCGCCAAATTCATACATCAATGATTATTTTTCAATATATATTAATGAGTGGCTTAAAAATAACATTTCCTTTGTATGTCTGCTTCATTTGAGCTCTGATAAAATTGTATACACCGTATTAAAGCATCACATAATTTTTCAAGTTGACTTTTTTTTGAATTGAACATAGTTCATAGGAATGAAACTCTTGAATTCAAATGACAAATTAAAAAAATAAATTCTTACTAATGCGTACCCACCTTCAATGACGATTCTAAATAATCAATAGATACAACAGTTGTGAATCTATAGGATAGTAACAGCTAATGCATGCTGTATAGTCTGCTGGACCACCGGACAAGCGCTAATTTCTACCCCTGGGTATAGATTTGATTCGTGTTTTTTATTCTTAAGTTTTCTATGTTGTGTCGTGTGAACTATTGTGTGTCTGTTTGTCCTTTTTCATTTTTAGCCATGGCGTTGTCAGTTTTTTTTCGATTTATGAGTGTGACTGTCCCTCTGATATCTTTCGTCCCTCTTTTCGATACTGTTGTCAAGTTATGAAAATAAGAGTTTGCAATATCTCAACTTCCGTTTTCATATATTTTGTTAGTCTGTGGTGAACTGTTACTAATTTCATTCACAAATAGTACTTACCATCAATGATTTAATAAACGGTAGAAATTACAAACTAGTTCGTTGATTAGTTAACCACTACTATACATGTATGTCTAATTTCCATTGGTTGTCAAATTTCTAAGGGTAATATTGTTGTTTAGCCGCTTTTTAATTACAGCCCCGTAGAAATCGTAGTTGTCTTTGACAAATGAGCAGGAATTATGTTTAAAAAAATATGATAGATGCTAAAGTAATAATTATACGCCTGTCAGGTGTTTCTGTGAACCTGTTGAATTTCTAAAAACATGATTCCTGTTGTTTATCTCAATTGTTTCAATGAAATGCTGCAAAGATTATTTGTTATTAAAAATTATATAAAGTATTTAAACCTAGTTACAATTTCAAAATATACGACGGGTGAAACATGTGGAGCAGGATCTGCTTACAAGTAATCTTACGTAGCACCTTAGATCACCCCCAGTTTTAGTGGTGTTTCTGTTGCTAAATCTTTAATTTTCTATGTTGCATATTATGTTTTATTATGTTCTATTATTTTTCTATTTGTGTTTTTCTTTTTTATGTATGGCGTTGTCTGTTTATTTTCGATATTTGAGTTTGACTGTACCTCTGGTATTTTTTACCTCTCTTTTCAAACGGGTGTGATAGAGAACAACAACAAAATTATAGAGTTAAACAGTAAACTATTTCGATAGGGACAGCTAACGAATTATTTTTTTTATAATTCTTTAACATATTATTTAAGATTAAAGTATCCACAATGAGATGGGTGTAGTTGAACATATGTTCAGTTAACATTGAGGGTCGACTATAATGAAATGAACAAATTACAAATAATATCAATATGAAAGAAAATCACATTTTTTATCAAACAGTTATAATATAGACCCCTATATGAAAAGCTAAGCGTACATCACTATACCAGCATTATATATATATGTAAATAATGATTTCCGTACATTTTAAGCTTGCTTAATATGCATATATCTTTGTAAAAAGCACACATAAAAGCTTTTTTCGCTGATTCATCCCTAGATAAATTGCATATTAATTGGTGCTATGTTTTATACCTAAGAATCACTGATGAGTTTGAAAGTTTTTATATATGTAGATGTATAAATATAAAAAATGTATGTATTGGTATATAGTTTATCAATCGAAACATTAATCCTAAGCTGATAAATAAATTAAAGCTGTTAATTTAATATCGATAGAAATTAAATATGATAACTATTTATAAGATTCATATGAATACACCGATGATTTCGGTTCATGTCAATGATGAAACAGTTAACCACACTTTAACAATTGTTAAGTCTGGTTATATGAAATATGGTATACAGTTGAATGGAAAAATGAAAAGCATTTGAACAATAGTAACGGATATAAATAATTGGCTTTGATTTTATTAAATCTTACATACAAATTTATTGGTAATGTTAATGTATAATCATATGTAAAAATAATTTCCGGACGAAATACGATTTCAATTTTTCCTTCATACTCATATATATATCTTGAATCAATCATATTTCTTCATTTATTTTCTAACATAAATTTTTTAAAAGATACTTTTAAGAAAATACTTACATTTGCCACAGGTACAGTATTGTCCTATCCATCCTGTTACACAACCCTCAGTACAAAAACCCGTATGTGTATTACATCTTCCATTTACACATCTTTGGGCATCACATCCCCAAATGCAGGAACCATTTTCAGGATGACATTGTTGGTTTATACATATAGATGAACATGCCTCGGTACAGTTAGGTCCCCACATACCTTTTGGGCATCCTACAATGTTAGAAACTGTTTTACTAAAAGAAATGTTGTAATCCACGATCAGCACGACAGCCAATAGATTAAACAAGTGAAAAATAAAAAGCATAAAACAAATCCAGGAAGTATATGAAAACAAACTCAAACGTTATCATTCAACGGAACAAATGGGGATAACTGTCACAATCCTGACTCTGTATATGCCTTTGTCATGGTGTTGAAAACCTGGTTTTATACGTAGATTAACCTCCTTCTTGTATCTATAGTTTTGATATATAGAAAACAAACGTGTGAGCTTAACTTCTTCTGTGCATATTTGGATTGATTAACGCCTTCTTCCAAAATATAAATGTAGTGTGTGTTATACTTTATAAGATAAGATATAATTGCATGTATTTTGATACGTAAACTCTGACTTCTCAGAACAAATGCGAGTTTGAAATTTTATAGAAGCACATCGCCTATCTTATAAATCTTACATTCTAACAAAAATTAAAAACAAATCTTATAAAATATACCCCAAGAGTATAAGTCATGTTAGTTGGTTTGCTAGAGCAAAAAATTATAATCAATCTCAAAAGGCAAAAACATTTAAATCCGATCTAAAACTGTAGAAAGACTTCCTTGTGTCAAGTTCTGTAATTATGAGATATACAAATACACAATGTGTATTCAAACGTCATCTCACCATTTATAGCAACGTAGCACAGTTCAACAACAGGTCCATAAAATTCATCGCCTTTAGTATCGTAGTAGATAACGTATTTTCCAGATTTATAACACGGAATATTCTGAGTGATGTTTGGGAGACCTGGATCAGGATCTTCATAACATAGATAACCATTAGGTGGAATAGTTGATGTGTTGGTTACATATAACTTGAATCCATCCATCCGATAAGCAACTGTAAAAAAAGAATTACCATTTTTGCTATATATTTTTCTAAATATAATCGTTAATTGAACATGTGTAGGCTCTCTTTGCACCAAACTAATCTCAACAATGAGTTATTTCTCTGATGAGTAATATCAAACATTAGTCCAAGCATTACTGCAATCAACTTTTTTCTGTGAATATGTGCCATCTGTTAATCCGATTATGAAAATAGGTCAAAGTTATCAAGAGACATTCAAACTCATTATACAAAAAAGGTGAAATCCATGGCTATAATCGATTAAAACAAACTGACAAACAATAGTACAGAAAACATAACATAGATAAACACTAAGCAACACAAAAAACAACCAATTTGGGGTGATCTCATGATCTCGTGTCCTCTAGGAGGATCAGCAGATCCTCCTTTACATGTGGCACATATCGAGTCGATCATCTGAGTACAAATTCAGTTAAAGGTCTAGATCAGTAGGTTATTGACTGCTGCAGCAACTCTACGAAATATTTAATGGAAATGAATACAAATCGTTATTAAACCATACTTTCTGATGTTGGATTAATGAGATGGCAAAATCAATGCTAAAGTTAATTCAAACCTATCTTCAATGTATAATCTGGAATTCAAATAAATTTGTTAAATCAAATCAATTCAGCTCTCGACATTCTTTGTTACAAAACTAAAATCCTTAATCAAGACATATATATATGTTTCGCTGCTTTTTATCAAAACAAGCTATCTTTATTAACAAACCACAGCTTATCGTGTATTGACATGTCTTTAAAGAAATCTGCCATTTGAAATGCATGTTTTTCTCATTGTAGGAGCATGTATATAATCTTTAAAGTAAACTATCCAGGCCACGTTCACTCTGTGTTTTTTTGTTTGTTTGTAACTGCGTGTACACAACACATGATTTAAGTGACATGTAAATATTGAGTTTAATCAATGGAAACGTAATTGTGTTTCGTTTACGTGCGAATTACACTAACAAACCACTGAGTATAGGTCAATGTGAACACGGCCTAATATGCATATATATATATCTGTTTTAGTTAATCCTTTTACACCTTATTTTATAGTTCGCTCATATATTGCGTTATAACACCATTGTTCAAGGTAAGGAAGAGAGTTGGGATAGCGCTTATATGTTTAAACCCACCACATTCTGCATGCATTGGGTGTTTTTGTTTTAAGTCAAGAGCATGTAATTCAGTGGTTTGTAATGTTATATCAATTGCCTTTTATAGCCGACTTTCCAATAAGGGCTTTGCTAATTGTTGAAGATTGAAGGTGATCAAAAATTGTAAACGTCTGTGTCATTTGGTCTCTTGAACACAATGTATTATAAAGAATCGATTTGACTCTATATTAAAAAAAAAAGAAAACTTCTCTGCCAGCTAAAATGGTTTAATTAAATGTTGAAAGTTAATATTCGGGTAAGTCAATCGTAATTATTATCTGTAGGATATTTTGTCGAGAGTCTGCTAAACAAAACAAAACTTGCGGGTGTCTATTTTGCAATGGGAGTGTAGGATGTCTTCATTCTGAAGTAGTATATCTACCGTATCACTAGCACTACAAAAGTCAAAAAGTCTGAAAATACCAGTTTTTGTCTTAATTTGCATAAATTTTTACTTGACATTCTTAATTTGTCTGCATATTTTTTGAAAATTCTTGACATAGTATTAGTTTGTCTAAAAAGGTTCTTGAGTTTTCTTGACAAGTGTCTTGACAGTATTAACATTGTCTTAAAATTTCTCGACACTTCCTGTATCATCTGATAAGAGTCTGGATTAGTCTCGACCAATTCTTGACTGTCTTAAATTTGTCTCGATCTGTCTTGACATATTCTTGCATTCTAAATAATGTCTGAATTTGTCTTGACATATTCTTGACATTCTTTATAATGTCTGAATATGTCTTGACACATTCTTGACAGTATTAAATATGTCTTGACACTATCTCAACAGTATAAATTTCGCCTGAACGGTTTATGAAATCTTTTGGGTTTGTGTGGCTAAAAAAAGAGGAGGGGGGCTTTCGTGTTGGTCAAAGAATTTTTTATCAACAAAAATTTGTGATAATGGGCTCCTTCCTGAAAAGAAAAAAAATGTTTAGATCTATATTATGTATGTTTGTTTGAGACCAATGAAATTATTGATTAAAAATTATCAAATTCAACACTCAAATTTGAATAGTAAATAGAAATCATTGATGGGACCCATTATGAATATTTTTTTTATTATTATTCCTGGAGTAGATAATAATTTTCTTTTAATCTTTGAAATGTTTATGGCAGGTCAACTGATAAGTTGTATGGCTGATTACAGGTAAATCAGTAATTTCTATTTGACAGTTGCGTGTATTCTGGGGTGTGTTATAACTTAATTTCATGGGGAACATCCTGTCCATGTATAATACTTAATATATATATTCCAACAGATGACATTACACAAAGTTTTCTTCTGTTAAATGAATGATTTTATGTCATCATAATTTGCTATTTATATAAACCACATTTTTGTACAATAATTATTTACAATATTAACATTGGATATATTGAATGTAGAGTGAAATATGTCTACCATATGATTGGTTTTAATAATTTAATTAATAATTGAGATTTAGGAATCAAAATTTGTATTTTTTACAAAAAAAAACACTTTTAAATTGTTTTATATCAACACACCCTCATTTAAATTATTTTATAAATTAGATTTCGTAGCCGTATTTGCATTTGTGAAACTATTTAAATACTCAAATTTTCAATTGTTTTACATGCCCAACTTTCATATTTGTTGTAAGCAATGTAACTTAAAATCAACAGTATATTATGAAAAAGAAATAAAGATTACAGTTATAATATGAATATTGGTCATGATTTGTAAAACTTAGAACTTTCAAGTAAATTTAAGACACAATTCAAAATGTTCAGAATATGTCAAGCCAAACTGAAAAAGAATAAGAATGTCGAGAATATGTCGAGAAATTTCAAGACCGTATTCAAATGTGAAGAATTTGTCAAGAAATTTTAAGACCATATTCAGAATGTCAAGAATATGTCGAGTAAATTTCATACAAATTTGATATAAATGAGAATTTGTCAAGAAAAATTAAGACACGAGTCATACTTTTGGAGAATGTCAAGTAAAAGTTCATGCAAATCAAGACAAAAACTGGTCTTTTCAGACTTTTTGACTTTTGTAGTGTAGTCTGTCAACGCTGAGTTCAAATCCAGCACAATGCAGTTGCGCTTGACTTTTGAATTTAATCTTAACTGACTATGTTTTTTCTACCGAAGATCGGTGAATCTATTTCGGAAATCAATTGATAACTGACGGGTTAATTCAAGGTTACATGCATTCGGATTCAATTAAGGAGAGTTATTCACTTATAAGTTAATCTTTCATTTTCATGGTTCCTTAACACATTATGTACACAATTCAATCATACTGGTTGCTTAAAGCGAATTTATATTTCACTATTTCACTTTTACTAATAAGGGAACAAAACAAATCATATTCTATTTATTAAATATATCGTAGCTAGCGAGCCTTCAACAATTTTTTTTTGTAGTGAATTTTTTTTCATCTTCAACTTGGCTTATCATTGAAGTAGGGTTATTCTGGATAAGTTCACATGTGGGAAGGAAGCAAACCAGTTAAAGTAAAAATACTTGTCTATCTGGGATGTGTATACTTACAGTCTTCTCTGTAGTAAATAGTTATATCTGTGATGTACGCCAATTCGAAAGAAAATTGAAACATCCACCAGTCTGCAGATGGATCATTTCCATCTTTTGTGTGGGAACATATATTCAAATCGAATTCATTTGAGATTGGTGGTAGTATAGCATTGTTTGGATTACTTAAAGTTCCTCCATACACAGTGCTTTGTGTAGCTATGCCAAATGGTGTAAGGTTTTCTGTAAAATGAGCAACACATATTTGTAACATACACGTATTTATAAATACTATATAAAAATAATATTCTAATTAATGCATGAACTCATCATACCGTGAATCATAAGATTCTTGTTCTCAACCTTTATACTTTTCATCAATGAAACACCGATGACTGAAGTCCGAACCAAACGACAATGTTTGAAATATAATTTGAACACCATAGTGTACCGAAATGTTCTTGACGCCTATCACAATAATACATAATATCTCATAACGTTTAGTTCCTTTGCGAAAGATACACGTAAACTGCAACACGCACTAGTAACATGTACACATTATCAGGCTATGTAAGAGAGATAGAGGAATACAAAGTATCAACATGTTGACATCACAATGCGATGGCTATAAGCATGACAGTTTCGAAGCATATGATACTTTAACGCTGAACAAGTTTCTACATAAGGGCATACGATACAGTTTTGATCACGTATTTACAAGTTGACGGAAATTTGCATATAGGCTATTTTTTTACCTGATTAAATCAAATATGTAATAAAAAAAATATACCTTCATGTGTTACTGTTTGAGTTACATGAGGTCGAAATTTTGTATATTTGCTAAAAATTATGATTTGTGGCTGTATTTTCCCTTTCGAAAGAAAGACATAACTTTTTATGTTTTAAAAGATAAACGCAAATTGTTTTTTGTTAATTAATTTGTAATTTCTATATTTTATAAGTATTCGAAATATTTATGCATTTTTTGTTCAGAAATAACTTATATTTATCAAATGGTAAAGAATTGAGAAAAAAACGTCATTTTCTGCTGTATATTTTTCAAAATTAAAAAAATTACACTATTTACAGTTTTATAAAATTTGGTCTACATAACCTCTTGTAAAATGAAACAAAATGTCGGTTAAAAAAAATTGGGGTCCATGCGCTCGTTTTCAAATTAAATCAGTTTGAATGATAAAAATCAGTCGACAAATGCATCTTTTTCCGATATGTCACAGTTTGACGTTGCGAAAATATCATTTTATGTTAGCAACGTCATTACCTCCCCACTAACTGTATCGTATGCCCTTAATAAGTCTAGGTATGTAATTCACTAGTATAGTCGGACTAGCAAATATAACACCATCCTTTCAATTGAATTAGTACCCTATTTACTGTAGCATTCTTAAATTACAGAGGCAGAATATTTTGATCATAATTTAGACTATTAAGCAATTAATAGTTATCAAAGGTATCCTTTCATGCAATATTCTCAGAAAAGTTTGTATACTGCTATTAACAGGAGGGTCGTAATCTTGTTCATCTTAAAACATACTAAATTGAAAGGGGAATACTGTATTAAAAGATTTGTATGTCGCATATAATATATCTAATACGTTGCTAGTTGTAAAACCACTGGTGTGACTTAATTCAACCCTCCGAAAGGTTAAACTCAATAATGACCATCCAATAATGACAGTAATTATGTGTTGCAATTAACATAATTTTATATGAAATGAAACTGGAATGAAAACAACCCCGACTTACGTTGAGCTGTAACTGACAACTGTACAGTCGTGTGAATTAGCATCGCCAACAACATATTGTGACATCGAACAGATACACGCAAAACTACTGAAATGAATTAAAAGTTTAGAGTATTTAGTATTAAGCAAATACTTGAGATATACACCTACTAAGTAAGCAATAGTCTATATATATTGCTACAATCTATAGATATGGGAAATATCAACAGTAGTTAAATAGTAATGAGCAGTGTATGAAAGGACCAAAACTTAAGAGCTATAATTTGTTTTATATAAATATGTACATATATATTTTCTTAACTTTGGATGACGTGTTGTTTTTAAGTTATTGCATCACTGGGACGATACGTCTGCTGGTGGAAGAACAGTCCCTGTGGGTATCAATCAGCTCAGTAGTCAGTACTCTAGTACTGACATGATTTAACAAACTTTTTTTTTAAATTGTCCGTTTATTAATATTAAAATATTAAAATTATTAAGAAACTAAGGTTTCAACTCCCTCAGGTAAAGTTGACTTTAGATGAATTTGGCTATTTATTTTAGGTATTTTTGAAATATAGCTCTTCAACGGTTTCGGTACTTATACATCCTTGTATTTTAAAAGGCTTTGAGCGTTTCAGATGAAGGTTAATCCAGAAAAGCTCTTTAGACGCATGATATTATGAAACGTGTTGTTTTCAATGTTATGGTCTCTTATTGAAAGTGTCTCATTGGCTATCATACCACATCTTCTTTTCCAGTTAAATTGTTGTTGACAGAGGTCGAAGTATATTTGATTCGCCTAACAAGTGTGCCCTTTAAATTTTGTCATGCTATCCGTTTCTTATGTGAGAAATATTACATAGCCTGTTTCCCAGTAGATACATGTTGTAATATGATAAAACTTTTACATCATGGTACTGTTTCCGGTAAAACTTTCATTTTGTACATAATAAACCGAACATAAGGCTGATATGTTCAATGAAACTTAAATAATTTTATTTAATGTCCTACTCCAGTCATGCATCCATTTAAGTTGTATCAGTTACTACAATTATTATGTGTATATTTGACAGGTGTGCTGCATGTAGAAAAAGTTACATAATGCTTTTGACGTTCTTCTTTTTATATGGTTTAAGATACATTTGTAAGGACATGATGGTTGCTTTACGCCGCATTAGCACAAAAAGGCTATATCGCGGCGATGTAAGGACATGTGAATTAGTTGTCAAAAAAAAAATTTAACAATCAGATAAATCACATGGGTTTATTCGAATTAACGATCATCGTAGACCTACATGTACACAACAATAAGCAAAACCCATACTGTTTAGTCCGCTAAAATTTTCCATTTTACAAAATTAAAATATGAAAGAACAAAAACTGAAGCAAAAAACTGCCTTTTGTTCCGTTTTTGTTTTTTATTTATATGACAGTAAAGGACAAGGTACGATAAGCATTAGAGAACGGCCCCCTAATTTTGTTCAAATTAAAAGTGACTTGCCATTAATTATAATACATTATTCTTAAAGTTTAAAACCTATATTTTTGTTAACATCAATAGATTTTTCAACTTCCGTTGATATTATTCATGCTCTGTTGCTGTAAAGACCTCAATATTCGCTAAAAGGGCAGAAAAATGGCAGTTTCCAAAACTTTTTCTGCATTTTAAACTCTGAGCGTACCTACGACCCACGATCATATTTATACCAGACATTCCTTGAACATTAATGCTGATGTAGTTCAAATATTTTAGTGGGTCATAAGTACGCTCATAGTTAAAAATTCAAAAAAGTGACAAAAAATCGTCGTTGTTTTCATTGAATCATCGTAATTTTTAACCGAACTGCGGACCGGAGAAGATTTCCGGTATTTACTAGATCTGACGACGGAAAAGTATTCCTGCTACGCTATGATAATAGCTAGTTTCTTTAGGACGAAAAATAAACATATTTTTGAGACAGGAAAACAGGATATTCCTTTACTCATTATTCTTGAATTTAAAGTGACATTTTAGCAGACCGTCGAAATTTGACCCAAAAATAAACGGAACTGTGATAAACTTCAGAGAAATACTGGGAACGTAATTGTGAATGAATAAAATAACTAGTTCATACTCAAAAAGTGCATATATACGTATTTTGTTTCATAATTGACGAAATCGTCGCCCTCGAATGTTTTAATCTCCGTTGACCCTTTTGTGAAAAGTGCTTTCTTTCACGTCCGCATTTCTACCAAGTATGGCATGTCAAGTTAACATTTTAGACAATCATTAAATAAAAATACAGATGGCGAAAATAAACTACAGAACTGTGAATAATAACATACACTGTAATTCATAGCACTTAAGAGGGGAGGACAGGGGTAAGGGAGACAGAGAGAAAGGGGTAGGAGAAACGAGAAAGGAGAGGAAGGCTGGGAGAAAGGAGAAAAGTTGGAGAAAAAAATAAAATATGAAAAAATAAAATATCTCTCTTTTTACCGGTAAATTAAAAAAAAAATAAGGAGAAGAGGGGTAGAAGAAAGGAGAAGAGGCCTAGTAGGAGGAAGGAGATGAGGGGTGGGAGAAAGGAGAATGGTACCCCTGTCCTCACCCTCACATAAGAAGACACCATGTGACCATTTTAATTAGTTAATTGTGTAAGTGTAACAATAATCAAAATTAAACAAAACTATCCAACACTTTTATGATCTAAATTATGTATCTTGAGTTATTTTTTTTGGTTATGGCGTTGAATTTATTGGACTTATTATTTGTAATTGTCACCCGCCTTCCCGTTGTTCTGTCTTGACGACAACTTGGTGCTACTTCGTATTTCTTGTTTGCAAATCATTCTCTTCATATCTTTCCGTTAAAATTTGCATGCATAAAGTATTTGTCACTGGACGGTCAGGAAACAACATTCAATCAATCATATATCTTCTTAAATAACAGCACTTCATGTATTATGAATTTAAACATATTCAAAAGAATAATTTAAAGCTTCTTTTATTTTTTAATCAGATATTTACACGTCGAAGAAAATAAAACAAGTATTGAATATGAAAGGAATAAAAACGCATCATAATTAAAGATATCTTGCTTGTAAGACGTGTGTTTCGCGTACAAAAGACTCATCAGTGACGGTCGAATAAAAAAATGTCAAAGGACCATAAAAGGCTCAAAATTCCGATTTTATTTTGTGAATAAAGGTTATTTATTCCTGAATATATTATCCGTAGTTTTTGCAAAGAATATAAAGTTTTGTTAACAGTTAATTCATAAAAGTTACTATTTCAATAATAATTCATGTTTACACAAAGTGCTCACTTTTGGACATCATGTTGCTGAATGGGTTGTTTGTTTCATTAATTTTTAGTGTGCTATAGCTTAAAAGGTTACAGTCCGTTGGAAGACATATTACCCTAACTTGACACTCCGATCCAACTAGTTTTTGTTCTTACCCCTTAAGGGCATACGATACAGTTACAGGGAAGGTAATGACGTTGCTAACGTAATTTGTTAGTTTCGCGACGTCAAACTGTGACATATCGGGAAAAGATGCATTTTTCGACTGATTTTTATCATTCAAACTGATTTAATTTGAAAACGAGTTCATGGACCCCTATTTTTCAAAACGGCATTTTGTTTCATTTTGCAGGGAAATTATGTCACCCAAATTTTATAAAACTGTAAATAGAGGATTTTTTTTAATTTTGATAAACATGCAGTAAAAAATGACGTTTTTTCCTCAATTCATGAACATTTGATGAATATGAGTTATTTCTGCCTAAAAAATTGCATATTTTTTTTTAATATTTATAAAATACAGAAATTACCGATTATTTAACAAAAAAAATGTGTGTTTATCTTTAATAACAAAAAAGTTATGTCTTTCTTTCGAAAAAGAAATTACGGCCACAAATCTGAATTTTGAGCAAATATACAAAATTTCGACCTCATTTTACTCAAAAAGTAGCACATGAAGGTATATTTTTTTTTACATATTTGATTTAATCAGGTAAAAAATAGCCTATATGCAAATTTTCATGAACTTGTAAATACAGGATCAAAACTGTATCGTATGCCCTTAATGCCAATTGATTGACGGAAATCAGCAAATACCAATTTTTAAGTCTTAAGTTTGACCAGGCCGGTGTCAGAACCCACGATATCAGGCGTTTTAATTCATTTATTATATTTATAAAATTGTACAATGATTGAATAAAAGGGTGCATACTGTAAGAATCCATCTTATATGAATCCGCGCTTAAACTTACACATCCACCCAAAAGAAATAACTTTTGCAACATTTATAGAAATAAGAAGTTGTGGTATGAGTGCCAATGATACTACTCTCCTTTCAGGACACAACATGTAAAAAGTAAACAATTATAGGCTTCAAATGAAATGAATGGATTAATTATGTTAAACATATTACTTTTTTCTTCTTTTTTAGAATTTTATTCTCATACACACTTGTCCCGGTCTACACTTATTTAGTTTTTATACATTGACTTGTGATATTTGGCATAGAGTGTATAGCCATGACTCAGATATCATAACAGTCTAATTTTGTTTATTTTCTTTGGTTACATCTTCTGACATCAGACTCGAACTTCTCTTGAATTGAATTTTAAATGTACGTATTGTTATGCGTTTACTTTTCAACATTGGCTCGAGGTATAGGGGAAGGGTTGAGAGCTCGTAAACATGTTAAACCCCGCCGCATTTTAGCGCCTGTCCCGAATCAGGAACCTCTGGTCTTTGTTAGTCTTGTATTTTTTTAATTTTAGTTTCTTGTGTACAATTTGGAAATTAGTATGGCGTTCATCATCACTGAACTAGTACATATTTGTTTAGGGGCCAGCTGAAGGACGCCTCCGGGTGCGGGAATTTCTCGTTACATTAAAGACCTGTTGGTGACCTGCTGCTGTTGTTTTTTCTTTGGTCGGGTTGATGTCTCTTTGATACATTCTCCATTTCTATTCTCAATTTCAATATCATTATGACATTTACCGTTGATCTCAAGGTCCAATTAATTGACCTTTAACTTTCATGGTTAAATGCCTCGTTAATAACTCCAAAAATGATTTATACACCCCCCTTTTTGCCTTGTTAAGTCGTTTCTAATCCACCATAGGTTTGTACCCATGCAGAGGACACATTTATTCCAACCCCTACATATGTACATCATATTAATTCGTAATTGCCTGGATTAGACATTTTATTCCGCAAAATGTCTGTATGTGGTACAAGTCACGTCTCTTTTATTCCATTAACTGTTAAATATCTTTAAAAACTGTTAAACTCATCTCAAATTATTAAATCTTATATATTCTTGTTTTCATGAAAAGACTTTCACATTGAAACAAAGATTTTGTACTGGTCTACAAATTAAACAAAATGTTTGATGTTGCTTAGTAAGATGTGGGATTCTATACTCAATATAGAATTCGTCCAAAAAATAATGATAATCTAGATGTGTATATTATAGTGTAACGCCGTATAAGAAGTATATTCTTAAAAAATAACTTAGCTCATACTTCAAAAAATAAAAAAAAAATAAACTATTATTGCATTGTTGATATGCACTTGTTATGTGATTTAGTTGTTGATCAGCATGTAGTGACCTACAGTTGAACTAAGTTTTCATTTCTAACTAAACATGTTTAGAAAAAGACAATGTGCATTGCATTCAATTTAATTTGTTCAATGAAATGACTTATTGATTTGTAGTTGGCTTTAATTCAAACATGGTTTGCTGTTGCTAAGCAACACTTGTGTTGCAATGATCAATATGGAATTTGTAAAGAATAAAAAAAAGATGTATATGAAAAAATATTGAATGAAACACCAACTGGAAAAAAAAATCTTCAAACAACAGCTTAATATATACTTAAGAGGGGCAAGCACCAATTTTTTAACCGTTGCTAGGCATCATTTCTGTTGCCAAGGTTGTTTTTAAGCATATAATAAACAAAATCAAAGGGTATTTTCATTTGTGACTTCAAGTTCTTCTTGGACAAACAATATCATTTGCAAATATTAAAATTTTTACTGATAAAGCAATTAATATGTGATAATTTTCATTCTTCATAAAAACCGTTGCTAGGCAACCTTCCTTTCACCGGAACACAATAAAATCATTGTTTTTTTCTAGTGTCTACACTAAGACCATCATTGATATCAATTTAAACTTATTTGGAGAGGGGGCCAAAAATAGCCCTTATCATACCTTGTCCTTTACAGAAAATAGCTATTAATAATGTATCGTGTCGACATAATATTAATGGAAGTAAAAAGGAACAAATCCGACTTTTAACTGACTTAAATATTTTATAGATTGTTCATTTACAGACGAATACCGTATCAATAACTGATTATCAATGCATTTACGAACTCTTTAATTATTAGGTAAATATTAGACTAAGTGAAGTATGTATGTGTTTGAAGAAGACGTACCTTTCATCGGATAAACCATCACAATATTATACAATAACCGGACGTATAAATGTTGATGTATTTCATTTTCATTTTCCATCGTTATCAGATTAATATTATATTATATTATAGTAAGAAGATATTTTTTCACCTACATCACTCAGGCATACAGTTGTAATAAGATATTATAATATGTCTAACAATGTGAGTGTGTTTCACTAGGCATAATTTAACTACAAACATCAATGCACGTATTCAAAGTAACGCATCACATATCTTTCTAAATATAACAAAAGGATAGAGCCTTAAAATTTAGAACAATTGTATCATTTAATCGCTTTTGTATTCATAAAGAATGCCTTCTCTGTATGAAAATTAAAAAACATAAGACAGTTTGATCAGCACGGTCTATAACAAATACAATTTGTATCAAAGTACATTTGTAGCTACAGGAATAGCGAGATATTTTTTTTTATTTTGCTTCATAGTATTATAATTTAATTTTGGATGTAACGCGTCTTCTGATTGGCTGACGTTATCAGCCCTTATACATCATTCAATCATGTGACAGTGATGTCATCAACGTTTTTTTCTTGGTTTTCTTCGGTTTAAAATGGAATTTAGAATTAAATGTTAATTCGAAATAACATAAAAAATGTGGTGCACACTGTTAAATAACCCGCTACGCGCGTCATTCAGTGTGTACCAAATGTTTATGTTATTTCTTCATAGACAGAAAAAATATTACAATCATTCCTTAAATAATTTTATTTAGAGTATAAATATTTACCTCAATTCTTTTCTTTTTACCAATCATACAGTTATTGATATTTACCACTATCCTATCTCGATCAGAAAACAGAGACAGAACTCGCTCCACTCGGGAAAAAAATATAGACTCGCGCGCACCACTGACGAAATGATTTGAATGATCAGAGGGCTCTAAATTGTGTCTATTAGATATATCCTCCGTTCTTGTAGCACCCGTATCACAAAGAGACAGAATTGGTTTTCACCTTTCCAAAAATATGTTACTACTTACAAGAACCACTGAGTAATGAATTAGTGGACACGTGCATATTTTGCGACCCTCCCTGTTAATGTCGACTTACTTTGTTATTATAAGTTATTTACAAATTTTTACACTTCATAGAATACCTTAGCTGTATTTGGCAAAACATTTAGGAATTTTTGGTCCTAAATGATCTTCAATTTTGTACTTTATTTAGCCTTTTACATATTGTTTGATTCGAGCGTCATTGATGAGTTTATTTACTATTATTTTTTTTTAAACCGGTATAACTTTTTTTAATCTTTTATTATGCCTGGAAACACAGTCATCGTCTTTTCATGTTCACTATGTTCAATGACTAAAATAAAGTTCCTTTGGTGTACAGTGTAAACTTTGCCTTTTTTATTTTCCCTTTCAAATTCATTTATTTATTTCGTATGCCTCAAATGACAAATAGTGGGTTATGAATTTTGAGATCAAGTAGTGCGTTGGTACAGCTATAAAGGGTTAATATTTGTATGTAGGAAGTTTCCAAAAAAAAAATCAAAACCCCATTAACACAGAATTGTCCATATTTTAAGTTAGAGCTGATGAAATTTTCTACAATTAATATAGATTTTTCCAAAAGTAGTACACATATTATTTCCATTCATACCCTACGTAATAACTGCATTCTCCAGGTTTTCGGGCATACGTTAACGCATACAGTTTATCGAAGATAATTATGTTTGATTATAAAAAAGAAGATATGGTATGATTGCCAATGAGACAACTATCTACAAGAGATCAAAATGAAACACACATTAACAACTATAGGTCAACGTACGGCCTTCAACAACGAACAAAGCCCATACCGAATAGTCAGCTATAAAAGGCCCCGATATGACAATGTTAAACAATTCAAACGAGAAAACTAACGGCCCTATTTGTATAAAACAATGAATGAAAAACAAATATGTAACGTATAAACAAACGACAACCACTGAATTACAGGCTCCTGATTATCCCCTATCATTACGAAGACCATATTTCATCACAAAGCACCACTTGTATCTTATCTTTCTTATCTGAATCAAATAAAAATAGAATACGAAAGTTGACAACAATCTCTTTAATTTATTTTGATTAACAACAAACCCATCAATATTATTTAGTTATTCTAGAAAAAAAAGAATATGTACAGTCGTGAATATTTCGGAATATGTAATTAAAAAAAAACAAGAATTGTGCAAGTGGTTTGAATGCCAATTATTAGAAATGTTTTCCCCAAAGGTCAACAGAACAAAAGTATAATAACCACAGGTCACCGTATGGCTCTCACCAATAAGAATACACATGCTAAATTATATAATAGTTAGAAAAATAGAAGGCACTGAAGTCATATGCTCTTTTGATTGGTAGATAATGTTTGTAATAAATATTTTTTGGCAGATGGATTGAAACTAGAGTTGAAAAATAAAATGCTGAATGTACTAATTGTTTTTCCTACACGGTTAAAAGTAATGGGGGTCAGTATTGGAATTCAGTGCGAATCTACATTGTTTGTAAACAAGGCCATGTGAATGCCCAAAAATACCGCTGCATGACGTACCCTTTGTTTTATTGGTGCAAAAGATAGGGCAACATTTGTACGTTGAATATTATATGAAAATTTCCAATTTCTAAAGGTTAATCAGGTATTAACTTAATTCCATAGATATAGGAAGATATGGTGTGAGTGCTAATGAGACAACGCTCCATCCAAATAAAAATTTACAAAAAGTAAACCATTTTAGGTCCATGTAAGGCCTTCAACACGGAGCATTGGCTCACACCAAACAACAAGCTATAAAGGGCCCCAAAATTACAAGTGTAAAACCATTCAAACGGGAAAACCAACGGTATAATCTATATAAAAAAACGAGAAACGAGAAACACGTATATATTACATAAACAAACGACAACTACTGTACATCAGATTTCTGACTTTGGACAGGTGCACATTTGCAGCGGGATTAAACGTTGAAATGGATCCAAACCTTCTCCCTTTTTCTGAAACAATAGCATAACATCACAACATAGAAACACGCACGATAAAATATCAATTGGCAGACTTAACTCAATCAAAAAACGTAAATTTATACACAATGAACAAATAAATTTGATCAGCGATATCTGCATGATCTGAATGCAAATGTACAGTTAATAAAATATTAGAGACAAACATTCAAGGATTACAAACATACATAGATTAGCATTAAAGTCAGTGGAAGATTTTTTACAGAATTTACCCCTGTATCCCATCATTTTACAAAAATCTGTTGAGGTGGGGAATTGGATATTGTGATCATAAACTATTTTCGATCGCAAATATGTCGAGGCAAAGAAATGATTTGAGTTAGATGATACCCTATTGATAAATAAAGTTTAGACACACAGCTTTAAATCCAAAAATGTTTGAGATGAAAAAAAAGGTTGCAAACAAAGATTTTCACATTCTTGACTTGGCTAGTAAAACTTGAAACTTATTGTTTTCAGGGTGTATTCGTTGTGACAATTTTTATTGTAACGTATGATACACATATACAAATACAAATACAAATACAAAGTTTTATGCACGAATGTGTAGAAGTGAAATTGATTTTCAAAAATGAAATTATTTCTTTTCTCTTAACACTGCTATTTGTGTTTACGTTTACAAATTAGCAAAACGAAAATCAATTAAGATCATGTCTGATAAGGCATAACAAGAGGTTTACATGCTATATCTTCTTTATTAAGTAATATGAAATGATAAAAGTAAATATGGTATCAGCATTTAATACATTTACCAAATCGTTTGATAAATAAAAGGTTCATTTTGGCATATAGTTATTATACAATCAGATCTCGTTCACACTCCCCGTGTGAAACATGTTTTTGTGTACACAAGTCGTATTGTTTACGTCTTTGAAAAAAAAACATCAATTGTTTGACATTTATCTAATTCTATATTAAAAAGTTAATAAATAGATGCGAGTGTTTCCAGCATCAGTGCGGAATTAATTGAAAATCAATGTTATAATTACAATTTAATGTGTTTCAAACTTGTGTGAGTCTCAGTGTGAATACAGCCTAACTCTAATGTGAATACATTTTAAATTAAAAAACAAAATGTGCATATTTCAAATATATCTAAACATGATAAAGATTAAATGCACATTATGTTAGTATTTGTATGTCATATGAAGAAACAACGTCACTCTAGTATTATCGTTGTGAACTGTTCAAATATGTACTATACATAAAGTCTGACATTTCTTAACGTTTTTTTTTAAGGGGGTTCAAAATACTTACGATGAAATACATAGTATAAAACATGAGATGCATGGGTAGTATAATTTAATATTCAATTTACTATTTTTTTTGGTTTTTTTTTTTTTTTTTATTAGAAATTATTAACAAATATATATCTATGGTCTTTTCTTTTCAATGGTTTGCAGACTCCACTTGGACAGTTCATGTATATATAATTTGTTTAAATTTTTCTGCAAACTGCGGCCGACAAAATGCATTTTCCCCTAGTTAATCCATATTTCGGACGAAAAAAAGGTCAAATTTATTATTTGTTTATATGTTATATAACAGAACTTGATACTGGTATACACATTGTTTTTATATACTTGCACACAAACAAAAGTTTGGTATTTTTGCAGAAACTTAACAATCAATGTATATTTATCATTTTGACACACAATTGACGTGTTAATATTATTACTATGTGATTACAACAAAATGAATAGAACAATACACATGACAGTAACAAATATATCTATATATGTGTGTGTGTATACGGATGAAGATAATAACAGATGCAGTTAACAAGTATGAAACATCTAACAAACAATCCGCTATAAGAAGCCAAATTGCGAAAACAATAAAATGATATATCAGGGAAACACGTTTTCCATCATCAAACACATTTTTTTGCCTTCATTTATCACCAGAAAACTATTCTGTTTACATACAAGATGATACATTATGCTTTTTGTGAGACAATTGTTTACTTAGCAAAAGTCTTGAACATTGCAAAAAGCATCCAGAATTTTATAGAATATCATACAACGGCAGTTATACGTTTCTCTTAGCTCTAACGACATTTAACATATGATTTTAATCCTCTTGCTTATATAAATGTGAAACTAAGTTTGCAGCACAAACAACAATCCTGCTATAGCAATTAATATCCAATATGATTGATTCTTTAGATTCAAAAACCTGTGTGTGTTTATTTTATCCGTTTGTTTTTTAAATCAAATTGGCAATTTGTATGTCATAGTTGGAAGTAGATGTGAATTCAAAATGCTGATGCAGTAGTGAGAGATCAATACACATTCATTGTGTAAAATGACCAGTGAAAAAAACCCACTTAAATATCACAGATAGATGGGCATCGTTAAATATTTGCATACAACGAATCACTAGAATCCCCTTCTATTAGGTCTTTGATACACTTGTAACAATATTCGTACTGATCCTGAAAAGGAAAAGGAAAGTTTGGTGATAGAGACGTCAATATTACAAAAATGTTTTTATATCTTATCTTCAAAAATAAAATCAATTATAACATAAAGTGTTGAGAAGAAAAAAGGTCACAATAATTTTAAAGCTGTGTATGACTTTTACTTTGACAATACATATCGTATCACAGGGGGTACAAAAATGTATCTGTTTCATTCGATGAAATGCATGAACTGTTGTGGAATATATTGTTCGTCTATTTAAGAATGGCTTTACTGGAAGATTTACAATATACATCACTTCTTTTTCTTATATGATAGTAACATTACAAAAAAAAATACATGTTTGTAGGCCACTAATGAGTCATATGTATTTGCACTGCACGTCTGGTGTAATTAACTGTTATCCTGGTCTCTTTGACAATGTTTTACAATCAAAAGGAGTTATATTATGTAGAATTCTAATATGACGTGCTTCTTCAGCGTTGTAATCAACACTGAGATAAAATTCTCGATAAAATTACTTAGCACAGACTCAGAGATATACATAATAATGACTGTTACAACATACTTCCCACGTTAATCTAGATGTATTGGAACCTATTTGCAGACCCTTTGCCGATTGTATTGTTTAAAAAAGTGCAAATAAAAAAAGACAAAATAACTTTTATTCTTATTCGTATGCATAATAAAAAAAAAAAAGTTATGCACAAGAGCTCGGAGAAATTAACAAAATAAAATTTAATAAAAATATAATAAGTCTATTAATCTTTTTGACGCAAATAAAACCGCTAAAGTTCAAAGTTTTCTGTTACGTGAACCATCGGAATATCGTATGATATTGTATGATTTTTGAAGTAGGTTTTGTTTTATTTTTTTCTATTCTATTGCATTATTCGCATATTTACTCATAGCAAGTCAACATGGCAGCTCCTCAGTTTCAAAATGTCAACTTTGGATTTGACGGAAGCTTACGAGAAAAACATGTAAATTAAAAATGGCAAATGTTGGGTTTGAGAATTTAGATAATTTAAAAGTTTTTTTTTCTAGCAGTTATTCACGAAATAACCTACGCAAGCTATATATTTATAAAGATATTTGAGCTTTATCTAACAGTGAGTAAAACAGAACAGCCACACACACAGTAAAACCACCCTCACTTCAGTTTTTATTGACCGTATTTGTCTTTCTAGAATCAAATAATTCATGGAAGCCAGAGATTGTTGGAAATTTACACATGGCCTGGGCCATGATATTCGTGAATTTTTTCCCTCCCTAACGCTCAGGATAAAATTCGAATGTCCCAGGCCATGTGTATATTTCAAACATTCTATGGCTTCCATGAATTTTTTTCTTAAATATTTTTGTTGCGGTCATTTAACATTAATCTATAGTTCAATCATGTATCACTTTAAGTCATTCATAACGTTAAGGTGCACGATTGTTTTCAAACCAGGTTTAATCCACCATTTTCTACATTTGGAAATGCCTGTACTAAGTCAGGAATACGACAGTTCTTGTCCATTCGTTTTTTATGTGTTTTGTCATTTGATTTTGCCATATGATTATGGACGTTCCTATGTGATTTCAGTATTTTTGTGATTTTACTTTTTTCAGCCAGACTCAGCAAAACTATTGAATATCTTAAGTCTTTTGTAGTCACAATAGTACACCTGTTATGTTTAATGACTTCTTGAAAACAGAAAGATATCAATCAAGACTCGTCTGTTTAAAAGGGACAATCAACAAGAAACTAGTAATAGGGGACACATGCTTTGTAACATCATTTCAAGTTGTGCATAAACTGATGTAATATTTGCATATATAAACGGCAAGATAACAATGCAAGACTTGATAACGATGTTATTGATGTTGTATTACAGTTTAGCTCTCAATGATCATTGAGAAGATTCACTGATTATTGAGTTCATTTGAAAATATCAGATTATTATCATACATTGAACGTATTTGGTTGTCACCGTTGGAACTGTTCGCATTGTTTAACCTTAACATTTGACTTTAGAAAACATGAACATGTAATACGGACTTTGTAACTTTCGATCTCTACACACTTACATATTCCGATAGGAATTCTGGTCGCCTTGTTTGAATTTCTCTAACTACTTGGAAAATATCGATTTCTTCATCTATTTGTATTTTTTCCAAAACCAATCTCAATGCAACAAATAACCCACTCTTACTACAGCCATCACTGAAATATTGAGATATAATTAAGAAACAGCATTTACTTTCTTTCATGATTATAAATGTATAACAAATAAAAGTAATACTATATGAACTTCAGGAATATTTTGAATAAAAAAAAAACATTTAATCAAGAAAATTTGTTTTCACAAGGTCAACAATGATTATCTTCTATTTCTGAAAAACTTCATTGTAATTGTATCGGTAAACATCGTAGACAAGATCATAATATAAAACATATACTCTATAGTTTGGGTTATAGGCTTCGTTTCCCTGGGATAAAAAAGATGAAAGCAATCAAGGAACTGTGGGTTTTTGACAATACATCATCCATATATCTGTTTGTAAACTTAAAGAACTTTCAAATTGGTAGACTCATTTTGGTTTTGAGAAGGTTCTATATGAAGTCGCTTATGAGTAGTAGGCCATTTATGTGGATTACAATTAGTACACATTTGAAAAACGACTGTCTGATGAAATAACAATTCACCAACTCAACAAAACACAACACAAGGAAAGTTTAAAATTTTGATGATATAATCTTCGTTGTATTTAATGTTGGAATCTTTTAATAAGTGTTTATCACCTTTAACAAGGAATGTTTGTCTACATTTTCAGTTTGAAGAACAAACTTTTGATGAGACATTGTAGTTGATATTCCATTGGACATTATGAACAGCAGTGAAAAGCGTTCGATATAAAATGTCTAAATACAATATTGTTTTGATCGTAGTGGAATATTTTGTCATATCCACTTTGTTCATTCGTTTAGGTCTTATACATCATTAACTTTCAAAAATGGACTTTGTTGTACTTGGTAATGAACATAAAAAGAAGCTTCAGAAGCATTAGGTTCAGAAATTTCTTTTTGTTATTTACTAGCACTGATAATGGACTGTAAGTTCCGACAGTATCATCATCTTCGTCGCCGAGGCTCATTTAAAAAAAAGTTGTCCCAGATTCTACTTTGATAAATGTAGAAATTACAAAAAAAATATGGTTCAAACTCTCTTAGAAAAAGTTGACCTGCTATTTTACAATGTCTCTTAAGGTCATAATGGTCTTCAAGTGTTCTGGGTAGTATACTGTTCTATTTACTGCTGTTTATCCTTTCGTCAGTTCTTTTGTATTACTGTGCTACTGTTTTTCTTCGACTAATGAATTGGGATTTCATAACTTCCTTTTATGATATTAAACGTGTAGAGAAAAAAACCAATGTACACATTTTCAAAAATAGTTGTGGCAACGGCTAGTATAGTGATTGGTTTATTGTTGGTGTATAACGCCACGTTCACCACTTCTGACTCACTTGTGTTCACTAGCCAATTGTTTTGACTGTAAATTAGAATGCCAGGCGAGAACCACAAATATTTAGCGAGAAAACTTCAAAACTTCAAAAAATTCCAGTAAGTTATTATTAAGATAGGTGTGGTATGCATTTGCCATGTCCGGGATGTTAACACATAACCTCACACATTAGTGTTGATGAACTGCTTACATTGTACAGGACTAAGACCACTCTGAAACCAAAACCCTGCCAAAGTCTAAGGTTATAAATGCGCACCATTAAACTAATCTTTAAGGTATAAAACCACTAATATATAGCCCATTGCTTTCTATTTTATATTCTGGAATTTCAAGCATTTATGGCTTCTTTGTCTTAAGTTCAAATAAAGTGACAGATATTTCATGTCAAAACTGTACCTTATCTTGACTTGTGCTGAAAGAATCAACCTACCTTTGCATATTAGAGCGTACTGGTTCCCCGAAGTTTGATAGTACAAACACCGGAAATTATGATCTGAACAACAGGCCAAATGTGCCCTCCTATTAAAATGTCATATACTTCTTTTTAATTCAAGTTAAACTTTTAACACGGGTTCTACAGTGATCCCAAATGCCCAAGCTTTCATTTGATACAAAAACTACCAAAATATTCCCACTATTTACAAAGATACAGCTATGCGTAGGAACTATTTTGTTTAAAATATGTACTACTTTCTTGTATGTTCCTTCCGACCGGGCTTGAATTAATTGTTCTATACCTTAATGCATTCTAAGAACATACCTACAAACTACAGTTATAGGAACTTTTTGAATTTCCCAGCAGTTTTGTACACGCTGTAGAAGATCTAGCATATGTTCTGGTGATGGTGGTGCATTACTGATCGTCCAATCCTCAGCAGTGAAAACATGGATTGAGATTTGTTCTTTATTTTTCTGTAAACGATATCAGACTTATGAGGTGTATTTGTAAAATGTATCAAAATCATTCTATTCACTTGCATTAAAGATGAAGTAGAATACTTAAACGACATGATTAAACTATTACAATACAATACAGTTTGCATTATTAATTCAAATGTTTGGTATACTACGGTTCTTGTTTTAAGGAGACAAATCCTTAGTAGAAGATTAACAGTATACTCATCTATAATGCTTACAGTTGAAAACAACTGAAATCGTGTAATTTGAGTTTAATTGTATATAAGGGCCTAGAAAACTCACTAGTCTCTTTTGCATTCTTTAATCTAATAGGTCATTGGTCAAATTTTGTTTTGCCAATTATCATGATTATTCCTAATTTTTTTTATTTTTTGCTATTTGTTTCCAATATTTTTTGTCCATTATTATGTAAATCCCATCCATACGTTTATATCCACATGATTTTTAAAATGTTTCATTGGTTTCCGGCAGGTACAAACGTTCGATCTCGGTATACAGATAATAAAATCAAGAGAGTTTCTCTTTTCCTAAATGCCGTATGGTATCCTTCATTTTTTTATTATTTAATTGATTTTCCGTCATTCGTTCTTCTATTAAAATGATTATGATGATAGTTGCAAGAAATTCTAAAACATTGCACATTTAGAAATTAGAAAATACGCATAGACTCAATAAACCAATGTTAGTAAATCTATTTTAAAATTACCCTACTCGTCTTCTTATCTCAATCCTTATTAGTAGTTAAATATTCATATAAAATATGAAGCTCCAACTTACCGTATGGTTTAAGGTAAGCTGAATACCTTCCCTTGCATTTTCCGTTTCTTTGATAACACGGAAATCATCAAACTGTAACATTTCCTTTTTCTCTAACCACAATGGAGCTCCCTTGAAAAAAATAAAAACTAAAAATGAAGCGCTTTATTATCATTTCTGACCATACTTGAATTATCATTTCTGACCATACTTGAAGGTTTGCAAATTACTGGTCCCGGCTCAATTACTAGTAAACGACTATTTTCCCGCGTTATTCTCCTTTGAGAAATATAGTTACAAACTTGTTTCATTTCAATGTTGCTGTATTCATACTAGAGATGATATTAGTGTAACACATTTGTAACGAACCATTTTACCATTGTATTCTTATTCACAAAAGTCGCGAATATTAATTTCTTCAAAAATGTAATCGATTTGCATTGCCATACAATTGTAATTGTTTTTAAATTTGTCAAGTCTTCCATACATGAGAAGAGAAAATTCAATGATGAATCGTAAATTCGACCGACATTTTATTGATGAAATCAATATACGTTCAAGTGAAAATTGTGTATTTTTCCAGAACAATTTAATGTACGAATGTAGATGAATTTGTTCATATACGTCGTTGATTAATCATTTAAATGATGTTGAACTAGAGTGACACTCTCGTAACACTGCTATTTTCATAATAATTTACGCACATAAGTTTAGCAGGAATACCTCTCACCTTATTTGCGGGATCCAACAAAACAATAATTCTGGAACTGTGATCATACATCATTGTCCAAAAATCAATTACAGTTTCAACAAGTGGGCACTGTGTTACAAACATTTTACTATCAACTGCATAGCCCTGTAATGAAATGGAGGATATTTGCATCTAGATAAGAAATCATTTTAATGTTGGAAATTTTAAATGAATATAAAAGTTGGATACAGTTTTGAACATTTTTTTTCAAATTTGTTAATCATGTTGTATGTTTACATTTATGTAGAGCTCGACAAAGGCAAATTTGATATCAAATAAGAAACAAAAATGTCTGTAGTGTTACTAATGTAATGTTATATCTTGCAGAATAACCATTCTAATTTGAACATAGTTTGATAGAAAGTATTTTCGTTTACATTAAAGAGGTTTAATTTAAAAAATGCATTTGAAAATATTGTAAACAAATACGGTGTTTCTCGAGTAGTTATGCTTTATGCTTTATAGAAATAGATACAGTGTCTCTTTTTTCTGTTTGTAAATTATCAAAATAAAGAACATAAGATCTCCATGTTCTGTATGTACTGAAACCATATATAACAATACATTAAGCATAGACGTATCTATTTGATCAGTCAACTTGTGGTGTTTGAAGACACTTGCAATAATACAAAAGTAAACTTTAATAGATTACTTAAAATAAAACATTTACTCACTGGAATTATTACTGCATTGATGTAGTCACTTCTGGTTTTACCATAAGACATTAAGTACGGTCTATATCTGTCATCTACAAGAATTGTTTAGAAAGCAATATTTAGATATCAATTCTTTAAAATAGTTACGTCAGAAGTAAATGTTTAATTTTTGCTCACAGATTTGCAAAATAAATTTTTCTTTTAAATTACAACATTGGATGATTTTGATATTGTTTGTTCTTTAATATAGTAGTGGTAGTTACATACATCTATACTATTAAACGAGAAGACTTCATTTTGTGTGTCGCTTCTCTCCTTTTCACAATAAATGTATCATCATGCCTCTGTGTCATATAAGTACAGTACAAAGTCGCATTTGTCATTCATTCATATGAATATTCAGATTGAGTTACTGTCGGAGAAAAACGAGACAAAAAAGGCATACGAATATTGTTCCGTCATTGGAGGAAATTTAAAGTCAGATTAGACCTACGGTTTGTGTTTTCTGTATAATTGGAGCATACATATACTACGAATAAAATAAATTTTCTATCTGATATTGGTTTTAAGTTTACTATCCAGCGGTCACAGAGCTTATTGAATAGAGAGGGTCTGTATAATGTATTAATGACCGCCTTAGATCTATTAGAAAACTGAGAATTAAAAAAAGACATATACTCTTTATTCAGAGTAATACATCTCCGCTAGCCAAAGGTTACGATCCACTCCCGTTCTATCCAAGGGCGGGGATGGGCCCGAGGCCCCCGTTTGTGGGAAAAAATTTGATTGGTCACAGAGTTTCTTAAAATAGAGAAGATCTCAATAAAGTATTAACGACCGCAGTGGATCGATTAAAAAACTGAGAATTGAAAGTAAAAAGCAAATACACTTTATTCAGAGTAATACATCTTCGCTAGCCAATGTTACGATCCACTCCCGTTATCTCCAAGATTGCCAATGAGACACCTCTCCACAAGAGACCACAAATAACACAGAAATTAACACCGTACGGCCTTCAACAATGAGCAAAGCGCATACCGCATAGTCAGCTATAAAAGGCCTCGAAATGACAATGTAATACAAATCAAACAAGAAAACTAACAGCCTTATTTATGTACAAAAAATAAACGAAAAACAAAATAGTAACATTTACACAAACGACGACCACTGAATTACAGGTTCCTGACTAAAATGTTCATAATATACTAAATGTATGTTAAAAATGAAATTAATAGAAAACCAATTTTTTTTTTGGAATTTTGGAAAAAAAGGAGGAGGGATAAAAAAAAATGCATTTCCCTGTCCCCAAGTACCTTTTTATACTTTTCCTAAAATTCTCAAGTCATTAAATCTTTTACAAAATTCTCCCTACAACACTTTCTATTCTGTCAACCACGCTCTGAAACGCGGGTGTGTTATAGTATAACTAGTTTTGACATTGTTTATGAGCAACACACAATAAGTAGGCGAACATATGGTAGATATGTGAGTTTTTTTTCTGTTTTAAATAAATATAACCATTTCAAATATATATATATAGGACTCTAATCTATGGAACAAACGTCAAACAAATCAAATCTAATCTATGGCAGATTTTGTTTTCCCCAAATCTGTGGTAGATCTTTTTCATAACGTCACAATTGCCTAATGCCATATTACATCGTCGCAGCCGCTTACGATGGCGGAACCCATAGATTTAAACACCATTCCAAATGAATGTATTTCCACCAACAACAATATGCGGATATTTTAAAGGAAGATGTGACATATTTTCCGAAAGAGGGACACAATGTGCTGTACCAGCCATAGCCCGGAATGAATAATGACACGGCTGTTTCAGTACCGGATATTTTATAAAAGGAGTTATAATAGAATAATTAAATTTTGGATGTAACGCGTCTTCTGATTGGCTGACGTTATTTTGTAGTGAGCCTATAGACATAATTTAGTCATGTGACCGTGACGTCATCAACCTTTTTTCATGGTTTTCTACCGTTTAAAATGTAATTTAGAATTAAATCATAAGAAATGACTGTAATATTTTTTCTGTCTATTCGAAATAACATATAAAAATATGGTTTACACTGTTAAATAACCCGTTACGCGCGTTATTCAGTGAGCGTTAAATTTTTTGACAGAAAAAAATATTACAGTCATTCCTTAAATATTTATGGCTGGCAAAATTTATAAGACTATAATTTACCAAATGCCTATTTGATTGAAATCGTCATCAATTACAAAAAGTTACCGATGAAATAACATTATGTGAAAATTCAAACTGTTCATTTTTATTTATTTGTTTTTTTAAACCTGCCTTCTTGTTTGTTAAGGGACTTACTAGTTGGTTTAATTGATGGGTTAAACAGGTAACATACACAATTGATTTATATTTGCCAAAAAATGCCATAGTTTTGGAAACAACAAAAATCCATAGATTAGGAAATTACAAAATTTGCCATACATTTGTAGATTAGGAAAAAATAAAATCACAAAAAAATAAACTTAGAGAAAAATCAATTCGGAAAGTCCCTAATCACATGCCAAAAGCAAATAACAGAACACACCAAAAAAGTATGGACAAGAACTGTCATATTCCTGACTTGGTACATGCATTTTCAAATGTAAAAAAATGGTGGATTAAACATAGTTTATATCGCCAACCTCTCACTTAGATGACAGTCTCATCAAATTCCGTTATATTTACAATGATGCGTTAAATAAACAGACACAATAAATAAAATAGTCAAACTATGGGTGCATCACTCAACATCGTGTTAGTATTTTAAAATAATCAATTTAAAAGAACACAATAACATCTACATGTATCTACAAACACATTCATTGATTTGCGTGTCTGGCGTTAGAAAGTTTTATACATATATTTGTCGTTCAATGTACATACAATTTTTTTTTAAATTTCACATCTAAGAAATGTTAGCATACAGGGTTGAAAAATCAAAAGTATGTAAGGATACATTTCAAAAATAGACTGAGATTTAAAACAGTTGTATAGAATTATTAAGAAACTACAAATAGTTAATTCCAGGACGCGAATGAATGATTTTGACGTTTGTGGTTCAACGTATTTTGTAATTCATAATATATATATATAAGCATAATGACATAAAATAGAACAAATTATAGCATACATGTCATACTGACGGGATCTTTTAGATTACAGAGTCACGTTATAAAAACCAAAGAAATACAAAAAGATCGTTAAAACATCTGCCATATATTTTGAATGGCATGACTTCACATTTGCCATAGATTTGGAACCCACCATAGATTTGAGTCCTTGATATCAATTTATGCAGCTGAGTACCAATATTGTGCATGCATTAAAGCGACACTAGTTCATCGAAGAGAAATCACTTCAATCGATAAAGGTTGAGTTTATTCGCGGTAACAAACGAAAGTTGAATGATTCGCCTGAATTCCAAAGGAATAGGGACCAGATGTGTCTATAGGGTAAGCATCTCTTGTCATATGCATCCAACAATACAATTAACGATACCAATTTTCTTGCACCAGATGCGCATTTCGACAATACATGTCTCTTCAGTGATGCTCTTGGCCAAAATATTTAAAATCCGAAGCTTATATAAAGACGAAAAGCTATAAATCAAAAGGTCCAAAACGTATAGCCTAATCCGTTAAAGGAATCAGAGCTTTGCATGAGGGAGATTTTATAATTATTTCTTATATTTTGTAACAGCAAATTTTAATAACACAAAAAATTCGTATTTTCATGCCAGTACCGAAGTACTGGCTATTGGGCTGGTGAAACCCTCGAGGACTAATAGTCCACCAGCAGTGGCATCGACCCAGTGTTGGTAATACAATTAACGGTACCAATTTTCTTGTACCAACAACCGCCATATGCATGCAAAATTTCACTCATGGTAAAAGATGCAAACGAGAAAAAGACACAATTTGTCAAAGACTTCACTGACATCTAGTTACATAAGACAACAAGAACATGTCACAAATGCTTTGACACACGGTCAACCAATTTGTGATGATAACCGTGAGTTCAATGTAGTGTCGTTTTGCAGACTTTCTTTCTTATTACTCTGTTGACGTGTGTTTGTGTTAAAAAAGAAAACAACACGTTGTATAAATGTCATGCGTCCGAAGTGCTTTTCTGGATATACCTTTATCATGAACACTCAATTATTTGAAAGCCAAGGATTTATATGAACCAAAAACATAAAGTATAAGGAGCACACCCAAGGTTATAAAGTCCGTATAGTTCTAGGACCGCACCCATCGGTATGCAGGAACATATTTTTCAAACAGAGAATTGCAGATGCCACCCAATAGAGCAGAGGGTATGTTTCCGCTGGGACATGGGAATATGATAAATGAAAAGTCAGAATCATTTAATTACAGTGAATACATGTGTACAGAAATCTTAACATGAAATAGGATCATATGAGATATAAGGAGTATTTAGATGATAAATACAAGTAATAGTTTACTTTCTATTTCAACTACCATATATGTAATGAAAGATATATAAACTTTAAATCTTCGGAAGCATTTTTTATAAAAAAAAATTACATAATTCTGTATATGCAATTAAAAAAAAAACCCAAAAAAACCACACAAATAGGTGAGTTTTCGATCGATTAATCTGACTGTTAATATATAGAGTTATAACAAAATCCTTTTCTACATAGTCTATAGTCAGGGTTGTCTTATTCGTATTATTGCATTTCTAATTCTTAATCACCCTCAATATCTACGAAAATATCAATATTTAATATTCATAATCTGTGTTTTGTTTGTCTTGGTAGTTTCGTTTTGTAATTTTATTCAATACCAAAATATAATGTGTTACATAACTTTCTACCAATTTTATAACAATTAACAAATTGAAAAGTAATTTGATTTATAAAAATAACTTTAATGTATGGTCATTGATGGTACTTATATATCTATGCTCGTCATACATTGTTGAAATTCTGTTGATAAGGAAATATTACTGACCTTTACGTGACATTTGCGAACATATATTATCATCAACGTTTACATTATGATAGAAATAAAGTCTTAAGTATTACGCAAAACGTCTTAGGAAGCATTACTCTTATTCTTACGCAAGGCATTTATCACGGGTTGTTTTTCATTTTTTCTAAAAAAAATTGGTTATTTGAACTAAGAATACTTACTCGCAAGAATAGTACTTGTAGAATTCTTTGATTTGTTTTCTTTACTGTTTGAAGCAGTAAACTTATCAGTCGAATATGATGGCCGCAGCGTTCGTAATCTCTAAAGTGTGAAAATGAGAAAATGTAAAAAAAAAAAAGTTGTTGCCTAATAACAAGTCATATGAATAAAAGAAGACATTGTCGATTACTAGCAAATTGAGAAACTTGAAGTAATTTCCTGATGTTGTAAAATTTAGTTTTAGTTTTACCTTTCTGTCAAATTTTAGTGGGTTTTTTTTGCTGTCTGTCAAGTGGTTCAAATACAAGTTACTACTTCAATGTGAACTTAAATTTTAATCTGGTTACTTATTTAAAAAAAGAGGAGATGTAATATGAAAACTTATTAGACAGAAATGGGAGTTAGCATCATATGCCACCGTGAGGCCTTTAATGTGAAGAAAAAAACATAGTGATGAAATGTCCCGACAGAAAAATACTGAAACATTGTATTGTGTACCTGAAACTCTTCTCTGTATATTGTTTGATTTTTTGTCTTTTGTTCTTGTTTTTGAATAAATTCATAGAAATCATTCTTTCGAATTGATGTATCTGGAACAGTGAATAATTCTAGCAGAGCTTCAAACACAATTGCATATTGTTCCTACAAAATTAAAAGATGAAAAAAAAGACAAGTTTTTTTTAAACCAATACATATCTTTTCACATATAAAGAAACCAAACAAAATATTTCAACACACCGATTAAAACACATTTATAATACAGTATCACCTTCAAACTAGGGTATCTATAAACCCTGAATTATAGTCGGTTTATATCACGGACACAGCATTTATACTTAAAGCAATTACATGTAAACGGCTAAAAATAGTGACAAACTTACTCCTTTAAATGCATCTTTAAACTGGAAAACGCTACATTCATTAACAATAAGGAGTTGCTCGAAAAATCATTTCGTGGTTCTGTTTAGACAATGGATATGGTGCTATGTGCACTAATATCTGTATAAAATGGTTAAAAGACAATAACGTCCAGTCATTCAAACGGCATCTCTTATTCCATACGGATACTATCAATTTGTGTTCACGAGAGGGAATTGTTAACATAAACATGCCAAAATACAAATGACAAAGCAATTCGTTGATCGTTATGCGGTCATGTTTCTCATCTTATGTGTACATGTGTGGGTGGCTGTTGCAAAGGAAACTGATGCATGTATCCATTTTTCCGCATTTCAAAGTGACAATCTCAATTTCAATTGATAACTGTTTAGTAAGAAAGACAATATCAATCAAAATCAAGGATAAAACAAAGACTCACAAAATCAAAGGACTTTTACATCAATAGTTATAAATAATAATTAAGAATCAACTCGAACTCCACTAAAAACCGGGATTGAAAGCTGGTGCTCCGGAAGGATAAGCATTTCCTGCACCGTACACGGCACCCGTCGTGTTATTTCTTTGTTCAGTTCGATAATAATGGAAGGTAATTATGACTGAAGAAGAATATCAGATATGATTTCTGACACACTTTTGTCATAATGGCCAATCAGCTCATGATGGCGACCGTAACATTTCTTGAGTGATGACCTTAATTTGATAGATTCATAGCCCTGTCTTAGCAACTTTTGAGAAAGCAATATTCCTCGTTCAATAAAATCAACGTACTTTGAGCCAGTGCTATGTAACGTATCAATTGAGACACATAAACTCCATATTATGCTGGTGTCCCTGGGATGTTGCTACACAGAAATAGAAAGTTAACTATAGGAAAATTAAAATCATCGCGTGTGTCATAAATTTTGGTATTCAACCTACCATCAGTAGTCATTTCAAGAAAGTAACGTGTTTTAAATAACAAATTAGTGGATGCCAATATATTCATCGTGTATGTTCGTTTTGAATGTTAGTAGTACATACATGTGTTTGAACCATATTCATTCTGTCTTTTCTCATCATCTGAACATATTCCATTATATCAACGTATCCAACATTCTTCCCATGTCCATAAAGAGCATCCACAGCTATGAATGTACCTGTCCTGCCGACACCAGCACTAAAACATATGTGATTCATGTAAATGATAGCTAGGGGAAAAACACAAATACGGGGTTGTGATTAGAGCTATTTTCGGCCCTTGAAGTTACAAAAGTATATGAATTAATCAAAATTTTAAAAGCTCCCAATTTTAATGTTCGATAAACATATTGGTATAATTTTGATCATGAAACTTTAGTAGTTATAGTGTGTCTATACTAACGTTTCTTCATCCATCGAAACTTTTCTGAACAACTTGTAGCAAAATAATATTTAGAGACAAAATCTCAAGGCTATTTTGGCGGTGTTCACACTAAATTTAGAAGTAAAAAAAATTATGACAGATCATATTGTATATATATAAAAAAGAATGATGTCCTACAGACGTAAAAAAGATTGTTGGCTCATTGTTCTCTATTCACCAAAGTCATTGTCCTTATTATATATTCATTTTAACCAAGACCACTTTAACGAAAATCTGAAAGTACGTGAGTGACGTTATAGTTTGATATATCCGTTTGGAAGGGAAGATATACATCAATAAGAGCATAATATCCACATAATGGGTTCAATACATAATGGTCATTAAGTTGGAAAACACATATTAAATAGTTTTCTAGAAATTAAAATTTTAAGAAAAGAATATATTTTGTATTTAAATAAAGAAATGAAGGTTACTAGGTTACGTTCCAATTTTTAATACAATGACGTAACGTTACAATGTACCTGCAATGCACAACAATTTGACCATCATTATCACCTTTTTCGGCTTTTACTTTTCTGTAAAAGTTTACCAGTTTGATACTATCTGGAATCCCATGATCTGGCCATTGTGTGAAATGAAAATGATGTACTTTTCGTTCTTGCTTTTTCTGAAATTAAATATATTTACTTAACTAGTATTCGTTTTCAAACAATTGTCATACAATTAGCTGGCAGTGTCCATCTATGTTCAGAATGCTGAGTAGTTTCTGTTTACCTTTTCCGTATTTCACATCAGCATTATACATGTTATACTGATTTGTATGAAAAACTTCTGAGCAGTACTCAATTGACAGTAAGCTTACTCCTGATACAATTTGAATTTACATTTTGATACAAGTAATATATTATTGTTACGAAAGAAAAGTTGTTGAACAAGTTAATGTCAAATCCTGTAACTCATTCATCATATATATGTATTCTTACACGTAAGAACATATGTATCATGTTAAATTACTGCAAAGACAGCTGAAAATAAACACTTTATGCAGTTCTTGTGTCACCTCAAACCAGTTTTGAAGACTACTTTACCGTTCTAGAGAGAATAAACAGCTAACTGTTATCCTCGTCAGATAAATGTGTTCACTAATAATGAGTGCTTAACGTTTTTGAAAACTATATGTTTACCTCAACTTAAACTAGTGTTTGCTGTGCAAACCCGTTGAGCAGTATTGTCGATGATTTCATATTCAACTTCATTTCTATTTGTCTGAAGCATCTATTTTTTATCTTACCTTCCATACATTTCTAGGAATATGATTGGTAAAAGCAATCGCGTGGAGACCGTGTATATTTCATTTTAGGTAAGCAGCGGGGACTATTTCAATACACGGCTAGTAGTGATGTAACGTTGCTTTATAAAACCAACACGGTGTTCAGGGAAAATCTAAAAGGTTTCAAAAAACGCAAAAAAATTGATGATGAACGATAGAAATAAATTCATAAAACACATTTAAAGCTAACAACACGAACAAGTTGTTTTTCATGTTATTGTTAGCATTTAGTTTTGTATAGACAAATGAAAAGTAGGTTCTTAATAGTAAACATTAGAGACTCAGAAAGGCCACTAGTTTTAATACCAAATGCGATGATAGTCGGTAAAATCAATTCGTTACACAGTGTACTAGTGATCAATAACGATATATAAGGGGTCGGTAAATTCCATATGTGGTGAGAGCGACACCTTTATATATCGTATTAGGTCACTCGCATACTATGTAACTAATATTATTATTATGTTGTGTTGATACATACATGTAAGTTCTACGACATTAAGACAAACGATAGTTTGAAGTAAACATAAAAGAATAAATTAATGTTACCGTCTTATTGTGTAGTATGATCAATCTGTACACATAAACGGTATGGCATATCTCCGCTGTCATTGTTAGTCTAAAATTGTCTATCATTATTGCTTTGTTGATAGTTTTAGGCCAATATTGTTCACATTTTTTCTGAAATATAAAATTCCCAAAATAAAATGTGATACGTACGTACTATCCAATAAAAGGAAATGAGTTTCACATAAATGCATACATATACCAATGACTTGAGGCAGATGTAATATGTAATATATTATAAGAAAACTAACATATATAAGCCCATGTCTGACTAGACACTGAGTTTATGTGTAAAATTTTACATATCTAAAAAATATTATGTTAGCACAAAACATATATACTCAAACAATTAGATTCCTCGGTTTACAAACGGAAAGGCTTTGATTAGATAAAATCAATATTTTGCCCTTTTAATGATGAAACTTGATGCAGATAGTGCTGTCATTTCAATTCCTGAGAAGCTTGATAAAGAAGAAAGATTGTAAAATATTAAGATATCAAAGAGTAAAACCAACATTATTTGTACAAATTGCAAACAATCAAAAGTGACTTAATCTATGAAGAAAACATGCAATACATACCCTTCTTTCCTCCTCCAGTTTCGTAACCATCACTATTTTGCCAACATTTTCCTGCCAGATCATATGCCAGAAATCTCTAAGGGTGTTTTTTTTCGGACCTAAATGTACATTACAACTTTTAGAACAATGGAGAATGCATTAAATTGCATGTGTTTGTATTGTTACATTATTGTTCCTTTAACCCCTTCCTCAACCCCTTGCGGAAAAAAGAATATGGAAGTGTCGTTCAGTAATATTTTGTATCGCAGTTTCCTGATAAAATAGTTTTGAACTGTAACGAATATTTGAGATTAAACAATTATAATCCAATCTCGCAAAAACTACATAATAAATATATAAACAGATTTAAAGTTAGTTTTTACTAGATATCTTTAACTCTTTAATCTGCCATAATTTTAACAAACCTTGAGATGCTATATACGCTTTTTCTTTGTCATAACTCTGAAATAAAATAACAGTATAGTCATATTATAATATAGCATATATTGTTTTTTCATTGATCTTCAATACATTAAACGTCACTCACAAGTACCATTATTTAATAAAAGTAACCTGTACGAATTCTTGCGATGCGGTGTTGATAATCTGTTGAATTTTTGGTATATTTGAACTACCCCTGCATACATATTTGTTTACCATTGGAGTATTATATTCATAGAAACACGAAATAATTCAAATACAGATATCCCCTCGTCTACTGTTCACTCAGAGGGAATAGGCGATACCTTTGCATGTTCAATACCTTTTTTTTTTAATCTACGGTATCTCCAAGTGTGTACCTATATCTTTTCTCGCTTTTCATGTAGATTGGACCGTTGGTTTTCTTGTATGAATTGTTTTACACGAGTCAATTGGGACCCTTTAAACTTGTTGTTCAGTATGAGCCAAGGCTCTGTGTTAAAGGCCGTTATTTGACCTATAATAGTTAATGTTTATACATTGTGACTAGGATGGAGAGTTGTCTCATTGGCATTTATTCCACATCTTCTTATTTATATATACTATCTTTGTGTTCTTATATTGCACCAAACGAACAAATACGAATAGAGTACAATTAGAAATCCCATTATTATATAGCGAAGTAGTATGTATATACGTATTAGGGTTCTCTTCAAAGATAGGTTTTGTGCTTTGACAGAGACTTCAAATAATTATATTATTGTATATTAATATTATAATGCTTCGAACAAAATTTGCTAAAAAAGTATTTCAAATTTGTTATCTTAAAGATCTTATCTTACATCAATGTAACTAGCGTTTATAAAATCATGTTTGGTATCTCCATTCAACACAACCCGTGAATGGTCATCTACAAGAAAATTGTTATATTTAGAATTTTACCAAAATAAGTACCATAAATTATGAGTTCCACTAAACACTTTTACATGTACTACATTTGCCTTAAGTGAATTATGAAAGAAAACAAATCATGACTAAGCGAAATCATGCACTGTCGAAGGATAGAAAACCAAATGTTTAAGAAGATACAATTGTGTTTTGTACACAGGTTAAGCATGTCTATTTCTATTTTAGAATAGATTCGTTACCAGTTTGATACTGGATTCAAATTCAGAATTTATTAAACAAGTAAAATGTATACAGAAATGGAAATCAGTGAAACAAAATATTTATACAACTGCTCTTTGCGTTTTTTAATGAACATCTATAATATATAAATATATACAACTTATACATGTTTTTGCTATTACAAATTTGTCCTGGGTCAGAAACAAACTTGTCCTCTTGGGAAACATATGTACCCTTCAAGTTAACACATTTGTCCAATACAGTATATTTATATATCGGTACACTTATGTACACTACAAGTTAACACATTTGTCCAATACGGTATATTTATATATCGGTACACTTATGTACACCACAAGTTAACACATTTGTCCAATACGAGACAACTTGTAAACTCCAACTTATACATTCCTTGTATCTAGCATGCACCGACCTGTTCTTTATTTCAATTTCTGTAATAGTATCTAACATACACATGTACAAGTGACGACGATCTCAAACCTCAACGTGTCAGAATTTCATGACTTCGTCTTCTTAAACTTATGACAGTCGACCTTAACTGGAGCAAGGAATTGCTTCTGTTTATATACCAAAATGATAGCCGTATCATTTTTTGAAGGAGGGGTGTTCTTCCAAAGTTCCTTATAACTTGTATTTTCCTATGTTAACCCGTAAACTATCTCATTCTTTTCTATGTTTTATTAAAGTTTACACAGACAGATAAGTTATTGCTTTTGTTGAACTGTAACAAGGTTAAACTATTGAACCTATGCCACAAAATGTTTACAAAATTATCTTACAACCAGCAAAAAGACTTACACAAGAAAATTGAAATTTGCCGGCAAAAACTGATTTCAGATGCAACGGAAATGTATGCAATTTTGCAAGTTAATACAAGTAAAAAATATAAACATATATATCGAAAAAGCGAGGTGTCGGTAAATTCCCCTTTTAAGAAGTTTTATTAGGAAAAGCATGATTCGTGTTAATTTATCACCGAATGAATTGGCACAGTAATTTGTTTTACAATGATAATTTGCTATAGAAAACGCACAAAATCTATAATGCATGCCTTTAAAGAATATTGATTTGAATATCTATTTGGATGATAAAAACTTAACCATGGTACAGTGTCATGTAATGTGTCATTGTGGCGTCATAAACTGTCATTCTTAACGTTATAAAACTGCAGGACTCATAACTGACGCCATGCAAATGTATCTTCATTGTTATCTTATTTCGATCAATGGACACACTCAAAAGATGTATTATAAATCGTATCTGAGTATGTATAATACACCGTTCACATTCAATAAATTGTTTTTCAAAAACTCTGTTTGCCGAGGATTTGTCTGGAAAGTACGCATTTAGCATCAATATAAATGAAGTATTTTGTGCAAGATGGTTATCCTACAACAAACAGAGCTATACATATGACGGAAAAGTTTACAGATTGATTTAATTGATAAGAGAAAAACACACTTGTTATCAATACAATACGTAAATAAGTGCAAACGGTTATCATAATCTTCATTTTCAAAATCAATCTGGTATGCAGATGCACGCGAAAATAAAAACCTTCAGTCAAAACTTGCAGCAAACTCATTGAAACTTTTTGTCCAGATATTACACAGGCAAATTTCACTCACATCAATTTCATGTGAATTTAAATTCATGTGAATCTTACGTGGAATTCACATTAATTTCACCTCAAACGAGCTTATACGTGAAACTCACCAATTCACATGAAAATCACGTAAAAATGTTTCATGTGAAATTCACATGAATTTTTTTTAAATAGAGTAATTCAAATAACATCTAAATTTTCAAATTTGATTAAAATCATGAAAGTTGTAAAAAAAAATTGTTGTAAGTTTCACGTGAAATTCAAATTCACATAAATATTTGCACGTGCGTTTTATGTATAAGCTCAATTGAGGTGATTCTCACATAAAATTTTTCATGTGAATTTCACGTGAGATTGATGTGAAATTCATGTGAGCAAATTCTGCCTGTGTATAGTACAAGTCAGAATGACATTTAATTGGTAAAGCAGTTCCTGCTTCTGTTGTTTGGTGCTGATTCTAAATAAAAAAAAAAACCTTAGAAATAGTACATACATGGCCATGTTGTCAGGAATCTATTTTTAACTTTGTTTTCCTCTTTTGAACCTTCAGCATGAGCATGAATAAGACCTTTTGGTAAAATCTGAAAGAAGAAAGCTGTAAACAATTTAATATATCCACTTTGGCCATGGTATTGAACAATCTTAACTACTTTTTATTTATATTACACATAAATTCATAAATATAAGAAATGGACTTAGTAAACTGATATATCTAGATATGAATAGAAGGAGGATTAGGCATACGCCAATAAGCTGACAATAGAACGACACAAGTTATAAAAACACGCCCAATGACCATCATACAGTCTTCTATATGTCATGGTGTCATGGTGTCATGGTAAAGTAGTTTTTAATCGCTTGTGGTTTAGGATACAACCAATACCATACTATAAGTCCTATAAATGAACAATATTTCCAAGTTATAGTTGCAAGATCTTTGAATAATGTATTCAGGTTCGGTAACATTCATTTTTTGTTTGTATATGGTTTAAAACATAACTAAATATATGTTTTTTTTTGCATTCAATATTATTTATCGTCGTACATCCTGTCGATACGTATATTTTGGCATTGACTGTACCCTGCTGCGTATGACGTTTTTACAGGTGGTTCATAATAACGTGTGGGTACATTGTCTGTATGTTTGTGTTGAAATTGGACATTGTGATAGCTTTTTTAACTTCAAGTTTTCATAGATTGGTTATTTGGGTTCCAAATGAAATTTCAGTATGTTTTAATGTTTTGCTGTTACTCACAAACTTTTTAAAAGCATTATTATGTATGCCTGTCCGTTTTGTAGTTTATTGGTTGTCGTTGGTATGTGTTTGTCATGATAATTATTTTTTGCATTTTTTTTCTTGCTTGTATTAAATATCAGGAATCTTTGATAACATTTGTTTTTAGTTATTTTTGAAGGTCAAAAGGTGTCATGTTGTTCATTATATCATTCTTCATTGTGCATTGGTTATCTTATTGTTTTTCATACCACCTCTTTCTTTGTATTCAATAATAGACTGATGTCTGTATACCACATAAACCTCTAATTGAATTGTTTTAGAGTAACATTCTAACTTCTTTTTTTATCTTCAAATTGTAAATGTGTTTCATCAGAACAAGATAATTAAACTTGCTACGATAAACATAAACAATCATACTGACCTCGTATTCATTTTTGAAACCATCTCCCTTTCTTTTCTCGCAGATAACGTTTTTGAGGTCTGCTATTGGTATTTTGTATTTAGTAAAGTTTTGTTCAGACGGTTCATTATTATAAACATTTTCTTCTTCATCATTATCATACTCATCTGGATATTCGTCCATTTCTGCATTAACACTTGCTTTACTATCTTTTATGCTAGAAACGGAAGGTTTTGCATTATCCGAATCGTGTTCAATGTTTACATTTAAATAAACATCCTCCGTTTTCAGTGCATTTTCTTGATCTTAAATTGAAAACAAACATAAAGTTTAAAAATAAATGTAATTTATCTAATATAAAGTTGGATGATTGATTTATAGAATAAAGAGAATACCAGTAAACAATGGTAGCAATGTTCTTTTTTTTAACCAAATGATTTTCAATCATTTTTCATAAGACACTTTTCTAGGTTGTACCTACGTTAATGCTTTGTTTTCAAATTATAATAGTAAATCTAAATTAGATAAAACAGACACAAATCTGGGAAAAAAAACCCGTTACAGAACCAATAAAACGAACCAATCTTCTATTCTAATAGCTTTTGATTATATTCAAAATATTCGAACAATATGAAGATTGACTCACTGCAATACGTGTTTTCATGGCTTCTGGTTATGTTTTCCGGGTTGCGCAGATACTGTTCACTGTTAGATCGGGATTTACGCCTACAATTGATAAAAATAATTCATATCGGTGTGCCCTTTAAGAGTGTTGAAGTGTATAAAATTACCAAATATACTAGTATTTAAACATTCGATTCGTTGTTTTACTCCAATATAGGTTTTGATCATGGCTATTTATTTCAAGACTTGTATCTTTGCACTGCTATATAATTAATTCCGACCTAATACAATGATTTCCTGATCGTAGAGGTGTACCACTTGTGACACAGAGACGGTGTAATCATTCAGATACCTTTTGATTATCCCAGATTGTTGGCAGGGTAAGGGTCATTGTGGCGAGACTTTAGAAGTGATTGATGTAACACATGTAATATATTAAAGAATTTTGTTTGTCCATATGAAGTTTTTCATTTGACTTTTTTGTAGTCGTTCTTTTCTCGATCTATTATTCGTGATCTTACTTTTAGAAAAACAATGCCTTTTTTTTTTTTTTCATTTTATTATTTGAGGCTATTATTACAAATGTTTGCCTCCTTTGATCAACACTTTTCGTATGCAAACGGTTACTGTTTGACACATTACATAATTTATAATATTAAATTTGACAAATTCAAAATGTTTGAACTAGTGCATTTTATTTGAAAAAAATCATAAATTTGCAAACTTAATCATATAAATTTAATATTTGATTGAAATATTATCTGTCTGTTGGCATGATTTAATTCGATGATAAGTATAAAAAAATATATAAAGTTTTTTCGAACAAATTATTGACAAAATCCAGTGATAAATTATTAACATGATTAATATGTGCTTACCTTAAAGCGCATGATGAAAGAGCAAACTTTATCTTAATTATTGTGAAGGTAAACTAACTTGTATATGATAATTATAATTGCCACTACAATTATGACAACAATTGCTGCCGATATGCCTCCTCCTATTGCTCCACCATTTGCATTATTGTTGTTGGGTTTAAACTCCCCGGGCACTGAAAATATATGCATTGTTATCGTAGATGTTAAAATTACTTTTACTACTTGCACGTACATTTTAGGCATATTGTTAAAATTATTTTGACATTAATAAATCAAGCTGACACATTGAATATACTTGAAATATTCTGTTTTCCAATATGTGCATACTTGTCAGTTTAATCACTAGCATTTCTAGGCAATAAAGTTATATTTTAGAACAAATTATAACATTTTACACTTTAACTTTTATACTTGCATTAATTGTTATAACTTTTCTTTATCGTTACATTTATACTCGCTAAAAGCTTCTATTAAACAAACAAAACCTTCACCTATCAACATGCATCTTTCCATGTATATCTAGTTATGTGTATATTGTATTTAAATAGCGTTTAATATCATCAATAATCATATATGTTTAGATTAATATACCTAACACATCGCATTTGACTCCTTCGTATCGTTCAATGCATCCATATGAACAATTCCCTTCAAATATTTCACATGATGTCTTGTTACATGTTGTACACTTCATATTGCAATTAAAACCATAAAAACCATTGTCACATCCTGAAAGAGATTTTATGATCAATAATATGTCCATACATTCAGCAATGGGCCAAAGTTTCAAATATATGTGTTGCAATACTTTATTGTGTTAATTGAAAGTCTATATAAACGGCAATGACCTTCACCCTTGTATTTGCAATGCTATACGGCGCATTTATTCTTTAGCTTAAAAAAAGGGTTAAGACATCTGTATTAAGGTGTAATACCACCGTTGATGTTCCCCTATTAGTCTAAGTTAAATTTGCACTTTTCAAAAATATGTGCACAATTTATCTTTGTTTCAAATATTTAAACATGGTCTTTACCTTTAAATGAGAGGTTGGCATCATTATTAAAAAAATATATTTCAACCCATTAGTTACAACATAAACATAACTTGATTAGCATATTGAATTTTTTAGACAAATTTGAAAATTCATGTAGTGCTTAGAAAATTATGTTCGATTTTTTATCCAACTTTCCGCAAACTGATTTCCACCCTTTGGTCGTTTACACGGAATTTAGTTACTTTCCGACAGATTTTGATATTCATTATCATATGTGCATATATTGCAAATGAAAGCTCCTTAAAATAGTATGTCTCATTTCGTTTAATATTTAATACGTTTTGATAAATTTTATTTCAAAGTAACGGCCTTTGAAAATTAAAAACAAAAACATTAAAGAAGCATTACATACCACAGGGATCTCAGCTGTAATAATCATTTATGTATCACAATGCACTTCATTATAAAACTATCGGGATTGTGCTTTTTGAATTTAGATGCAAATATATATATATATATATATATAAACACTTCTTAACACTTTTCGGATGCTCTGGAACCTGATAAAACTTATCAATGTATTTTCATAAAATCAATACGACGGTTACGAGATGCAGAGCACATTGACTTAGTTTTGTTTGTTACAGCTAAAAAGACATACATGCAGCAGTAACATAAACTTAACTACATCTAATATATTGGTCTGTCTAACAATTTGACATAAAAATATACATACTGTATTAACAGATACACCTGATAATAAATGAGAAATATCATAATTTAAAAAATGTCGACACACAAGCATGCCTCAACATATGTGTTTAAAGCGTAAAAGTTTCGGTGCATGTCAGTTTTGATTGAAATTTCCTGCAATAATTAAACAATTAACATGATTAATGGATAAGATGTACAAACTAGACTTCAAAGAGCCTGTGTTGCTCACCTTGGTATATGTGAATATTAAACAAAGGAGTCAGATGGATTCATGACAAAATTGTGTTTTGGTGATGGTGGATGTGTTTGTACATCTTGCTTTACTGAATAATCTTGCTGCTTACAATTATCTCTATCTATAATGAACTTGGCCCAGTAGTTTCAGTGGAAAATGTTAGTAAAATATTTACAAATTTTATGAAAATTGTAAAAAAATGACTATAAAGGGACAATAACTCCTTAGGGAGTCAATTGACCATTTTGGTCAAGTTGACTTATTTTAAGGTTTTGCTTTGCTGTACATTATTGCTGTTTACAGTTTATCTCTATTATAATATTCAAAATAATAACAAAAACGGCAAAATTTCCTTAAAATTACCGATTCAGGGGCAGCAACCTAACAACGAGTTGTCCGATCCATCGGAAAATTTCAAGGCAGATAGATCTTGACCTGATAAACAATTTTACGCCTGTATGATTTGCTCTAACTACTTTGTTTTTTGAGTTATAAGCCAAAAACTGCATTTCACCCCTATGTTCTATTGTTAGCTATAGCGGCCATCATGGTTGGTTGGCCGGGTCACGCCACGCAATTTTTAAACTAGATACCCCAAAGATAATTGTGGCCAAGGGTATCACCAGCCCAGTAGTCAGCACTTCGGTGTTGACATGAATATCAATTATATGGTCATTTTTATAAATTTTCTGTTTACAAAACTTTGCATTTTTCGAAAAACTAAGGATTTTCTTACCCCAAGAGTAGATTACCTTAGCCATATTTGGCACAACTTTTTGGAATTTTGGATCCTCAATGCTCTTCAACTTTGTATTTATTTGGCTTTTTAATTATTTCGATCTGAGCGTCACTGATGAGTCTTATGTAGACGAAACGCGCGTCTGGCGTATAAAATTATAATCCTGGTACTTTTGATAACTATTGGATTGATTTGGCCGGGTAGTTTCAGAGAAGAAGATTTTTGTAAAAGATAACCAAGATTTACAGAAAATGGTGAAAAAAATTACTATAAAGGGCAATAACTCCTAAAGGAGTCAACTGACCATTTTGGTCAAGTTGACTTATTTGTAAATCTTATTTTGCTGAACATTATTGCTGTGTGCAGTTTATCTCTATCTATAATAATATTCAAGATAATAACCAAAAACAGCACAATTTCCTTAAAATTACCAATTCAGGGGCAGCAACCCAACAAAGGGTTGTCCGATTCATCTGAAAAATTCAGGGGCATATAGATCTTGACCTGTTAAACAATTTTACGCCTGTCAGATTTGTTCTTAATGCTTTGTTTTTTTTAGTTATAAGCGAAAAACTGCATCTTGCCCCTATGTTCTATTTTTAGCTGTAGCGGCCATCTTGATTGGTTTGCCGGATGACGCCACACATTTGTAAAACTAGATACCCTAAAGATGATTGTGGCCAAGTTTTGATTAATTTCGCCAAGTTGTTTCAGAGGAGAAGATTTTTGTTAAAGATAACCAAGATTTACGGAAAATGGTTAAACATTTACTATAAAGGGCAATAACTCCTAAAAGGGTCAACTGATCATTTCGATCGTGTGACTTATTTGTAAATCTTACTTTGCTGAACATTATTGCTGTGTACAGTTTATATCTATCTATAATAATATTCAAGATAATAACCAAAAACAGCAAAAATTCCTTAAAATTACCAATTCAGGGGCAGCAACTCAAAAACATGTTGTCTGATTCATCTGAAAATTTCAGGGCAGACAGATCTTGACCTGATAAACAATTTTACCACATGTCAGATTGCTCTAAATGCTTTGTTTTTTTAGTTATAAGCGAAAAACTGCATTTTACCCCAATGTTTTTTTTTAGCCGTTACGGCCACCTTGGTTGGATGGCCGGGTCACGCACATTTTTTAAACTAGAAACCCTAAAGATGATTGTGGCCAAGTTTGATTAAATTTGGCCCAGTAGTTTCAGAGGAGAAAATTTATTGTAAAAGCTAACGACGGACGACGACGACCAGGTGAGATAAAAAGGAACTACATCTTACCATTATCACATGATTCACCCTGCCATCCTCTTGCACATGCTCCATTAGAACAAATACCATTGAACTTGTTGCAAGGTTTTGTACGACAGTAACATGTCTTTGCACAGTTTATGCCAAATTTCCCATCCTCGCATTCTACAGAAATATCAGAAGTACATGTTATACGGACAGATAAAATATAATGTGTTGGCCCAAAATTAGTTTTTCCTTTCATAAACCCCCTTCTTGTACATACACCCTTCCCCCTTATAAATATATCCCTTCCCCCAAAACAGCACAAAAAACATACAGTAATACAATATGTACTTATAACCAATGATTTTTGAATATCATGCTTGGACTTATCCATTTAATGATCAGAGATTTCATTTGAGTATGTTTCATTATATTGGTTTGTGTTATTCACTATCTTTTTTTGAATTGCGTGTAACAATTTGTATTTGATTAAAGCTTAATCGTGGTGTTGTCTTTTTGTAGTTGAATTGCATTTTGTGGTATGCCATCGGTTTTTTTAGGATATTTCGTCGTAATTATATAACTTACTGACGGATTCAATTTCAGAGTCAACCAGATCCTGGGTAAAAATCTTTAATCAAATTTTAGAATAGGACAAAGTCATTTGCCTCTATTCATAACATAAGAATGGACTTTTTTTTTAAATTGGTGATAACTGTATGTAGTCTCAAACATTCAACATTGCCTATTAAATGAATTGTCTTAAGCTTAACAATATTTTTTTCTCTATCAAATGTGATATAAAGTAATTTATCTATACAGTAAGTGCATACCTTCATTGCAATATTGTCCTTTTACATATCCAGGTTTACATCCACTCGAATTATTGCACATTCCGTCACTTTTATCACATTTGTTTGATATGCATCCGAGACAAGTTTGCGAACAGTTCGTACCAAAATATCCATCGTCACATTCTACATTTTAAAACATAAGAAATCTACAAGTTCAAATATAATGACTTTCTCCACTCAGAATAAATCAGATATAAAAATGTTGCCTGTGTAACACATGTACTAACATTTATAAAGGTATTACTGATAATATAGATGTAACACTTAGAAATGTGTATTTCCCCCCCCCCCCCAAACGTGTCCACATTGATGTCGCTGAACTGCAAAACATGTCTACTTAAAACATCGCAAAAGCGTGTGATTGTCTACAAAACCAAATCTGTCCCTTTCTCAACTAACCCCCAAACGTGTCCGATCCCAAAAATGTGTCCATATCAAGCATTATTTGGTTATTGCTATTCTATTAACGTATACTAATTTTACCATTTCATTAAAATTACGGATAAGGTACGTAAGTTCTTTTTAAAACCGGCCGACAAAACTGGTTAAAAGTGGGGGCGTCATTTCGGCTATGACGTATGTAAATTGTAAGCAAAAATATTTAGTTGAACTGTACAGTTAACTGGTCAACGTGTCCTTTTGTCTGCACATTAAAATCTGTATGTTCTTCCTAAATATCGTGAAACACCGGCAACTGGACAATCAATAGTCTAAAGTAAATTCATACAGTACAAATGTAAATAATTAAAAACTTGTAACCTATGTTCTCTCTAAATATGCATGACATACTGGCAACTGGACAATACGCAATCAACAGTCTAAAGTTAACTTAAACAGAAGAGAGCAGTAAAATCATCAAAACATGTATGTTCTCTCTAAATATGCATGAAATATTTGCAACTGGAAATATGCCATCAACAGTCTAAAGTAAATTTATACAGCAAATGTAAAACCATTTCGCTCTAAATATGCATAGAGTACTTGCAACTGGACAATACGCTATCAACAGTCTAGAAAACGAATGTATACAGTTCAAATTAAATTTGCAATAACGGTAATCACTAATAACCGGCGTTGATCACATAACATTCATATTAATAAAAAGAATCTATAAAACCAATGCATGAACTATTTGGCACTGGACGTTATGTCTTTTGATCGTGTGTCTTAAGTGATGCTGGAAACCTATAAATTATGAAAAAAACCTGGATAACCATTTTATGATTTGATGAGTTTTTGAAATACACAATGTGACTGATTACTTCAACTGTATAATTATTTGTAGGTTCGCTTTAAATGAGGATGAAATACTTGCAACTGAACAATCCTGTCTAAGTCAAAAATTATTAACAATTACAGATTGAACATGGAATTATGATATTCATTAAAAACCTACATTTAATTAACTAAAAAAAGCTAATAAATGAAAACTTTGTCACCTGTATTCCCATCATAGAATAGCTGTCAACGATATAATCAGCGATTTTATTTAGGGGATTCATGTATTAATGCTAAAAGACGTGAGACGTTCTAGCGTTAAATATTGGACACGTTTTGGCGAATAACAATTATCGGACACGTTTGGGGGTATTGAAATCAGACACGTTTGGGGAATATTGTACATTTCGGACATGTTTAGGAATCGGACACGTTTGGGGGGAAGGACACGTTTGGGAGTGTTACATAGATACTGCTACAAACATTTACTACTATTATCTGTATTTGTTGAAAAATATACACAAAGGTCAAAAACAAATTTAAGTATTAAACTTTGAGGTTTGTATTAAAAAAAAATCAGAAAAATCCTTCAATCTAACACATTCAGCATAACAACACAGTTAAATTCACATGTTTTAGTGTTTTTAAGATGTTAGTTTTTACTTAAAAAAAGCGCAAGTGTTATAAATAACAATATATAAGAAGATGTAGTATGAGTGTCAATCAGACAACATTCTCTAAAAATTTATATGTTTAAAACGTTAACCATTATAAGGTCAAAGTACCGTTGTTAACACGGAACCCGCACTCTCACCGAACAACAAGCTTTAAAGGGTCACACAATGAGAAGTGTAAAACAATATTCAAACAAAAACCTAACGGTCTTATCTATATAAATAAAAGGGAAACGAAAATCACTTATGAACCACATCAACAAACGACAGCCACTGCAAATCAGAAGCTTTAAACACAAACTTTTTGTACAGTTGTATCCTTTCCATCCTTTATTACAACCTCCAGGACATTCACCAGATACATGATTACACGGTGGATTTAAGCAGTTTGCAGAACAAGGTCTACTACATTCACTTCCGAAGTTTCCATCAGTACAAGCTGTAGAAAAAAACAATTGATTCAGACATGTTTCAGAGTAAAGAAATACAAAAATTATGTTATATCATTTTTAACGAACACTTTGAATTTCGTGTTCTGAGCAGTACAATGAAGGACTTACACGACATTTTTATTAATTGATACGAAATATTTTGGTATTCTAGAAATTCATAAATGTAGCATCTTCTTCTTATTGATTTTATTACGATTACGTTTCTGACAAAAATATAGGTTAAAGTTCATCTTTTCTTTTATACTATATCTTACTAAAATATAATCCATACAAAATCCATACAAACGAGTAGAAAAGAAACATGATGTTGTAAAACGCGAAATATTTATTACAAAATTACAACACATGAATTTACCATGATGAGTAAATATTTACCAATGTCACAGCTATACCCAACCCATCCATCCAAACAACCAGATGTGCAATTGCCTGTAACTAAGTCATATGCTCCTTTGCAGTGGCCAGAATTTTCACAGTTGACTCCATATTTTCCAAGAGGACACCCTGTAGACCACACGAAGAATTAAAAATATGTTTTCAATATTACATTTTACAGATCATATAGGTATTTTTCTATATTAACTTTTATCTGGTGAGACATTATGAAGGATTTAGAGATATATGTTCGCCTTTTTAAGCGTGATCTGCGTTTGTTCATATTTTAGTGTTGTGTGATTGTACTCAGGTCTTAGCTGTTCTTGTGTGTTATATGTTATAAGGTGGTGAGTGCCATTTTAAAATCAACGTTTTCTAGAATATCGAAATAGAAGTCTGCATTATCACCAAGTCTCAAATGACAAAATTTTGTTTGTGTACAATCTAAATTACTGAGCTATGCATTACCATATTGATTAAAAAATAAAACAAACTGTACATTTACCGCCAATTTCAATTTCACACACATCAACTCCACTTGTTGCAGGTGGTGCATAAGTAATATATCTACAAACGGTGTAGAGTTCAATATTTGTAGTCGGACGTTCACCCTGATATAACACACTACCATCAACCAAATAATTACTTGTATTGGAACAATACACCACGTTGGCACCTGGTGTTACTGGTAGTGTATCTGTAAGTGAAAAAACATTTACTAGATATTAGTAGATATAGGAAGATGTGGTGTGAGTGCCAATGAGACAACTCTCATGTCTTCTTAACATATATCTTAATGTCGTTCTAAATTGTTGTCATTATGTTCACTTCTAACATAAAAACGTTCGTGCGCAATACAAGTGAGATTTGAGTTAATATGAGCAATTGTGAGAACCAAACAATTTCACGTAGAGATACCGCAATATGTACTCTACAATGTAAATATACAGAAATGCTTTTGATTCAAATTGTTTATTCACCTACCATGTACGTCGTACATATATATAACACAAGTGGTGTTTTGAAACTCCTATCTTTATCACAACAAGTGCAATGTCGATAATGTTTAGAACGTCATTTAATGGAGTAAAACGGAGGTTGTCACATAAGGAGTAGGCTCATTGAACCTTTTTGGATCACCTTGGATCATCCCCAGTTTGTGTTGGGTTTCGGATTTGCCAAATCTTTAATTTACTATATTGTGTTTTAAATAGATATAGGAAGATAAAGACTGTTTTTCGTTTTGTCGAGTTTCGTGTTTTGTCACAGTGGTGTCAGTTCTGATCTTTTTATGTGTCACATGAAGTAAATGCTTTGTCCTATGCCTTAAAAAGTGAAATCATTTCATCATTTACATCAATAAGTTGCACTTCATTATGCATAACACAATCCAACAATCGTGAATTTAATATAAATCTGAAACTCGAGCAGGAACACAAAGGACCATCACCGGTCAACAATAAACAAAGAGGACTGCAAACGTGTCAATTTATTCTGACCGATATTTCAATAGTTTTCCTTGTGAAAGAGAAATTTCAGACTTTATAGATTTTGATAAATGATGTAAAGGTGAAAATTTACATTTTAAAATATATTGCATATTATCTTCTTGATAACCGAGGAAGATTGTATATGGGTTGCGGCAAATGTATTTGTAATTGCATGTTCGGAAAGACCATTTAAATAAATTAAGATTACATTACGCGCATTTTTAATGTTTTTCAGCGGTTCAATTATAAAGTGAAATATTCCTTTAATCTTGATATAAAAGTTTGTAATCACTGTTCGGTTGCATTGATAAACAGATTCATTGTTAACAATGTTATAAAAATAATTAAGAATAATCGTTTTCTCCCCTTGGTCTGCCAAACATTCAGGTCCAAAAATATGGTATGTCACCCTCGAAATTAAATGACGTGACTTTTGTCATTTACAAAATGAGAATATCTAGATCTGGTAATCTGATAGTGTAAAATAAATGAAATTTTTTAACAATCTGTAGTTTGCATTTTAAACTTTAGTAAATAAAGGCAACAGTAGTATACTGCTGTTCAAAACAATGTCTATACATAGGTCAATATATTATGCCTTGAAGCATAATTCATAGGAATTGAGTAGTATCTGTGTTTATTCTTCAAAATAATGGCATAGAGCCCCGAATAGGTGTATATATTTTTTATTTAAAAAATAGAAATGTAATCAAGAGACATCAAAATTAGATTAGATAAAACAAGAGAGAAATAAAGACTACATTATTTTTTGATGTATCGGTTTTCCCTGCAATTATGTCAAATTTACATACTTGACTAAGCGTTGTTCTGTTTGAAATGATCATTCATATTGTATATATACACAAACCTAATATTTTCGTAACATTTCACAATGAACCATTTCCGATTCACACTTGCCAAAATGTACATGAATCATTTGGATGCTTTAAAACCAAAACAACAGTTGTATACAGTTGTTCAATAGTCAAAAATCGTTTAAGGGAACTAATACAGAATATAAGTAATTAAGTGTAAGCCTTAAAGCTGAAAATAAATATATCAAAGGAATTGTATGAACTCCGAACAAGTTACGTCATGTGCGTCAACAGCATAAACATGTTAAATTGGACCAAGATTTAGAAAAAAATCGAAATAAGGAACAGATAAACTGATGCACGAAAGTATTTCCTAAGATTATACCTATTTTAGTCAATCGAATAATTTAGAAAAGCAACTTTACAATACAAATAACAATGTTGTAGTCCGATTAATAATAGCCTGTTTAGTGTTTTTTTATGGATATTCAACTAATTCTAAAATAAGTTCTTACCACCAAAGGTTATATATATTGTAGTTAAAACACTCATTGATCCAGTGTCAACTTGAAGGTACGAACTTTGTCCAGTTGTTCTGGAACAGATACCATTTGTCCGGTTTCCATCAATAGACAAACTTGCCGGGTTATTAGAATTAAGAGGATTTTGTATAGCTGTCCCACCAGAAGCTAGATTATCTGTGATATAAACAGTTTGTTGTATTTTAGGTTACGTTAATCAAAAGTGTTTGCTTCATTTAAGCGAAACCACCAACTAACAAATGTTTTCATAAAAGAGTCAAATCAAAAAGGAAAACAAAAACAAAATATAGAGTACACAAACAAAACAAAAACAATAGCATAGCAATAATTAGGTGAATTTAACGTTCTAGTTTTTAAGATTAGAATGAGTTAAATTAAAATCTCGTATAAGTTTGATAAGTTATATATATAAAAAATACAAATCAGAGCTCACTATTTAGTTACATAACTGTTCGGTGTGAGTCAATGCTTCGTGTTAAAGTTGTGTTTTTGATTGTGTCGTAGTTCTCCTCTTATATTTGATGTATTTCCCTCAGTTTTAGTTGGTAACCCGGATTTCTTTTTTTCTCAATCGATTTATGAATTTCGAACAGCGGTATACTACTGTTGCCTTTATTCAAAGGCCGTACTTTGACCTGTCACGGTAAATTTTTTTACATATTGTGACTTGAATTGACATTGTTCTATTGGCATTCGTACCACATCTTCTTATATTTAGTAATATTTGTTTGAATGAACCATTAAATGGTACCTTAATCGGATATAGAAAGAAAACAACAACATACATTTGCTACAGTACTGTCCGCCTCGTCTAGCTACGCATCCATTCATGCAAACACCGGTTTGAAAATCACATTTGTTATCTAAACAATTATTTGAGTCACATCCCCAGACACAGTAACCGTTTCCAATATCACATTGGTTGTGTATACAATTTGGTGGACATTGTTCTGTACAGTTTGGTCCCCATGTACCCATGAAGCATCCTACAATGTAATTTACTATTAACAGACGATACTAATATATGACTTTTGAACACAATGTCGTTATCAAATTGTTACTTACCACACAAGTAAATATAAAAGTAGATGATAACGAATCAATTATACTTATAAGCTGAAAAATGTATATCCAAATGACAATATTCGAGACACATGAATAAAAAATAGCGAGACTTATATGATTGGACCTATATAAACTAAGTTGATAATTATGAGTAAAACTACGAACAGTTATCACACATGGTAGTCTTGTCTATAAACTAAAAGAAAGTTTATAATTTGTGTAGTGGCATTGCTTTCTGATGTGCAGGAGACGTTAATGCGGAAGTAATTAAATTTTTTCCCAAATACAACAAACTAACATATTTTTGTTCAGATCAGCACATTAGACGACACCTACTACTGGTAACTAAACAAGTGAGTAGAGTTTATAAACACATGTTTACTTTGGTTTCATTGGTTGTTATTTTAAAAGTGAAATAACAAAAATACCGAACTTCGAGTGAAATTCAAAAACGGAAAGTCATTAAGTAAACGACAAAATTAAAAGCTCAAACACATAATCTCCCAATTGATACGATATTCCCGTGTTTGCATCTCCTATCATGATTTTCTTGATAAAGGGTTACTGCTCACAAGGAAGCTATTAAACCAAGAGTTCCAAATGGTGAAGTTGAAATCATCCCTTCGTAAATTTTACGGACGTCATCACGAGTTGGTTCACGACCGTTATGGAATAACCGTTTCACAAATGATATCGGATATGTTCCTTACGTCGTAACTACAATCCCCCTCCCTTTCATGAATTTCACCCACCGAATTAGACTATTTACCGGATTTTTAATCACATAAGGAACACGACGGGTGCCGCATGTGGAGCAGGATCTGCTTACCCTTCCGGATCACCTGCGATCACCCCTAGTTTTTGAGGGGTTCGTGTTGTTAATTCTTTAGTTTTCTATGTTGTGTCATGTGTACTATTGTTTTTCTGTTTGTCTTTTTAATTTTTAGCCATGGCGTTGTCAGTTTGTTTTAGATTTATGAGTTTGATCGTCCCTTTGGTATCTTTCGTCCCTCTTTTAAACAAATAATAATAACTGTCATATTCCTGACTCGGTTCATGCATTTTCTTATGCAGAAAATGTTTAAATAAACTTGGTGTTACATGTATAGTTAGCTTAACCTCTTAGTTGTGTGTTTCACAATTGTGCTGAAAAACCCCATTTATAATTACAAAACAAACCAGAACTACCTATGTCGTAGACGTAACGTGTCACTGTTGGTCGATTTAACCTTAAAAAAGTCTTAATTAAATTATCTTTTTATTATTATTTTTGAACTTTGTGTTATCACTTTAGTTACATCTTTGTGGGTAACAAAAAGGAGAATGTTTGGGAAAATGGAGAAACTCGTTAAACGATATAAATTTATGGTTTTGAAGCCATCTCTCTGAGTTTCTTACTCCTTAAAAATATATTAAATTGGAAAGTTACTTATAACACAGAATGAGGGTTTTTGATTTGAAAAGATCCGTCCTTGGTGCTTTATTTAATGTCAAAAACAAATATCTCGCTTAACTTCCTAAATTTCAATTGGATTCATTGGTGTTATTAAAAAATCAGTTTTAATCAATACACTCTTGTCTTATTCGAAAGCTTTACAATGTAGACGTGAATATACAGCAATGCATCCTTTTTAAAACTAGTTTTTCTTACCGTGTATTTCTACATAACATAATTCAACAACCTTGTTTCTGTTGAAAAAATAAAGCTTTCTCGCAAGTAGATTACAGCTAATATCCTGTGTTGTTACCGGATTGCTTCCTTGTCCTAAATTTGTGTAGCATAGAGTTTCATCTGGACCATGTATGGTGGTATTCGAAACGTATAGACGAAAATCTTTCATTGTGCCAGTTTCTGAAAAAGATAATGTAATTATATAAAAACCATAACATGAAATAAAGTTGACTTCAATCGGTAAATGCTATCAGTTATGAATAAAATAATCAACTGACTCAAATGTTTTGATTGATGATAAAGATCTAAGTACCAACTCAGTCTTACCATATTGAAAATCATTTAAGAGAGTTCATCTGCATCATGCTAAAAATTTAAAAATCTGATTTTGCAATTTGCAATATGAGAGGCAGTTTAGATTGACCTCGTATGACGTTCAGTTAAAAATATATAGTTCATTTGCATCCAAAATTTAACATAATTATATGTCATCTAATTCGAAAAGATATCTGTTTACTAAGGTTTACCTAATGGTCGTGGTAACTACTTTTTTCAACTTTGTTATATAGTATCCTCGATCGGTTAGCTTAATGTATGCTTATGGTAAACAAGTATGATATTATGAATATAATAAGTACATAATAAAAACCACGTTAAAACAGTGTGCATACATTTTGCATGCATAATTGTGATACTGGTCTGCTTCCAGTTAAATATTAATTACTATCATTTTTTCATGGTTATATCCAATTTTCCTTTAAAATAAGGGAGTCAATTTGCTTAAGACTTGAAACAATGCAATGTCGTTACTAAACAATAGAAAGATTATTAAATTCTAATTCCTAAGATATAATTGGTTAACTGTTACTTTCCCATGGAATAGGTGTGCAAAATGGTTACTGTTGGTTTACTGACGACTAAACTGAGTAATTTGAATACTTTTAATGAATAAATTGAATGCATTGAATACTTTCAATCAATGAATTGACTAAATTGAATATATGAATTTAAGATGAACAACAGTAAAAAACAGTTTTCAATAAACCAATCATTAAGCAATATGAACCCAACCTCAACCAGATGTTAACTCACGTCTTGTGGGGAAATGAGCAGTAACTGTTTTATAAGTGGCAACGTATGCTCAATAGATATGGAAATGTCTCAACTGGATATTTGAAGTAATCTTGTTTGCTTGTTTAGTCATCATTCATAATTGTAAGTAAAAGAAACCATAAGCCCGGAGGGCAAATGGTTTGCTTTTCATGCATCAACGCTTATCCATTATATCCATAACTAAAACTCTTGACACAATGTGTTCATGTCTTTTCAATATTTGTCTTAGTTAGAAGGTATCGTAAAGAAGTTTAAATAACCATGTTATCTTGTACAACGATTCATTAATAAATCGAAGATCACAATAAGTTGGTTAAAAATACAAATGTAACACAACACTTCTGTCTTTAAAGATCTTTATATTATCAGGCTTATGAATATTATCTGATTTTACAAAAGAAGACATAATCGAACTTATTTCTAATTAAATTGAGAATACAAATTGGGAATGTGTCAAAGAGGCAACAACCCGATCAAAGAGCTTATATAATGTATATATAATAAGTATTTTTCCTGAAATTTCTAGCACGAAATCTAGTTCTAGGCATACCTCGATAGGAAATTATGCTATGTTTATTAAACAAAAATGGACAAGTTTAATGTAATCATTTTCGTTGCAAATATGTAAAATAGCCAATAATAATTCAAAAATAAACAGTAAAACTAACTCTTGTTACAAAAATATCCACAATAATGTAATGTAACATACAAAACAACAAACAAATCCCTGAAAAACTAAAGAATAGGGACAACAAAGAGAATACGGGGATTCAAACCTTAACTGACAAGTCCCTACGGTACCTTTAACTAATTGAAATTAACTATGTTAACTTCGCAACTATCAACTAATATTATACGATTGCCTATTATGTATTGTAGAAATGATTGATTAATCAGATCTGCTATTATCAGAAACAACAGTGGCCGTACGACTCGCCCGATCGTCAAACTTTATCCGCTAGAGACCAAGGAAGAGGAAGAGGAGCTACTAAAAATGCAGATAAGATGAATAAATTTGAAACCCGAAGGACAGTGTCTATGCGAAAGGCAGTTATGCGTAAAAGGGAGTACATTAAAACTTGGACTAGTTACTAGTATGTTGAGAAAATAGTGCAAATATTCAAAGTTATGTTAACCGTATTTACGCCTTATGTTAATGACGTTACTGTGTATGTGTGTATGGGCACCTTAGGTATAGATTTTGATCATAAAAGTAACACAACGCATAGAAGATAGAATTATTCGTCTTTTCAACACATGTACATGTACATATGCACAGTATATATTACCAAGTTGAACTAATCCAGGAATACAATAGTTGTTTTAACTCGTTCTGTTGACTGACAACGTTTAAATTTGTCAGATTTTATGGAGTTTCCTTACTGAATGTTTCCTGTTAGGTATTTTCGTGATACTTTTTATACGATCTTATAGACCCTCTTTTTCCAAATTGATTTACGTGGTATAAGTTGCTGCTTACAAGGAAGATATTACATCTAGAGTTTTTATTGGTAAAGTTGAAGTTACATTGAATCATTTCTACACTCAAATAATCAATGTATTATATAGTTTATAGTATATAAAGATAGTAGATGTTTTTGTGTTCTGTTAAATTGTTCCTTTTAAGATTGTTATACGATGATGACTGATGTACCTATATTTTGACTATTTTATTAATTGTGACTGTTTATTTAACGCATCATGTAAATATAACAGAATTTGATGAGACTGTTATCAAAGTGAGAGGGTTAGCGCTATAAAACCAGGTTTAATCCACCAATTTCTACATTTGAAAAAGCCTGTACAAAGTCAGGAATTTATCAGTTCTTGTCTATTCGTTTTTGATGCGTTTTGTTCTTTGATTTTGCCATGTGATTATGGACTTTCCGAATTGATTTTCCTCTGAGATCAGTATTTTTATGATTTTACTTTTTTCAAGTATTTAACATTTATAGAATATTTTTGTCACAGGTGACAATGAATGTGTTCAAATATTTGTAGCCATTATCCTTTCAACATATCTCCAATTATGAAATCAAAGAATACTTCATAACATCTACTTTTGACGTCCAATGAGAAACACGACGGATGCTACTGTGGAGCAGGATGAACTTTTCGTTTGTGATCGAGTGTGCTACTCGTTATCCTTCAAGATGTTTGCAATATCGGGTATCATTTACACTGCATGTTGTGATCGGACTTGCTGTAGCTGGAACTTCTAAAAGTTCAAATGGTATTTTTAATCTTTGTATTATATAAACGTATACGAATACTTTCGGTAAGTGTAGAACTTTAGTATTAGTATTACCAAACGCAGAAAGATACATCACTACTGTACCTACAAATGTACTGCCTTCATGTCTAGTTTGAAGGCGTATTCCTCGGTCATGAAATAACGCTGTGCTCCCTCGTTTAATAATGTATTAGTATTCATTCCTTAATGTTTACTCCAAACGGGTACTACGGCTGTTTACAGTAATACACTAGAACGGGATTGTACTGTGGATAAATAAAAACTTGTGGCGGTGGCAATTCTTTCATAGTTATCTTCGGCATTTTCTGACAATTCAATTTTAACTTACATTTACAGTTTTATAAAAGTACGATATGTCGGTATTTTGGGTACAAAAAGTAGTATGGTGCGTCTTGTTACAAAGTCGGCAATAAGATTGAGATCTACAGTCACTTGCGTGGTGCGTTCCCAAGCAAATGAAACATAATTGCTTGTGCTTAATAGTTGTTAACTATGTTCATAATTTTGAACTTTTAAGCATTTTTCAGTGTCGTGCATATCGTAGCATTAAATGCAAGATGTCTGACGAATATTGATACTTGATTAAATGCATTTATGTAACGTGCCGAGGTTAAAAGTAAAATCACAATAATACTGAACTTAGAGGGAAATCAATTCGGAAAGTCCATAATCACATGGCAAAATCATATAACAAAACGTATCAAAAACGAAAGGACAAGAACTGACTTCAAATGTAGAAAATGGTGGATTAAACCTGGATATACTATGTTTTAACGATCATCAATCATTAAAAAAAGGAATTAAGAGACAACAAGAAATACGAAACCTTAAATAAAAGATACAATAATTATTTTTATTTTTACCTTCTCCTATTTACCAAGTCGGTCAGATCAACAAATGTATAATACATCCTTTTTTATTCATATAATTTAAATATATTACTGCAACAAACATTAAAATACATATCAATCTGTAGTAAATTCTAATTTTAATAAGGTCAGTCTATGTTACTGATCACTAGTTATCAAAGTACCATTATTATAATTAAGTATGCTAGACGCGCGTTTAGTTTACATAATACTCATCAGTGACGCTCGAATAAAAGTATTTATAAAGCCAAAGAAGTCAAAAGTTGAAGAACATTGAGGATCAACAATTCTCAAAAGTTGTGTCAACTACGGCTTAGGTAATTTATGCCTGGGATAAGAAAATCCTTAGTTTTTCGAAAATTTAAAGTGTTGTAAACAGAAAATTTATAAATATGACCACCTTATTGATATTCATGTCAACACAGAAATGTTGACTAATGGACTGGTGATACCCTCGGGGACTTCGTTTCTGGCGGTTTTCAAATCTATATTGTATTCGCGGGTAATTCCTTTTATTGGCGCTTGTCAAAAATGACGCTGTACACGGTGAATTTTCAATAACTACATCGATGAGTTTTTTCTGCTTCTAAAATTGTGATTCCTTTCAATATCTCATGTCTCAATTCTTTTATTTTCCAGTTATCGGATCCGTTCCCCCTTGCTTTATTTTGTCTAACAGCTGACGGAAGCTTATTTAAGATTATTGGTATGGGCAGTGCTCCATAAGAATCTCCCAATCAACCTAAATATTATAGACCTCTTGTATATGCTTCTTGTTTATCGTAAAATTTTTAGAGGCGAATAAGGTATATTGCGTTGCGGGAAGTTATAATAGGGCTTGCATGTAGGCATTTGTGATTTTGTGTCGCTGACCATAGCGTTCTTTTAACAATTTTATAGCTTTTAAATAGTTATTGTTTGTGAGCGGTATTCCATCAACACACAATAAATGTAGGTAAGCTGAGTTTCGGAAATTGACGAATTTGCGTAACGTTTGGTGGAACATGGTTTTTGTGATGAGCTATATGGTGTTTTCACTGAACTTTACTGGTTCTTATTTCTGTTGACTGATTAGGCAAGTTGGTAATATTTGAACTTGGTGTATTAGAGTATTTTGTACGTCTGTGTCTAATTTTCGTATTCAGAAAGAATTTATAATCAACTGTTTGTAGAATTTTATCCTCAACGTCCTCGTCCTTTGTTAAACGTATCATTTCTTCATCCCAGGCGCTAACAATCTTCTGCTTTTGAAAAAGTGTTTTTAACAGTTCCGTACATTCTTAAATCTCCAAATCCTGCACTTCGTCAAATTTTCTTAAAAGACTTGTTACAGCACTTTTGAATCCTGCTTTAACCGCTTTCAATTTACTTACAATCCTGGTCACGGCACCAAAACGTAATGTAACAAACGAATAAGTTTCTATATTTTGCGTTGTGTTACTTTTATGATCAAATTTATATCTAAGGTGTCATTACAAACGTACAAAGTGTCGTCATAAACATAACACGTAAATACAGGGGATATAAGGTCAAATTTGGATTATATTCTCAACATAATATACTCCATATGCAGTCGTTGCTTGAATTATACTCAAAAGAAAGTAACTATTCTCAGTGTGAAAGCAGCTAAATTCCTTTTGTATAATTTGAGGTAAAGCATTTTGCTATCTCAATTACCATCGTTGTCAATTTTAAGACGCTTTTCAAGATATGTGGCAAATTCAATTGTATTGGTGGTATTCGTCCTGTTAAGTTCTAAGATTAAGCTTTTAAACCAAATATTGAATTATTTAGTAAAAGGACATCATATATATAGTAAACAAATATTGAATTATTCAGTAAAAGGACATCATCTATATAGCAGTACGTGAATTGAGAGAATGACAATAGCTTCATTATTTTTTTCTTGAAAGTTGCTGTATTGTGCCTACCAAGGATGATCATGAATAACAGAACAAGTCGACAAGAAGGAGAACAATTAGTTTCGAAATTAATTGTAAACTGTTATAGCGGTATTTAATTCCTTCATCAAACAATATATATGAATTTGAACACTGTGACAATGGAGTTATAAGTTAAAGGTAAACAAAATGTTGGTGAGCCTTAAGGGTGAAAACTTAAAGTGAATTAAATGGAAGAAAAGTATCACTCAGTCTAGTTCTACCTAATTAAAGATACATATCTATGATGTAAGTATGCGTGTGAAGCACACCAACATGATCTTTTAATACCTTAATCCAATTAAATTTTAAAAAAAATGATTGTTTGATGATTAAGGAGGGGATAGTTACCACATCATTTTTCTTGTATAAAAACCAAGGAAAAGCCTTGTGTCGCCTTTTCAAGAATGTATTTGGATAATTACCTGAATCTAAGAATACATAGCGAAAAATTTGTTTAAATTAGAGAACTTGTTGTTAGTCATATTTTCCTTGAAATTGACACTAACCGTCACTACGAAGGTACATCCTCACAATAGTAATAAATGCTACTTCTGGTAGAGTCAGAGTCCAAGATGCTGTTGCTTGTCCGTCCTCTGTAGATGAGCACCCATCTTTCCAGTTATTATTTGCAGGTCCCTCTATTGCTAAGTTTGCATGGTGTGTACCATCTTCGTCTGTAAGCGTTGTTTGTTGTTTCACCATTCCCTTTAAAGCAAGATTTGCTGAAAACAATGAAGATCCATTACATTGTCAGTTGTCGTCTTATAACAATGGTGGCAATAAAAAAGTTCAGTAATGATGTAAGACAGAGAAAATAATTATTCTACATACATGTAAAAGTCTAAGATTCATAAAATGCAACAAAACTCAGGCAGTACAATAATATACTAGTAACCATGAGCTTTATGAAAGCTTTATATCTACATCTTTTACTCTAAATAAAACCTTGCAGACAACTGGAATTTTATTTTTCAGAATTTAGTCATTTCGGATAAATACTTAGTACGTTAGATGAAGACCTAATACTTTTCTATTTTACGTTTATTTTACTACCTACATTTTTCTTATAGGGGGCGAATCAATTTAATGTTTTGTTCTGAATAGGAAAATCCCTACAGTTTGAGAGGTAACTAGTTTTGATTTTTTCAAAATATGAAAACAAATAAGTTTTTTTGAATGAAACTGTTGCATTGAAGCACATAAAAAGAAAAACAAAATGCGATGTTGTACACTAATTTTTCTTGGCATTTCAGCTATGTTTCTAAGTTACCGTCAGTGTACAAAATTTCGCATTGTAGTACACTTCAACTGAAAAGATGTTGTTTTTTAACAGCAATTTCATACATGGTTGATATATGCTACATGTAAAACAATGTCAGAGTTTCAGACATCAATCTAAGACTGTTAATTCTTTTAATTAATCCTTGCCACAGCCATTCCTAAGCCAGCATAGCTGTAAATATTATCGTAGATAAATTTATAATTTCTTCAGGTAGAACTATACCATGATTGATAAGGAGGATGAACGAATGCAAGGATGGCCATGCACATCAGTAAACGTTACTGTCTCACTAAATGGCTACAAAAAGGGAACGCAGTATTGAACTTCGTTTGTTCGAAATATTTGCTACTGTTAAAAGAAATACAAATTTTACTGTTAGTTGCCATCAAGTTATATTTGAATTTAAATTCCTTTAAGGTTGCAATCAAGAAGAATAAAATAAAGTATCGTTTGAATTATCTATTTGCTGACTGTATATAAAATGAATAGAAGTAGTCAAAACTAGCAGCCAATAAAGCAGCAAATTTGCAAATTATGTGACTATGTATTGTCCCCAAGCAAAGTTTCAAGTGGTTAATCAGATCAGACTTTTACTGTACAGCAACATAACTAAATGTCAAATCGATATGCGAATCAAAGCAACCTGGATATACAAAATAAGATGTGGACTAATTGCCAATGCAACTCCTATCCATAAGAGACGATATGACACAGAAATTACCAACAATAGGTCACAGTATGGCCTACAACAATGGCCAAGCCCATACCGCATATTCAGCTATAAAAGACCCCGAAATAAAAGATGTAATTTTTTCAAATGAGAAAAATGACGACCTAATTAATGTACAATAAAATTAACGGTACCAATTTTCTTGCACCAGATGCGCACTTCGACAAAACATGTCTCTTCAGTGATGCTCGTGGCCAAAATAGCTGAAATCCAAAGCTTATTTAAAAGATGAAGAGCTATAATCCAAAATGTTCTAAAAGTATAGCCAAATCCCTGAAAGGAATCAGAGCTTTGCATGAGGGAGGTACATTCCTTAATTTATAATAATTTTTAATATTTTGTAACAGCAAATTTTAATAACACAAAAAATCCGTATTTTCATGCCAGTACCGAAGTACTGGCTACTGGGCTGGTGATACCCTCGGGGACTAATAGTCCACCAGCAGAGGCATCGACCCAGTGGTAGTAATAAAATTGACGGTACCAATTTTCTTGCACCAGATGCGCATTTCGACAAAACATGTCTCTTCAGTGATGATCGTGGCCAAAATAGCTGAAATCTAAAGCTTATCTAAAAGATGAAGAGCAAAATATAATCGAAAAATAAATATGTAACACATCAACAAACGACAACAACTGAATTACAGGCTCCTGACTTGGGACAGCAACTTTTGGTGCGAAAGATTCGAACATTATGATATCTTTATTGCTCCGAACTTGAACACGTGTCAATTAGTTGGTCCAAGACAATGAAATCGGAAAAGGAAAGACGGGAAAGATTTAGTTAATGAAAATTAAATACTGAACATTTACGTCAAACAAGAGAGCATGCATGATTATGCTGAAGCTGAACAATAGTCATCCAATTGAATTAGGATTTGCATATTTATAAGTATGTGACTGTTTGATTGACTTCGACAGGAATCGTTAAAAGAGGGACGAAAGACACCAAAGGGACAGTCAAACTCGTAAATCTAAAACAAACTGACAACGCCATGGCTAAAAATGAAAAAGACAAACAGAAAAACAATTGTACACATGACACAACATAGAAAACTAAAGAATAAACAACACGAACCCCACCAAAAGTTAAAAGTTAGTATAAAGAGAATATTTTGACAGAAATCAAAACAGTGTCACCTTGTGGTTATATCTCAATAGGTCATCATTGTTATTATTCTAGCTTTATTGATCACGATAAATCTTTGTTCTCGAGTATACTTATCTTACACAGTAATGTGTCTGTACTGAACAGAAGATCTGATTTGTATTTTAAGTCGCTTTACAGTTTACCTATTTCAAAGAATAAACTCATCATAGATACCAGGACAAAATTTTATATATACGCCAGACGCGCGTTTCGTCTACAGAAGACTCATCAGTGACGCTCGAATCCAAAAAATAAGATTATTGTCGAAAAAGACGGTATTTTCTCAATTTTCAATTTAGTCAGATTCTTTTAATCATATGCATTTGATTTGCTAATAAATTGTTTTTATTGGATATTGCGACAGTTTTTCCTAAAACATGTGTATCAAAACATTTAAAGACTCGTATATATTAAAAATACTCCTCGACCAAGAACCTCACCAACCCGCCCCTTTATACGCGAAAACATTATTGAAACTATTTTTACAAGTAAACCAATGTTGGTATAAAGCGCCGTTCGCTTGCGTTGTGTGTGGCTTTTGTTTTTTGCTGTACATGTACAGATTTTGAAATAATGGATATATACCTTGTAATTTGTTTTAATTATTATTCATAAGTATCAATATGGATCATCACTTAGACACATTCATTTGTATATTAACTGCATTTTGTAGTTGCCAATAAGACAATTCTCCACAAGAGATCAAATAACACAGCTTTCTATGAGACATAATATTTGCCCATTGTTCCAGGATGCATTGACCATAAGTTGTTAACCTTTGTGTCATTTGTTCTCTAATGGGAAGTTGTCTCATTTGCAGTCATACTACATCTTCTTATTTTTTTATACAGTTAAGAAAATGTCCGTAATTTTATACATTGACATCTTTCAAGTTTTAATTAGGAACAATTTCATTGATACTTACTCTGTGCTGTTACAATCACCAACAATGTCTGAATAATAACAAGAAAACCATATGGTGGCGGCCTTGACATAATCTGAAACTATGAAATGTGTTAATCATTAGATAATCAGCTAGAAGAAAAAAATGTATTTCATACATTATATACGACACTAAATTACGATGCTACATCTCCATAGGGCTCCACGCATCGCGATTCAATCGTTATCGAAATTTATCCTTGTTTATAATATTCAGTTCTTTAGTTGCAATGTGATCTGTGGCATCCGTTGTATTATTCATGTTATCACGAACCAGGTAAATAGTCTAAATCGGTATGTTCTCATGGGTGATCTCAGAAAGTGAAAAGTTCTGCCTACATGTCAATGTATTTCTAATAATGTCGTGTCATTTGGGTTATTTTTTGTTTTTGTTTGCCAATTGATTCACTTATTCGTGAACGAATGCTTTAAGGGGGCTCGTGGGTATAAAAATTTCAGCAAAACATTAAACCTTTATTATTTCATAACTAATTTTATTCATAACACTTTTAGTTATTACTTTCTGATAAGGTACAAAAATCAACCCAAAAAATCGATTCGGTTTGGCCCCAAATGACTTTTAAAATGTTTATATCCCATTGGTTAAAAAATGCCAGTTGTTTGGCATTAAAGTTTAAATATTTTTTTTTACTCATCGGTAACCTTTATTTTTTATTATTGTTTTCAAATAAGCTGTATATAAACTAAACAATTGCAAAATTTAAGCGATTTCTGTAATTAGGTTATTTTTTTATAACGATAATACCTCTATTTCTCCTATTAGTTCAACAGAAAAAAAGGCATTAACAAAAATGTATGCTTTTTCCCGAGGCAGATCGTGAGCTAAAATGAACGGTGTCCCCAATTTTTTCTATTTCATTTTTCTTGTAAGTATATGATGAAGTTCACTTATAAAAAAATATAGCAAAATCCTATATTAGAAAAAAAAATTATTTATACCCAGGAGCCCCCCAATTCTGTTTATTTATACTTATATTGTGATTATACATGTAGTTGTGATTCGTCTCTTTTCAGGACAAAAACAATCATTTGTAAATCTGTGCCAGCAATGATTACTACCCTGGTCTGTTAGTAAAGATACTAAAGAAGAAAAAAACTAATGAAATCCCTTTCCGTCAACCTATGACAGTTTGAGCTGTAAGTCAATGCCAACACACGTGTTCTCGGTAAAATATGTGCACGTCCAGTGTTGTAGTTACTGGTCTATGGTAAGGCATTGCAACTCTTTCAATTGAATTGTCAATGTACAATGTACAAAGGACAAATATTGCTTATTTGGCAAACATTTTTTTTTTATTCTGAGTACACACAACCTCATTGGTATGCCAATGTAACTACACATGTATATTTTTCCATAAATTGTAGTGTACCCGTATTGATTAAATGCATTTATGTAACGTGCCGATGTTAAAAGTAAAATCACAATAATACTGAACTTAGAGGGAAATCAATTCGGAAAGTCCATAATCACATGGCAAAATCATATAACAAAACGTATCAAAAACGAAAGGACAAGAAATGACATCAAATGTAGAAAATGGTGGATTAAACCTGAATATACTATGTTTTAACGATCATCAATCATTAAAAAAAGGAATTAAGAGACAACAAGAAATACGAAACCTTAAATAAAAGATACAATGATTATTTTTATTTTTACCTTCTCCTATTTGCCAAGTCGGTCAGATCAACAAATGTATAATACATCCCTTTTTATTCATATAATTTAAATATATTACTGCAACAAACATTAAAATACATATCAATCTGTAGTAAATTCTAATTTTAATAAGGTCAGTCTATGTTACTGATCACTAGTTATCAAAGTACCATTATTATAATTAAGTATGCTAGACGCGCGTTTAGTTTACATAATACTCATCAGTGACGCTCGAATAAAAATATTTATACAGCCAAACAAGTCAAAAGTTGAAGAACATTGAGGATCAACAATTCTCAAAAGTTGTGTCAACTACGGCTAAGGTAATTTATGCCTGGGATAAGAAAATCCTTAGTTTTTCGAAAATTTAAAGTGTTGTAAACAGAAAATTTATAAATATGACCACCTTATTGATATTCATGTCAACACAGAAATGTTGACTAATGGACTGGTGATACCCTCGGGGACGAAACGTCCCCCAACAGTGGCATCGACCCAGTGCTATAAATATCGTGCAAAAAAGAAAGACAGATCGAAAGTATATATTTCGTTTTAAATATAAACCAATAGTCATTCATGTAATTAATTCCTTTGTTCCGTGTAATACCATGTCATGGTCTTTAGTAAGACTACTGAAAGATTTTTTAGAAAGATGTAAATACAAATTAATTTTCCTATCAATTGATTCTAAACACGTCGACTATTTTACGGTTTATTTCAATTTGAATATGATAGTGCATAAACAGTCAAGGTCGTTAAACAACCTTAGTAGTAATTATAGTCTTTGCATCGCATATAATTTAAATCATTACACCGTTATTGTTCAATTATTTTTAATGGTATTTCTTTTAAAATCGACATATCCATCATATTTGTCATGCTTATACATGTACATATAATTTAAATTATGTAACGCCTATAACGTTTGTATTGAAATTATAAAAATTAAACCAAAAACTAAACGAATTTGAAAGTATTAACGTTAAATACGACAAATCATCTACTTTGTGATAATGTTGTACAGCGCTGCGTGAAATTTTAGTTCTTGTGTATGCATGTATATATTTGATTGTAACATTTTCGTATTTGTCTTCCCTTTGGAAGCATGATTAGTAGTTTTTTTTCAAATTTCGAAACATCAAAAAGGTCAAATATTCATGTACTTTGATTGAGACATATCTGAAACACAGCTAGCATTTTAAAGTTTTGTAAATGTATGTGCTGCTAGAACTTTAAACGTTTCAAATTGCACAGATTTGTCTGGTAATTTTCAAGGTGAGAATGTTACAGTAAACATTGGAATTTAGTGGGATCCAGAATCCTGCTTGTATCAATTGGAATTCCAATATCTACTACAAATGTAGCTGAAATCAGAATTCTGATTTATACTAGACTTATTACATTCCAATTTTAATCATAATTCTAATAGTTACTGCTAAATTCATGAAATTCTAATCATGTAACATAAACGTGACCCTGTTCTCTTTTTGTAAGTCCAACCTTAATATCTCAAATAATTAAAAAAAAAAATGTACATCCCAAAAACAAAGACACTAAGTACATATCTTAGAGTACTCGCAGTTACTGTCCGTTAGTTCAAATACAATAACAACTAATGAAAAAAAAATCATCAATCTTAGACTAAAATATCAATAACTTCATATTCAACATCCAATAGATTTAGTGTAAAGACGTCATTAACAGTCAGATTAAAAAAAACAGACTACACGCTATGTAGGTCAAACATATAGAATGACAATAATTCAATAAGGTTAAGTATTTCAAAGTGGGTCATCGGTCAGTCGTAATCAAACGGTTAAATAATTGATAAATAAATAAAAGAAGATGTGGTATAATTGCCAACTAGAAAATTCGCCACAAGAGACATCTTGAATAAGAAGGTACGTTGAAAAAGAAAGAAAACCTAATTATTCCTTACAATGATCAAGTTGAACACACACCAATTGTCTGAAGTACAGGCTATAATTAAAGTCAAGTCCCTACAGACGAACTTGTGGTTCTTATGATCAAGTGTTTCTCGTTTCTCGTTTTCTATATAGATAAGACCGTTGGTTTTCCCGTTTGAATAGTTCACAACTGTAATTGTCAGAGTCCTTTATGGCTTGCTGTTTAGTGTGAACAAAGGCTCCGTGTTGAAGACTGTACTTTGACCTATAATGGTTTACTTCTATTAATTGTGACTTGGATGGAGAGTTGTCTCATTGGCCCTCATACTTCTTCTTCTTCTATCTATATTTTAACGATTGTAAAACATAAATAGTTTGATTGCTATTAATCTCATTTCAATAAACCATCCTCACCTTACATGTACCGACCCTTTTGTTTTAATCATACCAGATTAAATTTTTAGTGGATAGAACCTCCACTCAGAGACCTTCCATACTACTTTGATCAAACGACATAATACTGGTTTGCGTCCACACATATTCTAGTTTTAAATATAGAGTACACATTTCGGTACACTGAAAAAAAGGTAAACGAAAGACATCTTCTATGAAATACGATGGACCTACGGTTTCATGGGTAATTTCGTGAGTTAAACAAAAATTAAAAAAATGGACAAAATGGTTTGTAATACAGATTCTGAATTTACAGAAGGCACGTATAAGGCATGACGATGAATAATACACTTATTCACACATGCTTGATTCAGTATTATGATATTATGACATCGAATGTATATCTGGATTTATCATTAGGGATATGAATCCAATTTGCTCTCACACGTAGTTCTCTAATCATGGTAATACGTTATTGATATTCTAGATTAATTTTCGCAAACGAGTGAAATAAATATTAATGCATGTAAACAATTTTCAAGCGAAAATAAATAGTAACAAAATCTGATAAGGACCACAATAGCTACAATTCTGTAGCTAATATGAAGTTAGTAGAAATAAGTTGTCAAACTACATTGGCGGATCTAGGTTGAGGGTCCCCCATTTTTGGCCGCTCAATGCATTTGAATGGGGACATATAGTTGGAACCCCCTTTTTAAAATGCCTGGATCCGCCCCTGAACTACACAACTCGGAAATCTGAAATAGAAATGTAATCCGGAATGTGCTGGAACACAAACAGGTAGTGTTGTGGTATCGGTTACGTTTCTGTTTGGTCGTGCAATAGGGTATTAACGATAGGTTTTCTAATTTTCATCATACTCTGCATATTCTTTTCTAGATTTAACCCATAAATTCAAATACGAGTCTTCAATTCAATGAAATAAAAAGTCTTGTCATCAGACTTATTAATAATGTACAGTATATATATATATATACTAGAACATACCCGTGATATCGCGGGTCCGTGACTGAACTAAAAAAAAAGTATATAACTATGCGCAAGCCTTATTTTAGTATAAGCATTGTCATCTGATAAAGTCATGCCGATTATAAGATACATAGTTTTCTCTGCTTTCAAATCTTTCTGTTTGAACCCGTCGAACTGGAACTTATCAATTATTGGTAATATTAATTATTTGGAGAACAAAAGGTCCTGGAATGGAGTATTTTTTTAATCAACAGCATTGTCCTATATTAGTTATAAATAAAGTTGAATTCTTTGATTCGCTGTTTTACGTCATGCCCGCTAACAAATTGAAAACTGTACCTATACGCCTTATATTAGTCAAGATTTTTAGTATTCGTATTGTTATCTTAGAAATTACTAAATTACTGAATAATATAAAACCCTGTGATTATGACCCGTGTTTATAGCATATTAATCCTGAATACACCGTTTGGTGGTGCGCCTGTCAGATGCGGAACATACATATAAGGTAAGAGGTAACAGGTGAATTTACTATTGGTATCGGTATCGGACTCGACCCGGAATTTCTTAATTATTGGCAATATTAATTACGTGGAAAACAAAAGGGCCTGGAGTGGTGTAATTTTTAATCTACACCTTTGTACTATATTAGTTATATATAAAGTTGAATTCTTTGATTCGTCGTTTTTACGTGATGACGGCTGACAAATTGGACCTCGTCATTTTAGTATTATAGATATATATATATATATATAAGCTATGCGTTTAGTTTTTTTGTAAGTATAATTTTATATGGAGTAAAGACAAAATAGATACCTTCATTGTAACCAAAACAACATCACACTGTTTCCAATGTTAACCAGGAAGTACAAGACATACTGTTTATGTGTATATATATATCCGATTTGGGTTTAGTTATTAGTCAAAGCTTAAGCATTCAAGCATACAATATCATATTACGGTATTTTATAGGTATTCGTTTAAATGTAAAGAAAATGTTGTTAAAATGTGCCAATCATCCATCCGTAAATTGTGTAATTGATAAACATTGTTAAGGAAATAATGTAACACGGTCATAATATACAACATGAATGAATTACGCAGTGATAGCAATTGGAAATAGAATAATCGTTTAATCGCTGACCGATTTATTTTCAGTAGTAAAAAAAATAAACAACAAATATGCTTTTAGATATTCATTGCCACTTAATCATAGCATAACTATTTATGGCAAGTAAACTCCAACTCTTCTTTATTCGGACCAAGCCGCAATTCTAAATGCCTGTAATCTTTGTCGTTTACAATTTAGTATACTAATTATAATTACACTTACAAATGTAGTGTACTCATTATCATTGAATTTGCAGAGTTTTATTTTAAACGTGTTTATGCAAACTTTGCAAACGTAGGTTTGAAAGAAATTATCAAAACATGTGCGCGCCTAACCGTTTGCATCGTTTGTATAAGAGTAGATAGATTTTTTAAGTTCAAACGATCTTTATTACTCATTTTTAAGTAAATACACTTTTGTAAACAGCAATTTAATGCAAACATCATAAAACAGGACATTAGACTAGATCCACAATTCTAAATTTAAAACAAAATTTAAACATATAATTGCGTTTGATAAATGTTACACACATGTCGGACCTGGGGCAGTGACTGTGTGGTAATAACGGTTTGATTCTGAACATCTCTTTCTATAACAGTTTTAAAGATAATACGAAAAATTCATAAAAATGGTAAATATTATCATTTAAGGGACAGTACTCCTACACGTATAAGAGGTCGTCTGATAGTTTAAACTTACACGGACAAATGGTATAGCCAATATTTAACTCCTATGTTCTATATTTAGCTTTGTCAGTCATCATGTTTGACATGTATGGTTATCGGACACATTCCTAAACTTTATATCCCAGTTATGATTGCGTTATATTTGGGCTATGTGTTTCATAGAATAAAACTTTTGTAATTTAATTTGAAAGGTAACGAAGACGACGAACGACGGACGCCAAGTGATGATAAAAACTCGACTTGCCTATTTTTCATTCATATCAATTCAAAGCTCCTAAAAAAAAAGTAGAAAACAAAACGAAAAGGGAAAAAAATGAAGTCAAATATTTTTTTTTTATCTGTCTTCTATACTTGTACTTGTTGTATTCAATAGTTCTATCGCATGACATTGAACTAGACTTCGGTAACTGCGAGTTATCTCAGTTTTGTATTTTGTGCTATGTTTCGATCTGTTGATTTTTAACTTTTCAACTGATTTCGAGAGTTTTTTTAAATGTTGTACTGTTACGTCAATATTCCGAGTAAGGGAGACACGTTTTGCCAGAAAACATGTTTTACCTATTCTTATTCCCTATTGCATGTCCTAAGTCAGTGACATGTAATTCAGTGGTTGGTTTGTGACTGTGTATGCTATGTGTTGTTTGTTTATTACTATTTTTATTAAAATCAAGCCATTCGTTTTCTCGGTTGAATTGTTTTACATTTGATATTTCGGGGCATTATAACTTGCTATGCCATATAGCATTTGCTAATTGTCTAAGGCTGCACAGCAACCTATAGATGGTAACTTCTCCGTCATTTGGTCTCTGATGAAGAGGTATCTCAAGGACGAGCATGTCACATGTATTGTTTTTATTTAAGACTTGAGTTGTCTTATGCCATAAAGTGTATTGTAAGTTGTTGATATGCTTATTTGATATTTACAATTACAAATATGGTTAAAAACGTCCGCGTGGAGATCGTGTATATTCAATATTAGGCTAGAAGGGAGGCAGAGCTTATGTCAATACACAGTAAGTAGTAGTATGACGTCCCTTTATAGAAAAATATAAAAAAAGTTCAAACAGACGAAGAAGTTGATGATGAAGTTTTTAATAAATTCATATTTAACACATTTAAAGCTAACAAGTTGTTATTGTTGGCATCTTTTTTTAATGATCAATGGAAGTACTTGCCAACGGTATTGACGATTTGCTCATTCTGATAGATCACTATAGTCTAAATATCACACATTGAGATAGTCGGTAATTCGTTACATAGTGTGCTAGTTACATAATACGGTATATATGGGGTCAGTAAAGTCAATATGGGGATTCAAGCTCCGCTCTCACCCCATATAGAATTTACTGACCCAATATATACCGTATTTGATCACTAGCACACTATGACAAACACCTTACAACTAACACGACTAGTACCTATCAATTGGCATACAGAGTATTTATCTGATCATATTCGTCTAATAATGAAGGGTCTTTATGTCCTGGTATGTAAAAACAGTTGATGATCGAGATAGTCAAACTGCTGTTCATAGCTAAACAAATTCAGTTTTACTGTGAAGGCAATCTTGACTGGTAATTTAATTGAAAGTGGTACAATTAAGTATATTTCGGTAACACCTTCAAAGTTACTTAAAGCATTGTAGGGTTGTTCAAAACAATGATACACGTTTCAGTCTTTTTTTTCAATTAAAAGTTTGGAATGCATGAGTTCATGTCAGGTTTTTATTCTTTTTCTTAGAACGTGAACATAAACTATCAGAATAATATGTTCATTAGGGATAAATAGACTTCTGATTCATTAATCAGCTTAATATATACAACCTTTTCTTCAATAAATAATAAATAAACAACAGCAAGATAATAATTATGTCGTTAGAATCGGAAACAAGATGCTGATTCCAGATTCCATATTTCGAAACCCCCTTATTGCAACAATGATGTGGATTTCTTGTTAAGGTTTATGTCGAGGAATACATATATAACGTTTTTCAACACTGATGGTGTCGGGCATTGTCAAATAATACAGCGTTAAGTCATTGCAAAAAAAAAATTATCTGGGGGGAATTTAGAGTCATTTTAATTTTTCACTGAAATCTAAACAAGACCAAATTATGAAATGTTATTCCTATCATTTTGCCAAAAATGTATTCTCAGGTGAAAAATTATTTCAATGATAAAAAATAAGAATTTATTTAAATCCGTTGAATGATACTTGTGAAACATAACTGTAGCATCTCTGATGTTATTTATTATATATAAAGTTTACAGCAGTTTTCTGAAATTAAGGCTCTAGTATTTTAACGTCAAAGGCCCATATGTTTGTTTCCAGTGCAGTATAAGTTATTTTCATTATTTAAAACCAATTCCTATTAAGTAAATGCAAGCGAATGAATCAATGGAAGAACCCTGATTAACTGTTTTGTGTATATTATTTGCTTTCTGTTGAATAACTTGTTTGTGATTATATACATTGTAATGTCATAGTGATGAGAAATGTTGGGGAGTTCTTTGTGTTAGTTAATATTTAAATAATATATAATAATGATGTGTAAAACAATTGTCAATTCAATCATATTGAAGCTTTACTAAATGTTTGCATAAAGTGAATCTCGAGAATCTTTCTCTAGAAGCCATCTGATGCACTTGTAAGTATATTCGTACTGATCCTGAAATAGACAAAAAAAATGCGAATTAAAAAGTCACTGTAGTTATAAACTCCTGATGACTGTTAATGCTATAAAACCAACGTACATGTCAAGCAGTTTAGTGTTTAAATATGTGTGATTCATTGTTCCAGACAGCCTATTAGTTGAAAATGAGAGTAGATAGATACAATATGCAATCGCATAGGCCAATCATAAAATTACAAAGCCATAGACTTACGGCTGGGTTTGTACCTGCAAGAACTACATAACAGGTAAATGATATTTCCAGGTTTTACAATGTGATTCACGTTAAAAATTGTTTTGTTTTCTTTGTTGTGCAAAACAAATTTTTAACGTGAATCACATTGTAAGACCTGGAGATATCTTAAGGGATAAAACACATGTTGAACATGTACCTGTTGTGTAGTTCTTACAGGTACAAACCCAGCCTTAAGTCTACTTCAGATCACATTTGAGGTCGGGATTGTTATTACGACATACGAATCATATCCGTAGTCATCCGTGAAAAACAGTCTACCAGGGTTTGATGACATTTGTAATGTTCAAAGGGTTGATTTCAATTCCATTACTTGGAACTCTTGGTTTAAGGTGGTACCTAACACTACAGGGAGATAACTCTGTAAAATCAACTAAACCTTTTAAATACGTTGTATTGTTAAGGAAATAGTAAGCTTCACAATGATCAAAACTAGTGTTTGTAAAACTGCTAAATGTGTATGTAACCAGTGTAATTTTTCTGGTATCATGGTTGTTTCAAATCTTTTTTTTTTTATTTTTGTCAAAGGGTCAAAGTAAATGCTTTGTTAAAATTTTATGAAAATTAAGCGAGCCAAATTAATTTAAGGGAAAGTGTTGGGTACCACCATAATCGCTCCTGTGTATGCAGTAAACCTTTATCAGAAAATAATGATAGGTTATACGAAATCTGAAACACCGTCTCAACATGGAAAACGATATAAACAGATACTGTCAGACTGTTGTAACATAGAACATAACAAAATGAAAAGTTCACAATTTGGAAGCAGAAATCAGCTCTTTTGTCGTAAAGGTTTGTTATCATGGTGACCGACCATGCTTGTCAATGACTCAATAGAAGTCAAGATATGGGAGCAACATGTTTGTACAGTAAATGTATCTTTCAAGTTCACTGGGATAAATGCTATCAGCATAGTCTTTTTTGTTTTTTTACATTCCTACATGACAAGTTTAACATAGATGTCCTTTAGTGTATCTGTAAGAAAATTAAACATACGAAACATTAATTACTGAAGATAAGTATTTTAAAAATGATATTTAACATCATAAACTATAATTGTTTTTTGTTTCAACTAAAAGTATTATATGTACAATGTATTATGTTATCAACTCATCTCAGATTGTAATTGGCATTGTAAGTATTACTAATAATGGGTTAACAACTGAAATTACGTTGTGTTGTGATGCTATCTATATATAGCTAAGAACTAGGTTTAAATGCAAATACGACTTACAAAGAATAGAGCGCAATTGAAATATTATTATTCTTTTGACAATAGTTTTTTGGATATATTTGATTCCTAAATGTCAACATCATTTTTATATCAATTTTAGGCACAACAAATGCATACATTTAAGCCATACAACAGAGGAAAAAAACTTCCCTATTTTGAAATATTTAATCTTTACAAACTTACCAATTCCACCAGGAATTCTGGTCGCCTTGTTTGAATTTCTCTAACTACTTGGAAAATATCAATTTCCTCATCTATTTGCAGTTTTTCCAAAACCAATTTCAATGTCACAAACAGCCCACTCTTGCTACAACCATCACTGAAATATTAAGCATAACCACCTGCGAATTATTTTAGCATTTGGTTTCCGTTATGATTAAATTTATAAATCCTCTTTATAATTCGATATTTATATATAAATTTACTTGAATATTGATCGTTTTACTCGTGTATTTAATTAATAAAACTTCAAAGGTTTATTCTTGAGTATTTACAATTATAAATAATCCTGTGTAAGTGTCAATGCTATCTCTTCTTTATACGAAACCGTGATAGGAAACAGAAATACACTTTATATGTAGTATATCATAAGAATTACTCATTAATTTTCACAAAATATACCTGCAAACTACTGTTATAGGACATTTTTGAATTTCCCAACAGTCTTGTACACGCTGCAGAAGATCTAACATATATTCTGGTGGTGGTGGTGTATTACTGATTGTCCAATCATCAGCAGTGAATACATTTAATGATATCGTTTCTTTATTTTTCTGTAAAATTACAAAAATCACAAAGCAATTTTAAGTACTATTCGTACATAAATTTAAACCGGTTTTCTCAATTAAAACGGGTCAGTTGTCAAATACTTTAATAAAAAAAAAAAACTGGAAAAATTATCGTAGATACATTGTACAAGGTTTGATTTTATGTTTTACAAGCGTGAGTTTGGTTTTCATCAAGACTCATCAGTGACGCTCAAGTAACTTTTAAAATATATAGGAAATAATTATATAACTTCCTAAGACAGCTAATTAAGACTTAAATGTAAACAGAGTACATCAAATTAGTATATTTATGAATACATTAATATAAAGATAACATTCGAAAATAGAATGCAATCTTTTACATCATTAGGTTCCGATCAGGAAGGTTGTCTCGTTATCTACTGTACCGCATCTTCTTATTTGTTTTCAGACATACAACTGCTTCAACTTAGTTCTTACAGTGTTTTATAAGTAGTAGACTCATGAGGCAGATTCTCTCATTTTTTTCTGGTATAGAATGAAAAAAACATTTTTTATTCGTAGCGCATTTAAGATGACGTAATACACCACCATACAAGCGCATATATTAATAAACAGTTTCAATGTAAAATTTATTTGGAAATATTTTGATTGCATTTTCCATTTCCCGTTTAACGCCATCAAATGTAAAGACGTCCCAAATTATTCCTCTGTATATCTAGATTCAATCAATCCAGTCAACGTTATTGCCTTATGTGTATGTTACATGCAAACAACTTAACAGTTGCAATACAAAATTAACTACTAGTAACTAATAGACAAGCCGAATTATCTTCAATTTTAGATTAAGTTTGTGCAGTTCAATTGTCAACTTTCGGCGTTACAGTCATGGTTAATGTGACAAACAACTGTTTTTATCTTTTCGACGTTTTTTTCGGTCGTATCATGATTCTGCTTTCCATTCCTTCTAGCTTATGATCTTGTCGTAATATAATCACATCTTTCTCACATTCGTACCATTATTCATTAAAAAAAACCATTGAAAAACAAGCGGTATGACTTTTATCGCTCATTAAATTTGTAGTCTAGTTTTACCAATATCTCGTTTAACATTCTTTTATTGACAATGAACTTTAAAGCATAAAGCTGTTCTTTGGTAAAGTCTTCAATGAAATCAATTGTTTACTTCTGTGGAATAAGTCATTCATTATAATAAAAGATAAGGGTTATATTTAGATTCTACCATATCATCAAGGATGATACAATAATTATCCATTTGAGACAGTTACATTCTAAAATTTTCATTAGGCATGACCCCTTTTTTCATAACGTCACAATAGGATATCAGCTTAAAGCAGAAAAATTTGACGTCATAATCGAATTTTGACCAATGAAGAACTGAGATCAAACAAACCACACATTGATTAGATAAAAATAATCAACAGTTAAGAAAAGGGATACATCGAGTAAGAATTAGAGAAATCATTTTGCTAACCCTGTGCCCTTATGTAAAGGTTAATTTTTTTCTACATTTACATATATATATCTACAAATTATGCCTCTACTAACCGTATGATTCAGAGTGATCTGAAGCTCTTTTTCTAAATTTTCGTTGTCTTTTATTATGCTAAAATCATCAAACTGAAGCTTTTCGTTCTCCTCCAACCACAATGGAGCACCCTGGGTAAAATAGAGTTTTGGCTTAAGCTTTACACTCGAACAAAATCTATTCGCGGATACTTTTGTTGTGTTTTCAACTTTTCATCTTTCTATTTAATTTTAAAGCGGTGGATTACCACAATTTCCCTTAGATGTGTTAAGTATTCATATAAGGGAAATTATTTTACTTAAACGTTTTGATGTATATTGATACTTGCATTCGCCATATATGTTTTTCTCTCAAAAGTCAGACAAAAAATTGCATGACTTGATAATTTGATTACATATAATCCTGGTACCTTTGATAACTGTTACTTTAAACTTTTGATTTATAATGTGTAGTAGAGGTTGGCTTACATAGTTTAAAAGGGTTCGAATAAAAAAAATAATTAATAAGGAAGTTCCATTGGTTTTTAATTGGCTTTCAATAAATGCGAGTATACATATTTCGGAACTTTAATTGTATTTCATTTTGTTGTACTGTTAGTTGTTTCTGTGTATCATACAAATTGATAATAAACTTATATCAGATATCTGAATTACATATATACTATGGCTTTCGCAATATACGCGTGTTTCGTCCACAAAGACTCATACGTGACGCTGGAATCAAAAAAGTCAAAAAAAAGTTAAAATTTTTTTTTAACTACGAATATTTTTAGTTTGTTCTTATGCTGTTCTATTACACCACCGTACAGAGTAAGGGGAAAGTTGAGAGCTTATAATTTGCTGAACCAATCACAGTATGTATGTGCCTGTCCATTGTCACAAGCCTGTAGTAATATGGTTGTCTTTGGTTCTGACATGTTTTTATCATTTTCGTTTTTCGTAAATTGTTTTGTTACTAATATGGACGTTTGTATTTACGTTTGAATTATTTCACATATTTTATGTCGTAGCCTTATTGCGCTGACTTAACAGTATGTTTTCTCATTGTTGAAGGTCATGCGATTTCTGTATTTACGTCTACAACTTATTGGCAATCAGTCAATCGCTCCTTATTTTTTATTAGAATAGTCTTTAAATAGTTGATATTCATGTAAGTCGAGGTATATCGACAAATCTCACCTTGTTTGCTGGATCTAACAAAACAATAATCCTGGAACCGTGGTCAAACATCATTGTCCAAAAATCAATTACAGTTTCATCCAATGGACACTGCGTAACAAATAATTTACTTTCCGCCAAATAACCCTGCATAAAAAAAATGAATACAGGAAACCGGATTACATTTAATATGTCGAAGGCTGTTGTCTGCTCTTTGGTCGGGTTGTTGTCTCTTTGACACATTTCCGATCTCTATTCTCAATTTTAATGATTGGAAGAATGATCTGAAATTTTATTCAGTGAATATCAAATTTAAAAACATATATGATTATCAACAAATCAAGTGACGAAGCTTTATGAAGAAATAGTCCAGTCAAACTAAGATTTTACCTTAAACTAATTGAAACAGAAAATGTTTTAGTGCTAATCTATTGCATAATGCCCTTTATAAACACAGAAAAAAGTCCCATAAAATCTAACTTCAGGAAAACTCAAAAACAGCATTTTTAATTTCCTATGGAAATTAACATTTGAAGAGGAGATAACTCTTTTAAAAAATAGTTTTTTGGTCAGTTTTTGTTGTTTTTTCTTGAAAGGTATGTACAGTATTATACTTTGATGGGATTACAAGTTTGAATTTGACTGAATTATATAATTTTCTGCTCGTGAAATGTACAAATCCGAAGTGTTATGGGTAGTTTTATTTTTTTCCTGCATTTTTCATTAAAGAAATTGCAAATTTGAAGCTTTGTAACCATTTTGAAAAAATAATGTGAAATTTGGTAATGCTTTTATCTGTGTATATTATATTATTTCAGCAACTTTCTTATTTAAAACAACTTTAAACCACTAAAAGAATAATACATGCTTAATTATTTTTATCAAATTTGAGATTGCAACCTTGACATGTTGAAAAATTCAATAAATGGTCAGCTAATGGATTACGAAATCTAGATTATAGCCTGATAGAAGATATGAAAACACATTTAGAGTTGTTTGTTTTACTGTAAAGACCGCTAAAAATTAAGAATCAATACATTCTGATGAATAGAAGCGGTAAAGTTATAATTTTGTATCAATTTTTATTGATATTTCTGCCTTTTTTGCAAGAGTAATCTCACTTTTCAATACAAATCTCCATAGCAATTTTAAATGATGATTTTTTTAAGTCTTCCTAAAGTCAGAATTTTTGGGACTTTTTTCTGTGTATACTTGTGGTATAATGCTAAAGATTTAAACTTTAAAATCTTCTGTTGCAATTACTTTCAGGTAATGGTCAAATTTATGCTAGATTGACTGTACTAGAAAATAGAAACCCTCATAAGAACGAACACCAGGAACGGTAAAGCTTACAAACAACTGCAACTTTGCCTTGTGGAATTCAATTGATAGGATTTTATACAATTCCCGTCACTCTTGTGGTGACGACAATGGAACAACTGGATCAAAAGGGATCTGTAAAGTGGAACTCACAATCTATATAACATGTTGATAATAAGACAATGCCGTGTCATTTTGCCAACTGGTCAACGGAAATGACTAATGAATCTATCAACATATAATCTACATGTAATGTGAACACAACAATGATACATGTACGATGCAATTAGAAAAAAAATGAAACTACAATTGATGATACTGTAGTGGCTGACCTGTTACCTTTTGGACTAAATGTTATTACAAAAGGACCTGAAGCTACGTCAGATGATAGAAATTCGATATTGAATAAAGGTATCGAGTTAATACATTTACTCACAGGAACTATAACTGCATTGATGTAGTCGTTTCTGTTTCTACCGGAAGTCATTAAGTAAGGTCTGTAGTTGTCATCTAAAACCAAATACTAGTAAGTAAAAACAAATGGTTTGTCCTCCAATCTACATAAAGTAGTGAACAACCTTTGCCTTTTTTAAATATTGTAAGATTTTAAATCTTTGATAATTACAATTGACGTATGTTTATACAGTGTTGACACATAAAATAAGAAATAACTAGATAAAACATCAATTTTCTATTTCTCAATAAATTACTGCATATGATACCTGGTCGAGACTTTTCTGATGTACACAATACATGCTATTTACTTGTTGTTATAATTCCAAAAAGCGGTACTCTTGAAGCAAATACTATGTGTCCATTATAAGAATAAAATGTGAACATGCTATGCCATGTATGCTAACAAATACTGTTTGTTTGTTAAGTCGGGTGTGAAAAGCACTTTTCTACATAAGAACATAAGAGTGAACTAGTTGTATGTTTGCAAAAATTAATTTGTTGGTGTTTGTTGAATTATTCAACTGCAGAATATTTATGATTCGAGAAAATCTTTTTTTTTACAAATAAAGAAAACAATTTTCTTGTGGCATTTTCGGAAAACTATAATTCCAATTTCAACATTTCCAAAGTAACGTTGTATGCATGTACAAGAAAACTTAAATTCAGTTAGGAAATATTCACTTCACTTACTTGCAAGAACAGACTTGGAAGAATTTTTTGATAAGTTTTCTTTACGTTTTGAAGTTTTATAATTATCAGCAGCATATACTGGACGCAAGGTTTGCAATCTCTAAAATGTAAACAAAAGAACTTTTGAGTGGGGTGCATTTTAATATTCAAATTGAATATATACTTAAACGAGAGGAATGTGCCTCATAAAATACACACAGTACTTCTCGGATCAAGATGTTTGTGATACCAGCAAACATCAAATGATCTTAAGTGGACAGCACATGATTCATGTGATTTGAAATCAGTGTAAAAAATGTAATTTCTCTTGGTATACTTGTGTGGTATCAATTTAATAAAACAAAAAAAGCACAGTTTACGACTGCAATTGTTATGCTCTATCTTAATTCACATAGTAGGGGCTTTAATGGCCTAAAATGGCCCCAGATTTACAAGATAATAAAAATTCTAACAGAGCAGATTTTTCTCCATAAATTATTAGAATATGAGTAAATGATTTTAAAAAAATGTTTTTATTTAACTAAAAAAGGTTCAATGACGTCACAATGGTAGGTGCAAATGACGTCATTATTGGGAAAATAAGCAAAAATACCCAAAATTTGATGGTTTTTCTAAAATTTGACCACCGCACCATGCTTGCACCAATTAGAAATTTTAACATTTTGACATGTTCATACATATCAAACTTCGGATAAAAAATCTTTTTGGTGCAAGGTTGGTGCGATAGTTTATTTTATATTTTTCATAGCCAAGCGGAGCAATAAAAAGCTGAAATTTGCCGTTCAAATTGGACCTTTTCATCTGACAAAGTTTAGTTTATACATTCTTATGCCTATAGAAACTTATTTTTTTTGTTTATGAATGTAAAGTGTATTCCTAATTTTATTTCCGTAAGTTTATCTAGTTAAATTTCTTTAAAAAAATCCGACAGCAATGAACTTCATGTGTAAGGCAGTCAATAACATCTTTAAGGACATTTTTTTTAATTATGAAATTTTAGATAGACCTTCAATATAATAAAATCTGTACATTTCTGATGTTTTTGCTAATTATAAATTCAAAATTTGTTGTTTGATTGGGGCAATCTACTCTCTGATATTAGGGTCAGATCTATGATTTATGCAAAGAAAAGGGGGGCGGGGGGCGGGGGGGGGGGGGATTTTACTTAAATTTCCATAATTGGCGAGAAACACAAGATTTATTTCGAATTCAATGAAACTAAACTACCTATATTCCAATTGGATGTGTCTTTGTGGTTAATGTACATAGAGAACAAGTTCTATAAAATTTAATGGTAAAAAACGGAAACGGCATAAGGTAGACTATCCATATTTCCGTATAAACAAGTATTATCAGATTATTACATGGCATTTTTCATATCGCATGTATTATCAGCCCTAGGTTCAATATCAGCCCATGAGCCGCATGAAAAATGACATGTTATGATCTTTTTATCATATGCTTCAACAATGGAGAAAAATAACAGATTCGTAATTTGATTCTTTTACGTGGTTCTAAAATAGAACTTCAAAGAGTGAAAAGTTTACGGATGTCGAACCCAAATTTAGTACACTTCATATGAAATCTTTCTATCGTATACATTGTACCCAAACAGAAGAGAAAAATATCTAAATATGTACAAACCGACAAAAAACAAGTTATTCAACAATATTCATAATGAACACTGTTTCAAAAAGTCACTTTTTTAAAGTAATTTTCTAAATTGTGTTTGAAACTTTTAAAAAAGCATTTATTTATTAATTTGTTTGTTTGTTTTTTGGGTTTTTTTTTTTTAATTACTTTACACAATAAACTTTCCAGTATCTAAATAATTGTTTTGTACATTACTTTGTAATGTTTTCCACTGAAAACGTAGCATTGAGGTGTATTTTTCGGAATTTGCCGAGTATCAACGGAATGCCATGCGATAACGTTACGGAAAGGCATGTGATAACAATCGAAGCATGTGATAAATTTTTCATATCAGCCCAATTCAAAAAATATGGAATTTACGTTTAATTTAATGCTATTATCATACAGTAAGATTCATATGTTATTTAGTCTAAGTATATGATAAATATAATTATATAAGTACGCCTGAGCCTGTGACAACTCTACAACAGATTTATCCATTGTATCACCAGCAGTGATGGTGATACATGGCTGTGTACATTATGTATATACAACTCGTCTAAACATCAACCCAACAATGTAAGATCTGTAAATTTGCAAATGTATATATATATGGATAATTGACCTTTCCATGCATAGAAACAAGAGCCTGAAGTCTGTAAGCATACTACATGTCTGTTACCTTTTTAAAGGTTATGATGTTTTGAATAGTTTTATAATCATGCGTAAAAATGAAGAGTAAACTTTAAAATGTGACCCAGCTTTGTTGTTAAGCCCCATTTGTGGGCATTATGTTTTCTGGTCTATGCGTCTGTTCGCCCGTTGCGTATGTCAGTCTGTTCGTCCGATTGTCCTTGTGTCTCACTTCAGGTTTAAGTGTTTGGTCAAGGTAGTTGAATCTGACATCAGACTCAGACTTTTTAAAGTAAATTTTACTGTGTGTATTGTGTGTTTGATTTTTTTTATACTTCTATAAATCTAAGAATACAGATTTATTTGATATAGTAGCATGTTCCAGTTTTATAATTCTATAGAATGATACGGTTATAAGTCTGGATGACTGAAATAGATAATAAAAATAAGATGAATTTCGAAAAGTCAACCCTAACAAGCCTTTACATAAGTCTAGAGGGGGGGGGGGGGTGTACTTCAATACTTTGATAGGGGGTGACACTGTTTTGTCACCTTACCCAGTTTTACATTTTAAAAATATATACCTTTTCATAAATTGCGTAGGAAAAAAAGTTATATCATATATATCTGATAGTCTTCACTTATTCAAGCTTAAAAAGTTGTAAAAAGAAGTGCCCCCCTTCAACCTCAATCCCTTCCGGAAACATAACTACTGTCATGGAAATACACTGACTTTTGAAAACACCCTTTAATGCATGTGTCTGTATCTATTTATTTAAGATAATCAATATTAAGATTTCTTAGCGCTAAATGTGTCTTGTCTTAATATTATTCTTCTTGTAGCTGATAAGTGAGACTCAACACAGCATCAGATGCACAATCTGTATATATAAGCAATACCCGGTGTTTTGTTTTGTTTGTTGGTGTTTCAATATTGCTTTCCCCCTTAATATTTACCTTGGAGTTCGTTTCTTTTTACAATTTACATCTTAAATTGCCTTTCTGTTTCAATATATTTAAAATTAAATCTTGTAAATAGAAAACAAATCGCGGTTGCCATGGGCACAGATATGTTGCTAGGGAGAAACAACAGTGAATTTGGCAAAAATGTGCAATTAATTATGTAAATTATATAAATATTTAAATAGTGCGCAAGTGTAAAGTTCACTACATGCTAAACAGGTTCAATTTCAAATATAGATATATTAAAGCTGTATAATAATCATATTTGATAAGTTTAACTCCGCCATTTTAGTGGTTGCTAGGCAACAGAATAAACGAGCTAGACCCAAAATTCGATTATTTTCAGAAGGTCTATGGTATAGACTTACAACATGACAAATTAAATGAAATTTGGGGGTGGGGCCAAAAATGGCCCTTATAGCCCCTAGTCCTTTTACGTTCTAGTAAGTAAATAAAATCAATTTAAAACCTCAAATCTCGCGATCGGTATTGTTATGTTATATTCATTACATACTATTCCTACAATATGATGCTGAGGTAAAATAGAACCAACTTAAATAAAGGCAATAGTAGTATACCAATATTCGAAACTCATAAATTGAACATGTCCTACATTTTATATTAAAGCAAAATAGATTGATGCAGAGGCAACAACTCTGTGAAGAAAATATTTTGCTAGACATTTGAAGAAGTCAATACCTGAAACTCTTCTCTAAATATTGTTTGATTTCTTGGTAAAGGGTTTTGCTCATGCTTTTGAATAGATTCACAGAAAACGCTCTTGTGAATGGACGTGTCTGGAACAGTAAACAATTCCAACAGTGCTTCAAACACAACCTCATATTGTTCCTGAAACATATAAAATGCGAAAATGACGTGTGCATCACATTTCGTTGATATTTATATCACCACCTTGGTGACAATGACATACCGATAGTTGTGTCTATAACCTTTCGATGAGGTTGCATGAAAACGATTTATGATATTGTAGCATAGTTACACAGGTTAACCGTATACAAAGCGTTTTCAAGAGATAATTCCATTTTTTTCGAAATATATCGACAGTGAATCAACAGGTTCAACTAAATGAACAGGAACTACATATACGTGTCATTTCTGACCATATAATTGTAACCAATCGTTTATTTTTTGGTCTCCTTTTCCCGTTTTTTTTAATTGAATGTAATGTAAATTCATATGTTTTTTTCTATATATATTTAGTCCTCCAGGTCCTAATTGGTATTGTCTATTTTGTTTATCCTGTGGTGTGTAAGTTATACCATGAAACGCTTCTATTTTTTTGTAACGCAAACTTTATAAATCGTCATAAACTTCAATTGGAATTTCGGAATATTTCCTTGATCCTCAGCGTTTTATTTTTGCTTTTTGTGGGGTGTAATGAAACCATTTACACCTACAACACTCCCTCTGAATACATAGGGTTATTCATTTTTGTTGAATAAGAAAGTTAGTTATAAGTTAATACCATATGGGGTGATGCACTGTGTGTTATGCACACATCACCAATACATATCATAGACATTTGATACATTTAAATATATACCTATGTATATACCAGGTATAAAATTAAGATTTGTATTTTGATTATGTTTATGAGCGTAAAAACAATTGTACTGGCTATTTAAATGCACTTCGTTTTTGGCCCTTTATAGCTTCCTGTTCGTTGCAGGTAATGTATGACCTATAATGGTTTGTTTTTTTGTTAATTTTGACTTGGATGGAGAGTTGTTTCATTGGCACTCATACCACAACACTTATTTTGTTTATCTATATATGTATTATCGGATTTTGAGCTCATTCCATATCTTTCCTTGTACAGTAAGGATGTTTAGATTTCAAGTTTGCATCCTTTGCTGTTTCATACAGCAGAAATGGCTTGAGTAAACATGTTTTGATTCGTTGATATAAAGATATCATTAAGTACCAATTGCCTGCATACAGACTTTGAATAAATGGTAAAACATGTACATTGAACGTGAATGTTCGATTATAATTATACATACATGTGTTTGTACCATATTCATTCTGTCCTTCCTCATAGTCTGAACATACTCCATAATATCAACATAGCCTTCTTTCTGTCCATGCTCGTATAATGCATCTATAGCAATGAATGTTCCGGTTCTTCCAACACCAGCACTAAGACATAGTTATTAGGTATGAATAATAGCAATAAAAGGTCCCATTTTACAAGGTTTTCTAAACGAAGTATACTCTGTATTGTAAGAATGTTATTTTCATAGTAAAAATAAAACAACAAAAAAAGCAAACTCAGATGAAATTTTAAAGGGAAAGCCCGTACTTTAATTGTAAAATCAAAAGCTCAAATACAACAAACGAATAGATAATAGTTGTTCTTTAAAAACGCGCGAAGATCAATTTGATTATAAACATATTATGTACATATACGTTCGATGTTTATCCATGTGTTTATATGAAGAGATCATACCATGAAATAAGACGGGATGAAGAGTATGTTCAAGAACTCAAAAAACGATACTCGCATGCATGTTTCATGTCAATTACTTTTTAGTGTTCATTTTAACCAAATGCTGACAAAATATATAAGTTATAACAAATGATAAGATAAAGACCTATTTAATATCTCCGAAAGTCAAAACACAACTAACTCATTCAGATTAAACATAATACATAAAAACTAGTAGTTGCTTGTCTTTTTCTTTTGAGGAAACAAATGTAAACATACCTACAATGCACCACCATTGGTTTTTCTTTATCCACTTTTATGCTTTTGACTTTTCTGTAAAAGTTAACCAATTTGACGCTATCTGGAACACCATGATCTGGCCATTGAGTAAAATGGAAATGATGAATTTTTCGTTCCTGCTTATTCTAAAATTACAGAAGATTTTTTTGTTTATATGTATCATTTGTTGTAAAATTTAACAACATTTATCTTTTTCTTCTTACTACATGTTGATGTAACTATCAAACTCGGATGGGATCTAAAGACAATATAAAAGTAACGAAATATAAATAGTGTTTTATTCATAGTTAAAATGAAGATCGGTACCATGTTTAAACATAGACATTATGAACAATATATAATTCATTTCGAGCAGTCTTTATTTCATTTCAAGAAAGCTTTTGAATTTCATAAGGCGTTCCCTCTAAATCAATCAACAAAAAATACCCGTAAAATTACGCAAATATTGATAAAAGTAGAGAACACATTTCAATGTTAATTCCTATCTGATATCTTCGAATTTCATACCTATACTATGTGCAAAGATAACATTAGACGGAATCAATTTAACATTTCATTTTATATTACAGTTTGTGCGTAATCAAAGCATTGCTATGAAAAAATGTTGTTGGGCTTAAATTGTCTGCATAAGAAAACTCAATGGTTATCTCATGAACTACTTAACAATAATTGATATAAAATTCACAGTAAAAATAACGAACCAACTTTCATTTTAAGTGTATTTGCCAACACATTAATCCATAACGTTTTAAAATTTATTGTGTGTTAACTTAATCTAATTCACGTTAAACGAGCATCTACTTGTCAAAGTCAAGGCAGATCATGTCTATATTCCAAGAGAACTTTAAAAACCTCTCACCTTTTATCAATTGTAAAAGCTCAACTAAAATGGCTTATTATGTAGTACCAAATATATGTTTACTCGTATTTACTACACCAGATATCTTTGATTTTTTAGTACGCTATTTATTTGTATTGTTCTTTAAACGATGCACGTTCTCTTTATCCTTCTCAATTACCGATGGATAGAAGTGTAACACTCAATCTTTCTTCTTTTCGATATTCACTAAAGCTAAAAAAAATTACCTTTAAGCTGTTGTTTTGTAGAATAAATAATCTGTACACGTATACTGTATGTTGTATCTCCTTTTTCATTACAAGTCTATAATTATCTACTAGCATTACCGTATTGATGCTTTTAGGCCAGTATTGTACGCATTTTTTCTGAAATACAACAATTGTAAAGTACACGTTAAGTTTAACATTCAAAAGGGAATTTAATTATACACATGTTTTCAATATATACATTTCGCGCCAACATGTACATAATTATTATTTGTTGTAGATGAATAAACCTTTTCATTTAGAAATTTGATTAGCAAATATCCAACCGATAATTTACGATTGTAGGCTGATAGAAAATATACCAACTTAAACATTTTTCATTACTAAACATAATCAATTCACAGGAGTAGATCTGGAAAGTACAATATTTACCGCAGTATAATCATGGTATTCACGACGCCGTGCAAGGTAGACCGTCACTTATTATCAAAATAGAAGCTTGCATAAATCGAGTTGAAGACAACTTCAAATTTAACTGTTTTTGCCAAAATCTTGTACATGGCATTGTAATGGATGAACAATAGCACCGATACTTTTCAATGTTTAATGATCTGTATAGTAAGGGTCAATACCGGTATATTTCTTAGTCAAAATGACATGAAAAACGGTACCTTACTGTGATTTGTCTTATTGAAGTGCAATGATATACTTATGTTATTGTAGAACATTGAGATTTCACAGTTGCTGTAGATCTTTTATGCTTAACAAAAGGCATTTTACATACATTACTGATTAATTGTACCAGATACCTACCCTTCTTTCCTCTTCTAATTTCGTTACCATCACTATTGTGTTAACTTTTTCTTGCCAGATCATATGCCAGAAATCTCTGATAGTATTATTTTTCGGACCTTAAAACAAACAAAAATATGTTAACATTAAATTTAATACAGTAAAGTATATTTTCTTATGTTCGTCATTTGTCATTTATCTTTATCGACTACCAAAACAGTACGTAAATGGATTAATATTTGTCTTGCACGGCAGAATTTCTAACTGAAGAAACAACTTCAAAAATTATGTATTATTTGATGAAGACTGTATGTTGCCATTTAAGTCTTTTGGGATTATTTCCGACATATTGATGTTTCTTTTAGTAATAACTGTACCCCAAATTTTGTTTCCAAACATGATGTTTTTGTTTCATAATTTTTTTTTTTAGGAGTGCCATTTGAAAGCAATCCCTCTTGTCAGATTTACATTAAACTTGAGATTGTATAAAAGCTTTATAATTATTATCCCTAGCAAACTGATTTAAACAAAACCTTCTTCTTATACATTCGTTATTGTAAATATAACACACCTTGTGATGCTATGTAAGCCTTTTCTTTTTCATAGCTCTAAAATAAAAATAAAAAAAATATCAATGAAATTGTTTCCAATTTAATATGGATTTATTATTTCTAATTTGTTTTTCATTCAATATATTTGATATACGACACAGTGTTGAATAGCTAAAATGTTGTGTCATCAAAAATCTTGTAAGACCTATCAAAACCTTTAAATGAAACCATTATTCGTTTTGCCTTTCGTGAAGTTACATTTGTACCATGACTTTTTTCGGTTCTAATATGTTTGTACGACAAGTATTACTGCATAAAGATATAAAGTTTTGAAAGAACATAATCGCTTATATCTTACATCGATGAAACTAGCGTTAATGTAATCACTTTCGGTGTTTCCAGTCAGCACAATCCGTGAATGGTCATCTACAACAAATTCACATAAAGTTATGTTTAAATTTAACTGAATTATTTATTCACACCATTCAAGATAAATGACACCGAATTGTTTTCTTCAGGACAACTCATAAAATTTGATTTTGCACGAACATGATTTTATTACTCGCAAATCAAGCAAATGTGGATTTTTGTTTGGTGATTGTAAGAATGATCAACAAAATAAGTGTGCTCAGTACGTGGTCTGGTTATCAAAAAATATCGTTATGATGATTTTGGCTAAACACGTGGATTTAACATGTTTAAGGTAAATGCAAAAACAAAAGATTGTCCAGGAATCACAATAATGTGTGTAATATGATAATAAATCTTCTTGTGAATTGTTAATTGTGTCCAAGCACCTAATAATGTTGATCATAGTGTCAGACTACCACTTCTATGTTGACGTGAATTATCAGTGATATTGTCATAACTATTAATGAACTTTACTATAGAGCCCAGGTGGTCGTGTGGTCTAGCGGGACGGCTGCAGTGCAGGCGATTTGGTGTCACGATATCACAGTTGCATGGGTTCGAATCCCGGCGAGGGAAGAACCAACAATTTGCGAAAGCAAATTTACAGATCTAACATTGTTGGGTTGATGTTTAGACGAGTTGTATATATATATAAAATATATATAACAGAACTTAACATTTTCGAAACACTGAATATGCTTTTCTACCCCATGAGCAGATAACTAGTACCTTAGCTGTATATTGACAAACAGTTTATCGAATTTTGGTCATCAATGCTCTTCCACTTCGTATTTTACTCGACCTTTTTAACTGTTCTGTTATTCGAGCGTCACTGATGAATCTGTATATAGGCGAAACGCGCGTATAGCGCAAATACAACATTTCCATCCTGTTATCTATGATAATTTTTTTGAAAGTTTCGACCTTTAAAATTAATCTATGTAGCAAAGTTGTTCTGTGTATTTAAGTGAATTGTGTAATATAATTAAATACTATGTTACAATTACATACATGGCCATGTTGCAAGAAAACGGTTCTTTAATTTGTTTTGTTCTTTGGAACCTTCCATATGTGGATGAACAAGTCCTCTTGGTAAAATCTATAAAAAGGATGATGTGACCGATTAAACTGTATCTTTATAAGCATTAGGCTGTATACGAACAAATAATGATTCATAAAAAAAAGACTCACATCGTATTCCTTTTTGAATCCTTCGTCTTTCTGTTTTTCGTAAATTACTTTTCTCAGGTCTGCTATGGCTATTTTGTAGTCAGCTTCTGTTTGTACATTACCATATACATTTCCTTCGCATTCCTCGTCGAATTCCTGAGGTAATTCTTCGCTTCCATCACAACCACTTGTTTTACTGGAATGTGTTTGAGGTAATGACACACTTACATCCTCAAGATATGCGTCACAACCTTCATTGACAAATACGTTCATCGGTTTTGATGACGGATCGTGATCTAAAATTGATATCAGTTACATAAAATTAATAAGGGTCGGAAAGCGAATTTTGATGTTTGTATTTTGAATATATTTTTTACATAACTTAAGAGGGCGATTAGTACGATTTTTTTTTAGTCTAGTGTGTAGCGCATTTCGACTTGTGAATTTTGAGACTCCAAGCTCATACGTGTATGTCCTTAATGGTTAGCACAAAAATTATCAAGATCAATCCTTATCTCCTTCAGCTCGCTATAAAACTAGGTTTAATCAATCTTATTCTACATAAGGAAATCCCTGTCCAAAGTCAGGAAATTATTACGCAACAGTAGTATTGCTGTTAAATAGCCGTAAATCAATTAAACGAAAACTAACCCGGCGTACAAATTATAAACCGTGTGAAGTACATCAACTATGAAGGAATATAATGAAACCACCAAAACAATTAACTGCAACATAAGTTATTAAACGGAAAATACTTCCAAAAATCTCCAGTCACAAAACAAATTATGAACACTTGAAAAGCATTGTATGAACGGTTCTTAAGATATTGCGAGTAAATCTGTAAAAAGTAAAAACACAAAAATACCGAACTCCGAGGAAAATTCAAAAGGAAAATCCAAAATCAAAAGGCAAAATCAAAAGTCCAAACACATCAAACGAATGGATAACAACTGTCATATTCCTGACTTGGTACAGGCATTTTCTAATGTAGAAAATGGTGGATTGAACCTGGTTTTATAGCTAGCTAAACCTCTCACTTGTATGACAGTCGCATCAAATTCCATTACATTGTCAACGATGTATGAACAAAACAAACATACTCAAAGAGTAAAAATGTCAAAAATAGGGGTACAGCCCTAATAAGCAGCTAGCCGTCCGCCAAACTTTTCATTAGGGAAAACCTAGTAACAAATGTCTACGATACCTTTCATTCTAACGAACTAAAAGCAACTATTGAATCGTCTACACAAGACTCATCCGTGACGCTCATATCAAAATTTTTATAAAGCCAAACAAGTACAAAGTTGAAGAGCATTGACGATCCAAAATTCCAAAAAGTTGTGCCAAATACGGCTAAGGTAATCTATGCCTGGGATAAGAAAATCCTTAGTTTTTCGAAAAAATTTTGTAACAGGAAATTTATTAAAATGGCCCCATTATTGATATTCATGTCAACACCGTAGTGTTGACTACTGGGCTGGTGATACCCTCGGGGACGAAACGTCATACAAGTGAGAGGTTAGGTAGCTATTAAACCGGGCTTAATCCATCATCTCCTACATTAGAAAATGAATGTACCAAGTCAGGAATAAAGCACATTTTTTGTTATGTCCTTCCTGTTATTATATATCTCTTAAATGTTTTCGTTATTATATATCTCTTTAACTGTTTTCGTTATTATATATATATCTCTTTAACTGTTTTCGTTATTATATATCATTTGCTTTCAATTGATGTTCTTATAAAGGTAAATACAGAGATGCGTTGTAAAGGCATCAACTTGTAATGTATTGTTTTCTTTTTCTTGACTAACTCCTCTTAATGCAAAAGGAATACATTATTAGGATATTTTAATATAAAAAAAGAAGTGGTATGCTTGTCAAAGAGACAGCTGTCTACAAGAGACCAAAAGGACACATACATTAACAACTAGAGATCACCGTACGGCCTTCAACAATGAGCAAAGCCCATACCGCATAGACAGCTATAAAAAGCCCCGATATGACAAAGTACAACAATTCAAACGAAACATTTAACGTCCTAATTTATATTAAAAAAAAGTGAACGAAAAACAAATATGTAACACATAAACAAACGACAACCACTGAATTACAGGCTTCTGACTTGGGACAGGCATATACATAAATAATGTGGCGAGGTTTAACATGTTAGCGGTATCCCAACTCTCCCCAAAACTGGGACAATAGTATAACAGTATAACATAAGAACGAACTAAAAAAATCAGTTGAAAAAGGCTTAACTCATCAGATGGACAAAAATACAAGTGGAAGTTGTGTATTAAACAACATATTATTTGTTCATTCCACTATCTACAAAACAACTTAAAAACTAAGCTGCAGCTGATATATTTGATAGAAAAGAATACATTTTTTATATCATAAAATGTTATGTAGTATACAAGATTTATAATTGTAACATGTATTTGAGAAAACAAACATATAACTGTGCAGTTCTACTCACTCTTATAAGTGTTTTCTGCCGTTCCACTTAAATGTTTGCTGTCACTTACATATTTGTTAGGTCTGGAAGCTGATCGTCGTCTACAAATCATTACATTGAACATATTGAATGATAATTTAGTATACACTAGACATAATTTTGTTAAGTAAAACACAACATCTGTTCATGTACATTCCATTGATAAATTAGCCTTTTGAACAATCAGCCAAGATCAAAATATGCCATATTTCAATGGGTCAATCAGTGAATGTCCTTTAGACTACATGTAGGTGTCAGCTGACTAATTTTATACAATAAGATCGTGTATGAGTAGAAAATCTCTGTTTTTTTAAATTCATTATCTGGTTTTAAATTAGTGACCTCTTGATTTTTGATTTGAGGATGAACTTATATGCCTTATAGGACAAAGCAGCTCTAAATCATTGAATCGTTTAAGGCTGGCTATATATAGCTCTTTGGTTGAAAAAAAACGTATATGTAAAGAGACAGTTTATACTTTTGAATCGGTAAATATAGCTTACCTATAGATAATAACAGCAAGTATTACTATTATGATCACAAGTAAGATGGCACCTATGACTCCTCCTATTGCTGGACCAGGACCGGATTGAGAAATATGTTTCTTTGTTAGTTCTGAAGAAGATTCATTTTTGAAATATCTGTATCAGCATTTGCATCGTAGTCATAAAATATGAGATATGTTTTAAAGATCTTGTGCATTGTATCAATAAACATACAAGAAGTTGAACAATCGGACAGCTATTTATTTCATTTTCATATCAGAAATCAATTTTATATGACATGTGTAACAACAGATATCGAAAAAAGATATTGCATTTCCAACGTAATAAATATAATGATCTTATTCAAAAGTAAGATACTGTGGTAATATTGTCCACTTCAGACTAAACGGCAATGATGTAAGCATGACTGGCTGATATGAATCATCCTTATAATTAGGTATGTTGGTCTGGACTAAAGCGGATATGTTATGATTTCAAAACTCACATAGGACATAAAAGACTTAACTAATAAAAGTAAACCTATTTTTCGTATCAAAATATCTTCCTTTAACTTTAAATGCAGTCAAAATATTTTCTTAAAATAACTTTTTGATTTTTAGCATTACTTGTGAATCATTTTTGAACTACATATATAAGATACAACCACACCAACTTTAATATATTATAATCCTTATCACTCTTTTAAAGCACCAACCCAGTAGCTGGTAATTGTATATGTACTAGCATGAAGATTCGTTAGGTTTTTTTTGTTACAAAATCTTTATAAAATTTTGAAATGAAGTAATGTATTTCTCACATGCACAGCTCTGACTCCTTTCTCGGCTGTTGCCATACTTGTTTGTCTTTTTTGGTTTATAGCTTTTCATCCGTGAAATAAGTATTGGATTTTCAAATGTTTTGGACTCGAGAATTACTAACAAAACATTAGTTATTGAAATGCGCATCTGGTGCTGAAAAATTGATACTGTTTATGTTTTTTAATTTATGATAGAAAAAATCCATGCTTTTGATATGCAATTAGAATAAAAAAAAATTTCGGCAAGATTTTACTGTTAAAAAAATGTACCTTTTATGTCACACATATCGCCACTATATCCTGAAAAACAACCATCAGTACAATTGCCGTCGAATACACTACATGACTCGTTCAAACAATTTGCACAAAATCCATTACAGTTGAATCCAAAATATCCATACGTGCATTCTGAAACATTGTTATCTCCTTTAATATTCATACATTTGTTGGTGATACATAAGATATGTTGTGTAGATAGTCACATAATTGTGTTGCAGTGTCGAACATGATGATAAGACACTACTATTGTATTTTCTATATTTAAGTCGTGAATGTAGATGTGTTTGTATGCAGCCTTCACAGCAAAATAAACCCAACTTTAATTTTTAAAAGCACCTTTATAATAAAACAAAACCATGCAGGTCCAACTTTTGGACTCTAGCGTCCCTTGTTGGTCTTTTGTTACAATAGACTGCATGTCTATGAGACAATCTGGCAATCTAATAGAAACATAATCACTCCTAGATGGTATCACCATCTTAATGTGATATTTTCCTTCCTCTTTATTTTCATTTCATGGACTGTCAACTTTAATTATGTTTTTACATGTACGTACTATGACACATTTCATATTATGCAAGTCACGCTTTGAAGCAAACCACAGTTCACAGATACATATGGATAATTCAATGCATACCTCAAATCATAGAAAATAAAAAGCAAAATCGTAAATAACTCCAGCACTCAATTTTTGACAAATTATCAATTAGAAAACATGGTTATTCAAAAAAAACATTAATGCATGAACATGAAATCAACATGAACTGATTACAGTAACAACCGGAGCACGTGTGTTTATCCTCAGTGGTGTGTTTGTTTTTGGTGTTTTCGTGTTTGTTGTCTTATATTTTAAAGACAGATTTTGGTTCATTATAATTTAACTACTAACAATGTCATTTGAGATTTTGATATTTGTCTCATTGGTAATCTTTCCACAATTTGTGCATTTTAAATTAATATAAAAACTTTTTACCCTGATCACATGCTACACCACCCCATCCTCTTTTGCAGCCAACAGTTGAACATTGACCAGAAAATGTATCGCATGGACCATCAAGGCAGTTACAATAATTTGTACAGTTTGTACCAAAATACCAAGCTGAACATGCTGTAAAGGATAGTCTTAATGATTATCACTATACGATTGGTGAAAAGTAAAACATAGGAAGTACAGTTTTTCAGATGTTTAACCAAAACAAATTATAATTTAAACAATAGACATGAGGTCTCACTTTATTCTACTGGTATTTATATTACATCCTTGAGCTTAATACTTCCTATTTTTATAGGAACATTATAATGTTAAAGCGCACTGTTACATGTAAAATATAATTTCTAACTCGTATGTGATGATTTGTATTTGACATGTTACTCTGTAAAATCAATGGGAGATTGTAACATGTCTAAGGTTTACAAACAAACCATTTTTTCTGAAACAGTTAAATACAAAAGTATCAAGTTATTATTATGTCTGTAAAGTAAATGATAATTAAAAAAGAAATATACTTTATCGTACATGTAACTTGTTGTTTTTACTCATTTTATATTCATGTCTCTTGCGACCAAAAAAATTCGAAAACTTTGATAAATCGCATGGGTATTAAAACAACGACAAGTAAAACATGAATTCCGGTTCGGCATCTAAACAGATGAATATAGTATTAATAAAAGGAGAAGTTGGATGTGTACGTTTGATACAACATTTCACCAATATAACATCTCGGATCAGAGGTATACATACGCATTTTTAATTATGGTCTCCACAAAACTACAATCGTTGAATGAAGGACAAAATCAATCGAAGTCTCATAACCAAAATTGCCACCCACAATTCAAAGGAAAAACATAGTAATATGTAAATGCATTGCATATATACCCATCTGAAATTGTTCAGTTTGAACCTGCAGTTCAAAGCTGAATAAATCGAAATTTTATATGAATTAATTTGAAACTTTGTATGTCAACGTTATACGAATTAAAAAAAAAAATATTGGGTAATTTTATTAATAACTGACAGCCAATATATGATATAACCTTTTTTATAATGAACAATTGTATCTAATTTGTTGGAAATGTATTGGCATGAAATAGATACTTACTCTTATTACAGTATCGTCCATACTCATATCCTGGTTTACATCCACTTAAGTTTGTGCAAACACCAGAAATATGATCGCACGAATCTTCTATACAGCCGTTACATTTCTCGGAACAATTCCAACCAAATGTTCCGGGACTACATTCTGTAATAATGTGTTTTTTTTTGTGTTTACACCCAATTTTAATCATTTTGTATGACTAACACAATAAATATTTAAACAAAATGCAGTTATTCAATGTATTTTATTAAAGTTACCAACAAATTTGCTGATGTTTAGGTAAACAGAAAAAATCAATAGTTATAGTATATTTATTTACAAAGTATTTACTTGTCTACAATAGAATGTGACCAACCAAATTAGACATTTCATCTAGTTGTACTTACATGTGTAAAAATATACAACACGAATGATAATGCCACATGTGGATCAGGGTCTGTTTACACTTCCAGTGTACCTGAGATCACTCCCGAGGTTTTTTAGTTGGGTCAGCGTTTCTGTGAATGTGGTTTTCTAAGTAGTGTTTTTAATATTTCTTTTTAAATTATACGTTGTAGTATTTGATATATATTCGCCTGTCTCGCCGTATTTCTTTAAACAAACATTTTGTTCAAAATCATGATATATCTAACATAAAAATGTATGTTTTTAACTTGTGTTCGTAGTTTTTTTAATCGCCATTTAAACAATTTTTTATTATAAAATTTCTTTTAATCTTCTGGTAGAATTCAGCATATCCTCAGTTTAAAGCATTTATTTACCTAACTCTGTTCACAAAGTTCTCTAACAAAGATGTGTGTTTATTTCAACCTACTGTCAGTGCAATTGAGTCTTTCCCATCCTCTATTGCATACTCCTTCACATTCTCCTGTCACATGATTACAAGGCGGTGATAAACAGTTCTGTGAACAGTAACGAAGACACTGGTTTCCAAAGGTACCAGCAATACAGGCTTTGAAATGATAGTAAACGGCAAAAATATAAAATGCATCAATTCAATAAACAACCATGCATATGGTCTACGGAACTTCTTTAATTATTTAGGTGTCCCTGTATGTCTATTAGTATCGCGCAATGTCAGGGGAGGCTTGGAGATTGTTAAATATTTTCAAACATCAATAATATTTTATGTATCACATCTGAAATATAAAATCAGTTTTCAAGCCTTTCAATTGCAGGCAAAATATATTCGAAAAGATTCTGTAAAAAAGTAAAGGCATTGAAACAAATTAATTCTATTATATTGACAACCATGTGAACTAAACACACAAACATAATAGGTAAAAATGTTAATACAAAAATATGTTAACGACGTGGTATAATCTTAATCACTACAAACACAAATAAATGTGTTGCGAAGAAGAACAGCATGACATATAGACCAAACGTACAATATTAGAATAGTACCAATCAAAACATTTGTAATATGACTGTACAAAATTCTTCCAAACGACAACTGGGCTGCTACTTTTGCTTTTATATATTTAGCACCAGAGCCTCGATTAGCCTAGAACATAATCTTTACAAATGACAGCAGTACACGATATTGTTTACATCTGATGAATGCTATTCAGAAAACACGTGTCATGGTCCCACACATCGATACACTACTAGTAACACCATTTGAAACGTAACAAATGGAAATTAACAAAAATACTGAAATCCGAGAAAAACAAACTGTAAAACCAATATCCCAAACAAGTGTCACATTCCTGACTTAATTGGTACATGTATTTCGATTTTATAGCTAGCTCTTGTATGTATGACAGTCGGATCAAATTCGATTAAATTGACAATCACGTGGGCAAAACAAACAGATATAATAAGTAAAATGTCAAAAATATTGGCACAGCTGTCAACATTGTATTATAATATAAATCTCTACGAAAACAATTCAAAATATGTTAGAAAGAAACACAGAATGGCACACAGACCAAACTTATAATATCAAAAAAATAGATTTAAACATAATTTAGTTTAATTTTTTTAATTTTTTTTTTTAGTATAGTATAATTTAAAACATTTGTAATATGAATGTACACAGTTATTCCAAACAAAATATCTAGATTACAAATATATGTAATACCTTGGTCACATTTCGCGCCAACCCAACCATCTAAACATCCCGATGAACAATTTCCACTGACTAAATCACACGGTCCTTCTCCAAAACAGTTTTCTGGACAGACATGTTCACAGTTTTCCCCGTATCTTCCATATTGACAACCTTGGCAATACAAAATGTAAACACATTGAATTATCAATTGCTTGTCAGCAACTAACCATAATTGTATCTAATCAAATAAGATTTTCAAGCATCTGCACTACTCTAAAATGTAATATAGTATATTGTATTTATGAGTAGTGCAGACGCTTGAAAATCGTATCTGATAAAAGGAAATATATTTTTCTCTCTCATTTTATTGATATATACAGGTCTCTGATAATCTCTCATTGAAATTTATTTATCACTGCTTTGAAAAAAATCCTACAAGGCATGTTAGTCTTATATGACCCGGCAATTTATGGTCACACAGATAGAAGAATTTCTCTATTTCATTATCATATTCATGGCTGTTCCAAAATGTTCTGGTGAACACCTAACGATGATATAAAACTAAGGAGTTGTGAGATGATTGTCATGAGACAAGTACGAAAGATGTGGATAAAACAATTAATGAAACTGTATGGCCTTCTACAATTAGAAAAACCCATATCGTATATACGGCTCAAGTATTTTCATAAACTTTTACAGTAGGCGTGCTGATGTTTGTGTTACCGGGTAAAAACGTAATTAATGTGGTGTCTTCTGGCTATTCCACATTTTGTATTTTACTATTCTGACTATTCCTATATGAGAGATAATGGGAAAAACTATACATGCTTTAGGTGTTGTTATTTAAAAATGTGTTTTTTAGTCAGTATTGTCTAATTAGGACACATGTGCAGTGTATCACAATGTTTGTGATTTATTTCTATAAGCGTAGAAAGGCCAGAATAAATCAATACATTTGTTTTTGTAATATCAGAGTTTTTCTTTAGGGCTGTTTGATGCAGTATAAACTTTTCTGTGCTAGAGATGTATTCTCATATTGTTTTACCATAAAACACATTTATATGGGACTTGTGTTTGCGATTTGCTTTCAGTCTGAATCTATAAACCTGTACATACATTATGTCAAGCTACATGTGTATGATATAGCTCGTAATTTATACAGTTTTTCTCTATATCTTTCGATGAGACTGTCGTACAAAATTATGATGATATATGTTAGGTATCTCTTCATTATATACATACATGACATATGTGCTGCTAGTTATGTTGTTTGAATGTGTCCTTTATTTCTTGGCCTTTTATAACTGACTAAACAGTATTGATTTTGCTAGATGTGACAGGCCGTACGAATACATCCAGATATAAACGTAATAGTCATTTAGTCTTTATGTGGAGAGATGTCTCATTTACGTATAGTCCATATCTTCTTTTTATAAACACCATGTTCTTTACTAGTGTATGATCTTAGGGTAAGTATAATGCCGATCGATTTTCATTTTAAAAACGACCAGTTGATTTCGCTCAACATTCTGCATCATATTTAAAACCCTTTCGCGTTTTGGTGAAAAAGAAGCAACTAAATACAACATATACCTTTGCTATCAAAAAACTGTCCAATGGATATATACAAACTTTAAAACTTAAGCATGACATAAAACCCGATATAACATTTGCATTCAAGCAAATAGTTTTAAGGCACAATTCCTTAAACTGTTATAAACAATGCATTTTTGTTTGAGTGCGCAAAATTAGATACTATAGCTATTTCTATAACTTAACATTGATTTTAAAACTCACGTCTTGATCTTAGTTGTTTTACTCACTTTGACTTTGAAAAATGACGAAAATCCAAATTTAGACAAAAAAAGCAAAGATACTAAAAACATCTTTTTGAAAATGTTCCTTTTAGAATTATTGACACCAGTTTTTAAGTTAAAATATATACAATTAGTTTTTCCATTCTAATGGGAAAAACAGCTTAAGAGATATAGCAATTTAACACAAATAGATATATTGTATCGTGTGCAGATACTTACCGCCGATTTCAATTTCACACAATTCTACAACAGAATTTCCCCTTAACATTGGTGGAACATATGTCAAATATTTGCAAACAGCAAAGATGGTTATATCTGTGTTCAAACGTGGACCCTTGTACAATAAAATACCATCAATCCACTTGTCAGTCGTATTAGAGCAGTAGACTGCATGGCCATCATCAGCAGTTGTGTTATCTTTAGACAAAAAGCAGATGATATAAAAGTGTAAACAAAAGATTATTTTCAATTATGTTAACTTTGCTCTTTTTTTGTATTAAATTTCGATCTTTTCAATCTGCTGGGTTTAGCCCTTTACAATTTTTATGTTGATGGTCTGTTACATATATCACTGGCTAATTTCAGGAACTTGGGGCCTATTATAGCTTATATTAGAATGCAATATGAATTACGATCACTGATAAAGTTCATGCGGTGACCTTGTGTTCTTTTTGGGGTTTAATAGAAAAATAATTCATAATCATATTCCATCTCATAAATGTTTATCACAGCGAAAGCAATTTTCTTAAAGTCATAATAAACGAGTGACCGTTGAAAAATAATATTATTCTAATTCTTAAACCAATGCATACAAACATCATAAACTTAGTCTTCTGTGCACGATTTTATAATTTTTTCGCATAAATTTCGTATAATCGTAAATTTTTTTTCAATACGTCAGTGTTGTTTTGAAAATATGCCAGGTAATTAAAGTACGTGTTTTGTAGCCGGAGTTTAACGATTGTCACGTGTTTTTCAACAATTAACAAACAAGTATGGATATTGAGCACGTGTTTAACAAGCACAATCAGATAATAGTTTATCTAAGGACATACTATCTTTGCATACGGAACATATGTGGGGGAATTCCTGGAAGGATGAATTAAAATTAGATAAACTTCTTCTAAATATGAACAAATTAAAGAATTTTCTTCAGAAAAAAGTATATGTACATATTAAGTTTTATAATGAAAGCTATCCATTAAGTTATAGAAAAAACGAGAATGTGTCCATAGTACACGGATGCCCCACTTCCACTATAATTTTCCATGTTCAGTGGACCATAAAAAAACCCCTTAAATATGAAATTAAAATTAGAAAGATCATATCATAGGGAACATGTGTACTTAGTTTCAAGTTGATGTGACTTTAACTTCATTCAAAACTACCTTGACTAAAAACTTTAACCTGAACTTCGCATTATCATTTTTAATGTTCAGTGGACCATGAAATTGGGGTCAAAACTTAAATATGGCATTGAAATTAGAAATATCATATCATGGGGAACATGTGTAATACGTTTTAAGTTAATTGGACTTCAGCTTCATCAAAAACTACCTTGACCAAAAACTTTAACCTGAAGCAGGACGAACGGACGCACAGACGGACGAACGGAAGCACAGACCAGAAAACCTAATGCCCCTCTACTATCGTAGATAGGTCATAAAAACATATGCCTTTTTTATTATAACTTTAAAGGAATAAGATCGTTAGATAAATAATTATACTGCACTAGTGTTTATTGTATGCACAGTTTGCTATTCTTCAGATCAAGAATAAAAATAGGATTTTTCAGGTCGAAAAATAAACTAATTTAAAAAAAAACGCTGAATTTTCCTTTTCCTATGGGGAACCTTGATCAGAATGATTGTCTAATACAATTGGTATGATATTATTCTTGTTATTTTGATTATGGTGTGGTATTGATAATTATATAATTGTTGCTTTTATTTTATATACACATTTTTATAGATTCGATTGAAACCATGACACTGTCCATTGCGGATATTATATTTTTCCATTCATGTGTCCTTTTTGGTTACATTTGTTGTGCGAATACAGTCGAGGTGAACATTGAATGTTTGAATTGTTTTACATGGTCATTTCGGGACCGTTTATAGCTTACTGTGTGGTGTGGGCTTTGCTCATTGTTGAAGATCGTACGGTGAACTATTATTGTTAATTTCAGTGTTGTACGGTTCTTGTGAAGAGTTGTCTCAGTAGCAATCAAACCACTTGTTCTGTTTATATGTTGATGCATACACATATTGCCGTTAATGCATATCTACTGTGTCGACTATTTATGTATAAGAAGCTGTAGACAGTTAATAAACATGCAATATCAATTGCGATCTGCTCACCTCCAAAAACAAAATGTAATGTAGTTATAACACCTAAAGATCCAAATTCAACCTGCAAATAGTAATTGGTTCCAGGAGAGGAAAAACTAATGCACGTTGATACGAGTCCATCGACTGAAAGCCTTGCATTATTTTGGCCAACAGGCATTATCTTCGCTGTTTGATTGTAACCCACATTATCTGTGAATTAAGCAACTGTTATAAATTGGTAGTACAAATGAACATGAACAATTTTTAAAAATGATTCGTCACAGTTATAAAAAATCCAAGAAAGAATTGGACTGTGCTCTTAGTTGAGTTGTTATCTCTGTTCATTCCCCGTTATCATTATCTTTTTTTTTTGTTATATAAATTGGATGATATGGTCCATGTGGTTGTTTATCATTAATAGATTCGTATTAATAGCCTCCGTAAAACGTTATGGGGATGCTTTAACTTAACTGTTAAGATGATTAGGTTAGAAAACTAGTTTGTAAATGACAACCTTATATCAAAGATAAATGCAGGAAATCTAGCTAAACACTCGAATATCGTATTAGTATCATGTTGATGGTATTCAATGTGTGCATAGTGCTCTCTATTTCAAAAGGACAGAAAATGTATTGCAACTATGATTTCAAACAAATCTAATTCTGAAGACCTATTATCTATAGATTGGTAAAAGAAATATACATACACATGTATATAATTTTAAAATGCTATATCATATCTAAACAGGAAAGTATGCAAATGCACACGAAATACAAAAGTGTTTTTTTGTTGGATTCAAACTAGATGATTACATTTTACTTTATTTGATAGAATATTTGCAACTTTTCCTAAAGAGTTATAGATATGTGTTTTTTTGTAGCATGTAAAATGTACACCAAAAATATTGAACCTCGGAGTAAATTGACTATGTTACTATACCTACATTTATTACAGTATTGGCCGGCTTGACCAAATACACACCCTCCAAGGCAAACACCTGTAGCTTTATTACAATTCTTATTCATACATTTCGTATGGTCACATCCCCAAACACAGCTCCCATTTGCAGGATAACAATGTTTGCCAATACATGTCGGTGGACATGGAACTGTACAGTGTTGTCCCCATAAACCTTTCCAACATCCTACAAGTATACAAGGTATCATGTGTAAAATATCTGTTCACAAGCAAAACAAGTATAACATCAATTTTGAAATCAAATCACTCCCGGTTTTTACTGGATTTATAACGATTTCTTTATACCCTGATATTCATTATTATATTTATTCCTTTTTGTATCTATCTGTTTTGTTTGAAAATACACTTGTCTTGATCTTTAGTATGGTAGAAAGTACATTACATGTTTACTTGTAGGTTTTTTTTAACATTTTTCACAATATTACGCTATATACGAGGAGTCACTTATGAGGCGTTCCACTGATGGTTGAGTTCATTTTCACTACCCTTTTACAGGGAGCAGGATCTGCTTACCTTTCTGGAGCACCTGTGATCACCCCAAGTTGTTGGTGGGGATCGTCTTGCTTATTCTTTAGTTTTCTATGTTGTGTCATATTTACGTTTGTTTGTCTGTTTGTTTTTTTTCTTTTTCTTTTCGATTTATGAGTTTGACTCTCCCTCTGGGATCTTTCGTCTCTCTTTTATTGGTCATATTCTTGCGGGTTTGCGTGTAAGTGTGTTGTGTTGTGGTCAATTTCTTATATCACCACCCTTCGACGTGTTAACATGTAGTTCATATCAAACATTTGTGAAAAATTTCCTGATTGGCACTTATATCATATCTTTTCATATCTAATAACACTATTTGTTTAACCCAAGTTTCAACGGATATGTATATGTACAGTCAAAAGTAAAAATTACCCCAAAAAAACGAAGATCGAGTAAAATTCAAAACTGAAAGTCCCAAATCAAATGGCAAAATCTCGACCCTTTTCGTTTTTTATCCCCGCATCATACAGCAACTGATCAGTCTGGTATAAACTTTTGTTTAATATATAGTATTATCCTCAGGGTTTGTTTTATTTCAGACTTATTTTAAACGATTATTCTGGGAAATGATTTATGTTCACGAAATACTCTTTGCTAAATATAATATATATTTATCAAGGACAATTCGATCCGTACATGCGACGTGGAATATTCGTAAAATGAACTTAATATACATTGATAACGATTTCAGTCATAAATACAACAGTTCTAAATTGAATAAACTTTTTTAAATTGTGTAATAATAGGATGACTGACACTTATTTCTATGTAAATGAAACCTTATTATATGCTGTGTGTTTTGCTCAATGAATTGATATATTGTACATTTTATATTGCGTATACAACAAAGAAATCCAATTTCAATAAACGAAAACACATTGCCACATAAGCATTGAGTATACCGAGCTCCTCATCGCAGTGCTAATGCGATAACGTAACTGAAAAATAGTGGTAGCTATAGTTGCAACGTATCAAATTTCGAAGAGTCATATTTGATTTTAATCAAACTTGAAATCTAGGACTTTTTTTGCAATTCAATTTTTAACAATGAAATATATGTTTTTCTTTTATTAATCCTTTATTAACAATCCTACACCAGCCGCGAAACATGATTTGTCTATTAGGAAAATGTCCCTAAAATTTGATTTTAAACACAAACGTTTCAGAATTCGCCTGTCAAGTCATTTCATTAAACAACAATCGACTCATATATTTGTATACGTTTGAATATTTTACCATAGATTGCAACGTAACACAATTCCACAAAACAATCTTCATTACTTCTACTGTTGACGAAATACATATTTTTGGCCAGCATATTACAAGTTATGTTTTGAGTAAGGTCAGGTTGACCAGCTATTTCTATGTCTGAATAGCACAGACCGCTTGCGCTAATTTGGTCTACAGTTCCATTCTCTAGATACAAACGAAACTGATCCATACGATGAGCAACTGTAATTGAGAATCACATGATAACAACTTAAGAATAATATCAAAAAATGAAATTAAACAGTCTATAAAATTTCGATATTACATTTTGGTTGTCACCATAAATCTTGGATGAAGAAAACCAAAGACACTTTTATTAATAAAGTGAGAAGTTGTTCTTTTTGCTCCTACATGTATAATGTATTGATGAATGACGTTTACATTTCTTTTGGTCACTAATGTGCAGAAATCTCATTTATGTAGATGATATAAATTAATGAATATATTTAAATGCATCTACTCAAGCGTCGAGTCTGAGTGTTAATCCACGGGTTGTTTCGATAATGACGTCTTAGATAAAATATGAGTGTCAATAAGAGATGTTAGTCCTTCCTTGAACGCTTGCAACATATAACCTTAATTGCTGATTTCATAGCATCTGAATTTTGTTGCGAATCCCGTATAGTGAAAGATCGGAGTGCTGTTTAATCTATCTTTTTCCAAAGATGAAATTTCTATGTTGTGGTGTTTTCCTTGGTGGTTCATAGTATGCTGCAATGACCATTTCCTTCATTTTGATAGATAAAAAATACCAGAGATTAGTTCAACTGACTACATGAATCTATGTGTGATGCTTGTAAATTCTGCTTTACAGCTAATAGTACTCCACCATGTGAACATGATTTCCTATCGTTTCTGTAGACAATGTAATTCAGATGATTGAATGTCTGAGTGAAGCCATGTATCCGTTCCAATTGTTATGACAGGGGTGTTGATTTTTTCAATACTTGGACCTTAATGCGGTGGGTTTTTTTTATGTATTCTGCATTGTAAATTCATTGTCAACATGCACAGATGTATTCTTTGTCTAGTTCTTGACGGCTTTGGTTAGCCACTGATGGTTTAGGAGATCATGCAGCTGTATGGCTCTTGATTGATAAGAAAGAACAGTTTGTAGAGCGTTCTTTGGAGCTATTTTTACTAGAATAAATGTCGTCTGTTGTGGTGCTATTGGCGGATGAATAAGTACTGCCAATGCTGTCTGTACCTGTGTCTGGAATTTCATGAAAAATTGATATTTACTTGACGTTTCCACATGTTGAAAAGTGCCACGAGTCGGATGAATTTGCAAATCGGTAAAACAACGATGAACTCATGAATATGCATGATTTGTGACACAATAGGTCACATGTATTGCATGAGTCTTAAGATTTTTGGACAGGGTTGCTTTCTATGTCCTACAAGAGGAGGATAACCCAGAATTATTTCCTGTTTTGCTGTACTGTAGATTACTGTGTAATCTAAAGCAGGCGCAAACTAAGCTTTTATATTTAATTGTGTGTACTGGTATGAAAGCATATGCCTCAAAGTCATGGATCTTATCATGATAACTTGTGCCACCATGTTTGTCAAAGTTCATTGAAAGGAGCGGTTCTACATTGAATAGTTCACGGTATGTACTGTTTTCATATCTATTTTCTACTACATCTTGGCATTGTTGCATCTGCGTGTTGTATGCTATGATTAGTAAGATAATTGCTGTTGGCCAATCAAAATAAAATTATAATAAAGCATTTATTTAATGTAATAATTCAATCATTACTTACAACCTTCCCGGTAGTAAATCAGAATGTTTGTCATATGGGCAACTCTTGGAAGATTAAGGGCCCACCATGAGTATCTTTGTGCATTAGCTGTAACAGAACATCCGGCATTCCATTTATTATTTGCAGGTCCTTCTATTGCAAGGATTGCTGGATAATTTGGATAGTTAGAGCTTTGTATTGCCACTCCCTGTGTTGCAAGATTTACTGTAAAAATAAATGGTACACATAAAAATATATTTACAGATCATTAGACAGTTTAGGTTAATGAAACCGGTCAACTGCTACATGTGTTCGTTGTCCCTTTCTTTTTTCATTAATATTTCAACTTGAAGAAAAAAAAACCAATGTATTTGGACAGTCGCCGACCATTCTTTTTACAACCATTTTGTTCTTTTTTTTTAATTTCCTTAACTACTTTAGTTATGAATATATATATATCAGGATAGCACATTTTTTTTACGGAGACACTGTTTATTGAGCCTGTAAATAAAGATACTATTTATGTAACTTAATCAACGCAGTAATAAGATATTTGAATAGTGTTTTACTGGAATAAATATTGATTTTGTTATCAGTTAATTTGAACCAAACTAACCATTATTGTTATACACATTTGTACATTCACGGTTGCAAAATCCGCCGATATCTATATACCCGTCTTTTCGTGTTGTCTAATCGTACAGTTTAGCCTAACCGTTCACTCGGATAACCGTTCGAACGATTAATCGGTTAACCGGTCGATTAAGTTTATGTTTGAAGGTCTTATCCATAGTCCCCTTCAAATGTACGTTTTATTATACAATGAACTGAAGTTAGTCCTTTGGCACTATAAGGCTTGTCTGTGAAGATTCCTATCTAAGTTTGACTTTTAATATTTCAATACACCGTTTCTACTATTTTGTTTGTTATAGCCTCAGATTGAAAAATTAAAAACAAACCTTTTGATCTCATCGAATTGAAAATGTCTCATACAATGATTCTTTCATGTTTTCTTGATGTCTCAGGAAATAAAGTGGAGTGTTTCAATTTGAAATGGTAAAGCCTGTTACTCGTACCATCTAATATACACAAAGTTACATACACGTTGATTTAAATTTCACAATTTTGGCGTCAGCATTTCGTGTTAATGTATGACAATTTAAGCCTAGAACAATGGATGTTGCACATTCAGATGTAGGTCTACACAATATTAGATCAAAAACAAAATGATGAAGTAAATCGTAAATTAAAATGGCATTACTAATTTAAAGTAATTGTTTAAAAAAAACATGTACTAGTATACTATTTATGTTTACTAAGATCTTGTCCAGACCTGATAGTTGTTGAACTTCTAATTCATTTTATGTTTTTTGGATTAACAATAGCAATCAGTATACTGGACAATTGATCTGTCAAATCAATTCATCGACGATAATTTTAAATAGAACAAAATTAGTTGTGAAAATATGACAAAAATATGCAAAACAAAAGACTGTGTGCTTGCAACATACATTTGTGTTAAGCAGTTTATAAAAACACATAACTTGCACAAAACATCTGTATCTATGCAATAATGGAAGAATTTAATAAAGAATTTAAGGATGTTGAGGTAACGAAATCACTGACTTTAAAATAATATACCAGTAAGTAATACATTAGTTTAGTTCATGTTGTTCATTATACTTGATGTTTAGTCAGATTGTGATAAGGGGATGATATTATATAACTGATAAAGCGAGAAAGACATTATATTATTAGTTTGACTGTACATTCATGTAATACCCTTTGATGATACGTTTTCATATGTAATGGTTAATATATTTTTTATAGTATTACTTACTTTGCGCTTCTACTATCACAACGAAAGTCTCAATGATAATTGAAAGAAATATAAGCTTTAAATACATCTGAAATGAAAATTAATTCAGTATTATATAATCACTTTGAAAATTTTTTGAAATAAAAAATGTATCTAGAGTGTTACAATGACTATTTATTCTTAATTTATGTGAACGTTTGACATGATTCATCAACATTTTGCTGAACAACTTGCATCACTTTTTCAAAATCGCACAACTCAAACAAAACAAAAAAGGAAACATATTAAACTCTAGAAAGTGTGTTATTTCATTGAAATGTTTTCTTCCGTGTCACACAGAGACAGAACTCTAATCTATCGAAAAGAAATGATTCTAGTCCGATTTGATACTTTGTCCATATAGAAAGCGATCGAAATCGCTCAAGAGCGTTCCGATTCTCACGAATGCGGTCCGACAGAGATCAGACAGTAGCCAAACTGTGTACAGACGCACGACATTGTTACGATTTTGGTAATATCCTTCTGAATTTGTCATGTCGCCATTGTCACAATTTTAATCCGACTAGACAAAATCAGCTTAGTCTGCCTAATGTTACGAGAAACACCTCTGACAAGATAAAGGTTTTGATAACAGACTGATATATTCACAGAATGGGTTCCAGACGCGCGTTTCGTCTACAAAAGATACATCAGAATCGCTCGAATCCAAAAAAAAAAAAAAAAAAAGTACGATGCTGAAGAGCGTTAAGGACCAAAATTTCTAAATGTTTTGTCAAATTCAGCTAAGGTAATTTACTCTGAGGTATAAAAGCCTTAGTTTTCCAAAAATGCAAAAGTTTTGTAAACAGTTAATTTATAAACATGACCATTTCAATGTTAATTCATGTCAGCACAGAAGTGCTGACTACTAAGCTGGTGATACCCTCGAGGAATTACAACTTCACCAGCAGGGGCATCGACCCAGTGTTTGAGAGTGTTCTATCGTACAAAACTAAACCAAGCATGTCGACCAGAATGTACAAATATTCCGTCATGTCGTAACCAACTAATTTGCATTTTTTTTTACCGTTTACTGATATGTTGTTTGGGTAATAGCAATAATGTGCAAAGTTCTAAACTTATTTGACCTTAACGATTTTTTTTTATAGACCATAGACCACATATCAACAGACCTTAGGTCTCTATGACTGACAGTTAATGAGTTCATAGGCTCTTGTGTAAAATGTGAAAATTGAAATGACTCTCGTTAAATTTAACTAGATCATTGCGGTCAATATTGATAAATCATGCTAAGGATGCTAAACCAATTTAGGAGAAAAATAATAGCGAGATTAAGAGTGGACGGAAGGACAAACTATGAATATGAAGGCCAACTACGTACACAGCGAGAAAATCCCAAACCAGGAGGCGGGCTTCAGCTTGCTGCTTAACAATGATATATACTAGTTCAGCGAAATGGATGCCATTCTTAACTCCGAAACAAACAAGTACTAGTACTAGTTTGTAAATATTCAACGATTGCATATTTTGGCTTTTATATTGATTCACTTATAGGGTCTTTGCATCGGAACTAAACACATATATTTTAAAACCAGTTGTTTACATGACACGGGTTATGTTCTTCTCATATATGTTATGATAGTATGATACTAAAAACTTAACGGGAGGGATTGTGCCTGATATTCATATGATGAAGACATAATTTTTCAGTCAGTTTAATTGAAGTCTGGAGCTGGCATGTCAGTAACCTGCTGGTAATCTAGATCTGTTAATATCTATGCATTATTGAACTGAATTTTAATGTGCGTATTGTTATGCGTTTACTTTTCTACATTGGCTAGAGGTATAAGGGGAGGGTTGAGATCTCATAAACATGGTGAACCCCGCCGCATTTTTACGCCTGTCCCAAGTCAGGAGACCCTGGCCTTTGTTAGTCTTGTATTTTTAAATCTTAGTTTCTTGTGTTTAATTTGGAGTTTAGTATGGCGTTCATTATCACTGAACTAGTATAAAATATTTGTTTAGGGGCCAGCTGAAGGAAGCCTCCGGGTGCGAGAATTTCTAGCTGCATTGAAGACCTATTGGTGACCTTCTGCTGTTGTCTGTTCTATGGTTGGGTTGTTGTCTCTTTGACACATTCCCAATTTCCATTCTCAGTTTTAACGAGAAGGAGTGATAATGCTAATGAAAATGAATATAGATATTCAAATAATGTAACAGTTGTGTAGTACATACGTGTATACTATCTTTTGTAACTATCAACTACACTTTAGTCGGCACGAAAGAAACCCTATGCTGCATTTATCATGTATAATGATCATATAACAATCTTATTCCAATAGAAAAATCAAAAGTAAAATCAGACTTATGAAGAAAACACGTATAAGGTTAGAACATGCAGTACAGTCTGTGTCCTGTTATCTAAACGTAGTACATGTACGTTACTTTTTTTGTTATTCAAAGAGAATAAAATGACGTACCTTCATTTCATAGAACTAGAACATCATAACCGTGTCTTCACTGTTAACCAGGAAGTACAAGTCATACTGGATATATATAAACTCAAATTACAATGCATAGGTATATTAAGCAGTCAGGCACACACAATTCATACCGATGCGACATTTAAACAAATATATTATACAAAGCAGTGAGGCATACACGGTTCAAATATACGAGTCATTTAAATATTATAGGTTTTTAATGTAAAGAAAAGTGTTTAACATAATTCATAAAATAGGATGTCAATGGTTTACTGTTGTTCAGCAGGACAAACGATCCTTATGTATGTCTTATGTGTAAAATTGTAAATTGATAACACATGTACCTCATTAAGGTAGCACAATACAAAGATTTTTTTACTTCCAATCACTAACCTTTGAAATGCTGTAACTTTTTTATGTATGCATAGAAAATAATAAAAGAGGTATGTATAGATAGATAATAGATTAATCTTTTAACTGAATGCAAATTTTTATTATGCAATCATTATGTAATCAATTATTAAGTAATTAGTGGCAAAATCTGGGTAAGTTCACTTGAATGAATTTAGCTCTATCATCTCTTTAACTATACAGAAAATTTTAACGAAATCTTAATCAACACATCATGGGCTTCAAAAGGGTGTCTCAGATTGTCTCTATGGTATTCCATTCTCTCATAAATCTCTAATTAGTGTAAACATCCTAACCACATAAAAGAAGATATTGTTTAATTAGGTGTAAAATTTGTTCCATACATTCTATCCAAAATCTGAGACACCCTTTTGTAGATAACGGCCATAGGAACAACATATAATAAAATCAACCCTCTAGGGATACCTATGCAGAAGCTAATTTCATTTGAAAGTAAAAATTTGGTGAAAAATATTTTAGACACAGTTACCATTATAATTGGTTACATAATTGTTGCATAGTATTAACATTGCATTTATTTAAAAGAGTAGTATGTTAGCTATCCAAAACTACCACTTTTATAAATTTTCAATCATTATTAAGAAAGTTACAGCATTTTAAAACTTCAGAGTTGGAGTTATAAAATCTTTGTATTGTGCTACCTTAAACTAGACTGAGATAATGATGTTGAAGTCGCATTCGACAGAAGTATTCGTTTGACAGCTGATCAAATCATATTTAGTACTTTATAAATAGTGTTTCAACGATAAGTTTCTGATACAATCTAGAAAGTACCGCTTCAGCGAATTATACCCCTTTCTCTTCCACACGGTGATACAATATTAGTTATGGGTATAACATTTGAATGGAATAGTTGAAAGACTAGATTAAAGTCAACTGATACTTAATTACGGCTCTATACCTTCTAGTCACTCATTGTCCCCCAAAGTTAATGCAGCGATCAAAGTGAGTGAAATATAACGACTAGATTATTCGGGTTAACTGATACTGATCACATATAGCATGCAAAAACGTAGACAATCTATATTGCACTCCGGATATCTTTTGCACACATGGTTTTCCCATATTTAATAAAATCCAGACCTTCATCAGATATTTTAAATTTCTGCTATAGCAAAACGAGTGCCCATTTTTTTTAAAGTAACGCTATCGCTTGCTATAATTTGTTTACCTTGACATGTTCGATAGTAGTAATGCCTTTCCTCCTTGTCGTTACGAAAATGATTATGGTAAGTTTTAAGAAGGTCCGATGTATGTTTTGAGGTTCATACGAACAGACAAATAAAAACATTTGATCAAGTACAAAAATGCAGAAATAAGTAGGAAAACAATTATAAAGGTATTTGAATATTATAAAACAAAATATCCCATTGCAGTTTAAATTTTCTATAGATCGAATTACACCACTGGTGTAAATTAACTATCTTCCTTGTTAGGACAGATATGCTTTCAGATGTTGATAAAGAAAAAAAGTCGTCATTGCTTAGCATATATCCATAGACTTAGTTTTACTTTCTTAAGGTTGCCGTGTTAACTGTACAAATATTTCAATAATGTGCTGTGTATAAACAGTAAAAGCTAAGACAATAAAATGAAGAAATTTTCTTTCACTAATATTCTCAATTTTTCATTACATTGTTCATCACACTAAAGTATATCAGGATATTAAACAAAGCATAAACCTCCTAGTTTGCACTTTGACACACATGTGATTCAAATTATATGGACAATTTTTACACAATCTTATTGGTTTTTCAAAAGGAAAGGTTCGGTTCACTGGTTAACTTTTCTTGCCTTACAGTATTATTTGAGCATCTACAAATGTATCAAATAAGTGATATTCAGTGTAACTTAATTCAACACTTCCGTGTCACCATATGTCTCAGATCATACATGAACTTAGACATGTTTCGGACCATGTGACTGAGTATTAAGACCATACGCGATTTTGTGTTTGTGTGCATGTCTCGACCATAAATTATTGAAGGGTGCCACTGTGGCACATGTGGAGAGAAGAATTTGCTTACCCTTCCAAAGGACCTTAGATCACCCTACCCCAGTTTTGAACAGGTTTCGTGTTTTTATTTTCCTAAGATGTGTTCTGTGTCGTACTGTTTGTCTGTGTCTTTTTCTTTTTTAGCCTTGACGTTGTCAGTTTATTTTTTATCTATGAGTATGAATGTTCCTCTGTTATGTTATCCTTCGCCCTCTTCTGTACCGAGTATGACAAAAGCTTTGCCTTGGGTATTTTTTATTTATTTTTTATATGAATGCAAGTTTGAACCCAAGTTGTAGGCCATCTGCTAATTTGACAACCTAGGCCTTTTATCATAGTAATCTAAGTGTGAAAATGAAATACAAATGAACATAATATAATTTATATAGAGTTGTAGGTTATACAGCACATTACATTTATCATCTGATGACATTAATCCGCTTCTAACGTAACACACTAATTTGTGTTGGTCAATATTGAAGAAGTATATATCTTATGAATTACTTTATGAGGGAGGGGGGGGGGGGGGGGGGTCGGACCTTTATCAGGACTCCGGGATCGGGTGTTTTTAAACTCGGGATTTCGAGAATGATCCTTTCGATATCTGGGATTTCTTTTTCCGAATTTTGGGATGTCAGGATTTGAATTTCTTTAAATTTGAGACCTCGAGATTTCATGTTTTTTAAGCCTGGGATTTTCTGAAAAGGTCCCCTCCGACCCCCTCTTTTATGATAAAAAACGAACAACAACAACAAACACTTAGTGAGGTGTTTCCTTCAATTTGTTGAATCGGAAACCTGTGGTTATATTACTATATTAATCCTTTTATTGATACTTGTTAAATATTACATCTATTTATTTGTGTATACATTACATGTATTTTGATATAGCTTACTTATTCATCTTACGGGTGATTGAAACTGGTTTAGATAGTTCCTTGGTATATAAATATGTGTCTGCGTTAACAGTAACATGTAGCATGTTTATGGATGTCATGTCAATAGTATAATGTTTGTGAAACAATTTAAGTTTTTAGATTCTTTGAATACGGTAGTTTGTAATTCATTTGCACGTTGCAAAACAGAATCACTATGGTGCTGGTAGATACATGTAGGTTGGCGGGTCTTGATTCAGAATCGGAGATTGGACGAATAGGCGTCTGTGCAGGATTATGTCGGATAAGAACCAATGTATTCCGTCTAATATTGGGGGTATTTTTAAAATTCGATTTTTTCAGGTTTACATTTTCTTTGCCACTAAATATACCAATAAAACAAAGAAATAACATTGTGTACGATACTAGTTTTGCTCATTTTCTTCATTAATGAAAGCAGAAAAAATGCTATAGATGCCTAAATCCAAGTCATCTTGGACTTCGGCAAATTATCCAATTGGCAATACTAATCGAATCATATAAAATGTAACGTGCAACAGTAAATAAGCGGAAAACCTGAAAAAAATAACTTACCTTGTCTAGTTAAAGTCCTATAATGTTATTCGAGAATCATTCCTCATCTACACCATGCACACTAGTCCTTTCAAAGGGACCGTTGATATAAAATGATATGTCCATATATAATAGTGTTTTGGTGAAACTTTACATTTATAAGACATGTGTTACATATAAATATTGAAACCCGTTGCGACGAATTAAACCGGTATACATGTATGTATGTTAGTTGTGAGTGTGATACGATAATATAATCTTCCGACATCATTTGGGTCATTGTATGGTCATCTTTAAATATATCAATTGCTGTACATTTTATATACATAAACCACGTACTTATAACAGAACCAAGCTCAGAAAAGGCTCATATGCCACAATATGCAATACTCATTATATATTTTTTGTTCGTTTTTGAGCTTTTACCTAGTATATATTGTTTAATGTTGATTAACTAATTGTGTCAAGTTTATACCTAAATAAACATGGGTTGTTCTCATTGTTGAAGGTCATACGGTTGCCTGTCAGTGCTAAAATCATTTGAACATTGGTTTATAGTTGTCTCACTGACAATCATACCACATCTGAACGTAAGAAACGAATCGGAATCAGTCACTGTATTAAGTTTTAGATTTATTTAAAAAAGAAAAAAACAGGATTCTCGTATGGAAACAGAATCCGTTTTTAACCAAGAAAAACCTTAAATGTGTACAATTTTCACCCCTTACTTTAAAACATTGTTGTGACGTCATTCTATTGTTTTACCTGTTATTTATTTCAGTGATTGGACTATCATTTACCTGTAAGAAAACATTATGTTACCTTCAACTGTCCAATATTTTAAGAAAAGACGTCTTTCTTAAAAATATTGGACAGCTAAAGGTAGCATAACTGATTCTTACAGGTAAATGATAGCTCAATCACTGAAATAAAAAAAACACATTAATTACCCAAATTGTTTTCATCATGTAATGAAAAATACAACCTAAGAACAAATGACAATTAAAAAAAAAACATTTATTAAAGTCAAAATCCAATACAATAAGTTTGTCACCCATCAAAACGGTTTCTTGAGGAAAAAAATCACTTTCAAATTGATTTTTAGCAATAAGTTGATTATGCTTGTTGCCAGTCTTGTTTTTGTTGCCTTTATGCATTTCTTTTTGTTTTTTAAAAGATTTATCCTCGTCCATCTTTAGGTAATCAAAATTGATCTCTGGTGTTGCTCTTATTCTTCATAACATCATTTCCAATTACAATTTAAATGAAAAAAGCAATAAAGTAACACCTCTAAATTTTGATAGATCATACCGAAATAAAAGTGCCATGACCAACCTAAACCTTATCTTGTGTACAAGGTGCGAATCTAGAACTTCCTTAATGAACAAGGGAACTATAATACTTTTTAGAATTTTCAGGTTTCAGTGTTGATTTACAAGGTTTTCTTTTTTAAAGTATTGCTTAAATATGAATATTATGCAACACTTCGCTCATGAATGACGATGAAAATGGGAAGCAGAATAAAGGAAGACATTATCGCATTTTATATGTCAAACAAACCAACCGTGTCTCCAATTCGCACTTTGGTAGCAGTGATCGTTTTATAAAAAAAAAAATTCAAAAGAAAAAATCGAGACAAAATTACGTTTCGATAACATTTAAAAAAAACACACAAGGGACTCAATACACAAATAAACGAAAAATGAACGACACGACCTGCCAAAAAAAAAACAGAAAAAGGGGGATAGGGGTATTTAGGTGGTACCGTGTTGGTAAACAATAACAGTCTTGAAAATTCCAACAAAAGAATATAACATTTTGCATGTTGTTATTTCTTCGTTTGTTCATATTAGTTATGTATTTGAAATAATATCGACTGCAGTGAACGTGATATGGTTCAACAAGAACCTGTCTTCATATGCTATTCTTTTTATTCTCATTACCCCTGTTAAAAAATAAAACACGAAAAGAAACAAGAAACTAATAGGAGAGGACTACATTTTGAATATAATATATATAAAACTTGCCCTTATTAGCTGGATAGATTCTGAATACACATTTGATTTTAATCCGAAGTTTGAAACAACACAATCCCTTATAACGACATCTCTTTCTTCTTTTTTGCATAAAGAATTTACTTTAATCACTTTATCCATTTTGAAATACAAAACACATGTAAAGGTATTCACGGAAACTATGAGCGAAAACTATGAATAGTCCTTGCGCATGCAAAAATCATGCATGATTCGCATACCAGTGTCTTATTCTTCATGTAGCAATACATGTTATTTACCTTTAGCTGTACTTTCTTTTTGTCTATTTTTTTAAGTTGAGCTACTGTTAATAGGGGCCAACATGTAGGATATAGTTTAATGTAAAGAAGCTCATTCACAAAACAATTTTCATACTAGATGAAATTAAATCTTTGCTTGCGTATTTCTTTTTATTTACTTTTTTCGACTTGTTAAACAATGTTTTAAGTAAGATATAAGCCTCTTACAGTCCATTCTGTAAAATATTGAACAAGTCTTCGGCCTGCGGCCTCAGACCTGTCCAATATTTTACAGAATGGACTGTTATCGGCTTATATCCCTTACATAGTAATAAGTAGTGCGATCCTATCCTGATTAATTATGAGAAACCTTTTGACAAATGCCTGTTTATAATTTTTTTAATTATTCAGGAACTAAAGTTCGAACTCCCTCAGACAAAGTTGATCTTACATTTATTTGACTACTATTTTATAAATTAGGTCCTCTCTTGTCATGTAGCTATTAAACAAACTTGCTTCTCGGTTGATTCAGAAAATTGTTTCAAGTGCACACACAATTTTTTTAAATTGTTGTTTTCAATTGCTTTACCATCTCATAACGTGGTTACAATCTTAAAAGATATAAAAAAAAATGTTGCGAGAACGATTTTGCTCATTCAACAAACTGACTCACTGCGAAGAATGCAATGTAGATTAAATGTATATATATCGCATATTGAAAAGTAAATTTGCAATACACAATCGGTTGAATTCTTTGCTGAAATCGTTAAATTTTGAGACGGCTGACAATGAAGTGAATAAGAATATTTTTTATGTAAAAGAGAAAAATAGTAATTTTTTGCGTTATTTAGAGTGTTCGGTTCATCCCCCCTCCAAACATATAAGAAGAGATAAACCTTATATGATTTGTCTTTATAGGGGAACTTTAAGGAAAAAATCATTTTTTTAATTGTAACAAAAAAAGCAAATTCGGTTCAATATACATGTAGAACATTTGTAAAAAGTTAAATTACAAAAATACTGAACTTAGCGGAATATACAATCGGAAAGTCCCGAATCACATTACAAAATCAAATGACAAAACACATAAAAAAAGAATGGACAACAACTGTCATAAACCTGACTTGTTACAGACATTTTTAAATTTAGAAAATGGTGGATTAAACATGGTTTTATAGCGCTAAACCTCGCACTTTGTACGACAGTCTCATAGAATTTCGTTATATTTACAATGATGCGTTAACTTAAACAGACCTTATAAATAAATGCATGGAATACTCGTTTTTCAGAATTATTTATTAAAACATGATTAACTGTGAATGCATTGCTCACAGTTTAACATATTAAGTTTGGACAATTTTTCAAATGCTGCTGAACAAATTAAGAATCACATTACTCTGACGATTTTTATACAGTCGCTCAAACTATATACCCCTTATTTGCTTATAATCATGCCTCAAAAACTAGAAGAAAATCAAAGCGATTTTAAGCTCATACAAATAAAATCTCATAATTGTCGTACATAATTTTTTCTTTAAAAAATAAGCACATTTTTTTTATCTATTGATTGGTATAAGCATTATTAATTTGATCATAATCGCTTGACATAATAACTGTTTGTTTCGCCAAATCCTGATATGTGGCTATACTTTCCATTCTCATGATGTCATCATAATGCTGTTCGTTACTACAAAATATAGAAGACACATTGATTGTACATTGTTAAAGTAGGGGAATGAAAGAGACCACAGGGAGAGTCAAACTCATAAATCCAAAATAAACTGACAACGCCAAAGCTAAAAATGAAAAAGACAAACAGACAAACAATAGTACACATGACACAACATAGAAAATAGAGAATAAGCAATTCGAACCCCAACAAAAACTAGGGGTGATCTCAGGTGTTCTGGAAGGGTAAACAGATACTGCTCCACATGTGGCACCCGTCGTGTTACTCATTATATAAAAAATCTGGTAAATAGTCTAATTTGGTAGGCCACATTCATGAAAGGGAAGGGGATTGCACTTACGAATTAAGGAACATATACGAGGTCATCTGTGGAATAGTTATTCCATAACGGTCAACCATCTCGTGATGGCGTCCGTAAAATTTACAAAGGGATGATTTCAAATTTACCATTTCGAACTTGTGGTTTAATAGCTTCCTTGCAACCCTTTATCAAGAAAATCATGATAGGAAATACAAGCACTGGAATATCGTATCAATTGGGAGATATATAAACCATATGCAGGTGCTGTTGGAATGTTGCTTCCTGGAAATGAAATGTTCACAATAGGAAAATTGAAATCATCTCTTTTACCGACCCTCATTGTCAATTTCTTGATATAAGTCAAGATATGAGGTCGACGTAACTGTATCTGTTGTATTCTTTATGTCTAGTTCGATGGGATAAATGCGTTCAACACAGTCAACAAATTTTGAATTACTAAGTGAAAGAACATCATCTTTGTTGAAAAAACACGTCCTCCGAACGTAACAAATATGTTATTAATCAAGAAATCAAGCATCTTGGTAATGTCAGTTTCAGATGGTTTTTTATTTGAATCAGAGTCATTCTTTACAATGTAGGTTTTATCTCTCCCTAAGACAAGATACTTGTATCTACGGTGGCCCATTTCTTTTTTATGAAACAAAGCAAAAAGTAAAATCACAAAAAATACTGAACTGAGAGTAAAATCAATTTGGAAAGTTCATAATCACATGGCAAAATCAAATAACAAAACGCATCAAACACGAATGGACAAGAACTGTCATATTCCTTACTTGGTGCAGACATTTTCAAATGTAAAAAATGGTTGATTAAACCTGGTTCCTTAGCGCTAACCCTCTCACTTTAATGACAGTCTCATCAAATTCCGTTATATTTAAATTGATGCGTTAAATATATAGACACAATAAATAAAAAAAGTCAAAATATGGGTACATCAGTCATCATCGTATAACAATTTTAAAAGGAACATTTTAACAGAACACAAAAACATCTACTATCTACGAACACATTCAATGATTTGAGTGTCTGACGTCAGATTTTTTTTTATACGTCACATAAATTTGGCGTTCAATGTGCATACAAATAATTTTAAAATTTACATTGGCAATGTTAGCATACTGGGTTTAATATCAAAAGTATGTAAGAATAAAATTCAGAAATAGACCGAGATTTAAACTAGTCAAAAAGTGTTATATAAAATTTATAAGAGTCCAAAAATAGTTAATTCCACTACGCGATTGAATGATTTTGACGTTTGTGGTTCAACGTATATAGTAATTCATAATAGAAAAATATCATACAGACGGGATCTTTTAAAGTACAGGGTCACGTTATAAGAACAAAAGAAATACAAAAAGTCGCATATACAAAACACACCACCAAAAAATTAAAGCCAATACAAACACATTGAGGAGATGTATAAGTACCGAGCCACGTCAAACGGATATCACATAAAACCATTCAACAGTAAAAGTAATATTAATAATAGAACAAAGACAAATGAAAGAACAATAAAATACGTTGTTAAGATGATAAGCAACATCAGTACGCAGAATCTATACATCAAGACCATCGTGTATTTTTTTAGAAGTTGATACGGAATATTTATCAACAAGGTCTTGGTAACTTCCGATGAACTTTTTTTTAGAAAAAGGACGATCAAGACGTTCATTGACATACCCCTGGTTCATCAACTTTGTACTCAGACACTGATGACGTTTTACAAAGTCTGAGTAGGAGCTGCAAGCCAACAATACCAACTCTTTCAATTTGTCTTTTAGCTTGGAATGTGGAATACTTGTGAAAAGCTTTGTGTAGATGTTTTTTTTTTCTTTTTTGATGGGAATGCGTACATGGGTTTACGATGCTGACAATTCCAAAGTTGATTGGATTTACTTACCTATTTGAGTGTGAATTGTCTAAACCTTTCCTACTTTCTGTAAAATAATTTGTTTTATAGAATTATTGTCACAAAAGAGGAAATTTGAAAAGACATTTAAAAGTGCAAAACATAAACATAATACTAGAAATTTCTACTTATGAGAGCAGTTAGTCTTGTTTTTAATGTTTTTATCTTTACTCTACGTATAACATGTATGACAGCACTTTATAGAATTAAATTGATTGATGAACACTTTTTATGAGGGTGTTTGAACATATGATTTTAAATAATTGTTCATGCATCGACGGACAGTTTATTAAAAAAAAAGATATAAATACTCAACCGCTAGCTGTTATATCTCCCCTATGTTACTGTAACGTAAAAAAACAAGTTGCAAAGGCACTGTATTTAACATATTTAAGGAAATGCTTGGTTATCATCTGTACATGATGAAAAACACGTTTACTCCTGTGACAGTGTTGTTGTACACACATTTGGAAAACTGTATGACGCACAACATATATACTTTAAAAAGTAATCAAAACCTTGTGAAGTCGACTTTGCCTCAGGGAGTTGGAATCGAAGTTTCTTTATAATTTAAAAAAATAGTTAATCAGCAGAGGTATCGATCCAGTGTAAAACAGTTAGCCAACTTGACAGTTGGCAGAGAATGACAGAGAAATTAACAACAATAGCATTTGAACAGCACAACATAAGAACACTATAAAAGAACAATTGAAAAGGACGTAACTCATTAATCGATACAAAACACATAACAGCCATGATATGTAAACAGAAGACACAAAGTACAGATCTGAGAGTATTTACAAATATTGAAAGCTAGTTCAAAGCCACTATCAACTTATTCAAAATTATGTGTCTCAGACAAAAATATCAATCTGTAATACATTTATATTTCTATAAATATGTTGAAAATTCATTGTCATAGTAACCTTTATTTTATAATGTAGATGTCGGATATACCACATCCCTTGCCTATAACAAACATTTTACAAGAATGTTTAATTCTTTATTAAAATATATACTGTATGATGTTATTTTTTATAAAGTTTAGTTACCTTTCTTTTTCAATATTTGTCTTCTTGCAAGAACGACCGTCACGATGATTAGTAGGATACCTAGCATGCTTGCAAATCCGCCAATGAAAAAGCTAGATTTGATCAAAGTTGATGATTCTGCTGAAACTTGTGAAATGTAAATACGAATCAATATATATCGCAATTTATTAATTCAAATAAATAAGTACATTGTGTATGTAGTTATTGTTTAGAAAGACAGAGATGGCATTTCTGCCATTGACAATCAGTTGTTAACTATTTACAATGATTTGTTAAATATTGTAATCACGTGTGCCTGTCGATTAAAGGTGCATTAGCTACCAGATATAAACACATAAAAGATGCTTGCTTTTGTTCAATCATTTATGAAAGTGAAATAGAAAAATAGGAATTCGCTTTTAGAAGCCAAAATTATCTATGAAACATCGTTGATAAATTATTCAGGTACCAGTGAAAAATTAGTCCTTTATGAATTCGTATGCATTGAACGTTGAATTCAACCTCTTATCTAATGATGAGGTGCGCAAGAATTAGGCGTGTTCAGAAAAGAGTATCAACATTAAAATCGATACAAGGGTAAACCATTTAATTGAATGATTCGATCAACATTTTTTTATCACCCAGGTAAAACGATGATTAACAAATTTTCAACCAATGCATGCAAAGATATCAAATTGACCTTGAAAAATTTAATTGCACGAGTTCGCTATCTATGTAGATCTTTACATTTGTATGTATGCTTATAAGGTTAAGTTGCCGTAGGCAGTCATCGGAGGTCACCTGGATGGTTAACTAGATGGCGTTTTTATTTATTTATATTTTCCCCAAAATTAAAAAATCGAGATAAGAATTTTTAAACTTTAAACGGAAACATTTTTAATGCATTTGCAGATATTTGACTATTTAATTCTCATCTTTAAAATTGAATGCCGATTTTTGATCAGATTCTTTTGATTAGATGCATTTACTCTGCAAATAAATTTTGTAATATTGGATCGATTTTATTTCTATTTATTATGATTTGTCGATGTTATGATAAATTATAATTGAAACTTGTGTATCGTTACTTTTGTTGACTAGTATAATGTTGAATGTTTCTAATCTGAAAAAAATAAGCCTCTCAATAGAATGCGACAAAACTACTGAATAAACAAATAAACTGTTCGTCTGAGAACATTTTATTTGCATTTTTTTGCACACACACACACTCTCACATGAGTGTAAAATAACCTATAATTATATACGATAATAGGCATCGTTCAAAGGGATAGTAATTGTACTTGAAGCTAATTTAAGGTAGAACATGCAATACAGGACCCTTTTTGCAATATATCATATAAATGCAAATGATACAATGAATATAAAAACAGATAACTTATATTTCACTATTCAACGAAAATTGGAAATTGAATAAACTCAGATTGCTGCTGTGTGTCTCATTTACATTTCAGTTTGCATACAAATAACATTGGTACATATTGGTATTCTTTTCAATAATAGTTTTTTTTTAAAAATGATTTCAAATTACTCCCAGTAAAAGACAAAGTTTGTTTTCATAATGATCAACAAATTTAGCCGACTACACAAAATACACCTACATTAAACTATTTTTGTGAGTTACCTTGTGTCTCGCACTTCCGACCTCGATAACCGTCATTACAACCGACTCTGCAATTCCCTTCAAATATGTCACATGACTGATTAAAACACGTTTCACAAACGTAGGCACAGTTAAAACCAAAATAGCCATACGCACATTCTGAAAAAGAAGATAAACTAAACACATGCTGTGCAATGAATCAATGATCACATCCATCATCCACAGTTTTTGTTATGCTCGGTATTGTCAAGTCTTTAGGATGGAAATGGAGAATGTATCAAAGAGACAACAACCCGAACAAAGAGCATATAATAGCCTCAGGTCACCAATGGGTCTATAATGGAGCGAGAAAATCCCGCACCAGGAGTCGTGCTTCAGTTGGCTCTTTGTATACTAAATGTATACTAGTTAAGTAATAATGGACGGACTCCGAAATATATAAAAGAAACTGAAATTAAAATTCATACAAGATAAAAAAAAAAAAAAGGCAAGAGGCTCCTGACTTGGGACAGGCGGCAAAATACGGCGGGTTTAAACATGATTTTTGAAATCCCAACCCTCTCCCTATATCTCTAGCAAATATAGAAAACACAAACACACAACAATACTCACAGTGAAAATCAGTTTAAAAGAAGTCCGAGTCCGATTGTCAGAATAGGTAACAAAAGAAACTAAAGCAAATGACAATGATATATAAGTAAACAAAGGACTACTAGCAGTTCATGACATACAAGCTCCATACCTCAATCAAACCGATAACAAGATTATGTATTCATCATATGAATATCAAGCACAATCCCTACCGTTTGGTGTATAGTAATATACGATTGTAAACTATATGAGAAAAACATAATGAGTTTCATGCCACCACATGGTTTTAGAATAAATGTGTCCATTTCCGATGCAAATAACTGAATCTGTCGTATCAATTTTACATGTCTGAAGGGATTTATATGCGTTCAACGTAGCAAATATAAGGTGAATGGACATAATCTACTAACCAGAACGTGACGTTAGAGCTGTTTCACAATATAACCGTTAATTATAAGGATTTAATGAGTTTAACATGTCTATTGCAGGCGAAAACACACATACGGTATACCAGATGATACATTGTTATAAGCCAGGTATCTTTAAAGAAAATTTTAAACTTCAAATGTTTTTTTTTTACCTTGATTACATGAGTCACCTTCCCATCCCTTTTTGCAGCCATCATCTGAACATTCACCAGTGAATATGCTGCATGGTATTTTAAGACAGTTACACATCTTATTACAATTAGTTCCAAAATGCCAATCATTACACACTACAAAAAAGTCCTTACAAAATAAAACAACCTATATATGAAACAAACTGTTGTTTTGTATATTACATGCACAATATAATTTATAATTGTCTGTTCAAAGATATTTGAATATGTAATACTTAATATAAAGAAAGCCCACTCTTACTACCACATTTTGATTAAGAAATAATTGATGCCAGCTATACTTTATTGTAGTTTTAACATGGGTAGGCATTATATTCGTGATTATTTTTGCCAGAGCGATAGCGAGGGCTAAAATAACACGAATATAATGCCTACCCATGTTAAAACTACAATAAAGTATAGCTGGCATCAATTATTTCGATTCTGATTAGGACAATTACGGTAATATCTATGTTCGCTGTGTATACAGTTTACGGTATTTGTGTAGGCTCTTCCATCAACCTTCCTGTCGATTTTTATCCAACTAGTTCATACCAGTTTAATTTGGCAAAGTTGTATACATTTCTAAAATTCAAAATTGAAACAGATATCAATAAATTAATTTATTAACTAAAACAATATTTGTGTCACAATATAACAGAAAAGTTATATTTCAACAGTCTTTTCCTTTGAGGTCAATTTCTGACACGCACATTTTGAAGTCAGTCGTCAATGGCGGTGGACGCACAAGGAGAATCGGGTAGGTCTTTATTTACTAAATTAATCGTAAATATTCCGCCGGTTAATATTGTAGCATTGGTAAATATGTTCATATCTGATAGAGGATTTCTTGATAAAGTTGTGCTGACATTCGAGACTTGGCAGGAGGGGCCCTTTGACAGAAATCCATTTATACTTGCGGTGGCTACACCTTTTAAAGTTGATCAAAGGGCACGCCTTTGTGCATCTGACGATTTCAAATGCTGTATTTATACATGAGATTAAAATTAATACTGGGTGACAATCTTGTTGCATTTGTAAAATGGATTGGAAACCTTGGTGGTATATTGGTAATTACGCCTATTTGTTTTTATAGGAGAATAGGGTTCGATTCCCTGCTAGGGTCAATCCATTTTATCAGAAATATGAAACAATTTTGTCATTTCAGTACAACAGTAACCTATTCTTTATTTTATATTTTATCGTCGGAACATATGTTTCAATGAAATTAATATACAATGACATGCCTTTTTAACAGGAGAGATGAAACGTGTTTTTAGGGGGAGGGGTTTTGAAGTTAGAACAGCCAACATGGACGTTGCTGTATCTAGGTCAACTATTTTCAATTACGAATTGTAACACATTGTTGTCATTGTTAAAGTATTAGTAACAAAATGTGTATCATGATTTTAGTGTTTGAAAGTGTTTTAATTTAAGGAAATACATTAAATGCATACCATTTTGACGATATTCATTTTCTGCCGTAGTCAATATACGCATGTGCAAACTAATTTTATTGGATAATAAAGTATGGTTTCTTTACAAAGCTTAAGAAGCACGTCATATTAGAATACAACATTAAGGAGTGTGTTATGGTTGCCAAAGTAACAATTATCCATCAGAGTTCAAATGACGTGAATAAAATAAATATAAATTACTGTTAATGTTTCAACATGAGGACATTATACCGTATAGGTAAAGCGATGAACGCACCGACAAGACAAATGTGAAACAGTTCAAACGCAAAAACTACGGGTGGACATATGTACAATTAATATGTGAAATGATAAACATGATCATTATGACTAGCACAACTGCATTTTTCTATTTTGAACACTCACATTGTTCAGTTGTTATGTACTTATAATTTATAAACAGAAAAAACTAGTCAAACTTACGTTTATTACAATATTTTCCATACAGGTAGCCAGGTTTACAAACACTGTCAATTTTGCAGACTCCGTTGATATGATTACATTCATCAACTATACAGCCATCACATGTCTCTGTACAATTAATACCAAATTTTCCTTTACTACACTCTGAAATTTCAAGTAAAAATGTAAATGTACAAAGTGACAATTTTTTTTCAGGCAAATACAATACATATGTCTTGTAATCAGTACTAAAGTAAGAGCGTATTTATATATATAATCCTATTTACATGTATCTGAAGCAGCAGAGGTTTTACCAAGTTCTGCTCTATTTGATCAAAAGTCAACATTATTCTACAAAAATTCAATCATCAGACAACTATACAATGTAATAGTGTAGCCGGAAATTATAACTGCATTAGTTGGGGTTACCAAACATAAAGAATTACGCAGATAATTGCATAATATCATACAAAACATGTCGGAAAACATTTACAGATACTTTGAACTAATTGAGTTTTCGCGAGTAAAAACTAACTGTAATATAAACCGTGGGGAATAAGAAAACTATCTGCTAAAATAATTTGTCAAAAGGGAAAAGTCTTATCCAGATAAAGTATGGCCACAGTGGGGGCTTACTCTTATCTTAGCAACAGATGCATAAATATGCACGGCAGGTGGATGCCTGACTCTACAAAGTAGATGCCACTGATGAACATGTGAAGGTTTAAAAGGCATAAGGTCTGTTTACTTCCCCTTTCTGTGATTTGTTACCATATACGGCAGGTTGTTAGCAAATTTGAAATTGCCTTTGCGTTATTTGTGTTTCTGTCACTTTTACGATGAAGGTGTATGCAGAAAAGGGTATCAATTTGTGTGTTTGTCGTCTACAAAAAATACCTAAAATCGATCTTTTTACCAGAGCTGAAACTCGCTTATTAAAACTAAAACGATCAATAAACTTCTTTATTCAAACTAACTCACTGCAGTAAATTCAGTACTGTTCAGAAAATTTGCTTGCTGTTATTTCAGAATTTTGCTAAGACAATACAGAACTTAGTGGATATATATATTTATCGCTATTTTGCGCATTTTTCTTTTGATCTTTTTTTGTGATAATTTTCATATCATGATTCTCGCCTGAGATGGAAAAATTATCGCTAGAAACTAAGCAGGCACGTGCATTGCTAACGAAATTGACATTGAAATTAACAACGTTGTCATAGGTAAAATAGCGATAAACAGATTATCATTGGTCATCTCAACTCGATTGCTCTTCTCACTTTCGCTGCACCAGCTCAAGCGAGAAAATCAATCTCGTTGAGATGATCAACGATAATCTATAAATACAGGCAAATAAACTCTTCATAGATATTTAAATATTACTTGATTATTTTCACTTGACTGGGCTGAGTTTAACCAGTTCGCTCATAATAGACCAGTTCATCTATAGACTGGTAGTTGGGATAAATCCATCAATAATGTGGCCAGTTGTTCCGGTTACAAGTATGTGTAAACACTATATATGTATTCACAGAATAAATAAAAAGACACAGTCGTTGAATTGCGTGTTAAGCAAAGATTTCAAAAAATGTAACGCTTTTAACGTTTTCGAATTTGTGAATATGAAAGTGCATTTGTCGTTATTCTACATGTTATTTAACGCTTTTAAATAAAAAAAAATCTTCTTTATATTCCGAATGTGTTTTTTAAAGGGGAAGGGCTGTATGAGATAAGTTGCAAATATAATTGATCATAGTGCCCAACATTATTTTTTATGAATCACGTTAAAATAAATCTCACAATCATAAAAGGATTTAATTCTGTATTTTCGACAGACTCGCGTTTCGTCTTCAAATGACTCATCAGTGACACTCGAATCCTAAACAGTTGAAAAAGCCAAATAAAGTACGAAGTTGAGGAGCATTGATGACCGAGATTCCCAACATAGCATCTACTGAGCAGTCTGAACATTGATAAAACTGATCATTATCGACTAAAAATTGCCTAAACAGTACTAAATAATGAATAAATTTGAAAATTGACTAAAAACCACAATATTTTTTTTTTATTATTTTAGGTCACCATGGCTAGGAATGCTCAAACCCTGAACATGCTAAAATATGAATGCCAGCCAATAAATAGTTCGTTTTTGATCAATTTTACCTAAAGGGGATGTAACATTAATTTCTGAATATTCTATCAATTTATAATGTCGAGGAAACGCACTGAATACTGTGTTGATAATATCAAGGGGAGAACAAACAAAGATATTAAATAAGTGCCAAAGAATTAAACAAGCAGGCAAATAATTCCGTGCGTCCGTTTCGCTTTTCTGAGTTAACATTCACGAAATCTTAATACCCATACAAATAATATGTCATCTTAAGGGCAAACGATACAGTTAAAGGGGAGGTAATGACGTTGCTAACGTAAAATGTTATTTTCGCGACGTCAAACTGTGAAATATCGGGAAAAGATGCAGTTTTCGACTGATTTTGATCGTTCAAACTGATTTAATTTGAAAACGAGTTCATGGACCCCTATTTTTCAAAACGGCAATATGTTTGGTTTTGCAGGAAGATTATGTCACCTAAATTTTATAAAACTGTAAATAGAGGATTTTTTATAATTTTGATAAACATGCAGCAAAAAATGACGTTTTACCCTCAATTCATAAACATTCGATAAATATGAGTTATTTCTAAGTAAAAACATGCATATTTTTAACATACAGAAATTAACGATTATTTAACAAAAAACAATTTGTGTTTATCTTTTATAACAAAAAAGTTGTGTCATTCATTCGAAAAAGAAATTACGGCCACAAATCTGAATTTTGAGAAAATATACAAAATTCCGACCTCATGTTTCTCAAAAAGTAGCACATGAAGGTATATTTTTTATTACTTATTTAATTTAATCAGGTAAAAAATAGCCGATATCAAAATTTTCATGAACTTGTAAATATAGGATCAAAACTGTATCGTATGTCCTTAACATCAAGGACTATGAACTAAACTGCTTGACACGGCGGTGCATGATCGTATTTAGAAATGCTCCTGCCCATTGAAAGCATTTTCGAAAAGTAAAACAAATATTCAACCTTCTGTGCAATTCAATCCTTCCCATCCTGTCAGGCATCCTGATTTACAATGTCCCGTCACATGATCACATGGTGGTGAGATACAGTTTACTGAGCAGTCACGCTGACACTGATCACCGAATTTGCCTACTTCACATGCTGTTAGATAAGATAAAAAGTTTAAACAAAAATTATTTCCTTGATATTGTCACTGTGTAAATGCCACATTGTAAATAAATTATTTGTTTTGTAAATATCGATTCTTTACAAATTCAAATCCAAGAAAAAACTACGTACACTAATGCATAATTGACGTTGTAGATCTGTGATTCATATGAAACAAGAATGTGTCCATAGTACACGGATGCCCTACTCACGATCTAATTTGCCATGTTCAGTGGACCGTGACATTAGGGTAAAAACTTTGATTTGGAATTTAAATTAGAAAGATCATATCATAGGGAACGTGCATATGTGTACTAAGTTTCAAGTAGATGTGACTTTACCTGTATCAAAAACTACCTTGACCAAATCTTTAACCTGAACTTCGCACTTTAATTTTCTATGTTCAGGGGACCGTGAAATTGGGGTCAAAACTATATTTTGGATCATTATAGATATACATTGAAATTAGAAAGATCATGTCATGGGGAACATGTGTACGAAGTTTCAAGTTGATTGAACTTCAACTTCATCAAAAACTACCTTGACCAAAAAACTGATGTGGGACTAATGAACGGACGATCTAACGAATGGACGAACGGAGACACAGACTATCGTAGGTGGGGCATAATACTACGTTTTGAAACTTATTCCTTTATCATATCAATCTTGAATTAACACAATTAAAAACATTCTCACACTATTGTAAATTTAAAAACTGGGAAACATTAAAAACATTGGAAATGTATAAATTATACTTACAATATGCTACAGCGTACCTTAATTTTGCTTTAATGTTCGAGTGTCTATTGTCAAACTTATACAAAAAAGATATTCTTACAAAAGATTTGAAATTCAAATTCATCGATTAAGGTAAAACAAATGAGTATTTAAAACGCGAGGCAGAGTTACACTAAATCATTAACTAAAATATAACAGCCAGCGGGCAGTGACGACAAAACAGTGAGTATTCTGATTGTGTCGAGATATTTTGTTCCAATACGACTTTCCATCGTTTGCCTGATCTACATTTGTACATGTGGTTAAGGGAAAACGGTACTTTTACATTTCCCAACTTAAGGTTGACATTTTGTGTACCCAAGGCATGGGAAGAAAGTCAACTTATAAGCGCTGTGATTGGATTTGAGGGTACAACATAGTTGTTTTATTTATCTATGAATAACTGCAGTGTGTATATTTTCAACAACAAAAATTAAACCTATTGAAATTTTTCTAAAGAATTATTCGAAAAGAAATATTCATAAATTTGGTTTAAAATAACATAAACAGGCTCCGTTAAAAATTTGTCATGATACTGTTTGGCTTCAATTTTTAAAAAAAATAATAAAGTACTGACACCACATATAACTGTTTAAACCAGTTTTTTTTTATTATAAATAGGGGTAAAGTTGGGAAATGTTAGTACTGTCGCTATGGCAGAATCAATAGAACCGTTTTCAGTTAAGATATCGCTGAATACCACATTTTTATCACTCCTGGACGTCGACAGAAGCGAATCTCGTTGATTCGTGTTTACTGAGGTTTCCGAATAACTTCACGCATGTAAAACCTTTAAAAGTGATTCTTTTCTTTTGAGTAAAGCCAAACAATTTGAAACAGTTAACAATGATTAAGCATTTATCATACGTCTTGAAATTGACCGAAAAAAGAAAATTATTTGAGATTTTAAACAAAGGCACCAATTAATGATCAATATTATTTTACGAATCACTTTCTTTAAGAATGATCATTTGATCAATTGTGTGGTTGTGAACGAGGCATATGCAAGTACAGACCTACTGGTGATCATTGGATGATGAAATGTTAATTCTCAGTAATTTATTATTTCTTTTTTGTTCACGCATCGTTATAAATATAACGGAATTTTGTGAGATTGTCGTACAAGTGAGAGGTTTAGCGCTATAAAACCAGGTTCAATCAACCATTTTGTACATTTGAAAATGCATGTATCAACATTTTCTCATCATGGATTGCCAATAAATATATACTTCATTGGCATGCCTTGTATAAAAAGGTACTTAAATATCTAGTTTATTCACTTTTCATTATTTAGAAATTAGTTGAAATAGAGAAACTGTTACCTGTATCACATTTTGCACCAAGCCAACCACTTGAGCAACCAAACACACAGTTTCCGGTTATTAAATCACAAGGTCCCATACAGTTTTCGGAACATGTCAAACGACAGCTGTCTCCATATTTCCGATAAGGACATCCTGCAAGTAATTATAATAGATTATATCCTGAAATTTTCTATATTTGCCCTTGTATCATCCCGAGACTCCCATACCTGCCCAATGCTTTAGACGAGAGCCGATATGGGTCGAGGAATGATACCAAGGCAATATGGAACTGAATGACATGTTATAATATATTTATCACATGTTTAAGTTCAACGGAATAGAGAAAAAAGTTAAATGAAACATAATATGTAAAATCTCTTAAGATTTTTTTACCAAAAAAGTATTATCTTCATCCACCGCGATGAAACAATCAACGTCATTGTTCGCCATTGTCGTGAAGGACGCAATGACGTTACATCAGTTGATGAATTTGGATGACGTCATGTCAACAGGCGTCGGCTGACTTTATACACGAACGTTTTGGAAAGGAGGAAACTAAGATGGCAATTTCTTTGAATTCACATGTACATTCTGGTAAAAAGAAACGTACAAAACCTTTGAATAGACTTATTAAGAAGGGATATAATTACGATACTGTTGTCAAGTCATTAAAGATTGCATATTTTGGCGTTAATATTGAGTCACTGATAAGGTCTTTGCGTCGGAACTAAACACATTTATTCTAAAAACAGTTGTTGGCATGACACGGGTTATGTTCTTCTCATATATGTTATGATGGTATGATACTAAACCCCTAACGGGAAGGATTGTGCCTGATGTTCATATGATGAAATCATAATCTTTCAGTCAGTTTAATTGAAGTCTGGAGCTGGCATGTCAGTTAACTGCTAGTAGTCTGTTGTTATTTATGTATTATTGTCATTTTGTTTATTTTCTTTGGTTACATCTTCTGACATCAGACTCGGACTTCTCTTGAACTGAATTTTAATGTGCGTATTGTTATGCGTTTACTTTTCTACATTGGTTAGAGGTATAGGGGGAGGGTTGAGATCTCACAAACATGTTTAACCCGCCGCATTTTTGCGCCTGTCCCAAGTCAGGAGCCTCTGGCCTTTGTTAGTCTTGTATTATTTTAATTTTAGTTTCTTGTGTACAATTTGGAAATTAGTATGGCGTTCATTATCACTGAACTAGTATATATTTGTGTAGGGGCCAGCTGAAGGACGCCTCCGGTTGCGGGAATTTCTCGCTACATTGAAGACCTGTTGGTGACCTTCTGCTGTTGTTTTTTATTTGGTCGGGTTGTTGTCTCTTTGACGCATTCCCCATTTCCATTCTCAATTTTATTTTTTACAGAGTTTGTCTTTAGTGCCGTGTGGAGGCAGTAGGGTGCCTCCCCGTGCTTCAGGTTTATGCTCTTATAATATACTAGATTATGGAGTGTGTGTCCGAGCGAGAACTGCTCTAGTTCATTACTTTAGGAATATTTATCAAAAAGTAGTATTTCAATATTCAGCCCCATTCTACTATTTAGTCAGTCATCAGTCCTACCCTGATATACATTATCTTTTTCGGGTAATTTATACTGATGGCGTTTGACATTTTCAGCCGAACACATTTATCAATTTTATATAACTTAAATTATTATATGCTGGTTCATATTCTGGACGCCAATCTTTGCTCCTTTATTATGTAATTCACTAACAAAACAATTATGAAACTTAAAAATGGAAAAATACTAAACTTGTTCAAAGGGTATCTACACGTCTCAATCTTCAAAATCGGTTATCTAAAAATACTACCATCGCTAACATTTTTAACAATAAAAATCGTGGTTACCCTTCTATCGATAAGTGTCATGCCAAAAAATGACTTACATGTCCCCGTCTTTCCACCAACAATACGGTAAGGTCCACTTTTAATGGTCGCACATTTTCTTTAAATTTTGAAACTGATATAACTTGAAAAACAAACAGTATTATTTATTGACTCACATGAAACAAACCGGGGTGTGGTATTCAGTACGTAGGAGAAACTGGACGATATTTATCTAAACGCACTCAAGAACATCTGTATCGTTTTAAAAGACCAAATAAATTAAAAAGTATCATTTACCAACACCTTAAGAAGCACAACCATCCTTTTAAATATTTAGCAGTTCAACCTTTAGAAGTAGTAAATAAGCAGCCTGGTGAATCGCATTCAAAGTTTGTACGCTCACGGAAAATAATTGAATTAAATTGGATTAAAAAAATACAGACAGTTTACCCTCTCGGTCTAAATGATAATATCATGGGAATTGGTAATATATCTATAACCAATTCCGTTAACATTTTGGATATAGTTTCTAAAACTGTTCGTAAAAACCGTTCTCACGGTCGTAGAACAAATCGCAATCAAAGAAAATTTCGGACCAATCATACCAATATTTCGGACCTAATTTCTATTTCAAAAAACAACGGCAGACATTATCTGTTAACAAAACTCTTTCCGTTACCGGTTAATAAGTTAAATAAAATTTTGGAGGATTGCAACACAATTTCATATAGCAGTCCTAAGTATGAAATTGTTCAAATTATTATGGCATATTGTTATTCCAAATTATTTCCAAAAATTGATCGCCCTGAAGATCATATAAACATTTTATTAAAATTAAGTATGTCAATAAAGGCTTTGATTTTGTGAATATTGCCGGTATATGTAACGACTATTCTGTTAAAGAACAAATTCCTGGATATTTTTACAATACTGAGCTACCTCTTATTTGTTATATTTACAAGAAATCTACCCGGAAATTTGTGTTTAATTATAGTCAATTGTGTAAAGATGTTAATATCAGTGAAATTATACCTACTTCATGTAATTGCAGTAATTCCGAATATATTAATGGACCCATTTCCCATGTTATAACAGGAGATCTGAACATCGTTCAAGACCGATAGTTAAAATCATTCCTCAGTAAAGGACCTAAATATCGTCCCCCGTCTATTCACCCCGTATAACCCCGATACAAATGAATCCGGACGTTGACGCGTTCGAAGCGATAATCAGGACAACATTTGGGATGACAATAACTTTGAATGCCTCTCTAGAACTTATTTGAGTATATATAAATATGTCAATGAGCATGTTAGTATCTTTATTCAATTATACAGTTGTTGTAAGTTTTAGATATTGTATAAAACGTTTGATTAAACTGCTAGATGCAAAACGCACAGACATGGTGCAATTTCATACGGTTTACGATGTAAACAATGCTGAATATCTTTTCGTGCATACACCTTTGAGTATTAATACCTTAAGCAATACTAAATAACTATACATTGAATTACTTCATGCCTTCAAATGTGCCCTAGAACTTAGAATAAACGCAATATCATTCAAAATAAATTTTCTCTGACTGTATTGTTCGTTCCACCAAATGTGTCGCGTTCGTTGTGCGTTTTGAAATAATCACTGTACAGTTCGTTGACAAAAACCGTGACAAACACTTTCTTAATTGTCAAGGTTTTCGAGATGGTGTCGGCGACCCTTTTTCTGTATTTTTTTGTAAATGTTTATCTGTTAACTTAGTCAAAGTAGTTGAACTTAAAATATCTGTCATACAAAGCCAAAATTGAAATATGTAACCCGCGTACATCTGCTTTGAATGTTTCTATTGAAAATTGAGACTTTCAATGTTTTTCCAGATGAAATGAACAGTTAATAAATATATTCCAGAGGAAAGAAAGTTTCAAAAAGTATAGCACAGTCATTAAAACTTTAATGACTTCCTTTTCACAATTTGAGGCTCTTCCAAATGCCGATGTTGGTCCAAATTCGCCTAAACGAAAGCAGACATACATGAAGGAGCTCGTTGAACTTAATTTGCCGAATGCCATAGATGGCATTCCAACTGCTTTAATTTTTTTATTACTTTTTTTTACATGTGGAGCTTTGTAGATGTGGTGTGATGGCCAGTGATACAACTGTCCATCAAAGTTTAAATGAAGTTGGAGTATAAACTATTATAGTCCAATGTACAACATTTAACAATGAGGAAAACCTATACACTACAGTCGCCTAAAATAGGCCGCGATATGAAAAAAAAATATGAAAAAAAACGATAAAACTAACGGTTAATAATTTATATCTTATGAATTATGGAAAGAAGAAAATAAAATGACAGATCTATATAACCAATGTACTACAGGATTCTGACGTTGGACCGACAAAACAAAGTGAGGCAGGTTAAAACATGTGAGCCCCCCAACCTTCTCCTTAACCTAGAACACTGGTGTAACAGCACAACATGATTAAAAAGTTCAGTTGCAATTGGCTAAACTCAAAATGTCGGTACAAGGCACAAAAACCATATACTAGTACATAAAATATCGACAAAGAAGTAATTGTAGTAACTGATAGTTATTTCAAAGCGAATTACAACTAAGAAGTAAATCGTGTATCCAAAGTGTTTTAATCAGTATATCCTACGCTTTTAGGTAAAGACGTAATAAAACGCACGAACTTTTGCAATGCCAAATATGAACAGTATTGAGAGGATGTACGGTATTATGAGTTCTCATAAGTGTGCATAAATTGTAATAATAATGAGTGATGTTTTGATTTATCAGGTAGAGCAAAACTTTCTATATTGTGGCCAATTGTTTTTTTTTATTTATGAAAGAATTTGGTGATGGGTGACTGGGAGATATACTATAAGTTATGATCACTTTGGTCTTTTTCCGATCGTCAGTAAAAACTGACTAAAGTTGGCCACCCATTTAGTTGTGTGGGATGTAACAGTACACAGTCACGTCCTGTCCGAATGGGAATATAAAATCCAATGTCTCGTGTAAAGAGAGTACCACGCTAACTACACAGTACGAACCCCTGCAAAAACTTCAAGAAAGGTCTTTAAATAGCCTGTTGAAAGGCACCATTTGTGTCCTTATAAAATATACATCATTTTATCCAGTGGCAATCCAAACGTCCCTGACGTAATTCCGGAGGGTCTCCTCACAGGACTTACATGTATGTGTTGCTACTTTGTGCTTATCATGAACATGCATGGCATATTTGCAAGTGATCGTTAAGCAACCAACAATCAGCCATTACGTACTCGTGTCATAAACAAATAAAATAGTCCATATATTGTTAAGTACCAACAGTGAAGAAGAAACACAGCAAATGTCTAAGGTTAGGTTTAGTCCATCAGCTGGTAGGGCAAAAATTCAGTTCTGTGTTACACCCCAGGGTACCGCAATTTTTTTGTATAAATATAAAGAGTAATATCTGAAGAATATTTTAAGAGGTGTTAGACTTTTGAAAAAGTGTCCAAAAGGGGTTAAAAGGGGACTTATTTCAGGGTAGATGAAAAATTTTGTTTTGCACACTATTACAGAAAAATGTAAAAATAACCAAGTATTCAGTACTTTTACTTTTTATTAAATGGAACACATCATATCTTATTAAAATGCAGGCTAGTTTTTAATTATTTTTTAAATCGTACAGGACCAAGAAAAAAAGGGGGAGGGTCAATTTCCATAAGTCATGATTTTGAATGAAAAGAAGCATACGTACTAATTTTCTTGATAAAATGTATATTGTTTCACATTGAAACATACAGCATAAAGCATATAAAGGCTGTTGAAGAAAAAAAATGAAAGATAAGAAACAAAAAACACGAGAATCAACGACAAACACAAACGTAAGCAACGTAAGTATTCTGTCACAAATTCATACATCACATTCATGAATCAACTCACATATTAAAACAAACAAAACTGTCAGAGTTTCTAAGTTTCTTTTTTTTTATTTTTTAATTTAACAACCGCATCCCCACATGTTAAGGTCACACAGAAGATCAATCGATAGAATCATCATCAGTTTGGTCACCTGCATATACCGAATTATCATCTTTTCCATCATCTTCGTCGTCATCGTTAGCGATATCAACGATTTGATAATGCTTATATCTACAAGCTTTCGAGCATTAACATGCAGCTATCTGTTCAGGATAAACCTTGTTGAACACATGAACATCTTTTTTTGGCACAACCAGCTTTACACGAACAGCACATCAGAATTACCAAAGCATCTAACGCTGGTGGTTGGTCTAGCAAATTGATACTGATCATAGAGCTCTAAACAATCCAATCATAGTTGTTTGGCAGCAGACCAGTGTTGTGTTTAAGAGCAGATTTCCAAATCTTCGTCTGAAAGTTGGCTTGTTTAATGTGCTTGAACATTGCATCTTTTACATTACAAAACGTTCTGATCTTTATTTATCGATATTTTTAATTTCGTAGCCATATATAGAACACGAAAACCTCTCGAGTGTTTTGACAACTTTTCGCCAACCTCATCCAAGGTTTCACCAAGATGGAATAGACCTTCTGAAAACTCCACATAACGTGTCAAAAAGCCGAATGCTTTGCTTTTTTTCTTTACCAGACAAAACACTTACTGAATCAGAACCTGTATTGGCGCGAAATCCTGGCAGTTTTCTACAAATATTCTCACCAAGTTTGCACACATTGATTGTACATTTAATAATCTGCATTTGGAGGATGTATATGTCAGACTTACAATGTTAGAATTGATATGCAACTGTAAAAATAGTAAGCCAATACTTCCACAACAGTGTCAGAAGGTTTAATAACAATGGAGTCGTAACCTTTGTCAGCTGCATGTTTTTGCATTTTATTAACAAACATTTTTTTTTCGTCTTCTTCCTGTTTGATAATAAGCATAAACCATTTTACGCTATTTCATTTTCAACATATATTTTGTGGCACATACTTCCATGTGATACAAATAAATCAATACATTCAAGTGTAAATCCATAGGATGCTTTACTCTTTTAAAACAAAAGAATTCAACAAAAGCAACTTTGTTTCCCCCAACTAACAAAAATTTCTTCCATTCCCAAGAACACGAGTGTAACTGATGGTTTAGAACTTATCGTAATGATTTGCCCTCCCAAGGACCTGTTGTTCTAATTTCGTTATGAATATTGTCCGATACTATTCAGTGACAAAATCAATGCGGGACCACTTTTTGAAACTAAAAGGATGGTTTTTAAAATGACATTTGCAAAATCGAAAAAAGTGCTTGGTATCCTAGTAATTGTTTGAAAAACTGCCATGTCATCAAATATCCACATGCTTTCCTAAGGAATGAGCCTTTTTCAAAAAGACCACTCAGGACAGGTTTTAATTTTTCATTACATGTGTAAAATCAATGTTTGCAAGAGACATTGGAAGAGGACATTGGAAGAGGACCTAAATCAAACTGGAGAACCTATCGCATAACCAACTATCTTGTCTGGGCTATGACAAGCAGGCGACATTTTTTTCATCTGCTCTCAATGTTTTGTTGTTCTTATCAGCCATTTACTGCTTGCCTTTTATTTCCTTTTTTTTTTAAATGTAAGCAATGATTTTCTTTTGAGTGTTTTGAAGATATCGGTTGACATTTGAATAAGCCGTTCCGTAATGAAAATTTCTGAAGCAAATTTTCCCTTTTCATACGCATTAAGAAGGTCGCACATTAATTCCGAAGAAGCAACAGAACCCGAGAACAAGCCATTTTACTTCTCAGATGTTATAATGGAATGGGCCAGCTCTGCAGTGTCTGAAACAAAACATCTGATTCGTCTCGCTTCATTCGAGTTTTTCTGAGTTTTTTTGGGGCGGATGTTTCAGGGTAAACCATTCCTACCAAGTCTCGACATTTTAATGATATTGAAGCTCTTTCATGTGCATTTAGCAACCAACGTTTATCAGAATCTTTATTTAAACTGAAACCAACAAAGCCATTTTTTTTGTATCTCTAAGAAAACTTAGAGAGTAAAGGGCATACGATACAGTTACAGGGAAGGTAATGACGTTGCTAACGTAATTTGTTATTTTCGCGACGTCAAACTGTGACATATCGGGAAAAGTTGCATTTTTCGACTGATTTTTATCATTCAAACTGATTTAATTTGAAAACGAGTTCATGGACCCCTATTTTACAAAACGGCATTTGGTTTCATTTTGCAGGGAGATTATGTGACCCAAATTGTATATAACTGTAAATAGAGGACTTTTTTTAATCGTGATAAACTTGCAGTAAAAAATTACGTTTTTACCTCAATTCATGAACATTTGATAAATATGAGTCATTTCTGAATAAAAAAAATGCATATTTTTAAAGATATTTATAAAATACAGAAATTACCGATTATTTAACAAAAAACAATTTGTTTTTATCTTTTGTAACAAAAAAGTTATGTCTTTCTTTCGAAAAAGAAATTACGGCCACAAATCTGAATTTCGAGCAAATATACAAAATTTCGACCTCATTTTACGCAAAAAGTAGCACATGGAGGTTTTTTTTTTATTACATATTTGATTTAATCAGGTAAAAAATAGCCTATATGCAAATTTTCATGAACTTGTAAATACAGGATCAAAACTGTATCGTATGCCCTTAATTAACAATATTAAGTCAATCACTTCATAGCTACAACACAAAATGTTATCAAGCACACCTTTATTGAGTTCGATAGAGCGCACCTTTTCTGAACGCTAACAAAATCAACTTAATTTGTATTTTTTTCATAAATATTTCGTTGCACATTCACTTTATAAAATAATTTGTCTCACAAAAACATCATAAATCGACAATTAAATGTTTGTTTTCAGTTGCAAATTGATAAAGCTTATGTGTTAATACATTGTACATGTTGTATACTGAATCAAAGACGGTAATTTGGTCATTTCCGGTATTTCACGAGTATTTGCACGTACATATACTTTATTAAATAATTCATATTTTAGACGATATATAAATACTGCAAATGATTTAAACATTGCATAATGATTAATTCTCAAGTTTAATTAGCTAAAACGGGTAATTGTATAACGAATTTCTTTATGAAAGGTGAAAATATGCCTTAATCTGAACCCAAAAAATCGGATTGTTTGTAATGAAAAAAACATTTGATTTTAAACAAAAAATCTTCCGAGTTACATTTAATATGATAAGTTTTGTATCTCTTTTAGTTGTTTGAACCTATACTTTATTTTTTTTTTAATCGCTTTATATTAAAAAATTTAATTACAAATTACTTAGTCATGATTGCTAAATGAGGGGACCATTGGAAGGGACGTTTTTAATCCTCTTTTGGACACTTTTTTTTTAGTCTAACACCTTGTATTTTATCAACAAGATAATGAAGTTGAATTCTATCCAAAAAAATCGCGGTACCCTGGGGTGTAACACAAACTCCTTAACTAGCGCGCTTTTGAGAACTAGCTGATGGACTAGTTGGTGATTGATGCTTTGCTAACCCATAATTTACCAATGACGCCAAGGGTAACTGGGGAATATAAATATGGTCCCTGTGGTCTTCTGTGAAATAAATCAAAATTTGAATGAAATGCATATGGGTGAGTATAGACTTTAAAGGTGTTTATAATAACCAAAATGACCTGACCAATCATTTAGATTTTTGCACCACAGTAGAAAGACTGTAATGTTCGAGGAATTTAAGCATAATATTTATACCTTAAAAATTAAACAAACACAAAAACATAATTGAAGAAAGCAAACCAGTTAACATTGAGTGTTGTCTCTCCATCTTTATATCTTCACATTAAAGTAACTGTATTACTATTGATAGATATCAGTTACATGTTCCTTGCATACACCTATTCTTGAGCCTTAATCTAACTCTATGGTAATATATGACCCCCTTGGACCCGCCTCTGAGATTCAGGCCAAAAGGCTTAACCTATAACCCATTGATTATTTTTGATTGCTTTCTATATCAAATAGAAGATGCGGTATTGAAACAGCTCTTCGCAAGAGACCAAACGAAACAAAAATGAACAACTATAGGTCACCGTACGGCCTTTAATAATGAACAAAGCCCACACCGCTATTAAGCACAACGAAATAACAAATGTAGTCAGTGCATACGAGAAAACTAACGGCTCAATTTTTGCACAAAAGTGTGAACAAAAAAATATATACAACCACTGAATTAAAGGCTCCCGGCTTTGGACAGGCACATACAGAATATGGCGGGATTAAACATGTTAGCGGACACCCAACCCACCACCTAACCGTACATTGACTGTTGTATGGTAAACACTTTTAAATATGCTATGAAATTAGAAATCGGACGTGTGTATCTGTATGCTTTGTCATAGTTGCATCTGTTGACTTATTGTATTTTCCTACCAATTCACACTTTTGTATACATGAGGATTTTTTTAAATGTAAAAATTTCCTCCAAGTTTTTTCGACAATACAACTGACATTATGGGTTGCTGTCTGCATGTTATGGTGGTAAATTATTATTTTCAAACATGCATATTGGTTATAATCATATCAAAGCATAATCTTATACATGCAAAATTCATTGACAAACGCAATATTTTGTCAACGAAGCGTACAGTATAAAAAGGTGTAATGACAACGAAGCGTACACAACATGAAAATAGAGACATTTTAAAACGTGTATTTTTTTGTTTCTAGAAACAACATAAACACACGATCTTTATAAGTTTGTTAATTTATACTATGAAGTTTTCAAAAATGTATGTTTTAAAAACTATGAGGTACGAGAAACATTAAGTTTTAAATGTTTAAAAATACCAAGCACGTTTTATCATGTACGTGCGTTTTTTGATGTTTGTATAAAAAAATGACACATTTTTGAAAAACCTTTTCGTAACTCATGAGTATTATGGCAAAGAATATATTGGCGCAAAATATACGAAGAATAGATATTGGATTGTCTTTAAAAGTATGAATTCCTTACTGTCTGAACTCAGTGCTATACGGTGTGCTCGACTCGAACGCGTCAACGTCCGGTTTCATCTGTATCGGGGTTATACAGGGTGCTATTATTAATTGGAATGAGTGTCGTAATATCATCCACGACTCACTCCATACTTACTGTATGAAATGGATAAAACGGGAAAAAGCTGACAAAAAATCTTTGGACTCTTTTTTTAATTCAGTAATGAAGATAGTTGTTATACGTATTCAACATTTTAAAGAACATTTTACTATTAACAATAACCACAATAAACCTATTTCTCGTATCAAACATAAACTAAAAGAACTAGCCAAGGAATTAGTTTTTGTCCCGGCCGATAAAGCTGCTAATAATATTATTATTGTTTGACGTAAATTTTACATTGAGGTTCTGAAAAAGGAAATCACCAATTCACCAACATTCCAACTGACTCCATTTTCAGAAAACGAAATCTGTAACAAACATAAACTTTTAGCCACCGCTTTACAGGCAGAGCCAAATACAATTAAAGTCCCAACTATGTATTGGCTTCCGAAGCTACACAAAACCCCTTATAAATATAGATTTATTTCGTCTTCAAGCCATTGTTCAACTACTTAATTGTCTATTCTTCTTACCAGCACACTTGGTACAATTAAAAACCTTATAATAAATTGTTCAAATAAGGCCTTCGAAAATAGTGGAATAAATTACATTTGGAGTGTCAAGAACTCGTTGGAAGTACTTGATAAATTGCATGCTTATATTGGTGATTTTGAATCTGTTCAAAGTTTTGATTTTTCTACCCTGTATACCACATTGCCTCACATTCTCATTAAGAAAAAATTCACACACCTAATTAAATGGGCATTCAAAAAATCAGAATGTGGATATATATGTTCAAACTCTTTTAGGTCATTTTTTAGTAGCAATAAACAAAAAAACTATGTTAATTGGACATGCTTTGATACTATATATGCCCTTGAATTTTTACTAGATAACATTTTTGTTCGCTTTGGGGATTGCGTATATCGTCAGATTATCGGAATTCCAATGGATACTAACTGTGCACCACTTATTGCGGACCTCTTTTTGTATTGTTATGAGTTACAATTTATGACAAAAATAAGCAAAGACCCATCAAAACAACATCTTATAAACAAATTTAATAATACTTTTAGATATTTGGATGATATTTTGGCTCTCAATAATGACGACTTCAGTTGGTATATTAATGAAATTTATCCAGCTGAACTTACTTTAAATAAAGCTAATACTAACAATGACCACTGCCCTTTCCTCGATCTTGATATCTATATCACTAACGGAAAGCTGAATACTAAAATTTATGATAAAAGGGATTATTTTTCATTTCCTATTGTTAATTATCCGTTGTTAGATGTTGACGCTCCCTTGTCACCTTCTTACGGTGTTTATATATCTCAACTTGTACGATTCGGTCGTGTATGTAACAATGTTTTAGATTTTAACGAGAGGAATTTATGTATTACTGATAAATTATTACACCAGGGTTTTCGATATCACAAACTAGTCAAAACATTTACTAAATTTTATCATCGGTATAAAGACATCATTCGTAAATATAGCTCAACATGCAGACTTCTTATACGTTCAGGTATTTCACATCCAATTTTTTATGGAAATATTCTTTATAAAGCACAAAGGTGTCAGTATTCACCTCAGAAACTTACAAAACCTTTGAATAGACTTATTAAGAAGGGATATAGTTACGATACTGTTGTCAAGTCATTAAAGATTGCATATTTTGGCGTTAATATTGAGTCACTGATAAGGTCTTTGCGTCGGAACTAAACACATTTATTCTCAAAACAGTTGTTGGCATGACACAGGTTATGTTCTTCTCATATTTGTTATGATGGTATGATACTAAACCCCTAACGGGAAGGATTGTGCCTGATGTTCATATGATGAAATCATAATCTTTCAGTCAGTTTAATTGAAGTCTGGGGCTGGCATGTCAGTTAGCTGCTAGAAGTCTGTTGTTATTTATGTATTATTGTCATTTTGTTTATTTTCTTTGGTTACATCTTCTGACATCAGACTCGGACTTCTCTTGAACTGAATTTTAATGTGCGTATTGTTATGTGTTTACTTTTCTACATTGGTTAGAGGTATAGGGGGAGTGTTGAGATCTCACAAACATGTTTAATCCGCCGCATTTTTGCCTGTCCCAAGTCAGGAGCCTCTGGCCTTTGTTAGTCTTGTATTATTTTAATTTTAGTTTCTTGTGTATAATTTGGAAATTAGTATGGCGTTCATTATCACTGAACTAGTATATATTTGTTTAGGGGCCAGCTGAAGGACGCCTCCGGGTGCGGGAATTTCTCGCTACATTGAAGACCTGTTGGTGACCTTCTGCTGTTGTTTTTTATTTGGTCGGGTTGTTGTCTCTTTGACACATTCCCCATTTCCATTCTCAATTTTATGTTTTCACAGTAAATAAGAAAAAATGGTGACAATTTATTTAATCACATCTATCCAATCGCATTTCAGATCAAGGATAAGACAGTTACAGTACAATCTGCTTTATATCTTGCCTTTGATTGAAATAAAGGCACCACTTGTGGACCTCGATCTGCTGAAGCACTTAATATGGAACGCCGGAACGGTCTTATAGTGTAAATATTTAATGTGTTCTGTCGCTTTGCCGTTACGTCCTGTTATTTCTTCTTTATGTTATGTGCAAATGCCTTTATATCCTGACACGGCATCTCTGTGTTATGTCAAATTAGTAATTTGTTTGGTCAAACAATTGTATGATATGTCATTGCTAAACTTTGTTCTGTAAAATGTGCATTACATTATGCTGTAACTACTATATATTCTGTGAATACTTCGGAACTTTATGATCAACCACCTTTACATTATCTCATATTTTAACTATGTTGTGTCTATTCTTCTTTTACGTAAGTCAGTAATAATTGCGTCCTGTCTCGAGTGTTATTGTTATGTCAAATGTTCTAAACGTTTTGATGTGATACACCTTTGTTCTATGTAAATCTCATGATATTATAGTCTTTTGGAGTTATGTTGTGTTTATACATATGTATCTCCAGTGAAAACATAATACATCATGGTATAATTCATATGCGTTTTGCTGTACAGCTGATACTCTCTGTGAGCATTCATTACGTCATGTGCAAATGGGTTTTACATTATTTGCAAACAACTAATACGTTTTGTGCAAACCTCGTTTACCTTATGTGCAAACATTGTTCACCCTATGTGCAAACATCGTTTACCTTATGTGCAAACACCTATTACGTTATCAGCAAATACATATTAAGTGATGCATAAAAACTTCATCATTATGTGCAAATACTATTACGTTATGTGCAAATACCGCTTACATTATTTGCAAACACCATGAAAGTTATGTGCAAATGCCTATTACATTATGTCCAAACATCTATTACGTTAGGTGCACACACCTATTACGTTATGTCTAAACACCTATTACGTTATGTGCAAACACCTATTACGTTCTGGTAAACGCTATTTTGACACAGATTAAAACAAAACGCATCAGTGATATATACACTTTGAAAACTATAAGTTTTAGCTTTCTAAAAAGCTCTGAACTACTTCGCTGTATTCTTTTTCCGACGTAGTCGGTATAGTTTCTGTTTGTGCCCTTTGAACTTAAGGACGTTTAACTATGGCAACAGAATACGCATGCTCGAAAATCCTTTCTGTGATTGGACAAAATGATCTCATGCTGGATGATTTGGTTGTGTTTGAAAACACGTCTCGTTATTTATATCGTGATGGAAAGCAAGTTAAAAACTATAAATATTTGAACTAGATCTTACAAAGATTTATATTATTATTAGAATAATTGTTTCTCCAATAGCTCTTAACATCCATGACAGCTGTTTATTCGGGATAATTATAATTTTTTTAATGTAAACTTTGTTGTACGAACGTACATGACTTTTAGAACGCACCTACGCATGTGAGATTTCCGCGGGGTTTTTGGTGAATGTAAACACAAAGATACGAGGACCAAGAATACTGAACACAAATAATTTTTTTAGGTGTCATCACAATATTCTTATATATTATTGACCTAGTATAACCAGACTTAGTATAGAATTTCTTGTAGTTACATTCAGATGGAGATTTAATTAAAGAGGTCCCGCATCATTAAGTCATTGTGCTTCTGAAGGTTATCGAAATGATAGTTTTAAACATATACTCAAATTTAAATAGGTCGGATATCTTTTTAAAGATAGTTCTTAATCAAGGTAATGTCGCGGCAACCTAGCGTGGTTTTGAATAGTCAACGAAACAAAAAACGCAGTGCCATAAAAACACACAGAACAAGCGCACAACTTAGTCGATTGTCGGTGCATATATTGTGCTATATATATAGAGAGATACTTTTTAAACTACGATTTGATTTATCTATATGTTACTGATTGTTCGGATTATTTTTATCATTCTATGATATTGATAAATGTTGCCCTCAACCCGGAACAGATTGAATGTTTTATTTTTACTCGCAAATTTTAAATTAAGTGCAACACTTGCAAGTTTAAACGAGTAAAACTTGGGTGCGTAATTGCACGAGCATTTTTTGTTTGCGTTTCTATCTTATCGCATTAAAGAGTCTTCTTTAAAATTTACGGACGAAGAATGTTTCGGATGATGCTCCCAATGTTTCTTTGAAACGATACGAATATATAACTGTAAAAACTAAGAAAAAACTTAAACGTGTCAGAAAATACACTAGATCGGGTAACATGTTGAATTACTTGAGAGAACTTTAAGACAAATTCGCTAGACATTAGTTCCGTGCATAGTGGCAAAATACACAATTTAAATGTTTGAAACAAAACTTATTATCTATACAATATTAGCACTGTAATATAATTCATGACTATTCCAAAAAGTACGGTTGCAAACTTATCTTCAGCGCAACGAGATATTTATGTATGTGTCTTTCGACATAGAGGTAGATGGAGTAGAAAGTTTGCCGGATATTTCATGTACTATCACTTTATATTATCGGTTCAGTATACATGTAAGTCACGCAATTGGTTTTGAATGTTACTAAACCGACATTTGTTTCAAACACGGATATATAATTTTTATTCAAAAATAATATTTCGAAACTTCGTGAAAGGGACATTAGGACGCAGCCGGGGGCTTTTTCAAGTAGACAAGTTTTTTTTCGCGGGAACGAAATAATACAATCTGTGGTAGATTTTTTTAAATATTGCGGAAAACATTTGAACGACACTAAGTAACTGTATTTACATATTGTTTTCGGGGCCTTTTATTGTTGACTATGTGGTATGGGCTTTGTTCATTGTTGAAGGCCGTTCGTTGACTTAAAATTGTAAATTTCTGTGTCATTTTGGTCTCTTGTGGAGAGTAGTCTCATTGGCAGTCATACTACGTCTTCTTTTTTTTATCGTCTTATTTTCCGTTCACATTTTCCGTAAAGAAATGAGGGTGCATTTTGTTTTTTACATGTAGTTTTTTTTTGCTTCGAATAACAGGGCAGAACTCGGGAGTATAGATCGTGAGACAATATCTTTTAAATCGTTCCTAATATCAATAGTCTTTATCAACTTTTTTTTCTTCTTGAAAGGTGCTTATTTGACAGTTACGTACCTGTCATGTTATTCTTGTGAAAACTATTTGTTTGGTACTTTCAAAGACTGCATAAATATTCCATTTGAAGTATAAGGCCACCATACCGACAATTATCGAGAACAACTAAAGCCGTTATTTGGGTCCCGCAGAAGATGTGGTATTATTGCCAATGAGACAATTAACTCTCCACAAGAGACCAAAATAACACAGACATTAATAATAATAGGTGACCGTACGGCCTTCAACAATGAGTAAAGCCCATGCCGCATAGTTAGCTATAAGAGGCCCCGCAATGACAATGTAAAACAATTCAAACTGGAAAACTAAGAGCTGTATTTTATTTAAAATGAACGAAATACAAATATGTAACACACAAACAACCGACAAACACTGAATTACGAGCTCCTGACTACATGGACTAGGGACAGGCACATACATACATAGTGTGGCGGGGTTTAACATGCTAGCAGGATCCAAACCCTCCCCTAACCAGACAGGTACATTAACTTTACTTATTCTAGAAGTATTTTTGTAGCGTCTAAACCATGAAAAACGTCCGATTTTAGCGATAACGTATATTACGCTTATAGACATGAACATCGCTCGTAACGTCTACATATTGCAGATAAGCAATGCAAGTAAAGGCGTATTAATGATTGATATTTCAATTTTCAATTTCCATGTGTAATATATGCATAATAAAACGATCATGAATTAATTACATTTGATCTGAAATGTAATACACACAGTTAATTTTCCGGCATTTGATGGCTTAATATCCTCAGAAGAGAACAGTCTATAAATATTTATCTCATGTAAGCCAATAGTTGTTGCTGAATTTCAGCCACATCATGAAGCAAACAAACATAATTTACATGTGAAAAGTAATTATTTCAAGATAGCGTGTATGTCGATAGCTGCGAAAACGTAGCTCTTAAGGTCCTTTTGATGATTTTTAATATTTGCGGACCATAGATGGCAAAAAGGACAATAGAGCTACGTTTTCGCAGCTAGTATGTCGACAAAAACTAAAAGGTCCGCCCTGTTATTCGAAGCAAAAAAAAGCTACATGTAAAAAAAAAAATGCAACCTCATTTCTTTACGGAAAACGGAACGGAAAATAAGTTGCTATAAGAAAAAAGAAGACGTGGTATGATTGCCAATGAGACAAATCTCCACAAGAGACCAAAATGACGCAGAAATTAACAACTTTATGTCAACGTAAAGCCTTCAACAATGAGCAAAGCCCATACCGCATAGTCAACAATAAAAGGCCCCGAAAAGAATATGCAAAACAATTCAAACGAGAGCACTAACGGCCTTATTTATGTAATGTTCTTTTCCAACTGCACCAAGCGGGGCATTTCATAGGTCGCCATATCTTGCATCCATAATCATAACATATAGTTTTTGAGGCGCCAAATTACATTTATTTATTCTAGACTTTTGACAAGGTCAACACATAATATATACGTCTTTTCAGATTATATTGTCTGAGGACGAAGATATTTTAACATAAATAAAGAGAAACATAAATAAAGTAAACAAATCTTTAATATTTATACACACGTACAGAAAAAGTGTGTTACCGCATGCGGAAGAATATCTCAAGAACGTTTGCGATATCACATGCAGAGTTATCTGTCTTTGCTTCCTCTTTCGTGGGACATTGAATGTTTTGCTGGAAAATATGAATGCCCACTCAAATGCAATGTATTACAAAAATCAAAATATTACAGAAGAGTGTCCACCATGCACTTGCACAGCACTATGACTAATATAGTACAATAGAATGATATACAAATGGATGAAAATAATATATACATGTAACTGTAATTTACATATATTAAAATACTGTATAACAAAAAAAAAACAGACTTTACTGATTTTTATGACTTCTACGATGAGGTTGAATTTATCATCCACGCGCAGAAAAAACTATCTATCTGTACTTTAACGTCACTTTCAGGTAAAGAGATGTGATTTGGTTTTCTGGGACAAGTGCTTGTGACTGTCCACAAGAACTTGCGGTTATCAGATGTTCAATACTTCAGTGCTTTGATTCATATATTTAACATTAAGATGTTCTCAACTAGTAACAACACATAACAAGGGTTTTATATTTCTTACAAATGTCTTATTGTCATTTTATTATCTTGATTCACTTTGAGAGCTCGAATCGTATCAATGACATACTGCACATTTTAAGATTCTTGAAAACTGGGAGTTACCTGGCAATTGTTGCATGGTGCTTTAAACGGATGAACAACAGGGTTCCAAAATTCCAAGAATACAAAACATGACAAGTGAACTCTCTTAATTTATACTCAGTAGCAGGAAAATTACAGAAGAACTTCAGACTGTAATGATAACTGGAAGTCCATTCTTAAGTAAAACAAAGGTCTTCACAAAATTTCTTTCCAGATACTAGCTTTTGATCACAAACAAGCGTCTGTCCAAGTTTGGTACAAAACCCAAAAGAGTATAAGAAAGTTATTAAAATTCTATATATTATTTTTTATAACTTAATAAGTTGGATCAGCTGTTTATTTCCCTGGATAATCAGTGGAGTGTAACAGGGTAAATCAAGAGAAGCTTGGACTCTTGGTGAAACCAAGATTAGATGAATAAATGTTATTATGTTCTTAAAAAAAAAAAAAAAAAAGTTATTAAAATTCTAAAAAAATTAACCACAGAGTGAATGTGTTGCTTGACAGTGTAAATGTATAATTTCCTGGCAGAAAAATCTAAGTTTATTTATAAGTAAAATACGGAAAAAAATAAATTTTATTTTTACAAATTTTAATTCAGGATACATTTACATGTATCTTATGATCATAAACAAGCTTCTGTCCAAGTTTGGAAGAAATCCAGTATACATTTATGAAGTTTAAGAACGTTTTTACAATTTCTAAAGCTTTAACCACAAAGTGAATATTTGTGGACGCCGCCGCCGACGACGATGACGACACCGACGACGACGGAATCTAGGATCGCTATGTCTCGCTTTTTCGACTTAAGTCAAAGGCTCGAAAAAAATGGCAATATTTTACAGAAACTGTCAAAACATATTTTAGAATGATAACATTGAAATCCAATAGAATATATTTGTATGAAACTTTATATTTTTTTAAATAAGATTTGTCAGAATAATGATGTGCAGCAAATTCATTTTATGAACATTTGGCTTAATTGTGTATTCAGCTATGTTGATCGAACCATTCCCGCTTATAACTAAACGCATCAAAGCTTACCGTTTATACCGTATATCCCGTAATATTCATTGAATTTAAGACTCTCCGTTCGGAAAATAAGTTTATGTTTCTAATTTATACGACGATATTCGTTGAAATATTGAACAAATATATAAATCCATATCAACTACTGTGAAATAATGTATTGATTATAAATGTACTTTGTCGGTAAACGTGAAATTTATTTGTACGAGCTTTAGAAACAGGACGAAAAGCGAGACCATTAGGGGATCTATTGTTATTTATTTCCATGTCATTTGGTATTTCGTGGAGAATTGTCTAATTGGCATTCACACCACATCCTTTTTAAAAGATAGTTAGTATTTTCTGAAATTCAAAGGAAAAATTAGGTTATGATGACCATTTTAGCAACGAAATTATCTATTTATTCTTATAGACAACAAAAGAAACGATATGTTCATCACTTATAAAAAAAATAATAGAAGAAAACAATAACAATTTACTAAATTATGTATTTTTTTGTATCGTTCTTGATGACACGATTCGAAAAGTTACCGGACGAAATACGGATAAATGAAAGTCACTATTTGGAGTTTCAAGTTGCGGAATTTAATTTTGAGTATGGCCAGTGAAGGTTAAACAAGGCTGATAACTCTTTCTTTCAGATTAATATATGTATGCGTCATTTTTGTGGATTACAGGATAAGGCAGTTTTTAATATGACACACACAAATGCAGCTTTTTGTTACACCTGTCTGATCGAAAATCGGATCATTTTTTTTTCAACATCCCTGTGAGTGTTTAAAAAAATTGTCAGATAAGAGGGGCGGGACACCTGAAGTGTGGAGCAAAATATTTTCCCATAAAACTAAATACATAGTATTTATATAGCCTTTTTACACCATTCAATATAATTATTTCATAACGCACAACTTTTAATGTGGTTTGCATAACGCACACTTTTAATGTGGAGCAAAATAATTTCCCATAAAACTAAATACATAGTATGTATATAGCCTTTTTACACCATTCAATATAATTATTTCATAACGCACAACTTTTAATGTGGTTTGCATAACGCACACTTTTAATGTGGAGCAAAATAATTTCCCATAAAACTAAATACATAGTATGTATAGAGCCTTTTTACACCATTCAATATAATTATGAAAATCCACAGTTTGTTAAAAAGGTCAAAATTTTAATTTTCTTCATTTTCAAAATGCATATCATTGAGGCGTTTTATTTAAATCTGTGTCAAAAAAGCGATTACCAGAACATAACGTAATAGATGTTTGGACATAATGTAAAAGGCATTTGCACATAACTCACATGGTGTTTGCACATAATGTAAGCGGTATTTGCAGATAACGTAATAGGTGTTGCACATAACGTAATAGGTGTTTGGACATAAAGTATTAGGTGTTTGCACATAACGTAATAGATGTTTGGACATAATGTAATAGACATTTGCACATAACTTACATGGTGTTTGCACATAATTTAAGCGGTATTTACACATAACGTAATAGGTGTTTGCACATAACGTAATAGGTGTTTGGACATACAGTAATAGATGTTTGGACATAATGTAATAGGCATTTGCACATAACTTACATGGTGTTTGCACATAATTTAAGCGGTATTTGCACATAACGTAATAGGTGCTTGCACATAAAGTAATAGGTGTTTGCACATAACGTAATAGGTGTTTGGACATACTGTAATAGGCATTTGCACATAACTCACATGGTGTTTGCACATAATGTAAGCGGTATTTGCACATAACGTAATAGGTGTTTGCATATAACGTAATAGGTGTTTGGACATAAAGTAATAGGTGTTTGCACATAACGTAATAGATGTTTGGACATAATGTAATAGGCATTTGCACTTAACTCACATGGTGTTTGCACATAATGTAAGCGGTATTTGCACATAACGTAATAGGTGTTGCACATAACGTAATAGGTGTTTGGACATAAAGTAATAGGTGTTTGCACATAACGTAATAGATGTTTGGACATAATGTAATAGACATTTGCACATAACTTACATGGTGTTTGCACATAATGTAATAGGTGTTTGCATATAACGTAATAGGTGTTTACATATAACGTGATAGATGTTTGGACATAATGTAATAGGTATTTGCAAATAACTTACATGGTGTTTGCACATAAGGTAAACAATGTTTGCACATAACGTAAACGAGGTTTGCACAAAACGTATTAGTTGTTTGCACATAATGTAAAAACCATTTGCACATGACGTAATGAATGCTCACAGAGAGTCCTTACTCTACGGCAAAACGCATATGAATTATACCATAATGTATTATGTTTTTCACTAGAGATACATCTGAATAAACACAACATAACGCCAAAAGACTATAATATCATGAGATTTACATAGAACAAAGGTGTATCACGACAAAACGTTTAGAACATTTGACATAACAATAACACTTGAGACAGGACGCAATTATTAACTGACCTACGTAAAAGAAGAATAGACACAACACAGATAAAATATGAGAGAATGTAAAGGTGGTTGATCATAGAGTTCCGAAGTATTCACAGAATATATAGTAGTTACAGCATAATGTAATGCATATTTTACACAACAAAGTTTAGCAATGACATATCATACATTTGTTTGACCAAACAAATTACTAATTTGACATAACACAGAGATGCCGTGTCAGGACATAAAGGCATCTGCACATAACATAAAGAATAAATGACAGGACGTAAAGGCAAAGCGACATAACACATTAAATATTTACACTATAAGACAGTTCCGGCGTTCCATACTTAACAATAATTCTCGTTTTGTGAGATCAAATAATGTGCAGTTTTTTTTCTGTTGTTCTCCATTTCCCTAGTATACATTCTCTATATTCGTCGACCTATTTTGTTTTGTCTTCCTCAATACCCTTGATATATAATACTTTAATAATTGCTCTAAAAGTAAAACGGTATCATTTTGTTTACCCTAAACATACGCGGGAACCTCTAATTTTTCTGTAATTTACTAGTTACAAATATCGGTTTGAGTTCGAAAATTATCATACTTACCACCAATTTCAATTTCACATATATCGATCTTTGAATTCCCATATAAAATAGGCGGTAAATAAATGATATATTTGCAAACTGCAAAAACTTCAGTGTCACTATTATAATATTCTGCATCGTATAACACTATACCATCAGCCCAGGAATCAGTAGTATTAGAACAATACACTCTGTGAATGCCGATCGGAGGATTCTTGTCTGTAAATTAAAAAAAATCTATGTATAGCAAATGAATAAACCAGTACAATATAGTAATACACAAATAAAAACGTCAATAGATATCAATACATCTAGAAAAGTTGGCTATATAAACCTATATATACAACTCGTCTAAACATCAACCCAACAATGTTAGATCTGTAAATTTGCTTTCGCAAATTTTTGATTCTTCCCTCGCCGGGATTCGAACCCATGCTACTGTGATATCGTGACACCAAATCGCCTGCACTGCAGCCGTCCCGCTAGACCACACGACCACCTGGGCTCTCAAACAAAGAGCTTTCGCTGGCCATGTGTTACCTTTCCACGTCAGTTTTAATTTAGCGGCGTACTACAGTACATGATATGTAAGGCATGAAGATGTTATTGTTACAGATCAGCTAAATTATCTATAGTAAAGGATCCTACAAATTAATGTAAGATACAGTCACAGAAAATAATTATATTCATAAGTACGTCTGAGTCAGTGACAACACTACAACAGATGTATCCATCGGATCGCCATCAATGATGGTGATACATGGCTTTGTACATAATATATATATACAACTCGTCTAAACATCAACCCAACAATGTTGGATCTGTAAATTTGCTTTCGCAAATGTTTGGTTCTTCCCTCGCCGGGATTCGAACCCATGCTACTGTGATATCGTGACACCAAATCGCCTGCACTGCAGCCGCCCCGCTAGACCACAGGACCACCTGGGCTCTCAAAAAAAGAGCTTTCGCTGGCCATGTGTTATCTTTCCACGTCAGTTTTAATCTAGCGGCGTACTACAGTACATGATATATAAGGCATGAAGATGTTATAGTTACAGATCAGCTAAATTATCTATAGTAAAGGATCCTACAAATTAATGTGAGATACAGTCACAGAAAATAATTATATTCATAAGTACGTCTGAGTCAGTGACAACCCTACAACAGATGTATCCATCGGATCGCCATCAATGATGGTGATACATGGCTGTGTACATAATGTATATAGATATAGGAAGATGTGGTGTGAGTGCCAATAAGACAACTCTCCATCCAAATAACAATTTAAAAATTAAACCATTATAGGTTAAAGTACGGCCTTCAACGGGTATATACATGTTTAAACATCAACCCAACAATGTTAGATCTGTAAATTTGCTTTCGCAATTTTTTGTTTCTTCCCTCGCCGGGATTCGAACCCATGCTACTGTGATATCGTGACACCAAATCGCCTGCAGTGCAGCCGTCCCGCTAGACCACACGACCACCTGGGCTCTCAAAAAAGAGCTTTCGCTGGCCATGTGTTACCTTTCCACGTTTGTTTTAATCTAGCGGCGTACTACAGTACATGATATATAAGGCATGAAGATGTTATTGTTACAGATCAGCTAAATTATCTATAGTAAAGGATCCTACAAATTAATGTAAGATACAGTCACAGAAAATAATTATAAACATAAGTACGTCTGAGTCAGTGACAACCCTACAACAGATGTATCCATCGGATCGCCATCAATGATGGTGATACATGGCTGTGTACATAATGTATATACAACTCGTCTAAACATCAACCCAACAATGTTAGATCTGTAAATTTGCTTTCGCAATTTTTTGTTTCTTCCCTCGCCGGGATTCGAACCCATGCTACTGTGATATCGTGACACCAAATCGCCTGCACTGCAGCCGTCCTGCTAGACCACACGACCACCTGGGCTTTAAAAAAAGAGCTTTCGCTGGCCATGTGTTACGTTTCCGCGTCAGTTTTAATCTAGCGGCGTACTACAGTACATGATATATAAGGCATGAAGATGTTATTGTTACAGATCAGCTAAATTATCTATAGTAAAGGATCCTACAAATTAATGTAAGATACAGTCACAGAAAATAATTATAAACATAAGTACGTCTAATTCAGTGACAACCCTACAACAGATGTATCCATCGGATCGCCATCAATGATGGTGATACATGGCTGTGTACATAATGTCTATACAACTCGTCTAAACAACAACCCAACAATGTTAGATCTGTAAATTTGCTTTCGCATATATATATATATATATATATTACGCATTTAAATAAAAATTATGAAGCGAATTTTCATTTAAACATTGTATAATCAGTTTGTAGTTTAGATGTTAAGTATTGTATTTTTTTTTCGTACATATTCTGGTCTATGAGAAAACAACATTTATCTACTCGCTTAAGTTGGTACATCTCGTTGATTAATTTTGATTAGTGAAGGCATCCCACAGCTTTACATAATGATTTCGCATAGTAGTTTGTTACTTTTTATTTACGCTTTTTTGTTATATGGATTAATTATCAAAAAAAAATTAAGTAATGGTTATCGTTCAAACAATAGCTTCTAATATATATAAACCTCGCCGTTAAGCAACACCTGATAATTTTCCAAAATTGTGTTTTTACTGAATTCATAACTAATCGAAACATCGATACAATGAACTGAATATGTGTTTTATAAAATATAATATATAGAATGTTAATTGATAGCTTTGACTTTTTTCGTGATTGATTTTTTCACTATTTTATTTTGGGACCATGGTTGTAAAAGGGTAAAAAATACAAGGTTAAGTTTGAAGTTTTTGAAAATAATTGCTTTTCATTGTACACGAACATCTGTACAAACCTCGAGATTGACAAATTGTAAACACATTAAAGTACAATTTTGGTCAGTAACGGGTATATCCTCCACACTTCGGGAAAAGTTCTTCCACACGTCGTCAATACGTTGAACTAGGCAACGTAACGTTCTAAAAGGAATTATTTACCATTCCTCAATCAGGGCTGCTCGTAATTTCTGTTAATTCGTACTAGCTGGAACCATGTTGTTGATTTTTCTACCAATAACATCCCAGACATGTTCAATGGGATGCATATCTTGTGACATGGGTGACCAAGGAATAGTGTCAGTTTCCTTCTGACGTTAATAATATAAAACAATGCGTGCTCTGTGTAACCTAGCATTATCGTCAATGAATATTGGTCTAGTTGCAAGATTGTGATAGTGAAACTTATGCACAACGATATCCCGTATAAAAGTATCGCGATATTTTTTACCCATTTAGAACATAAAGGTCCGTTTTACAGTCCAATAAAAAAACGTCAACAACATGTCAAACCCCTACCACCAAACGGTGTAGATCCAAAAGTGTGCTATTTCCTGTATGCTGTATTATGAGAACACAATACGTGCATGCGCTCATCAATATAATGTAAGTTAAATCTTTTCTCGTCAGACCAATGGACTTGGCACAACTGTCTCAAAGTCTAATTAAAGTGACCAAGTGACCACTGATGTCGAACTTGACGATACGCACGAGTCAGCGTTGGTCATTTGACTGGTTTACGAGTACGTAAATTTGCACAACTTAGTCTGCAGTGAAACGTAATATTTCATTGCACGAAACTTGTATGTAGCTTTAAAAAACCTGTTTTTAAAGTACCTAGGAATAAAGTTTATACCTTTTATACCTCTATTCTTACTTGTCGATTAACAAAAGATAAACGAAATATATGGAAGGAAAGTAGTATCAAATCTAATTTTAAAACATAAAATAGAAGAAAAAACCTTTAGGTGCTGCCTAACTTTTGGCGAGGTGTATATAAATATATACCCTTTTAATGCAAAGTCAACATACAATTTCGTTAAACTGTGTTTTTTTATATATATAATATAGATGCAGGGCTCATGAGATATCGTTGAGTGCACCTTCTAGTTCACAAAATGTTGAGTTAAGGTAGATGAGGTGTGTAAATTTTCATCCATAGAATCTTTTAATAATTTGCCAAAAATGTAGCTCATATCCTGCTTGTTTAAAAACATTAATAAAAAGAATGGGTAATCGGACTTATTTTCACACTAAAGGTTGTGCAAAATTGTCAAGATTTTGTATAGATTATGCACGAAAAACCCAATTACCGCCATAAAATGCAAATCACACCATAGAATTTTGAGATAGAATATGAGAAGATAGCTCCAGTATTATGCTTTCAGAAAAGAAAAAGAAAAAATGGGGTCACCGGACTCGTTTTCTTGCTACATGTAAAATTGGGTAAATTCCTAACACATTCTGTTGTAAAAGTAACACTATCTGAATTATCTCCCCTTGCATTTGAGTTGCCTCCCTTTATTTGACTAAGTTTTAAAAGAAATGAATCAAACAAAAGATTTTTGTTTTGTTTGTTAAATTCAATCATAAATATGATCAAACATGACATTTTTTATATTATAATAAAATTTCTTCCACATGAATTACCTACTACTAAAAAAAATTGCACATTTCATCAAAGACCTTGTTTTCTAGTATTTCAAAATCCAAGATGGAGGAAAACACCCTGTCTACCTTAACTGCTATGCACAAAGCAGCACATGCTCGATAATTTAACCTCTTATGTTTATCAAAAACAACTGTTGTGTCTTTTGAATAAAATTTCATAATCGCATATAATTTTGAGTATGAAATAAATTAACTGTTTGAGACGTTGGCTGATAGTTGTAATGTCTTTCAAAAAACAAATTTGCCAGTCCTTAAGGTACTATAGATATTATTTATAGAAACAAAACTGTTTCTATTTCAGAATTATAAGCTGGTCGACACAAAATTATATTCAAAAACCGATGATACATGTTTTTATTCTATCAACATAAAGAGGAGCTGTTAATGCCGTGTCTGTTTTAAATATTGGTTGCAAATTTATATATCAGCCATAATTCTTGTCAAGAGATGTCTATAAAAAAAAACTCATAAGAAGAGGGACTCAAAGTAAATTTCAATAGAATTTAGACCGCAGCAGATACTTATAAACTAGTCACATCAGCGGAGACATCATTGATTTATCCCGACACATTTGTTGGATTTTGTTTATATTATACAAACAAAGCAAAAACTACAACAAAGACTGCTTTCTACATTTAAATTATTATGATAAAAAAACACCATCTTTGATACTAACATGTATATACATATATTTATATATATAAGGCGTGTATGTACATAATTTACATGATTTTACTCACCTCCAAAAACAAGATATACACCAGTTATTACAATTAACGACCCATTTCCAATTTGCATATACGAACTCGAAATTGTTGATGACATACTGATGCAGGAAGTAGTGCTTCCGTCGGTTAATGCACTTGCGGATAAACTGAGACCATACCGGAATTGTATTGCAGTTCTCTTGTAAACCGTATTATCTGAGATAGAAATCAAAATAAGTCTCTATACTTAATAATTAAACAGATGAATGTCTTCCAGTACATAATTTTGATAATTTTGTCTTCTGAATTTTAATACTTTTTCTTATTTGTTGCTAAACATTGTTTATTTTCTGAAACACTTGTTATCTTTAGTATGTTTAACCGTGGAATATTTCTTTTAAAAATGCATATAACAATATCACCTAAAATATACAATAAAATTTTACAAATATTGTAAATAAAGACCCGAAAAGTTAAACTATTATGAATCTTTAAAACTAGGTTCAAACTGTTCAAAAGCATTGTAAAGGAATATGTGTCTTCAGATGGCCCTATACGATATGGTTGTTTTTGTGTATTTTTCATAATTCGTGTACAGAATACTCAACACGTTTTTTTCCTCAATATTAACGGCGATGTCTTAAGTTTTGTTTTTCGATTATAGCAATAAAATGACGAATCCTATTATTCTTGAAAATATTTCACATACATGACATAACAATGCTGTCGATATTGATAGCATACGAATTCTAAAAAAAAATTATGTAGCTTATACTGTATGTAAAATTTCTCAAGTTATATGTAATTATTCCCTATACAGTGGTGTTTAATGTTTCAGTAAAAGTGTCTTCTTGTACATGCTCTTTTAACAAACGATTGAATTTCGAATATGTGTAACTGTTGATGCTTACAGGTGTAAAATATAAAAATCTCTCGAAATTAACAAGTGTTTAGAGAACACATTGTATGTTGCAATTGTAACACCATTAAGTATAACATCTAATAAAATACTACATAAAAAATGGAATAATTACTTTTTATACGAATAAATTTGAGTGCCTCATTGGTTGAGTAATTGAACAGGGACAATAAGATATAAAGAAATAATAGTCGCTTTGAAACAAACCCAGCCTATTGCAATTATACATCATTGCTTTAATTTGAATTTCGAAGACTGAAGTTACATTGTGTATTTTTTTTAAATTTGTTATACCTACATAATGTACAATATCTCCCGCCTAGTCCAGGTACACATCCCTTTGTACAAACAGCTGTTTTGGGATCACACACTCCGTGAACACACCTCTGTATATCACAACCCCAAACACAAGAGCCATTTTGAGGAAAGCAGTGACGGTCAATACATCCATCTGGACAAATTTTAGCACAGTTAGTTCCCCATGTACCTTTCCAACACCCTTCAAAATAAACAGATATAATGATGATTTAGAAAGGAAACCTAATTTAAATGAAATGTGTCTTTGAAGCGAAATGAAGCATCTTACTACAAATAAGATGTTACCTTTCAAATAGAACATTTATATTTATTATGATAAGAAACCGTTATTGCAATGTATTGTCCTCAGTTGTGTTTAATCTAAATTGTTGGTTGGTTTATGTTGCATAGTAGTCATGTATACTAAATGAGGCAGACAATTTGTATGTGTATGTTGAACATGTTATGATGATTTAGAAAGGAAACCTAATTTAAATGAAATGTGTCTTTGAAGCGAAATGAAGCATCTTACTACAAATAAGATGTTACCTTTCAAATAGAACATTTATATTTATTATGATAAGAAACCGTTATTGCAATGTATTGTCCTCAGTTGTGTTTAATCTAAATTGTTGGTTGGTTTATGTTGCATAGTAGTCATGTATACTAAATGAGGCAGACAATTTGTATGTGTATGTTGAACATGTTATAATTGAATTTTCTATCTTCTATATCAATTGATCACTGGTGGTGAACTGTCTCTTCTGCGATCATACTGCATATTTTTATTTTTATATTCGATGTAAGTTAATGATATTGTAGGTTAAATCTAAATGGGTCATTGCAGCATGCGTTCTGCTTTGTTTTTGTTGTCTCCTACATTGTAATGCTACTGAAAATGCTTTTAACTTGTTTAATTAAAACTTTTGGACAATTGTTTTTTGTCTGACTATGTGTCCGGAATGAATGAATCCGGACAGACAGACAGTCTGTCCGGATTCATTCATTCCTTTATTAATTTACTGCCGATGTGTTTCACGATAAGTGACAATTATGTCATGTATTAAGACCGAAAACTATTCAATCATTTGTATTGTAGAAAGAGGAGTGTTAATTATGTACTGTCATGGGGAATAAGGTGATTTTTGATTGCGTCAGAAATGTTATCTTCCAACAAGAAACCAATATATTCTTCAGAATATTAACAGTAAGCAGGTTTATGTAAGTTCTTCTGACTTAAACCCTTCTAAGATATTTACAAGTCTTCCTCAATCAACATGTTAAATCGATTATTTCATTCCAAATAACAAGCATTCAAGATATAAAACTATAACCAGTTTTGGCAGAATATTTTTCATAATGTATATTAATTTCCCTAATCTAAATAATTTAATTTGTTATCGTACACAACTGCTGTTTTGCTTGCAGTTGTATTTTTCTCCCATTTTTTTGTACTATAAAAATTATACGAACTGTTACAAACAACAAATTGTTTTTTTTTCAATACAAACTTGCTAACTTTTCAATGCTGAATAACAAATACAAAACTAGCACGCATGTAAAGACTATGACATTTTCTATAAGAAAAAAAGGAACGACGGAGAATCCTTAACTGGGGTGTTTGTTTGCTCATTTTAGCGTCAATCATCAGATTTAATGTCGTCAAATTGTCGAATGAAAGTGTGTATCAATATATTGAAGAAAAACATCCGTGTATTGTGTATGGTGCCAAAAAAAGTTGTTCTATTATATAAGTGTCAATACAAGAACAAAACGACTGGTATAACAAAGAAACGATTGCTTAAATGAGTACGCCACACACACACCCGATACGTAACAAAAAAATATGACGTTTTCAATATCGCATCCGTCTCAACCCGAGACACCAATATAATCCCAAGAGCTAAGCTCGAAGGAGGATATTGGTTGAGAGTTGATATTGTGTGTGATATTGAAAAAGCCATATCATATACACTTTATTATATACATATACCTCAAGAAGATGTGTTTTATGTAACATGACGTCATACAGATAAAATGTTTGAAATGACTTATACAGATTAAAGGTTTGACATGACGTCACACAGATTAAAGGTGTGATAAAGTTTTTGCAACCGTGCTGCTATCGATATCACCACGGGTGGCTGATACATCACGCTTGCCAATGATTGTATTACACATACAATTTATCTGTATATGCTACTTAGTATATACTAATTTGTTTTAACTGCTCGGTACGTAGCAGTATCGGTCAAAGTAAAAAAAACCCAGGTCAACCTACAAACATACCGTGATATTTCTAAGTCTGCGCTGAGTTGTTTACTCTTTCAGAACCAATGCATTCATAGTTTAACAAAAAAGTCATCTGTGCACGTGTTTATATTTTTTTATCAAAAAGTATTATGACGATATTCGATAAAAATAATTTATTCCGTGACTGTTGATCGAATACAATGAATGCAAATGAAGAAAAGAAAAGAAAATAACACTTTACAAGTTTGAATGCTTCCAACGAGTGTTTCTGGATTCAGATTAATCAGGAACGATCAAAATAAAACATTTAAAGTCATACATGTATATCTATAAATACCAAACCATGTCAAGACTTCGGTTATCAATCGTTAATAGAAATATCGAATCCGTCGAAATTTTACAAATGTTTTATATTGAATCTATTCTATACCAATTTCAAAAAGTATCAACGTTGCCTATCGCGCTGAATTGATATTAAAGTGGAACAAGATTGATTGGTTGATTGATTTGATTAGTGTTTAATTGGACTTTCAGTGCTAGTGTGCTATATCGGGGCTTGCAGTTTGTACTATAATCTACTATAATAGTTCCATAGCAGTAAACTTCTTTAAATTGTTTGACATTTGTGCACACATTAATGTTCATATTCTCCGTAGTTTCATTGTTATTATAATAATATATTTACATTTAAGCAAATTATATAATATTTTATTATCGGTTGTTTATCAAACAACAAATATTTTCGTTGCTTTTATAAAATTATATATATATAATTAGTTTTTTTAACGTATTAAATATGATCATGTAATGTACAGACTTCACGGGAAGAATTCGAAAACAGCCAAACATTATTTTGGTATTTTCGTACGCTTTGACTGATAATGCCATGCTCTATACTCATTTTAACATGAGTAGGCATTATATTTGACCATATTTTACGCCTCATTGTAAATAGTCGAAACATATGATGTCTACCCATGTTTAAATGAGCATATTAATTTGCGTTTTTTCATTAAGTTAAGTCTGCCAATTGATATTTTATCGTGCGTTTTTCTATGTTGGAATGTTATGCTTTTGTTTTAGAAAAAGAGAGAAGGTTTGGATCCATTAAAACGTTATTCCCGCTGCAAATGTTTGCACCTGTCCTAAGTCAGGAATCTATTGTACAGTAGTTGTCGTTTTTTTATGTAATATAAACGTGTTTCTCGTTTCTCGTTTTTTTATATAGACTAGACCTTTGGTTTTCCCGTTTGAATGGTGTTACATTAGTAAGTTTGAAGCCCTTTATAGCTTGTTGTTCAGTGTGAGCCTGTGCTCCGTGTTGAAGGCCGTACATTGACCTATAATGGTTTACTTTTTTTTAAATTGTTATTTGGATGGAGCGTTGTCTTATTGACACTTACACCACATCTTCCTATATCTATAGAGCTTGACATGAAGGAATTATTTTTTAATCATTGCATATGCATACGCAAATAGTATGACGCGCTTCTCGTTGCAGTGTTAAACCTTTGATAAATGTTCATTATAGCTACATTGTCTTGAATAACTTTGTATTTTGATTAACGTCCTTCAATATAAAATCCGCAACTATTCATATTAATTTCCCATTCACATTTGTAACGAATTAGTTTCATAATTTTAAGAATCAACAATTCTATAAGTACGTCAAGCTCTAAAAACTACACAAAAATATTCCTTACACTTATGCACAAACACAAATAATGGAAATTTCTTCACAAGGAATGTCGATACACAATCATGGACTCTCATATAAATTATAGTCTGTAATACACTTAAATACATTACCATATATTGCTAAGTAACACAACTCTATATAACATGTCGCATCTGATCTTCTGTTGACGAAATACAGATTTTTAGCCAACATATTACAAGTTATGTTCTGAGTAATATCAGGATACCCAGGTTTTCCTTTGTCTGTGTAGCACAGACCGCTATCGCTACTTTGATCTGCAGTTCCATTTCCGAGATACAAACTAAACTCATCCATTCGATGCGCAACTGCAAATCAGAATATTAATACTCAATTAAAAACGATCTGGGAAGTTTTTGAAATAACATTTGTTTTTGGCACCATGATATGTTATCAATCAGAAATAGAGGAAAAATTGTTAGGATATTTTTAATAGAGAAGTCTATCAAAATTACCAAACCGGTCTGTGTATGAATTACTTTTCTTTTATACAAATTTATAGGTCAGGTTTTTGATTACTACAAAATACAACATATATCAAAATGTGAATGTGAAAATCCTATGTGTGTTAATTACAAATTCTAAATTAGACAAGTATTAACTATTTTGATCTGAGCGTCACTGATGAGTCTTATGTAGACGAAACGCGCGTCTGGCGTATGAAATTATAATCCTGGTACTTTTGATAACTATTTATTCTGTATTATCTTTTTGACCGAATTTTCTGAATGAGACATGTATACATGACCAGATGCAATATGATTAAATGAACATTTTTTTAAGTATAGTTGATCATTGGTTAATGATCATGTTCATAGTGTATTATATCATCATATAAGCTAAGCGTCTTAGGCCCTGTTTATACAAAACGCCATGTACAGTAACCATTTTTACAATTAGTTGAATGTAATGGACACTGGTTTCACATTAAATTGGTTCACATCTCTACACCTTGTTTAATTACCTGTACATAAGATTTGTTCACACTTGTAAACTGTATGTCGTTTAAATCTTTATAACGTAGAACCGAATTCGAATTTTTCGGACAACTTTGCATTTGGCAAAGCGAGGTGGTAATGTTTTTTTGTTTTTTTTTTATTCATTTCTTAGTGTATTTTAACGGATGTGAGATACTAGAAAAAAAATACAATTTATCTCACATTTTTTTTAGTAATGGATTTATAAGTGAATTGTTCTTTGAGTATAGGTCAGTGGCAAATATTTTTGTGTACATCCAATCGATTCGGTTAGACCTTTTTAAAGGAATTATGTGTTCGGCAATGATGATGCTTTGAGTCTTGATAAGGGGTTAATAAAGCTTCGTAAAGTCGTCCATATTACAAAGCCTAGACAAATATTTCTGTAAAGAAATTTATTATTTATTGTTATAAATATCAATTTCATTCAAAAAACGTTTCTTCCTTAAGTATACATGTTAAAAATAATGATCTTAATTCCCAGTGTTGTGTAAACTTAACCTACACAAGGCCCACATTGACTACAGACTGCATGTAGACAAAACATTATTTACACTACATGTAAACATTAAGTTTTATCAAAGGGAACGTAATTGTGTTTATTTTACGTGTGAGTTACACTAACATAATCCCGAATTTTGGTTTGAACACAGCATAACGTTTGTACGTATGTATACCCCGTCTTTCACATGTTTACGTTTAAGCCTTGCTGCTAAAGGTTGATCCGGAAAAGCGTTTCCGCCTCCCAAACTGTTTTACATGCTACCGTATGTAATGTGGTAATATTATTATCATCTGATAACATTACCAGGATAGAGTAATATGTCACTGAACGACAATATCTTTGTTCACTAATGATAAAATATTAGTTTTCATAATCATGATAAACAATGAACTTGATTATTTAACAAAAATGCCAGATGAATTTAATTTATAGTATGAAAAAATAAAAATAACAGTAGAATACCGCTGTTCGAAATTCATAAACCGATTGTGAAAAAAACAAATCCGGGTTACAAACTAAACTGAGGGAAACACTTCAGATATAAGAAGAGAACCGAGACACAATAGAAACACATCATTTTACCTGCAAAGTGGATAGGGATTAATATAAGTTGCAAAACTTGTTTCCCAATCCACTATAAATAAATATGTTTAAACTAAAAGATAACACACATACAAATCAACTATGAGCCTTATTTTTTTTTTTTTTTTTATTAATGTTCAGACATTTATTGTCAAGTTATCTATACATTCGCACAAGAAGCTTCGAAACTGGGGGTGGTAGTAAACAAAGGAAGACTTAAAATAAACAACATAACTTAGCATGATTTGAGGAAAACTAGCTCTCTGTGTATAGGATTCCCGCTCTAAAAAAAGTACTGACATTGAACATATTTGTATGTTGTAATTTATTTAACTAGTAGTAATATTAAATTATATACAATATGTGTTCTCTAAAAGTGATACGATTTTTGCTTTACATTATAAATTTATTTGAGCGATCTATAATTACGTACAATTTTCCCTGTAGTATATCAGAATGTTTGTCATAAAGGCAACTGCTGGTAGCTGAAGGCCCCACCATGAGTATGTTTGTCCTGTAGCTGTAACAGAACATCCGCCACTCCATTTATTATTTGCAGGTTCTTCTATTGCAAGGTTTGCTGGATAATTTGGATAGTTAGAACTTTGTAACGCCAATCCCTGTGGTGCAAGATTTACTGTAAAAATAAATGGTACATATATGTTACAATACATTATGTTTCTTACGTTATTTCAGTATATTTAAATGGTTCACATTTAGCTGATCATTCCAATTTTCAATTATCATCTCTGAAACAATAGCAATGTTTACGATAAGTTTAAAGAGACGATGGCCTTTCTTTGTTTAGTAGCCTGTTGTATGACTGGTTTGTGTAAAGTCATCTCGTGTGTTAGTGGCAGTCATATCTTTCTGTCCATGACATCAGATGTCCAACTTTAACAACCGACGTGTCCTTTTTCTCTCTTTTTTTCAAATAATGTTATATGCATAACAGGATAGCACGTCCTTACTTTTACGTTGAAGTTGTAAACCGAGCTTGTTTTTTTTTTAGATATCATCAATGTAAACTTATAAAAAATATTTTGAATAAACTTACCCAATCTGTAATTATATCTTTGAATTATACTTTCATCGGTATAAACGTTGACATTATTTTATAATTAAGTGAACATCAAACTAAAAATAACATTATACACTTTAAAAGTACATCAACGGTTTTTCAAACCGTCGATAATTGTATTGTTGCATTGCAGAAGGTTGCGTGTTTGTTTTGATATATGAGTGTTAGACACGAGCTTTCTTAAAGTTTCACAACTGTCCAAGGTTTAGGGAGAGGTGGCGACATCAAACATGTTGAACCTGTCACATTCTGTCAATGTCCTATCCCAAATCTATGTCATTTAGGCTCTGGTGGAGAGTTGTATCATTAGCACATCTTCTTACTTTTATATTAGATTATTTGGACGTTACTATAGAAATCGGGATTACTGTTGAAAATTTAAAAACAAATCATATAAATTTAAGTTTTAAATGCATATGGCACCTATTATATGATATACGTCAGGTATTTTAAGTGCATATGGGACATCAAAGACTCTAGTACATATGGTTCTTATAATTACATTTGCCACTTACATGATATACGTAAAAAACATGCATTATACTTATGAAACTCATTTGGTGCTAAGTATAAACGGTACTAAATTTGCAAATGTCAAATTAAATGCCACTAAATATACATGTAAATCTCATATTTGCAATCGAACTAAAATAAGTAATTTGTTGTAACGAATTAAATTCATTTCAATTCAAGAAGATATGTACATGTATGTATTACCATGCATCTGATAGTTACATTCTAATGTAGAATGATGCATATTTTGTGATATTATTAAAACTTACTCTGTGTTGCTACAGTCAAAACTAAGGTCCCGATTATAATTGAAAATAGTACTACCTTTAACCACATCTGAAATAAAATTTTACTTATTTTCATAATCATTATAATTGTAAAAATAAGTTGTTAATAGCTAGCACTTATGTTTTTAATTTTACAAAAGCTAATGTTTCGTGTGAAAATAACTTTTACTTGGTATTATTGATCAAAGTATTCTAACACTAGTTTAGCAGAAAATTCCATGGGATTTCAACTATATGCCAACCTTTCCGCCAAGCTTCATAAATGTGACCTACCGAATTAGACTATTTACCGAATTTGTAATTTCATAAGCAACACGACGGGTGCCACATGTGGAGAAGGATCTGCTTACCCTTCCGCAGCAAATGATATCATTTCTAGTTTTTTGTTGGGGTCCGTGTTGTTTATCCTTTAGTTTTCTATGTTGCGTCATGTGTACTATTGTTTGTCTGTTTGTTCTTTTTATTTTTAGCCATGGCGTTGTCAGTTTATTTTCGATTTATGAGTTTGAATGTCCCTTTGGTATCTTTCGTCCCTCTTTCATGATCTTATCAATGTAAAATGAGGATCAATAATAGGGTACATGTACGTCTATTTTCGAAGTGCATTCATATCAAGTTTTAGAATTTTTACATAACTGTTTTTTTTTGATAAAAAAAAATAAAATTTGCTTTATATGTTTACAATTATCGGGGTCTTCTGCAATATTGTTATTTTTAGATATTTGTTAGCAGGAACAAATTTGTTTAATTTGTTCTCAATTAAAAACAGATCGAGACCGAAATACAATTCATGCGTAAAAGAATGTCATTTAAACAAAGAAAATTATGTCATCAATCGTATTATTAGATTTTTTTTCAATTCTAGCCAATATTTTCTTAACTAAAAGACAATTTTTGTTTTTCTTTGGGTTCGGTATTTTGTTATTCTACTTCTTATTCTATACATACGTATGATGATTGTATAAACGTTTCATCAAAATTTATTTGTTATTCGACCATATCTAAGCTTTGAATGCGAATTAAACTTGAGAATATAAATATTAGATTAACAAAATCTTTCGTAATCTGATATTTCATGATATTTTCAACGAAATCTTTCATTAACTGACATTTGCTGAAAACATGTAATGGGCTTAACCCTATTTATTTTGGGGCCCTTTATAATTTGCTGCTCAGTGCGAGCGACGGCTCTGCGTTGAAAGTAATACTTTAACCTATACTCGTTTACCTGTTACAGATAGTGAATTCAATGGAGAGCTTTCACATTGGCACTCATACTACATCTTCTTATAAACAGTTAAAATGACATATTTGTTTCAATACAATAAGGAAGATGTTATTTACCTTTACAATTACCCGAATAAATGCATCCAAAACAACATGAAATCATTGTTTACTGTTTACCAGGAAGTACAAGACATACCGTGTGTGTAAACACCCGTTTTACATTTCGTAAGTATATTAAGATAGAGCAGTCAGGCATACAAACTTCAAATTGATGCATTCAAACATTATAGATTTTAAATTTAAGGTAAAGTGGTAATGCATTATTCACAAAACTGAATGTAATTTTTTTGTTGATCAACACAGCAAACGATCCGTATAATTCACGTATGAAATGTTTAAATAGATAAAACATGTTACCTCGTCATGCATACGAAAATACATGATGCCGTTGGTTACGCAATCGACATACGAAATCCTTTTATATCGGACTAAATAACATAAAATACCTTATCCAAAAAAAAGTGGAACGACATTATTCTGATGTCAGCTTGAATTCACTCTAATGAAATCAATCACAGTTGAAAACCAAAATGGACTTCTTGACTGCCGTTGCAAACCCGTGTCATGAACTTTTGAAATACGGAGGCAAAAAATCCAGTCAATGGTACTGTTCTGGCCTTTCTTGTACGGGTTTTTGTATTGGCAACTGTCAGGCAATTAAAAGATAAGCAACCATTCTTTCTAACTGAGCTGTACATTTAGACTAAACAAATTAAATGATATCACTTGTTAAGTTGATGGCAGTTATAAAAAAAATAAATAAAAAAAATCAACGTTTTTGTCGCTATTTTGGAATCGGAAATCACTCTTTTTCTTCATTTATGTGTTGATTTATCGAACTTTAGGGACTGTAATTTATGTTTCATCAAAAGTTGCGTTGGATTATACCTATTTCACAGCTTTCAATGATTTACGAAATGTAGCCAATTTGGTATACCGGCTTTTACAAAATGAGCGGTTGCCATCTTAAAAAAAAAGAAAATTTATTGCGGCCAGCAGCTGATGTTTTCAATTATCATCAAATCAACTTTCATATTAAGTTTCATGCTTGTATCAATATTTACAGAATTGTTTCTATAATGTCTTCCATTATTCTAACGTCACTGATAATATAAAAAATTGTGATATAACTTCCAATGAGAAAACTCTTTTAAAGATACCAAATGATACAGAAATTAACAAATACAGATCACCGTACATCCCTCAAAAATGAGCAAGACCTATATCGCATAGTCTGGTATTAATAAAAAGCCCGGAAATGACAAATGTAATACAAGAAGTCTTTCATAAACGAAACGTCTGACGTGCATAGTTTTCAGCTTTGTACCTTCGGGAAAAAATGTATTGTCATAATTATAATTTAGGTAAAATTTATTAGTACTACATTAAACGCAGTTGTATGAATACATTCATTTCAATCTCGTTTCGAACAACAAAAGCCAGGCAATATATCTAAATCGGCCTTTATAGTAGTGAAGCTATTAACCCCACAGATGATTTGGTTATCAAAATATGGTCTTCGTTCGACCGGCAGTTAAACCGTTACCAAAATGGGTCTTTTGTATGGCTGTGCTGGATGTACAAGTACGCAGACACGTCTGGTCAGAAAAGGGAAGGAAGTTAAAACCAATGCCTCGTGTAGGATACTTACGTTAAAAACCCATGTAAAAACTCTTTGAGGGATTCGTAGGTGAACTGTTACAAGGCAAAGCTTCTGTCCCTATCTTACATAACCTCTGCGTCATTTTCCCGTTGCAGTCAAAATATTCAAGACCTTCATTCCAGACGGCCTCTATGTCAGGACATGACTTTTGTATTCATTGTTGTTATTATGAACATGCATGACATATTTACCAGTGGAAGTTAAGAAATAAACAATAAATCAATGATTCTTTCGTATTTAATGATTTCGCCATCAATTCTGAATTTTTATAAAATGTGCTATTTAAAAAAATTACTATACAGAATGAAACACATTTTTGCATGTGTTTGATTCAATGACCTAGTCAGCGCTTCAAGAATGACATATGATTTGTTACAAAAAAAATGTTTTTTTCGTGGTTTTTTTATTTGACGTTTCCTACTCCTTATTTTGATTTTTTTTGTTTGTATTTGTTACGTTTTCTGTTTTAAGTGAGATTGACTTAATCTGTTAAGTGTTTACTATCGAGCTGATCCACTCGTACATTGTAATATCGGTAGCTGAACTTCATAGTATATTCAATACAGTAACGATAAAATTATTTACATATGCGTCGATTTCAATCAGAGTGTGTAAGGATATAATTGTTAGTTAGTTTCTTGTAGGTTTTCCTCTCTGTAGTGCTCATAAATTCGTATACGGTTGGGTCGCTGACTATTATAAAAATAATCCTATTGTATGTGTCTAATGATTTCTAACAAGTGTTTTTAACGCCTGTCTGTTGTTGAAAACCTCGAAATCGACGTATATTTTGGTCTATGTTGGTCATTTCTCTCGTCATTGCTACTTAGTCATTGACGTTAATCACAAATTTACAATATATACCAATATATTATACATGTAACTAAGTACAATGTGTAAGTTTATGTTTCCTCTTATATATGAGTGTGAATTAACATTGCTATAAGACGTGTAACGGTACTTTTCTATCCCAAATTTATGTTTTTAGTTTTGATGTTATATTTGTTATTCTCATCTTTTGTCTAATGCTCAGTTCGTTTATGTGTGTGTTAAATTTTAATGCTGTGTTTCTGTTGTGTCGTTGTTCTTTTAGTTTGTAACCCGGATTTGTTTTCTTCTATCGATTTATGAGTTTTAAACAGCGGTATACTACAGTTTCTTTTATTTATGGAAGATACAAGTGCAAAATATGCAAAACAATTTCAATCACTTTTCAAAAATAAGAATTGACGTATTGTTCTGCTTGTTCAAGTTGTCAAAATATTTTTCACATGTGTTCCATCATGTCGGAAGGACGAGTTTATTAAAAAAAAATGAATACTAGTAAACAGAATATTTTCACATCTAGAAACTGACCCCACCCCTCAGTTCAACAAAGAGATCACAACAAACCTGAAAAACATGTGTGAACAGGGGCATATTGATGAAGACACATTTAAATACCTAAAACCTGAAAGCCCGGGCGTTTCTATCTTCTGCCTAAAATTCATAAAGTCAATAATCCCGGTAGACCAATTGTTTCCGCCAATGACCACCCTACAGAGAAAATATCAGAATTTATTGACTTTCATCTGAGACCACATGTAGAAAATTTACCATCCTATATACAAGACACAACACACTATCTTAAGAAAATGGAACCTCTGAACCCTCTCCCACCTGAAACGATCCTTGTTTCGCTTGATGTTAACTCCCTCTATACTAACATCCCCCATGACGATGGTATTGAAGCCTGTAGGGAAGTCTGGAACTCTCGTAACACCTTACATCCACCAACTGAATGTCTCATCCAGCTTCTAACTTTGGTATTGAAATGCAATAACTTCGTATTTAACGGCGAACACTTCATCCAAGTTAATGGAACAGCAATGGGAACAAAGATGGCCCCGTCTTATGCCAATATTTTTATGGGGAAATTAGAACAAAGAATTCTCAATGCATCTCTTCATCGACCCCTCTCTTGGTTTCGATTTATCGACGATATTGACATGAAGTGGGACAATACTGAACAAGAACTAAATCTGTTCATTCATCATGCCAACAATGCCCATCCCTCAATAAAATTCACATATGAAATATCTGACTCTAATATCACATTTCTTGACACTACAACGCAATTGAGGGATGGAACCATATTAACATATCTGTATTGCAAGCCCACAGACAAACATCAATATCTATCTCCTTTGAGTTGTCATCCCAAACACTGCACCAAGAGCATTCCCTACAGCCAGGCCATACGAATAAAAAGGATTTGCTCCACCAACGATATTGCAAAAAAACGTCTACAAGAACTTCGCGGTCACCTTAAACATCGGGGCTACAAAAGAAAAGACATTGATAAAGGTTTTTCTCGTGCTAACAACATCAGCCGAGATGAGCTTTTACAATATAAAAAAAACAAGGTCAACAAGAGGGTGCCTTTTGTGTTGAATTACCATCCAAAATTTGACAACTTATCTCACCTAATCCGCGAAAATTGGAAAGAGATCGAAAAACATTCAAAACTATCCAAGATCTTTCCCGAGCCACCTGTACTGGCATTCCGTAGGCCCAAAAGCCTTAAAGACTTGCTGGTGAGAGCTGATTTATCCTCTCAAGCAGGCTCATCATCTATGGGATCTTGCAAGGGTTGCGGAAACAAACGATGTCTGACTTGCAAACAAATACTGGATACCCAGACTTTTAACAGTCACTCCACTGGCACAGAATACACCGTATTTTGCAATGTTAATTGCAAGACTTCAAATGTTGTGTATCTCGTACAGTGTAAATGTGGTAAACAGTATGTTGGCGAGTCAGAACAGCCGTTTCACAAACGAATGAACGGCCATCGTAGCGACTACCAATGCAAGCCAGACCTCCCTCTCAGTCGACATTTGAGATCCCCTGGCCACACTAAGGCAGATCTCAATCGACTGACCATTAAAATCATTGACCACAACTCTGCTTGGTCTAAGGAGGATAGACTCGCTCGGGAAAGATTTTGGATACGAAAATTAACAACTTTGGCACCAAATGGGATAAATGAAAAGATGTAGTTCCGACTCTGTGTAGTGCTTCACATTCAGGTTATATTACTTATTATTACAGTCTCTTGTTTCTTTTTCTTAACCTTTTTCATTTGTTAAATACATTTGTTGAAGATACCAATTTAAATTGCTTAATTTTTTTAGGGATGTATAAGTACCTAGCCACGTTCTTCTAGTTATACTTAGTAAACAAATATTATTACATTTTTACGACCGTTTGTTCACGATGTTTAAATATTCAGACTCTGTTGTAGCTACTTTTCTCTCAATTTTAAATATTTAGATCGTTCAGTGTTGTCTATTTGGTTTTTTTACAGACGTTATCATGCGTATACATGTTATACCATCATAATTGTCGTTCCCGATACAGTTTTAGAATTGTGCTAGTTCAAATCGCACATTATTATTTGTATTTAAAGCATATATATGAGCTCTCTGTTGTAATAAACCATATAACCTATGTCGTGTTAACATTTTTTTAGAATGGTGCAAGCGTCCTCACTGATGTTTGGTTTGACTTTTTTATTGTATAAATTTAAAGATTTAGTAAAAGTTTAATCTAACAAGACTCAAAGATGATTCATTTCACATCAGAATCTGACTGACGAAGGATATCTGTTATCCGAAATATTTATAAATAATTACATTTATAGTTACCTTTTTTTGTATTTGGAGTTGTTGTGTACACTTTTTTAGGCGTTTATATATATGTGAACATTTTTTTTTCTTTCTGTGACGTATTAAATTTATATTCAGATCCATTTTGTTACATCTTGTGATCAATTTTATTTGGCAATCGTCAATGGCAGTCAGCAGGGTTAAAGAACATCAGTTGTTCGACCTGTTAGTCAAATGCGTTTTGTTTAAATATACTTTTTCATGTTTTTAGTCTTTTGGAAATTGTTGTTTGTGCTAATTTTAGATCCTTCTACAATGAAATTTGTTTGACATGCACACGTATAAAAATTGCGGTTTTTATCCAACGCAATCATAGGTTTGAACGTAGTTTTCAATTTAGAGGTTTGAACGTAGATTTCAGTTTAGACTCGTATATATATATATATATATATATATATACAATTCGTCTAAACATCAACCCAACAATGTTAGACCTGTAAATTTGCTTTCGCAAATTTTTGGTTCTTCCCTCGCCGGGATTCGAACCCATGCTACTGTGATATCGTGACACCAAATCGCCTGCACTGCAGCCGTCCCGCTAGACCACACGACCACCTGGGCTCTCAAAAAAAGAGCTTTCGGTGGCCATATGTTACCTTTCCACGTCAGTTTTAATCTAGCGGCGTACTACAGTACATGATATATAAGGCATGAAGATGTTATTGTTACAGATCAGCTAAATTATCTATAGTAAAGGATCCTACAAATTAATGTAAGATACAGTCACAGAAAATAATTATATTCATAAGTACGTCTGAGTCAGTGACAACCCTACAACAGATGTATCCATCGGATCGCCATCAATGATGGTGATACATGGCTGTGTACATAATGTATATACAATTCGTCTAAACATCAACCCAACAATGTTAGACCTGTAAATTTGCTTTCGCAAATTTTTGGTTCTTCCCTCGCCGGGATTCGAACCCATGCTACTGTGATATCGTGACACCAAATCGCCTGCACTGCAGCCGTCCCGCTAGACCACACGACCACCTGGGCTCTCAAAAAAAGAGCTTTCGGTGGCCATATGTTACCTTTCCACGTCAGTTTTAATCTAGCGGCGTACTACAGTACATGATATATAAGGCATGAAGATATAACATCTTCATGCCTTATATATCATGTACTGTAGTACGCCGCTAGATTAAAACTGACGTGGAAAGGTAACATATGGCCACCATATATCATGTACTGTAGTACGCCGCTAGATTAAAACTGACGTGGAAAGGTAACATATGGCCACCGAAAGCTCTTTTTTTGAGAGCCCAGGTGGTCGTGTGGTCTAGCGGGACGGCTGCAGTGCAGGCGATTTGGTGTCACGATATCACAGTAGCATGGGTTCGAATCCCGGCGAGGGAAGAACCAAAAATTTGCGAAAGCAAATTTACAGGTCTAACATTGTTGGGTTGATGTTTAGACGAATTGTATATACATTATGTACACAGCCATGTATCACCATCATTGATGGCGATCCGATGGATACATCTGTTGTAGGTATATATATATATATATATATAGATGTATCAGTCTAAAGATTTGCACAACAGTACTGATATAAGGTGTAATTAAACGAAAATGTTGTTATTAAATCGTGTTGACAAATATTTCGGCTCAACAAATGGCCTTCTTTTAGTGTCAGCACACACAATGGACCAGAGTGATGCCGTATTTTTTTTAATGTCCACTACGAAACGGGTCAAATCTCCTTCAGTATCTGGTTTTAAAATTATGAAAAAAATATCAGTGTACAGCTTAATAAATGCTTTGATGAAAAAAAAAATGAAAAAAAAAGATTATCAGACTCAATAAATATCTTCAAATGGGCTCGTACACATGTCGAAATACCAAATGATTGTGACAACTAGGACAAATCATTTTTCTATTTAGATATACAGTGTACGCGCTTTACTTAGTGTCAGGCTTTATTTTTGACAAATTTTGTTTTAACTTCTTAATTTTGTAAACATTTGTTTTTCGTTCCGTGTTTCATTACTTTGGTCGATTTCCCTTGTATCATCTTACTTTTTTATTATTTTTTTTATTTTGAGGCACATATATGAATAATAAATATCAATAAATTTCGACAAACTACACCAGTACTAGTTTTAAAATAGATCTGTCTTATTAGGTAGTAAATAATCAGCAGAGTGAACACCTGTTTGAAATAGCTGAATCTATATTTACTCATCCAAGCTGTTCTAGACGTTAAATTTAGCCATAAAATAGTAAAAAATTCTGTTATTTTGTAAATGTTTCTTTGAAAATGGAACTACCCCTCGCTACCAATGAACGACATTGTAGATGTAACCGTGCTGACGATGTTTGTTGAAAAAAAACCACAGAAAACGACGGTGTGACATACAATAATGTGTTCCTACTTTCCTCTTTCGAATATAAAACGCGCATCTAGCATAAACAATTTCGATCCTGGTATCTATAATAGTTATTTCACATAACAACGGAAAAAAGGTATAAACAATTGAAAAAAAGTTAAATTTTGTTCGTATCAAAAGAAGTTATTGAAACACTTGTCAATTAATATAGAACGTTATTCGGTAAACAGACCTTTCATTGTATATTCATATGGTACTCATAACATACATGAAATATTTTGTAAATGCATAACATACATTGTAGGTGATAAATATATTGTTTAGTTCATTTTTGGTGTAGGAAACAAAATGATCCTGCTAAATATTCAGTATTTTCTTTCCATGCGGTCAAATTATAATGTATGTATTAATCAGTCATTGACAAAAACTATACATATCAGTTTTATACTTATGTTTTCATATGGATAGAAATAATACAATACATACATTTTTGGGTTGGCTGTTTTATTCTTTTGCTCTACAAAATCAATTTTATATTTACTATGATTCGGTATGGATTTATGAGTGTTTTTGTTACATGAGAAAACTCTTAACGTTATATGTTTTACAACAACCATTAGAATATAACTATGACACCTCGCGATATGCGACATTTAGTTCAACAAAGTTTCGTTTTGTTTTATAGAAAAAAGGCTTGCTTATATTGAAATAGATAACTGGTGATATTAAAAAAGATTTTTTTTTAAATGTTTCAACAATCAAATTGATGAATGCGTGATCAGAATAAAACAAAAAACAGAGGTACATAAAACAGAACCATAACCAAAATATACTGTAACTTTAATGAAAGTTTTAAATAAGTTAAATTGAATTTTGAAAAATGAAACAAAAATTGGATTTTGAAAAATGACACAAAAGAGACTTAAAAAAACTATTAAACATGAGAAGACAGCAGAACAAAAATAAACGATCGACAAACAAACTTTTAAAGTAAAAAAATCCTTTTCAACAAAACTCTGATTGATCATCACTCACCCTATTAAAAATCAGAGACCCGGGAATTCCAGAAGGTTAGTAGATCATCAATCACTAGTAAACTTTACCGGTATTACTCCTTATAATATCATTTGGTGAGTTGTAACATTTGAGAAGGCATTATAAAGTTACAAATTGATAAATAGATAACTTACGCTATTGATAAAAATAATAACTTGTGCAGATAAGTATAGTAACTACAATTCGAAATGAAGAGCATGCTACTACATTTCCTATTTAATTGTAAAGAGTGTACTGCGCGTTTTGTATTTCAAATTAAATTATTGATATTGTTAAATAAGCACGCCAATTTATTTTTGGTTTTAACATCATAAAAATCTTGTGTTGGTCTTTAAAATTAGTTCAAACTATGATCATAACATGTATTTATGCACTTTTTAGTGCATTTAAATAATTTATATTCAAATACACGAAGTTTTACTTATAGTGCTTACCGTGTGCCATACAAAGTCGTCTTCTAATAATAATACTCATTATACCGACGGCAAAAATAGCACCCAACAAAAACGCCCCAACAAAGATACCAACTTGAATAGACAGGGAATCAGTACTAGATGAATCGGTGGAAACTAAAACATTAAATACTGATTACTAGACAAAAACAGATTTTTATTAAATGCATACGTTAGAAGCACTTTTTCTGGATTCAACTTATTCAGGAACGCTAAAATCGAATACTTGAAAAATTATTACTGATATAAATCAAAACAGAAACAGTTTAATGGCTAAATATGACCATAACAATACATAGGAATAATAAATAAAAAACATTGCCTAAAATACATAAACGGACAATGACATTTACGTCTGGACAAACAACCACTTTAACGGCAGCAAGTTCAATATTGTATCTAAAAATCTCGAGGAAGATTATACACTTGTATTCATATTTAATCAATTAGCCTCGGTGTAGCTTTCTGACTCCATATCCATTTTTGAAACAATATATGTCAATTCTGTTTTTGTTTTTTTTTAATTTAAAAACTTAATTATAATGCATAACAGTACATTATGAATACCTGACATTGAGCACTTGCGGCCACGGTAGCCATCGATACAACCGGTTCTGCAAGTTCCCTGAACTATATCACAGGAATTATTAAAGCATGTCTTACAAAAGTCTTTACAGCTGTTTCCAAAATAACCTTTAGAACATTCTGAAAAGATGCATATACAGATGAGCGAAATACAAACAATGTATACGAGTTGCTTTACATAGTCATGTTATCATCCACTGGTCAATATTTCAAGACTTCATACATGAAATGAAGGAGAATAATAAAAGTGATCAGCGGAAGTAAATAAATCTTGTAAGTAGTACATTAACTTCATCTGTATTAAAATGCTATCACAAAACGATATCGTGGTCATTGCTGTTTATCTCAATTTAACCCATTTCCGTGACGTCATCAGATTCATTTACCGTGATTTCGTTTTCTATAATGGACGCTTCCAAAATTTGTCGCTGAAATGGACTCACCAAATTGTATTCATTTTTTTTTTTTTTTTTGTGTGCTTAATTTCCTTAGATTTGAAATGGTTAATTTCCTGATTTCTGTTCATCAATGGAACATATTTATAAACTTACCTTTAACTTTTTTTATTTAATTAGCCTTCACTCGGAATCGAGCCCCTATTTGAATTTTGTTAAGTATGACTTGATTTAAACACATCGATGCAACCTTTTGGGTTGAAATTTAAATGTATATTTTATATACATGTATATTTATATCGATGAACATCAATTTTTAATATGATTCACAAAGTACAATGGACACTTATTTTAATTTGAATGTCGAAACAAAGCTATGCATTATTATTATTAAGATTTATCGTGTATTTACGATTGTATATACTGTAAAAAGTAAAGTAGCAAAAATACGGAACTCAAAGGAAAATTATAAAAGAAAGTCATTATCAAATTGCAAAATCAAAACCTCAAATACACCAAACTAAAGCAAAACAACTGTCACATTTCTGTATTGGAATAGGCATTTCCTCGTGAAGACAATTGTGGCTTAAACATAGTATTATAGCTAGCTAAACGTCCCACTTGTTGCGTAGAATGATATATTATTGAAAATACCTGGGAGCAAAACAAACAGACATAAAAAGGCAAAATTGTCAAAAGTTGGGGTAAAGTAGTCATTATTGTGTTATAATCTTTATCACTATATACAATTAACATTGTCAACAAAGAAACACAAGATAGCATAGTTATACTTTAGAGACAGAGAACATGAGCAAATGGAAAGACAATAATACACAAAATAATACCATAGAACAATGACATATATAAGGGCGGGATGTATAAATACCGATCAACGCAAAAGGTATATTAAAAAAATGGACTGAACAGTACATGCAGTAAAGGTTTAAAATAAACAAAAACAACTAAAATCACAGTAACACATAATTTGGAAGAAAAAGACGTCTTGTATTATTTCTGTAATTGATAGGAAACCATTCTTAACAAAGACTTGGTATCTTCCAATTAACTTTTTTATATTTGACATAACCCTGATTCATCAACTTTCTGGTTAGATGTTGGTGACGTTTTATAAAGTCTAAGTAGCAGCTGCAAGCTCTTGGATACCAAATGAGTTTGGAAATGTGTATTCCATATGCAGGTGTTGTCGCTATATTTGTTATATGTTCTGGTACTAATATGACTGTTAAAGTCAAATTCGAGTGTAAACACAGCTGCAAATATTCTGAATAACAGACCTTTTAAGCTTAAGTTAAAACTGAAAAGTATTTCGATGTGTTGACATTCAGAAAATTTAGAATGTTAAACCAATACAATGTGGGAGAAGGTCGTATATCCCAAAAAAAAACTGGACCTGCCTGTTATGTGAACATGGTGATATTGGTGATGAATACCATAATCTCCTCCAGTGCCTTTTTTTGAAAACAGAAGGAAATGAATAAAAATATGTTATTTTCTTAAATTTAGGGAATCTGTCTAAACAATCTAAGCTTAGAAATTTGTGTAAGTGTATTAGAGTTATAATAAATGAAGTGGATTCTATCAATTAACCTTCTCCCTTCTTCAAAATTTTAAGGTCATTACTTTATTATTGTTTGTTCGAGGAACAACAACACATTTATTGTAAAGAAATGATATATATTTCACAGCTTCTCTGTCTTTCAAAACAGAATTTGATCATTCACACAGTTTATCAACTTATGAATTCGACATTTTATCAGAGACCTGATTATTTTGACACATTTTGACTATTTGTGCAGTTGAAATCTTGTCGTTTAGCCCATGCTCAGTCGTAGTCCCCAACGGAAACCATAACTACTGCGAATTTATTGTTCCAATTGATGTGTGGGGGTGTTATTAACTTAGGACCATGAGATATACTCTTGTTGAAAATGTTTCTGGAAATTATGTTTAAATTCCCAGTAAAATCATGGCTAGAAAGGCATATAACATAAAGCGATTAGGATTATTCACATAATAGAGGGACTTTGTGTATTCTTCTATATCAAGCGCTGCATTGCATGCTTGTGGTAAAGAGTTATACATACAATCCTTTTTTTTATTTTGAGATTTCAGTAATTGTGATCTTTATTTTATTTTTGATATTAACATTATTTTTGCTAATTTGCAATATTTCAATTTCTTTGACTATGTCATTACTGGATAACAACCTCACAGTATCACAGTTATTTAATTTGTTATTGGACTATTTATAAATGAAATAAATTATTAAAATGATACGCCAACGAAACCAACCTTTTGTACAATTGTAGCTTTCCCATCCTATATTGCAACCTCCATTACATTCACCTGTCATGTGATTACATTGTTGATTAATGCAATTTGCAGAACAAACCCTACTGCATGCACGTCCGAAGTATCCACCAGCACACACTGTAAAATCAATATAGATAAGTCTATCCTAGAAATGTTAATGTCTAATGCAATGACTAAGAGGATACTGAATACACAATAATCGAATCTTAAAACTGCTTTCAAAGTTCTATTTTCCCTAAAACAACTTATGTTAGATTTTGTTCTTTCTGAACATTTATCGACATTGATTTTATACATTATAGACCAGATATTAGATTACATTAGATAGTTAGATGAATACACATTTTTTGTTTGTTTGTGTGATTATCAATTTATTCAAGAATTAATGCTGATGGCATTTTAATACAGGTTTTATCATCATCATAAGTTGTACTCATTTTTTGTTGGTGTTGTTGTTGCAAACTTAATTTTAGTAAATCAACTTCAATGATGTGCGGCATCTGAAGAGTGTTAATGAATATAAGATCGTCCGTTCTTAAAATTCAATTACACAAGATAACGTTCACAAATACAATCGAAACACCAATGTCGCTAAAATCTTACCACAACCCGGTCAGATGTATTGTGTCCAAATATTATTACTAGTTACAAGAGATAAAAACTGCAAGTAAAGTTTACTTTTGTGGTCATATTGCTCCTATAGCGTCTTCAACTACTAATATAGTGTTGGCTTCAAATATGGAACGCCATGACTGTCTTCTGATGTTGATTGTTTAATATGTTCGGTGCTTTATCCATTATATTCAGTAGTATATATATTATGTTCAGTAGTATGTATATTATGTTCAGTAGATATCCCATTATGTTCAGTAGTTATTACATTATGTTCAGTAGTTATTACATTATGTTCAGTAGTTATTACATTATGTTCAGTAGTTTTGACATTATATTCGGTGCTTTGGTTATTATGTTCAGTAGTTTCATTAATATTTGCAGTGGTATCTAAATTATGTTCGGTACTTATGACTTTCTATTCAGTACATTTTTCATTATGTTCAGTACTTTTGACATTATGTTCAGAACTTTTGACATTATGTTCAGTAGATTCAATATTATTTGCAGTATATTATGTAATACCTTCAGTAGTCCCGGTTTCTTTATATTCAGTAGATTATTCATTATGTTCAGTAAAAGCATCGGTATTATATTCGGTTCGTTCAACTTTATGTTCAGTGGTTGTATCATTATGATGATGTAGTAAAAGTCGGGAAGTCAATAACGGAAATTGTCGGAAAAAAACGAACGCGGATATTTTTGGCGGACGTTTTATTCATGAATATCTTTACGTGATTGAATGAAAATGGAAGAAATAAAAAAAGTTTTAAATCGGTGTGGTTTACGTTCCCAAGTTGGCATTTTCCACCAAGAAAAAATAACTCCTGACTTAATTTGTAAGTTGTCGCTACAATATTTCGCATATTTAGGTATGAACGACAGGAGAAAAATAATGGAATGAAGAAAAGCTTGTGTACATTTCAGCAGTAATATTTTGACTTAGAATTATAACAAGTTTTTCATTCCCAAAGAAGCACTGGAATCCTTGCTTGAAATCGATTTAAGATCACTTAACTGTTATGGAAATTAGTGAGATGTTTAGTGTATCGGAGAGTACAATTTATCGGAATATGAAAATGTATAATTTGAGTAAACTTGAATTTTCTAACATTTCTGACGAGGATTTAGATGCTGTTATTGCAAAACAGGTAGTGGAATTTCCTTGCTGTGGAGTGATTCTTCTAAAGCAGATATTCGCCCAACAAAACATTAAGGTTTATTCCAAAACCCCAGTCCTAAATTGAATATTTTTAAACACTAGTATGTTCCTGGTCCCTTTCCCGGCTTGACGATGCGGTCATCCCGCCGATGTTCAGTACTTCAGTAATTTGATGAAAGTTCGTTATTACGTTCTTACTTGTGTTGTACTTTTACATCACAATCTCATGTTAGGGTTGAGATCCCGCTAACATGTCTATCAGCGTCGTATATTCTGTATATATGATAATGTGTCTGTCTTCAACCAGGAGCCTGTAATTCATTGGTTGTCGTTTGTTGGTGTGTTACATATTTGTTTTTCATTACTAATACGGCATTAGTTAAATCGTTTTAATTGTTTTATAGCTGAATTGCAGTATGGGCTGTGTTCATTGTTGAAGGCCGTAAGGTGACCTATAGTTGTTAATTTCTGTGTCATTTTGATCACTCAGTGTGAAGAGTTGTCTCATTGGCAATCATACGCAGAAATCTTTGTTTTTACATTGACCATTTCAGTGGTATATGGCCGTGTTTTAGGCGACACGTACATACAGGTCATGCATACATTAACTATTTGAAAGAAATCAAATCGTTAACTACTAATGGGTGCCGTAGGTGGTTTACCGGAATTTTCTTAGCATGTTAGAGATAGGGTGTTTATTCATAGAACAGACAAGGAAAGTGTCAAATATTTCATGTATATTTACATAGAGAGCCTTACCTCGGCAGCTTTGCCAAAACAAACCTTCTTTTTTTCTGATAGGTGCCTACGGACTTTGTGTTTCGAACTGTATTTTTATTCTAATTCAAGCTCCATGTGATACAGGAAAATAGTATCTTGGAGCAAGGCTATTTCCTTCTTTTTGGGTTTGGGGGGGGGGGGGGGGGGGAGACTCCTAGCAAACAACATGTTTATAATGGCATTGTAGATTTTCTGATTAAATAAATGATAAAGTTGCCGATCCGGTACATAAATAGATCGGTTAAAAAGCATTTTTTTAAATTTTAGTTGGAATGGGAAAGCTTAATACTAGGGTTAGAAATTGCGAGCACAAAAGGGGGGGGGTTCCACAGGGTACTTTTTTATCTTATGAATTCTACATTTGAAAGGTTAATATACTACATGTATTAGGTAATTAAAAGAGAGAAAAAAACAAATGTGAAACAAATTGTGAATGGTCTTTCTTCCATGCCTAGAACTTGCTTCCATTGAAATTTTGCAAACATCCTAGAACAAATCACATGAATGATTAATTTTGACCATTTGGTATAATATATATTCAAATATGATGTAACGTGTTCCGAAATCTATGCAATTTGGGAAACCGCCTAATCCGAACTTTCCGCATCTTAATTATGTTGTAATATGACCCACACACAGGCGGCAAACAGAGGTCTACCCGGGGGTTAACTTCACTATTAAAATACAAGGGGGAGGAGCACTTTAAATTTTAACCCCCTACTTGAAATTATTCAGGTCATGTGAAATTATAGATGACAACTCATCCAAAGCAACGAAAATTCTGACCTAGAATTATCAAAAAAAGATCAGGGGCGGATCCAGCCATTTTAAAAAGGGGGTCCTAACCAAGGTCAAAAAAGGAGAGGGGGTTCCAACTACATGTCCCCATTCAAATGCATTGATAGTCCAACAATCACATAAGTCAATCAGTTTTTGATTAATGAAGCGATCTTGCTTCTTTCAGAACACATTTTAAGCATACTATGGCTAATAATATCTGTACCAGATCTTTATTTGATTTTAATATATTGATAATGTCAATAATTCCAACTAAATCAATGTTGATCGTATCAGATATCGTGATTTTCAGATCTATTTTAAATGTCTGTAATTATCATATCCACATCGTCAAGCCTGGAAATGGATCAGGAACATACTAGTGCTTAAAAATATTCAATTTAGGACTGGGGTTTTGGAACAAACCTTAATGTTTTGTTGGGCGAATATCTGCTTTAGAAGAATCACTCCATAGCAAGGAAATTCCACTACCTGTTTTGCAATAACAGCATCTAAATCCTTGTCAGAAATGTTAGAAAATTCAAGTTTACTCAAATTATACATTTTCATATTCTGATATATTGTACTCTCCGATACACCAAATATCTCACGAATTTCCATAACAGTTAAATCGATTTCAAGCAGGGATTTCAGTGCTTCTTTAGGGAATGAAAAACTGGTTATAATTCTTAGTCCTAATAATGCTGCTGAAATGTACACAAGCTTTTCTTCATTCCATTATTTTTCTCCTGTCGTTCATACTTAAATAAGCGAAATATTTTAGCGACAACTTACAAATTAAGTCAGGAGTTATTTTTTCCTGGTGGAAAACGCCAACTTGGGAACGTAAACCACACCGATTTAAAACGCCATGACTGTCTTCTGATGTTGATTGTTTAATATGTTCGGTGCTTGATGCAATATGTTCAGTAGTATGTATATTATGTTCAGTAGATTATCTATTATGTTCAGTAGATTTCCTATTATGTTCAGTAGTAATTACATTATGTTCAGTAGTTATTACATTATATTCGGTGCTTTGGTGATTATGTTCAGTAGTTTCATTATTATATGCAGTGGTATTTAAATTATGTTCGGTACTTCTGACGTTATATTCAGTACATTTTACATTATGTTCAGTACTTTCGACATTATGTTCAGTACTTTCGACATTATGTTCAGTAGATTCAATATTATTTACAGTACATTATGTAATACCTTCAGTAGTCCCGGTTTCTTTATATTCAGTAGATTATTCATTATGTTCAGTAAAAGCATCGGTGTTATATTCGGTTCGTGCACCATTATATTCAGTGGTTGTATCATTATGATGATGTAGTAAAAGTCGGAAAGCCAAAAACGAACACGGATATTTTTGACGGACGTTTTATTCATGAACACCTTTACACCGCGCTGAAGTACGTCCATTATTCATAGTTCATTATTCAAAATTTAATAATGAATAATGAAATAGTTCACTATTCACTATTCGATGTTTAAAAAATGAATAATGAACTAGTTTATGTTTCATCATTCAACTTGAAGCGGAAAATAGTGAAATAAAAAAATGAATAAAAAAAAATGACTGTGACACTATAGCTATATCCCGTATTTCTAAATTCGTCTTTCTGGTATTATCCAACAAATATTCAAATTAAAATAAAAAAAATAGATAAAAACACTCTTTTAATTAACATATTTATCTAGTTTCTAGTTTCAGAGGATAAACTAGCGGATTTTCGTAACTATTTTGATCAGAAATTCCTTGCTTAATTGTAAGGATGACCTGAATACCAAAACATATTTTTTTCAAAATTGAAATACTCTACGTGGTTTTTCTTTTCTAATTTTCACTGGACCTTTGCTATTCTTCGTCCTTTGATAAATTATAGATAAAACAAATCGATTGTGCCGCAATGACAATTAGAGGGGTTACGGAGGACCTAAATGCCAAAATACGCGTGCAAATAAAGAAATAGCCAATTTTGAATTAACCCGAATAATGTCAGTCGTTATATTCCGCTGATATCCGTTTAATCTTAGATTGCTACATTTCTACCTCGATAGGCAAAAGGCTGCTAGAGGGCGCAGAATTATTTGAGTTAATTTTGAATAATGAAATAGATATTTTGAACGCTTATTAGAGGAGTAACGAAGGATTTAAATATCGAAATACGCGTGAACATTGAGGAAAAGCCAGGCGCGGATCCAGAGGGGGGTTCTGGGGGTTGTAACCCCCCTTTTTTGGACGAATAATGCATTTGAATTGGGACATTTAGTCGGAACCCACCCTTTGTTGTCCTGGGTTAGGACCCCCTCCCCTTTTGAAAATGGCTGGATCCACCCCTGAATAGCTTATTTTGAATAATGGAATGGACTGCTGCAACCCTTCAGTCCCTAATCAAGGCAAAATTCATACACAAAATTAAAGCTTTTTGATAGAGGAATAGACTGGGTATACACGATATGTGCCGCAATGACCATTAGAGAGGATACAGAGGACCTAAATGCCAAAATACGCGTGAAAATTAAGAAATAGCCAATTTTGAATAATGAAATAGATATTTTAAATAATGGAATGGAATGCTGCGACCCTTTAGCCCCCAATTATAGATAAACATTATACCTAATTCAAAAGCTTATTACGAGAGGAACAAAAGGTTTATAGTCAACATGTTCCGCAACGCATATTAGAAGGGAATTTAAATATCAAAATACGCTTGAACATGAAGAAATAGCTTATTTTTAATAATGGAATGAATTGCTACTACCCTTTAGTCCCTAATCAAGGTAAAATTTATACACCAAATTAAAGCTTATTGATAAAGGAATAAACTGAGTATTAACGATATGTGACGCAATGACAATTAGAGGGGTTACGATGGACCTTAAATAATTATTCAAAATTGGCTATTTCTAAATTCTCACGCGTATTTTGGCATTTAGGTCCTCTGTAACCCCTCTAATTGTCATTGCGACACAATTGACTCGTTTTATCTATAATTTATTAAAGGATGAAGAATAGCAAAGGTCCAGTGAAAATTAGAAAAGAAAAACCACGTAGAGTATTTCAATTTTGAAAAAAGACTCAGACTCCTCTTGAATTGAATTTTAAATGTACGTATTGTATTGCGTTTACTTTTCTACATTGGCTTGAGGTATAGGGGGGTTGAGATCTCATAAAACATGTTTAACCCCGTCGCATTTTTGCGCCTGTCCCAAGTCAGGAGCCTCTGGCCTTTGTTAGTCTTGTTTTATTTTAAGAAATTTCTGATCAAAATAGTTACGGAACTCCGCTAGTTTATCCTCTGAAGCTAGAAACTAGATAAATATATTAATTAAAAGAGTGTTTTTATCTAATCTTTTTTATATTAATTTGAATATTTGTTGGATAATACCAAAAAGACGAATTTAGAAATACGGGATATAGCTATAGTGTCACAGTCATTTTTTTTTATTCATTTTTTTATTTCACTATTTTCCGCTTCAAGTTGAATGATGAACTATAAACTATTTCATTATTCATTTTTTTAACATCGAATAGTGAATAGTGAACTATTTCATTATTCATTGTTGAATTTTGAATAATGAACTATGAATAATGGACGTACTTCAGCGCGGTGTAAAGGTGTTCATGAATAAAACGTCCGTCAAAAAATATCCGTGTTCGTTTTTTTCCGACAATTTCCGTTATTGGCTTCCCGACTTTTACTACATCATCATAATGATACAACCACTGAACATAAAGGTGCACGAACCGAACATAACACCGATGCTTTTACTGAACATAATGAATAATCTACTGAATATAAAGAAACCGGGACTACTGAAGGTATTACATAATGTACTGCAAATAATATTGAATCTACTGAACATAATGTCGAAAGTACTGAACATAATGAAAAATGTACTGAATATAACGTCAGAAGTACCGAACATAATTTAAATACCACTGCATATAATAATGAAACTACTGAACATAATCCCCAAAGCACCGAATATAATGTAATAACTACTGAACATAATGTAATTACTACTGAACATAATAGGAAATCTACTGAACATAATAGATAATCTACTGATCATAATATACATACTACTGAACATAATGCATCAAGCACCGAACATATTAAACAATCAACATCAGAAGACAGTCATGGCGTTCCATATTCAAATGTTTGAGTTTGTACGTTGCTGTTCTATATTGAATCAGAAAAGCACTACATATGCATTTAATTTATGAAGTGTTTAATTATATCTACTACCATTACTTTTCGTGTTAAATTAAGACCAATGTGAAACCATAATTGTTTGTAATTACTTACTTTCCAATTAGGTAAACAAGTTTGAGTTTCCTTTAAGTACCTTTTGTTCAATGACGTTCGAATAAAGGTAATTAACTGAGGTTTAACAAACAGTATAGCCTGTCCTGAAACATTGGTTCTGGCTGATGCTGACTTGAAACTTACAGTCTTCCATACAGTTTAACTAGTAATGACTTGGTATATCAAAATCAATCCACCCGACTTTGTGACAACTAAACAATAACATTTCTGCAATGGTTTTTTTCACAAATGAACACAGTATCGTCGCTATTTGGTTCTGGAAGTTAGGCATACATTTCCTTAACTACAATTATTTAAAAAAAAAGAGCATTTACCAATGTCACATCTATAACCAACCCATCCATCTAAACAGCCAGATGTGCAATTTCCTGTTATAAGATCGCATGGTCCGTTGCAGTTGCAAACATGTTCGCAGCTTATTCCATATCTCCCTAAAGGACAGCCTGTAGACCACATGAACATTAAGATATTAAACAATGGTTTTAAAATATAAAAAAAAAAAAAATTGTTAATGATAAATTTTGATAGTATTTTATTCTATATAAAGAGGGTTATAGAAGTATACAACAAGAGTTAACAAAAGACATTCAGATATTCATTAAACAAAACTTGTATCGGCGGTAATTAAAAGCATGTCTTTAGTTTATATATGCATAAATGGTACATAGCTGTTGAGGGTACATAGCTGGTCTTATCTGTTGCATATCCTATGCTGTAGGCTTCATCGTATCAACGGTTCTTTGAAGAAGAAAACCCACAGTTAACGTCCGCATATGTATAAATCATATAATCTTCTATTCGCCCCGTGATATACCGCAGACAGATGAAAGTTGTATATACCTAAACAAAATAGTTTTTATACAAAGCTGTAACGTTGGTAATAATTAACATTTGTGGATAACTATGGTATGAAACGAAGGCTAAAATACTTTGAATCACTATAGAATCCTTGTAAAAAGTCTTATGATAATAACGAAAAGATATATGAAATTGAAGAGTATGAGTGTTTGCGTTGTTTGAATTAGATCAACAGTACTTGTTTTGTACTACCAGATTTCAGGGAATAATTTCTCTCTAATTAGTACTATGTTGATTTCATCAGTACGAGTCCGGTTGAGTTATAGCGTTGCCAAGAAATGGAAACCACTTTGTTTGAACTTACGACACAATTGCTATAAATGCATGGAATTACATAATCTAACATAGAAAGCTATCATCAAACTATGAATTAATGGCATTGTGACATACGCGCTAATACATTATTTGACGATGACGCGCTTAGGACGCTTAAAAGCCTGTTTTTTTACAGACTGCGTAATATAAAATAACAGTTTTAAACCACAAACTTACCACCTATTTCAATTTCACATACATCTAATGTTGAAACTCCATTTATTTCAGGTGGTACATAAGTTATGTATCTACACACCGCAAATACATTTATATCACTCGTCGGACGTTCACCAGTATATAACACAAAGCCATCAATCCAGGCGTAATTACTTGTATTTGAACAATATATCACATTATTACCTATAATGTTTTGTTGTGTATCTGTGAACAACAAACAGTTATTGTAATTATCATAATTTGTTATGCCGTTCTTGATTTTTGTCAAAGAGGTTTACTTATGATACGAAAAGGATTTCGTTAAAAATAAGAAATCTCAAAAGTTCATAATTACAGTTTTTGATTACTAAGCTATCTCGCAATAAAAAAGATATAAGAGACGTAATAACTTAATGGTCGTGAATTCAAACTCTATGATCAATAAATGATTTGTTGATAACAGGGTTGAAGAATCATTTATTTATAACATTTGAGTTAGTATGTAACTGGTAACCCTACTTAAAAACATAGTTCTTTATGTTGATGAATACAGTATCATATAGTAAATCAGTAAATTCCCTCTGGCTATTCTGAGTTGTGATAACATTAACGGTTACAATTTTACTGCACAAGATGCGCAGTTCAACCATAAATTCCTCTTCAGTGATGCGTGAACCCAAACTAATTGAAAAACAAAAGATTCTTAAGAATATGAAGAGTTATAATCCACAAAGGTACAAAAAGTATAACAAAAGCAGGGTTAGATATTTCACGTTTTTTATTAGTGCTTCCATGTCTTGATGAATAAACCATCATTTTAATGTTATATTATAACTTTTTACACCGAACTATATCAAGATTACTATCGCCACTATTTGGGGACAAAATTAACTGTCTTTCTATATTGTGTTGTGTATATAAAACATTAAACATGTTAAACAGTTAGATGTGTTCTCCAAATTGCACTGATTGTTAGCATAATTTTACTTCTATAAGTTGTTCTTACTTGACCGAGTACCACTATGTCCTACCATAGATTATTTTATCTGTCGAAAATTATATAAACCAGAGTTAAAAGTCGTCAACAAGAAAATAGTCTATTGTACAAATGTACTTTGGATTTAAAGAGGTTTTATTTATTGTATTGGTCTCTTATTATTTCATCAAATATGTTTGATAATATCCGTAATTTCAAGCACTCTTAAAGATAACATATCATTTAGAAATTAAACATTCCAATATGACCACATTCCTATCAAGGACAATAATTGGCATTTAATGATACTGACGAATTTGACGTAAAAGTCGTTCTATATAAATACGTCATATACTATTTACATGTAATATAGCACTGGCAATGGGAAAAACTGTCCATATTTTTCAAATCCATATAGTGCACACAATTCATTTGCATGGCGGTCGAAAAAAAAAGAAAAAAAATAACCTGGCATTTTGTAATTCAACATGATATTGGGATATCTGTATAATCATATAATAATCCAAGTTGATCGGGAAAAGTTATACAAATTTTGAGGATGACTATCTGAATTAAGTCAATCTCAAATTTAAGCTTTTTATTACCTTTTAATTCAACCCTTAAATTTGACAGTAATACACCAAACTACGACAACAACCTGGCATTCTGTAAGATGAATACCGATTTTGTTTTTTGTCCATGGATTTATGAGTTTTGAACAGCGGTATACTACTGTTGCCTTTATTTATACAATTGAGACAACTGCAAAGTTTTATGAAAATCCATGTTGATTTGAAAAAGTTATAGAAGTGATACTATATGAATTTAATAAGAACTAAAAACTCATAGTTTGTACCTATTATTTGAATTCTTTAATTTCGCCGGTTGAGGTGGCTTTTGTGTTGTTCGATCTTTAATTTTTGATGAAATTTCTAGTAGACTATTGTTTGTCATTCCGTCTTTTACAGCTAAACAGAAAATCGTTTGCAGTCACTTTAGGCAAGTTTAGCCGTATGTTCGTTTATTATGTAATGCATCAACTTCTTAATCATTGATATAATATAAGATCATCGAATTCGACGAAATTGTCTAATAAACCTCTTCAAACATTGTCATAGTTTGCTGAACAACAGCAACACAGCTTGGTTATCATATAGATATTGATACTTACTAAACAACTTCCCCAACTAATTATATCTTACCAGCAAAGGTCAGATATACTGTTGTTACAACACTCATAGAGCCAGTGTCAACCTGTATGTACGAACTTCGACCTGTTGTCCTGGAACACATGCCGTCTGTCCGGTTTCCGTCAATGGACAAACTTGCTGGGAAACTTCGATTTGGGGGATTTTGTGTAGCTCTCCCATTGTAAGCTAAATTATCTGTGGCATACAACAGGTAGATAACTAAAACAACTTGGAGTAATCATGTTATACTGTATATCAAGAAATAAAGTTGCTTTACCTATGCAAAACAAATATACGAAGTGATTTTACAAATTCAAGTTTAATTAGTAGTATTTAATGATGTAAAAATGAAAGAAAAACATAATTAAATTCAAAAAGAAAATAGTGGTAATAAAAGATTACGAAAACATTAAAACAAAATCAACTAAGAACAAATGTTTACATCTTTTAAAATATATAAATCCAAATATGATATATGTGCCATTCTGTATTGTTAACAGATTTAACATCTTTAAAATGATTTCTTTTACAAAATTGAACCTTCATTTCAACTGAACCATTGATTGCTATTTGAGATAAAATTAAAAGAAAAGACATACATGTGCTACAGTGTTGTCAGGCTCGACCATTCAAGCATCCATCAACACAGACACCGGTCCTTATATCACATTTGTTATTAACACAATTATATGCGTCACATCCCCAGACACAGTAGCCGTTTTCAATTTTACAATGATTGTTTATACAGTTTGGTGGACACTGTTTTTTACAGTTTGCTCTCCATGTACCTTTGAAGCATCCTTTAATGTAAATAATTGTTTTACTATATAATTTCAAATGTATGTGTCATTTCAACGCTATCATTCTATATATGCACTAATTTTGTCATGTGTTTTCAATACTATTAAGTGTCTTGTGTATCATAAATATTTTACTGCACTATAACCTTCAATGTTTCCAATTTCATGTCTTCTTGTAATTGAAAGACCAATTAAGTGTAACCACAAAATATAAAATCAATTGACTGCCATTTACTGTGAAAATATTACCTCTCTGATGATACATGGCAATGATATTAAAGTTGGCAAATTTCCAGGTTTTCCATTTAACTACTAAACGAGCTAGATAAAGATAGCTTCATCTATATATATATATATATTATAAAGTCAAATCCTAACTATACTGCTGCCCGTCATTACTTTAATTTGGCATGGCACAAGTGGTATCTTTTGTGACTGTCCATTGTATTAAATCACTAAATCTCTGGGATGCGATTTAGTCTTGTTTTAAGGTTACACATGTACAACTGGCTTCAGTAACTGCGAGTGCGCTCTACGATTTTTGTGTTTTATCTCGTCTCACTGTTTTTGAATTGTACATGTACCTCCTTTAATTTAGTATTCAATATGACGGTAAATTGTCAATTCATTTATGAACAACAAATTAATTTATTTAGTAAAAAATATTTTCGTACTATATGTACTGCTTATAACAAAATTATTATATTTACCTTTGTATTTTATTTTATTTAACGCCATTTTGTCCAATAAAATTAACGGTACCAATTTTCTTCCACCAGATGCGCATTTCGACAATACATGTCTCTTCAGTGATGCTCAAGTTATCTTTCTGATATTGTTTAACATCTCCCCCTTTTTTTGGTATATTGTATTTATATTGTGTCATAGATCAGATTTATCCGTTCAGTTTATGGTTACTTGTTTTTGTTTAAATGTCTTTTTGATTGAGTAAAGCTATTTCAATTGATGATTTATAGTGTGTCTTTCTATGTTGTTATGTTACACTACTACTGTAGGTTATGGTGAAGGTTAAAGCCTGTTATAACGTTTATACCCGCTGCATTTGTTTGCACCTGTCCTAAGTCAGGACCTCTTTGTTCAGTGGTTGTCGTTTGTTAATTTTGTACATAAGTCTTTCTCGTTTCTTTTTTTTATTTTTTATATAGATTAGACCCTCGGTTTTGCTGTTCGGAGTTAGCCAAGGCTCCGTGTTGAACGCCGTATTTTTATAATAGTGATTTCGATAGAGATTTTTCTCATTCGCTTTCAATACCACATCTTTTTTTCTATAGACTTGAAATGGTTTGGTAAAATTGGGGGCAATTATTCCACATTCAACACTGCTTCAGTTTTTTACAGGTTCCGAGTGAATGCTGCAGGTTTCTTGTAGCATTAAGTAAAGGTGTCAATGATAACATCGTTTGAAAATGCATAGAACCATTGGGATATTTTGTTTGCAGCTGTTATAAGTTTTAGAAGTAATCATAAAAATCAAACATAACTTCTGTAAACTTTATCAGGGCTATTTTAAAATTTAGATTGTTGTGGTTACAAATACAGTAATGAAAAGGTTTGGGTAGATGCTACAGGTTTTGTTAAAATTTAGTGTTCAGATATTTTGAAATAAGCATAATTTAGTAAAAAAAACATCACAATCATTTTCATAATATTGCCGTTTCACACACAACATAACGCGCTGCTTGTTTAAATTCTAATAGTATGACTTTTTTGAAAGACGATTGAACCTATACAGCGTATAGAATTACTTAACATTGTGTCTACTCACACAATGTATACTTTAAATTATGATCAGCAACTACATTTTAGACTACCGAATTATACTATTTACCTCTATTTGTGACATTTTTACTTATTTTTTCAGTTTAGTGCTATAAAGCCAGGTTCAATCTACCAATTTTTATATTTGAAAATGCCTGTACCGAGTCAGGAATATGACAGTTGTCCGTTTGCTTGATGTTTGTCATTTGATGTTGCCACTTGATTAGTGATTTTTTTCATTGAATTTTCATCGGAGTTCAGTATTTTTGTGATTTTACAGACACCCACCCCTTAACTGTAACTGTTGTTGTGATCTACTAGAAACGCGAACCTTCAATTCATGCACACACACATAGATGCTTAGAAATACTTCCTCCCAGGAATATCACGAAACAAAATCTGACACAAATAATGTACTGTATACGTTTGAATACTTTACCATAAATTGCTACGTAACACAATTCTATATAGCAATTCGCACTGGACCTTTTGTTAATGAAATACATATTTTTTGCAAGCATATTACAAGAAATGTTCTGAGTAACTTTAGGAAGGCCTGCTACTCCTAAGTCTGTGTAGCACAGACCTGCATCGCTAGTTTCATCTGCACTTGCATTTACTAGATACAAACGAAACTGATCCATACGTTCAGGATCTGTTAATAGAGAAAAACAAATAAAGTGAAATAAAGAAGAAATGGATGGTTTCGAAATTGACATTTCTGTTGAAACCAATCATTGATTTATTGCAAATACACATGTTCAGCCCTTGGATGGTGTAAACTTTCCACAGAAAACGTGTATGTTCTAATGGTGTAAGGTGTATGGTGCAATGGTGTATGGTGTATTGTGCTATGGTGTATAATGTTAGGGGAATGGTGTAATGGTGTATGGGGAATGTTGAGATTGTGAAACGAGCAATCGGGAATGGTATAAAAAGATGGTGTATGCATTTCATTGGTTAAAAACGAAGTTCTTTTTACTTTAATTTTTCAGATTGTAAACATATCCTTACCGAAAAATAAGCCTTGTGGCAAACATTTCCCGTAAGTTAGCAAGCAATCATTGCCGCAAGCTTGCAGCAAACGTTTGCTACAAACTTGCCGCAACCATTTAACCATGCAAATAAAGTTTGCTTCAAGCTTGCTGCAAACATATTTATGCAAATTAGATTTGCCGCAAGCATGCGGCAATTGTTTTCTGCAAGCTTGCGGCAATTGTGTGTGGTAAACTTGCGGCAAACTTGCAGGAACTACAGATATATACCAATGTGTGTAGAGACATTCAATTTTTCAAATAAAACAGCAACATTTTTAAAAAGTCTATTCCTGTCTTTAAACAAATAGTTATTGAAAGAATTCTTGCAAACTCGTGAGATTTTTAAGGAAATTCATACATGTATGCATTTGAGTTTTGAAAAAGGGACAGGAGTCATTCTCATATGACATGATATACCTGTATTAAAAAATGAAAATCTCAAATTGTATATTGAGTATAAAGCTAGGTAGCACAAAGATGTCAGAATCAGACAACTTTAAATTGATGTAATTTATTTTATCCTTACTTATATTTTATAAATGAGGTACCATAAGGAAGACGAAAGATTAATCTTTCAAATTCTGATAGTTTCATTATGACATAATTATTATATAATTAATTATTATGTAAATATTTTATAGATTCTTATAGAACACAGCTTGACCTCCAAAACTGTGTCTCAGATTTCTAAAAACATCAATAGAATAAATGTTATACCCAATTGAATTAAGTGGTCTCTTATGAATTCATGTTGCAAACTTCATTGAAGATTTAATTTTAAAAAATACAATAGAAAAAATGTGAGACACTGTTTCGGTAAGGATATGTTCACAATCTGTGTTGAGCAAGAATCTATAAAATATTTTGGGATGCTATGATTAACAAAGAAGCTAAACTCATTCAAGTATTGACATCACAATATGGCAACTAATTACAGAAGAATAAGTTATGTAATACATGCAATAATGATATAATGAAATTTTCACAATTTGAAAGATTTAACCTTCTTCTTTCTTTTTGTACATCATTTATAAAGTTTGAAGAAAGATGAGAAGAATTACATCAGTTTAAAGATGTCTGATTTGGAATGAAAAATCTTTGTATGTGTTACCTTAAATAGATCCTTTCATGCAACTATAATATAACTTATATTCTTCCATGTTATAAATTAAAATAGTTGTCATATGGGCAACCTCTGGCAGTTGTAGGCCCCACCATGCGTATTTTTGTCCACTAGCTGAAATATAACATCCGTCAGCCCTTTTATTAGTTGCAGGTCCTTCTATTGCCAGGTGTGCACTATATCCTGGATGAGTTGTTTGTTGTACTACCTGTCCATGTGGTGTAAGATTTACTGAAAAAAAGTAGTTCTAAATGTTATAATGCAGAGAGTTCTATCATGTATGTCTAGCAGGATTATGCACATATGTATAAATTTTATTTGCTAGAGCTTGTCATTCTTCATATATCTTTTATATAAGATAGAAATGCTTTATACATATTTTGCGCTGCTGGTCATCATCATAAGTATTTCTTATTCCATAAATACGATATATAGATATATGAAGATGTGGTGTGAGTGCCAAATTGAATGATACAAATCTCCATCCAAATAACAATTTATAAAAGTTAATCATTATAGGTCAATGTACGGCCTTTATCACGTAGACTCGACTCACATCGAACAAACAGCTATAAAGGGCCCACATTTACTTGTGTAAAACCAACGGTCTAATATATGGATATAAAAATGAAACGAAACGATGGTAACGTATGACATCAAACATCAAATACATTATTGTACTTTTAAAATGATCTTCCTTGAAAATGTTATTCAAATATGTTGATACCTAATGTAAAACAGGACACATCTTGACTGAACGTCCCGTGAAAGGAATACCATGTACACACATTACTATGCTAAGTATCAAAAAACAAGATGTATATCTAAAACGACAAGAACAATTGTTTACACCAACAGGGTGGTTATTCTTTCCAAACCCAACATTTTATTGCATTCTATTTACCCCCCTGGTGGAAATTATTCATACAAAGATGGTGGGTTACAGAAAACGCAACTAAATGCTCTTACCGTGAACACTGGCTATTTATTGACAATAAAAATATTATTGCGTTGATAATGTCAAAAATATACATTGACACTATTATTATGAATGAATTAGTAAATTTGGGTAAGTTTCTGTACACGATTCGTGAAAATAAGTCACATAAATGAATTTACGTTGATTTTAAGGTCATATCGTGAACGCAATCTCAAATAATCTTCCACATGTCTGAAATATTTTGTAAATGTTCTCTATGAAACCAAAAAGTGAATTACAAATGTATATAATATATGCATCAAAATATTCAGAAGAAAATTATGCATAAGATGGTGAGGTCCTATGTGTAAACACGATGATATGTAAATACTTACCTTGGAAGTTTACATCCAAGCGAACTATAATAATTTGACAGGCACCAATTTTCCGCGAAATTAATCAAACGAAGTCACGTGTTTCGCAACCGTGAATATTGTTCATGTTCCGGACCATATGAGTGTTTGGACCATACGCTTATGGTCATGACCATATGCGTATACTCATATGGTCCGACCATACGCCTATGGTCAGATCGTACGCGTATGGTCGGACCATATGAGTATAATACTCGTTTGGTTATTAACGGGCAGGACCATATGAGTATTTGGACCATATAGGTATTTTTTCAAATTACATTATAAACGTTTCAATAATACAAAAACTTTATCTAAAAACAACAGTGATGTATGATTTACATGACAATATATTAAATTTATACATTTTTGTAATACAAAAACTACGTAAAAATTAAATATTGATGCCAGCCCATAGTTAGTTTTCATCGCTAGTGACATTCTTGCATGTAGGCTTAGGTGACATTCACTTCCATATGGCATCATAGCTTTTTTGCATTTGCAAGAATTTTGTGCACAATCCTTTTCATTTACACCTTTTTCTTGCGAGTAAAAAGCTACCCTTTTTGCAGCTGCGTACAGTGATACCAATGTCTACGTTTTTTTTAAGAAGCTCTAGATCTCAAATATCGTAAAATGACTGCAATACACCATATTCAGAAGACAACTTAAATAAACGGTGTTACTTTCCAGTGACTTCTTGTGTAACAGTTCATAAAAAAAAATTGAAATTTATTTTTTTAGTCGACAGATTGCCATTCACTCGTAAAAACAAATCGGTAATGACCATCGGTAATGACCATTGGTATAAAATGTGTTTACTATAGATTTGACAATTATGTAAAATTAACTAGTATGTGAAACTTCTTATTTTTATTTACCTTATCTTTTTATTATAATTTATACTAGAACACACCCGCGAAATCGCGGGCATTCAGAGCGTATTTGAAAGGATGTAAAGTGTTGTAGGAAGAAGTTTGTAAAAGAGTTAATGACTTGAGAATTACAGGAAAAGTATCAAAATTCATAGGTACTTGGGGACAGGAAAATGTTTTTTTTAACCCTCCTCCTTTATTTCCAAAATTCCCATTTTTTGTTTTCAACTAATTTCATTATGCACATATTCCATTTATTGTACATGTATTGTGAACATTCCAGTCAGGAGCCTGTAATTCAGTGGTTCAGTGATATTTGTTTTTCGTTCATTTTTTGAACATAAATAATGCTGTTAGTTTTCTCATTTGAATTGTTTTACATTGTCATTTCGGGGCCTTTTATATCAGACTATGCAGTATCGGCTTTTGCTTATTGTTGAAGGCCGTAATGTGACCTTTAAATGTTAATTTCGGTGTCATTTTGGTCTCTTATGGAGAGCTGTCTCATTGGCATTCATACCACATGTTTTTGTTTGTTCTCTATTAATTTTAATGACACATGAACAATTATAGCGCTTATCTGTATATTAAGGACATTCATTAAACGGGGGTCGGGGCAGAGGCGGATATAGGGAGCCCGCCCCCCCCCTTTTTTGGAAAATAATTGGTTGCTAATATAGGGAATCACTGAAGCATGACCGGAGCGGACCCCCTCTTAGGCAGTCAACGGGCCCTTCTGGATCCGCCACTGTGCAGAGGGGCCGTGATCCCAATATCCCGAAATGGTCAATCCTGAAATTTCGATCTTAAAAACACCCGTTCCAGACGTCCTGAAAGTGTATTTCCTTTTACAGTCAATTCTCAGTTTAATAATTGATCCACAGCGGTCATTGGTATATTATTTAGACCCTCTTTATTAAATAAACCCTGTGACTGCCGTGGATAGTAAACTTGAAAATGATATCAGCCAGAAAATACACTTTATTCGTAGTATATGTATTTGTTTCAAAGTAAAAAGAAAAACGGAAGTCTTATCTGACTTTTATTTTGTCCAATGACGGATATAAGACAGAAAATACACTGTATTCGTTCACAGTATACAGAAAAACGCAAACCGGAAGTCTAATTTGACTTAAAATTTCGCCAAATGACGGAAACATATCCGGACGTCTTTTTTCTCGTTTTTCACCCAAAATAACTCAATCTGAATAATCATATGAATGGATGACAAATGCGATTATGCACTGTACCCATAGGACACAGAGGCATGATGATTAATTTATTGTGGAAAGAAGAGAAGCGACACCCAAAATGAGGTCTTCTCGTTTAATAGTATAGATAATAATAAAATTAATATCAATGATATACATCAAAACATAAAGGTTATTCCTGAATAATTTTTCGAATTATTTTTTTATTAAAGGCGTTAAGAACCTTTGGTGACCCCACAGTTTAAATTCTATAATAAGTAAGAAGTGAGCAATGGTTGTTACAGACAAACGTTCGCCTAATCTGTCCCAGTCAATGGGATAATTTAGGTCGTCAATCAATGGCCAGGACCACACTGTTTTGAATATGATTCTACTTCTAGTTGGAGAAGTGCATTTATTGATTATAGACCAATTGTATGTATTTAAGGAAGATGTTATTCATGGTTGAAATAACAACAACTTACTTTGTGCTGATACTGTGACAAAACAAGTCAAAAATAGCACCAGCTTTAAAACCATCTGAAATAGATTTTTATTTATCATGATAATTTATATTTACTAATGAATTTTAAAATTTTGAAAAAAGCACTCTTTAAATATCAGTCGGAATAAAATTTCATTTGTTTTTATTACAATGACTTTATAAACCTTATATCACCAGGCATGACACATCAACAACTTTTAACAAGCGTAACACGGCGGGATTCGTTACGCGCGTTTTTGTTTGTTTGGATTTATTGTGAGGTTTGTGTCACTCATCTGTACTGTTGCTGTTTAAGAGTATGTTTTGACAGCTATTTGTCTTGTTCACTTTGTTCAGTTGTAGTTATTGTTTGTTTTCTATATTGACCATTAGACTGTTTGTTCTAAACAGGAGATTAAATGATTTGATTTCAATCATTTCATCTTATAAAATATAAATGATGGGCCGTTCTGGTCAAAATTCGTTGTATTACATTTACCCTAGAAGTACGAGTAATAGGCCTTTCACTTATCCTAGAGGTATACTTAACACTTTGTCCAGGTAACTAGACTAAGAGGCAGACGCAACAGTTTGTTTGCCCGTAACAGTTTGTTCATGTACCCTAGCTGGAGCTCGAGGTACACGTAACTGTTTGTTCACATACTCTAGCAGTACGCGTAACTGTTTGTTTGTGCAGCTAACCGCAACAGTACGTGAAACTGTCATCCCTTTCCCCGAATAATGAATTATAATATCATTGCATTATCTTCCAACATCAAACTACTTGCAACAAAAGAATAAATGTTCTGTGTAAGGAAATTAATTAGTATCTTCCAGGGACAAATTCACATGAACACTTACTGTGGATTCATTATTAATCGCTGGAAACCAATTTTTGTGGTTCAATTCAATTCTTTTATTACTTTGAGCAAATGATGCTCATCAGTACAAATATAATATATTTGCAAATACAATATATCATAAATAAATACACAAAACATACATACCTGATAAATGAATACATCCGAGAAGGGAACAGCTGAACCACAAATTTAATAATCATCACAAACCAAATTTTCTATAGGCTTGTATTTTTGCAAATTTTGGCAAAGACCCGTAACTAAATATCCACGAACATTTTATTTTCTTTATATACAGAAATTTGTATCCACCAAAATTGAATGAATCCACAGTACAAAATCAATTTTAGTGCAAGTGTTGGGTACCACCTTAAACAGGCATTGGAGTATATCATATATGTTTTGTACATAAATCAGACCATTGGGTTTGAATTGTTTTACATTTGTCAATTCGGGGAGATTTATAGGTAGCTATGAGGTAAGGGTTTTCCTCATTGATGAAGGTCGTATGTTGACTCAAAGTCGGTTTTTGTTTGTTTCTTGTTGAGGTTTGTCTCATTGACAATCATACAACATCTTCTTATTTTTATTTATAACAATCTGATTGCACGAACTAGCTGTCTTGTTTTAATATATATCACGGTCACATTACCCTCAAAAGTCTTCATATGCCATCCCGATGATTAATTAGATGGCGTCTAGACAAAAATATTCACATAATGATATTTTTAAAAATTGCCCATTGACCCCCATTTTTCTTTTATAAATCTTTTACATATATACTTATAAGCCATTTGTAAAAGTCTTATAAATCTTATTTATTTTTTAATAGTTTTTGAGAACTTTAACTGGTCAATGATAAAGCTAGGAAAAATCAAGAGAAAACATTTTCCAGCCAAAATTCCAATGGTTTATACATGTATCTCGAAAACAAGTAAATTTTTGTTTTAGTTGATGTGCATTTTAATGTTATTTTAAAAGGAAGATAATTATGTACCTGTTAAAATAACATTAACCATTCGAAATTAAAGTAATAATTACTTTTTATACCTTTGTTACATAACAGTTACAATGTAGTATTTTTTTTTTACAAGATTTTTATGTGTACATACATGTACGACGTACCGTCATTGAACCTATATTGAAAATTGATGTAAAATTAACATAAAGATAGTATTGTTCGTGATAACTGATCATATAAAGTGAGAACGTACCTTGATTTCTATCAATTTAAAATAGCATAACAGTGTTTCAGTATTAAACAGGAAGTTCATGACATACTATTTGTGAAATGTACCCGTCGTTTTGAATATTAAATGTTAACAAATATAAGTAGTTAAAGCTAGATCAATCATGCATTCATGCATTTCAATTTATTGATCGAGCGGAAGATGGATTCAAAAGTCTATATTAATGTGATTTAACATAGCATATTAATATCGATGTTTAAATTATATAAGGATGGTCTTAGTAATATAAGTATACTAGTTACACCTAATAAATCTTCAATTTTATTATTTAATTTAGATTAAAAGTTTTGATTTCCAAATATCCCCAAAGAGACGTCGATATATGTACTGAATGAAGTACAAGAGGCACCTTTAATATTTTTAAACATATTCTATCTGTACATATATATAATACAATTTTGTTTTGAAGTGAAATAACAAAAAAAAACAAGACTGTGTCCATAGTACACGGATGTCGCATCCGTACTATCATTTTCTGTGTTAAGTGGGCCGTTACAATGGGGTAAAAATTATAAATTAGCAAATTAGAAAGATCATTTCATAGGGAACATGTGAACTAAGTTTCAAATATATTGGACTTCAACTTCATTAAAAACAACCTTGACCAAAAAAGTAACATGAAGCGGGACAAACGGACGGACGCACATACCAGAACACAAAATGTTTCTGTATAACTGGTTTTGGTTTGTTCTTCAAAATGCCGCTAAAGAGCCTTGTCGGCGTGAATAAGAGCTGATTGTTTGCGAAGACGTGGCCTTACTCTAAGATCGATTAATAATAAGAATTCATGAACCCTAAAGAATCTGACATACCAATAATAAATGGCTTTTCTGACGCGAAATGTTCAACTAGCATTTATCCGTTTCAGATCCGTTCATCATCCGTTTTATCCGTTATACATCCGGTAGAAGTCCGTTTTACACTCGTTCAATATCATAAGTGAGTCCCGCGAGATTTGACCAATACATTCAGTTTGGCCGCTGCTATCAAGCGTGACAGCACGGACTTTAACAGCTCTTGAGTAGAGCATGGTTGTAGTGTAAAGAAGTTTCTTACTGTGGAAGTAAGTTTTTTAAATCTAGTTAAATGTAGTTAATGCTTTCAATGTATTTTGTTGATAACAGCTAGTGGTTGTGGTTTAATGCTGTTTTTATAATTAATGTACAAAAATGGAGTTTGCGTCTGCATTGGTTGCAATGCGTTATGAGAACTGTCCTGTATGTCGGGAAGTGTTGTATGATTTAAAGCTTTAAGTTGCGTTTGCATAGGTTGCAGCGTTAAATGAAGATATTGTAAGAGATTTTTGTTAAATATATCTAGGGAGAAGAAAGCTCCGAATTGTTGCGTTATTGTCGAGGTACTAAAAATAATAACTTTGAAGGAGAATGTTTTTGGTTTAGTTCATTTTAGGAGTTTAAGAGCACATTTATTTTATTGAATGTTCATGAGTTCCTTTAGAAAAGATATTTGTATCTTTAATTTATGACGAAGACAGTCCGCATTGCACGATTTTTAATGGCGGATTTCTAATGGGGTTACTATGCAAGTTTTTTAAATCTAGTTAAATGTAGTAAATGCTTGCAATGTATTTTGTTGATAACAGTAAAGTAGTTGTGGTTTAATGCTGTTTTTATATTTATTGTACTAAAATGGAGTTTGCGCCTGCATTGGTTGCAACGCGTATTCAGAACTGTCCGGTATGTCGGGAAGAATGTTTTTGGTTTACTTCATTCTATGAGTTTTAGAGCACATTTATTTTATTGAATGTTCATGAGTTCATTTAGAAAAAGATGTTTGTATCTTTAATTTATGACGAAGACAGTCCGCATTGCACGATTTTCAGTGGCGGATTTGTAATGGGGGTTACTATGTAAGTTTTTTAAATATAGTTAAATGTAGTAAATGCTTTCAATGTATTTTGTTGATAACTGTAAAGTAGTTGTGGTTTAATGCTGTTTTTATATTTAATGTACTAAAATGGAGTTTGCGTCTGCATTGGTTGCAACGCGTATTGAGAATTGTGACGAAGACAGTCCGCATTGCACGATTTTTAATGGCGGATTTGTAATGGGGTTACTCAATTTATTCTTTTTAATTTCAGCTATGGCTCAGGTATTGAAGCCAAATTGCTCCTTTGCGGGAAAAAGTTTAATCCCGATCATTTTGAGGGTAAAAAACGCAGATGCAGAAGCGGTTTTAGAGCTGTCAAGACTGAAAAAAGATGAACCATTAGAGAGTTTGACAAAAGTCGAATTAATTGCTCAGTTTGAGAAGCTTACGGGTAATTTATAATTTATTAAAACGTTTTCTTAAGACTTTTAGAGAACCTTGTATTCAAAGTAATTATGGCTTTACTTTTTGCTTTTGATAATTTAATTAGCTTCATTTGACCGATAATGCTCTTTTGAACAAACATTTTTTTTTAGAAATGTAGATCTGCATCTGGTGCGATAATTTTAGCCTTTTGGTTTTTATGTTAATTCTTGTTATTTAGTGTCATCAGAACTTATGATTTTATTGACGGTAACTTGGCAAGTTACCTCAGAGTTTTTCGCTTTCCCCGGTTCGTGATTTTTTACACATTATACTTGAAATTGTATCTGTTCCGTTTGATTGATTAGTGCCTTTTTTAATTCCAGGTGAATCCGTTAAAGATGTATTAATTCTGCTGTGTGGGAAAGATGATAACATTGAAAATGTGCGTCTCTTAGTGCATGAAAGCATATTGTTAGCGAATTCTGTTGGTGGTAGAGGTCAGAGGTTAGGTACTAGTAATCCGAGTACAGATACACCAGCGGCGAAAGGTATGAATGTTTTTTGGATTAGTTTGCTTGCATTGTCCGTATGTTCTAATTTAGCCCTTTTTAAATGCTTATCGAAGATAATCTCTTCTTATTTGCAACTTGATGTTTATGTAGGCGTTTGTTTATTTAAGTGAGATATTATTCACGGCAACATATATCATTCACAACAAAAGATCTAGTCTTGTTTTGTTGCATTTTAAAGAAACCTGGATTTCTTTGCTAAGTAAACTTAATGTTTTACAGAAAACTAGACTTGATTATTTTATGTTGTTTTAGTTATTTCGTTTTACACTTAATTTTGTTTTAATGTTGTGGCGCTACTTTCATGGTTTCCTACATTTACAGCTTACGAATGTTATTTAGAGCAAGACCTTGTCCTGTATTTGTATTGCTAGAATGTTTTGATATTCTTGATTTTTCTTTTGATATATATTAAAAAACTGTTGCAAGGAAGTTTAGTTATTTTTCGTTTTGTTTGTTGTAGGAAGTGATGGCAAAGCGGCTCAGGGAGACCCATCCACAACAAACCAGCAGCTGCAAGCAATGAGACAAGACCTGGATGAGTTGAAGAAAAATTCAAAGGTTTTACAGGTAGATGAAGCACTATCTTACGTTAGAACTTTGGCAGCAAGACCAAAACTTACAACACCGGGAGTATTACTTGCGGCCATCGAAATGTTGGTTGATGCATCTAACAAAGCGAATCATAAGGACTGTTCTTTATTTTCAAAATCTTTTTCAATGTGTAAAAAATACGAAGATAATGTTGATTTTTGTGGGCTCGTCTTAAAGTTATTTGGTTCCCAGAGGACAAGAAGATTTCCTCCTTAATTTCAGACTGGGCAAAATCTAAAAAATACGAGGAACCATCAGGGTCAAAGGAGAGGCAGGATATATTAGATGCTCCACCTACTTCAGCTCCTGCTTTTCCTTTTCCTGGATATGGATATCAGAATCCAGGTTTTGGTTTCCCGTATCCTAATTTTTATCCAGGGCCAAACTATAATTCAGGTGGTTTTAGGCCTCCAAGAATGCAAGGAGGTAGAGGCAGGAGAGTGTCAAACGGTGTATGTTATTTTTGCAAGGAGTCGGGACATTTTATTGCAAATTGTCCAAAGATGAAAAAAGACAATTAATTATGTATTTTGTATATTTTTTAATTTTAATCTTTTAGATGCCTTTCCCTTTCCCAGGAGCTTCGATCTCCAGTGAAAAAAATTGGGAGTTAAAATCGTGTTTCGATCCCCTTAGCGTTAAATTAAGAAAGCAAAGTGACATACTTTTAGTTAATTATAAAGGAGAGATCACCCAACCCTCTGATTGCTTACCAAGTGCTGAAGAGGTTGTAAATGGAAGCGACTATGATTTTGAGGATCTGTCTTTTTTAGATCCTAATTTTTTCAAAGCAGGAAATTTAATGTATTGTTCAGAACAATGGGAGAAAATAGGTTGTCCTAGTGAAATTTTGGACTGGATTAAACAGGGGGTAGATATTTGGCCCATGTTTAAACATTTTAAGGGAAATTTTAGGGGTCGTTGTTACGATTCAAGTCTTCCCCAACCTGCTTATTTTCAAAATTCTGCTAGTTGCAAAGGATTTGAGAAATTTTTGTGTGACACTTTATTAGAAAGAATAGCCAATGGATCATTAACTGTAATTGGCAGAGTTGGGGAATGTGATCCGCCGTTACTTGTTTTACCTATCACTATTGAGCCATCAAAACCACGCATGTGCCATGATGAAAGATACTTGAATTTATGGATTAAGGATTTCCCGTTTTCGTTAGATACTCTGAAAGAGGTTCCTAGATTAATAGAAAAGGATTTTTTCATGGCATCTCTTGATGATAAGTCTGGTTACGATCATATACTTTTAAATCCCAATTCTAGACAGTATTTTGGAATCCAGTTTGCATGCTGGTACGGGCCGGCTGGTACATGGTTTTTAACTCTCTTCCTTTCGGCTTCAAAGCTAGTGCTTTTATTTATCACACTACTGGTCTAGTTCCAATCAGCTATTGTCGCTCCCTTGGTGTACCTTCTTTATTGTACATAGATGACAGGTTAGTTTGCGAGTTTGAAAATACAAATTTGAAGAAGAAATCCGGTCATGCCGAATTGGTAAAAAGTCTGTACATTCTGTGTCAGGTTCTTGTTAGATTGGGATATTTTTTAAACTTGGAAAAGTGTTGCTTTATACCAACCAGGTGTTTGAAATTCTTGGGAATGTTTTGTGACTCGGCAAAACTGGCCTTCATCTTGCCGGAGCAGAAAAAAGAATCATTTAGAATTTTAAGGGAATCTATCCTTGATGGTAATGACGTAGGCATTAAAACCCTTCAACGTTTCGCAGGAAAATGTATTTCATTTTTTCTTGCTGTCCCCTCTGCCAGGTTGTTTTCAAGGGAAATCAATAGGGCCATAAGCCTTGCTTCTAAAAATAGTAAGAAAATTAACATTTACAAAGAGTTAAAAGAGGAGTTGGAATATTGGCGTTTTTTTGATAATTGGAAGGGAACTGCCTTTTGGAGATTAGAAACCCATTTACAATTGATTTTAGCAACTGACTCGTCGCTTTTTAAGTGGGGTGCCTTTATGATTTGCATAGAGGTTACGGTAGAGTTTGGTGACTTTTGGAATAAGAATGATAGCTCTCCTATCCACGTTAAGGAGGCAAATGCACTACTACACTCCCTCTATTCTGTTAAAGAGAGAATTATCGACTCTCCGGTGGACGCGTTTTGTGATAATCTTGCGGTAGTTAATGCTTGGAGTAATCAAGGAGGTAGAGACCCCTCGTTGAATGGAGTTTTGAGAAAGATATTCACTCTTTCAAAAACAGTTAACATGGACCTACGTCTTGTATATGTTAGTTCTAGTAGAAACCCTGCTGACAGGGAGTCCAGAAAGTTGAGATTATCAGATGCTATGTTATCTCCTATGAAGTGGAAATTTGTTGAAGAGAGGTTTGGTCCCCACACTTCAGATTTGATGGCATTAGATTCTAATACTATGAATGATACTTATGGTAATCCGTTAAAACATTTTACACCATTCCCCACAGTTCTTTCAGATGGTGTTAATGTTTTTTCTCAGGACTTGAATTTGGAAAAAAATCCTTATGTGTTCCCCCCTTTTTGTTTAATTTTTGCCGTTTTGAAGTTTTGTGCTCAGATTGGGGTTAAGAGTTGTACATTTGTGGTTCCTGAGTTGTTTCCAAGACCAGTGTGGTGGCCTTTTTTCTGGGAACATGTGTCAGTATGGAATGTGTTAGCTGAACGAAATGAACACAAAGCCCTGTTGTACCCATCTACTAAAGGGTTTAAGTTGGACACTAAGGGTTTACCATGGCGTTTAATTGTCGCACGACTTCATTTTTAGTTTTACCTTTTTGTAGAATGGTGTACCACGAGTTTGGCTGCCAGCAGAACAGTGTTTAGTGTGTGGTTATGCAAATGATGTTGGGTATCAATTTTGCCAGTCATGTGGACAAAAACCCATTTTGATTGAAAGTTCGGAAAGTATCACGAATAATTGTTCAGTGGAAAGGCGTTTGAGATATTTAGACAGTTTAATTGGAAGCACTATATAGTTATAATAAGAAAAAACTTTCGCTGGAAAAAGAGTTTGAGAAGTTTTTATTTGAAGGTGAACCTGTTAAGTGTTTAAAAACCGCTTCCCCTTTAGAAGTTAGGCGATTTATGGTCATGAAGGATTCAAGGGGGAAAACGCAAGTACATGACTTAACCTGTGAATTTCTTGGTAAGTTGGGTATTCATTCATGTCAGTGTCCGTTAAGGTTAGCAGCAGGAACTGGTCAGTCTATGCTAGGACAATTAAAAGCTATATTTGAATCTAATGGTCGGGGTTCTGAGTGGAATGAAATAACTAAAATTGGTAATCCTGTGTGTAGTCCAGAGGTAGACAAATATTTGCATGCTATTCAGTTTGAGCAGTCAAAATCCCATATTGTACAAAAGCAGGCAAAACCTCTATTTTTAGACAAACTCCGATCAATTAGTGTTCATATTGATGAGTTGTTGTTGGATCCTGTTATGAAATCCTCTGAAAGATTCATATTCCTTAGAGATCAAGCATTTTTCAAAGTTCAATACTTTTCAGGAGACAGAGCGAATGACTTGGGCTTGTGTATTTCACAAGAGGTTAAATTATTACCAAATGGTGACGGTTTTCTATTTTCACACACAGTAGGCAAAACACTTGGAAAAGGGAAAGTGAATGAATTTTCCATCTTAAGATTTGATGATACTTTAATTTGTCCAGTCATAGCACTGGAAAGGTACGTTGAAGGTGCCAGGGCACTTGGAGTTGATTTACGTTTTGGTTATTTATTCCGTACTTTGAGTAGAAATCCAAAAGATGTTACTGACAATCCTGTATCTTCGAATGCTATGTATGATCGCTTGAGGAAATATTTAAAGAAACTCGATATTTACGACGGTGAGACCCCTCATGGAATTCGCGGAGCTTGTGCTATTACTTTAGCTTTGTCAGGGGGATCTACAAGTGACATCATGCAGCATATAGGTTGGTCTTCTTCGTCCTCTTACCAAAGATATAGTAGATTGTCAAGTATGGTAGGAAGAGGGTCAGTCAGTTCCATCATGGCTAATACAGGGGTTTCTGAATCTAATATCTGTAGATCTATATTCGAGTCGTATTGTGAGGTCAATAAACTTTCCAATGCTTTTCAGTGACAGTTTGAAGTGTTTAGAGTAAAAGTTTGTTACTTATGATGCTTGTTTAATTATTTTTTGTATTTTGAGGGAATAATGTACTACTACTATTTATGTATATTGACTATGACTATGACTAGCTTGTATTTTGAGGGATATTATGTATTAAGTATGAAGGTATGTAAAAATAGAGAATTTTTGAAATTGGATTTGCCTCTATTTTTCGAGGGATATTATGTATTACTATTTTGTACATGTATGTTAGAATTGAATTTTGTGAAGACGCACTGTATTGAATACACTTTTCTTTAATAAATATTACTTTTCATAATCTGTTTAACGAAATTTGTTTTTGGAAATAAGTTTATTAAATTTAGAGGGAGACTTGTGGTTTCTGTTCTATTAAGGTATGCGAATTGCTTACATCAACAACATTTGATCTTGGCTGGTTAGTTGTCTCATTAGTAATTAAACAACATCTGATTTTATATGGACAACATATTACACATGTCATTCTCTACACATTCTTTTTATTTCATACATGTATTGGATGTATTGAATATTCAAGAGGATTTCCCTGATTATGGGAAATACGGGATAAAGGGCAAAGACACAAAACCTGTCTTAGTCACCCGATGTAATACATATAAATCATCTAGAGCTCATGCACCACTTGATCGTTCTCGAAATATGCAAAAACTACTGCATAACAGATAGTTCGCTCTGTCAAACATAAGAGCGGTTCAACTGAAAATATTAACACTTTAATTTAAGTCATAGGTTGCATACGTTTGTTAAAATTCATGATATGGAGCATGCACGTGAAAGTCTCGGAAACAACACGTCAAGAAGTATACGGAAGAGTAAACAGTTGGCATAATCTGCTTTTATCAGTTTTCTGCATAGGATGTATTCATTTGAAATTTCTTAACTTTTTGATGTTTGCTTAGTTGGCGATATTTCAAGTTTTGTCATGGACTCCCATTTGTATAAGAATTTTGACTTCTTCATTTATACAAGACAATTTTTTAAGTTTTGGGTGAGTATTGGGAATGTAAAGGTTAGAATTGGGAATTATAAGTGTGTTGTCGTTATACTAGCTTATAGTATTGAGGTCTGCTGTGTAACCCAATTTTCACCCAATACTTATATAAATTTGGTCATATCGAGCAAGGGCTCACCTATGATATTACTATATCATAAGTGAGTCCCGCGAGATTTGACCAATACATTCAGTTTGGCCGCTGCTATCAGAGCTAAGCGGGACTTGCACATGCTCTGCATGATGTCGATACAAAGGTGGACTTGCACATGCTCTGTGCATGCTGTCAATACAAAGGTGGACTTGCACACCCTCTGTGCATGATGTCGATACAAAGGTGGATTTGCACATGTTCTGTGTAAAATGGTGGTACCGTATAGATGGAATGAACGTGTGACATCGGTACAAAACTTAAAAAAAAAAAAAAAAAAAAAAAAAAACAACAAACAAAAAAAAACACGGAAGTACATGTATCTCGATATGGCTAAGTTCAAACCCAATTTTCACCCAATACTTATATAAATTTGGTCATATCGAGCAAGGGCTCACCTATGATATTACTACATCCGTTTTATCCGTTACAAATCCGGTAGACGTCCGTTGGTTTATTTATCTGCCAGACCTCCAACGGATGTATAACGGACGCGTAACAGATACAAAACAGAAACGAAATGGACGAGTACCGTACAAAACGGACGCCTATCGGACGTTCAACGGACATTTCATCCGTTGGACATCCGTTCAAAGTTTTGAACATCCTCCAAATTTTCCCCCGGACAAAACAGATGTCGACGGATAAAACGTACGCTCAACGGACATGCAACGGATTTGGACGGACGTCTAACAGACATGAACGGATTGAAAAATAGTTATCCGTTAGGCGTTCGTATGAGCTATTCGTTAAGCCTCTGTCACACCTTACCTGATAGCATGAACGGACGCCTAACGGATGAAAATAAAAGTTGTTCTTTGACAAAAAATTTATCCGTTGGGTGCCCGTTGATGTCCTGACCGAATAAAACGGATGCACAGCGGACACACACAGGATATGCTACGTACGAGAAACAAAAACGTACCGGACAGAACGGATGCCAAACGTACATCCAACGGACGAGCACCGCATAAAACGGACACCTAACGGAAGCGTACTGGATGAACAAGATATACAGAAAAATAAAAGGCGACAAATATAATACATGTAAATCGCATACATATTCAAAATGTTTCTGTGTAACTGGTTTTGGTTTGTTCTTCTAAATTCCACCAAAGGGCAGTGTCTGGCCTGAATAAGAACTGCTTGATTGTGAAGACTCTAAGATCGATTATGAATACTAAGCAATGATAAGAATTCATGAACATTAAGAAATCTGAAATACCAATAAATGGCATTTCTGACGCGAAATTTTCAAGTTGCATTTATCCGTTTCAGATCCGTTAATCATCCGTTTTATCCGTAATACGTCCGGTAGAAGTCCGTTTCTCATCTGTTCAACATGCGTTTTATCAGTTAAACGTCCGGTAGAAGTCGTTGGTGAATTTATCTTCCAGACCTCCAACGGATATATAACGGACGCGTGACGGATACAAAACGGAAACGAAACCGACGAGTTCTGTACAAAACGGACGTTCAACGGACAGGTTATCCGTATGACGTCCGTTCAAAGTTTTTGAACATGCTCAAAATTTTCCACCGGAGAGAACGGACATCGACGGATAAAACGTACGCTTAACGGACATGCAACGGATATGAACGGACGTCGAACGGATAAGAACGGACGTCTAACGGACATGAACGGATTGAAAAAAAGGTATCCGTTAGTCGTCCGTTCGTGCTATCAGAGACCGAGGCTTTAAGGTGTGACCGAGGCTTAACAAAGAAACTTTTAAAATCTGACATAAACAACAAATTGAACACATGCTTTATGTATAATAAAGGATTTCAAAAGTTGAGTTCTTAGCCGAATATTTGAAATTCAAACGTAAAAATGAGCCGAAATAGGAGTGGTTACGATTCTGTTGGCATGTCATTAAGGATTGCATATGTTGATATTACATTTGATTCACTTATAGGTTCTCTGCATTGGAAATCAACACTATTATTTTAAAAGCAGTTGTTGGCATAATGTGGGTTATGTTCGTGTCATATATTTTATGATGGTATGATACTAGACCCCTAACGGGAGAAATTTTACTTGATTTTTATGAGATGATGCCATAATTTTTCAAAATTTTAATTGAGGTCTAGAGCTGACATGTCGAGTAGTCCTTTGTTAATTTATGTATCATTGTCATTTTACTTAGTTTTTTTTGTGCCGTATTCTGACATCGGACTCGGATTTCTTTTTAACTAAGTTTTACTATTCGTATTACTATGTGTTTCTAATAACCCTGCCACATTTTTGCGCATGTCTTGTATATTTGTTTCACATTTTCGTTAATTTATATGTTTTGGAGTGTGACGACCATTTTACTAAACAACTACTTTTTGCGGGGCCAGCTGAGAACCACCTCCGGGTGCGGGGTCTTCTCGCTGCGTTGAAGACCCATTAGTGTTCTTTGGTCGGTTGTTGTCTCTTTGATATATTCCCCATTTCAATTTTATTCACAAGTCGAAAATGCCTAGTCAGAAAAACAAACAATCATGACAAGACAACAAAAACACATAAATGCATATCAAACTGAAGACTGAGCAACATGAACCCTACAAAAGAGAACCAATGTTGCATCGGAAGAGTCAGCAGAATCCTGCTGCACATTCGACGTGTTACTCCTATACAATACATTGCACGTTGATAATTTATATCAATTGACCACTGCAGGTTACATACGCGCACGATAGCGGTTTCGTATAAGACTTTTATCTAAATCTCAGACATCACCAAATTAATAGTAAAGAATTAATCATTATTCTACGAATTGTGTTAACGTTGATTCTCAATATTGATCGGTTGAACATATTCTGCAACAGTTATAACAACACATTGTCTGAATCACCTAAATAATGTGTCATTTTGAATAATACTTCTACGCATAAAATTGTGTTGCAGCACCTCAAGAAAAGAATACATCTTATAGCGGTAAAAACAAGCGGACGATCAGATTTCTTTGTATAGTACATGTATTCGTTTGAAGTTTCAATACGGTTTCATCTAATATCATTTTTTAAATTTATATAAAAAGATATATACATACATAAAAATCCTTCTGACAAATTGATAATGTTGACCGGACCAGTCATCAATACGAATAATCTTAATAAATACGAATAATTTTATTTATACCATATACATGACTTTTTTGTAACTATATTTTTTATACACATTGTATTTATAACATAATATGCGACTTTCGTATTTAAATCCATACAAAGATAGTTTTCATATTAAATGACGAAATGTACGTGTAAAGAAACCCGTTGCTTCCTCAAACTGACAGCGTCATTGAACTAGAGATTTGCATATACCGAATCCTGTTCTATGAAATATTTGATACACTGGTAGCAGTACTTGTACTGATCCTAAAAACAGAAAAAATATCAACAACTTACATTAATCAAGTATAAGAAGCTGTTCGACTTGTTTGAATACGGTTTCAGGTTGTCAAATAAGATATGAATTTACAAATTGAATGTATAAGATATAGAATACATGTATAAGGCTAGAAATAAAAATCATTAAAAAATATTAGAAAAAAGATGTGGTATGATTGCCAAGGATACAACTCTTCACAAGAGACCAAATGACACAGACATTAACAACTATGGATCACGGTACCGTATGTCTTTTTTACTTTTAAGATGATGTATAATTGATGTGTTTGTACAGTATGATCTTAACTTAAGCTTTTTCGCAGATTTTGTAAGGCTCTGATAAATAGTTATACAAGAAATCAATAATGCAGCTGAAACTCCTTCTCTGATGTAAATACGTATTACATATTTATCAATGTCTTTATAGAAAAAAACTTACAAAATTTGACAGGAATTCTGGTCGTCGTAATTGTATTGTTCTTATAACTTGGAACACATCGACTTGATCGTCTATCTTCATTTTCTCTAAAATCAAACTTAATGCAACAAACAATCCGCTTTTCGTGGCACCATTTCTGGAAAATATATGTAAATCAAACATACATAACTCATGTTTTATTTGCTGTCATGTTAGCAATGCATACAACTTGAAATCAATCAATGATAATTTCACTGTTTATATAGACAACAAGAGTGCACACACTGAAATGTCTCGCCTTCTTTACTAATCATTGATACTATCATGATAGACCTAAATATAAAGCTTTATTACAACTGTCACATAAACTCAACATTAACCAAGCAAATGAAACATTGATCAATGAACCATGAAAATGAGGTCAAGGTCAGATGAACCATGCCAGGCAGACATGTACAGCTAACAATTCTTCAATACAACAAATATAGTTGACTTATTGCTTATAAATAAAGAAAAACAGACCAAAACACAAACACTTAAAACTTAGCAATGGAATGTAAAAATGAGGTCACGGTCAAATTAAACCTGCGTAACCGACATATAGATCATAAAATATTTCCATACACCAAATATAGTTGACCTAATGCATAAAGTATTAGAAAAATAGACCAAAACTAAAAAACTTAACTTTGACCACTGAACCATGAAAATGAGGTCGAGGTCAGATGACACCTGTCAGTTAGACATGTACACCTTACAATCATTCCATACACCAATTATAGTAGACTAATTGCATATAGTATAAGAAAAACAGACCAAAAACACAAAAACTTAACTATAACCACTGAACCATGAAAATGAGGTCAAGGTCAGATGACACCTGCCAGTTGGACATGTAAACCTTACAGTGCTTCCATACACCGAATATACTAGCCCTATTGCTTATAGTATCTGAGATATGGACTTGACCACGAAAACTTAACCTTGTTCACTGATCCATGAAATGAGGGCGAGGTCAAGTGAAAACGGTCTGACAGGCATGACGACCTTGCAAGGTACGCACATACCAAATATAGTTATCCAATTAGTTATAATAAGACAGAATTTAACATTATAAAAAATCTGAACTTTTTTTTCAAGTAGTCACTGAACCATTAAAAATGAGGTCAAGGACATTGGACATGTGACTGACGGAAAGTTCGTAACTTGAGGCATCTATATACAAAGTATGAAGCATCCAGGTCTTCTACCTTCTAAAATTTAAAGCTTTTAAGAAGTGAGCTAACACCGCCGCCGCCGCCGCCGTAGCCGCCGCCTCCGGATCACTATCCCTATGTCGAGCTTTCTGCAACAAAAGTTGCAGGCTCGACAAAAATCATAATATATAGAAAACACTTAGTTTTGATGAAAAAGAAACATTGTACAGATACAAATCAGCTGACACGTCTATGTTGTCTGTTGTGTTTTTGACTTTTAACATGAAAAGTACTATTTTTTATAATTTTGTTCCGACGTAATATTTAACATGATAACAACAATGATACCAAAAGCTAGTCATATTCTTTAAAACAAAGAGGAGAGGTATTAACTTGGTCAATTGCTTAACAATATTTCGATATGCAGCATAATTTCCATATTTTTTTTAAATTTTTACATGAACATTTTAATTGTCTCAGTTTAAAGCTGCATTAATGGATTGACATTGGTTAATGAATATAATTAGATATTTTAAAAGAAATGTATGTGAACTTTATTTAAATTTAAAAATGTATTTTTAAATGCATTTTGCATTATATTGTCAAACAAAAATAATATAAAGCTTGTAAAATACCTGCACACAACAGTCACTGGACCTGTGCGCTGTTTTCGTTGCTCAGTAACTTTTTCCAATAGTACAATCATATTAGTTGTTGAAGGTAGTGAGGGGCTGCCATTTTCAAATTCTTTTGCATAGAAAACAAATATCGACCTTTTTTCTGGTTGATTCTTAAAAATACGGACACAAATATGAATTGTATATGCTTGTACTCGTTTTTTAGTCACGGTGCTGAGTAGATAGTATTATTTAAATAACAACGGTAATATGTCCTTCAGTGGTTTTCGTTTGTTGATGTTTATAATATTTGTTATTTTGCACATTTTTCAGACTGTTAGTTTTACCGTTTGAATTATTTTACATTTGTCATTTCATGGTCTTTTATAACTGACTATGCGGTATTGGCTTTGTTCATTGATGAAGGGCGTACGATGACCAAAATGACTAATATGTTTTTATTACTGTTTCATTTGTCATTTGTTCTCTTGTTGAAAATTGTCTAAACGGCAATCATACCACACCTTCTTATTTTTTTATATTCAGCAGTCAAGTTATTGTTTCAGCTAAATAATAACTATATATTAATGAAATAATGTTTCGTAAAAATACTGCATGAGTACGTATAAGTCTGTATAACCATAAATGCTCTTAATATTCATTAGAAATTTTTCCTTTATACATTTGAAAAGTGTTACGGTTCATTTGTGAGTGCAGAACATCCACTGTTTCTTTTTTAATTTTCTGACTCCTGTCTGTTTTGACAAAATTGTAAGTTTTGAAATTACAAGTTTAATTTTCTACATGCAATATATATATTAAGCTTGGTGTATCTAGGATACATTTGTCAGTAAAATTAAACTATGTTATCACTTGTGTCGAAGATATTACGAAACAAACAATTCATTTTTTAATCACAATTCTTATTTGCTCACCTCTTTATGAACCAGGATAAGCTGAACTCCTTCTGGTGTATTGTCAATGTCAAGGTCAATGTCGAAACCTTCTAACTTGAGTGTTTTATCTTTTCCTAACCACAATTGAGCATCCTTTAAATACAGCAAATTATAAAATTTTACAAACGCGCTTCAGACGCAACCTGTGGGTAAAGTTAAATTGCATTGTACTTTCGATCTACAGGTTTTGAAGACAGATTTTTTTTTATTTAAATTGTTTTGGATTAAACTTTTCATTTTTGTTTTAAATTAATGATTCCTTCATGGAAGTAATAAAAAAATATAGATAAATGCTTTGTATAGTTTGCCCTGAATAATGTGAAAGATTAGCTGTTTAACTATACATGTATGTAGTAGAAAGATTTATCCCGACGGCATATGTTTTAATTCGATACAATTTTTTCATAATTTAAAACAAATTGGATATACCTTATTTATGCAATTAAATTATAGACACACAAAATAGAAAAAAAAGAGGTCAATAATCGTCTTTATCGATTGATATGAATTTATGAAATAAGTTTTATTTTCTCTGGTATATGAAAAAAATGCGTTTAAACAAAAATACATCAAAGATGTGTTTCTAATATCAAGTTCTACGAATAATAAAAAAAAAAATTAAAAAAATAAACAACACTTATATGTGTTCTCCCTTAATATATGTCACTTTATGATGACCTAAATTAACTATTTTCCCTATCTCTCTGTTCTATCATTATGAGGTCTTGAATTTCCATAACAAGATATCCAATATTTGTTTTAAATGGTGAAAAACATTTATGTCAAAATTTCCCAGTTTCGTATAGACGGATTTTTGTGTGTGTACTTAAACGAATGTATTGGATTTTTTTTCTTGTTTATGTTTGCATGTTTGATTCACGTAGTCCGTTATTTTTAAGAACTGTTAAGAAAATGTCATTATTATCATAAATATAAATCTACAGATTTTTTTTTCAAACATGACCATTGCTTCTGCTTATTAAATTACCATTGTTGATATAACCTAATTATGTTTTAGTTTTCACGAAATCGACTGGTTTGTTTTAGGTACATTATCATGATTATGATGACAAAACAATGAAAGTGGTTTATAATTGACTCACTTCATTAGGTGTATCCAATAAAACAACAATACTGGAGTCATGATCATACACCATTGTCCAGAAATCAACCACAGTTTCTTTCAATGGACATTGGGTTACCAAAAAGCTGCCATTTGAAGAGTATCCCTGAAATAATATGATTTCCGTTTTTCAAGTTATTTAATTTTAATATTAAAATCTTGAATATTTTGATGAAACATGTATTTAAAAAACGAAACGTTTGATATTTTTTACTTGAAAGTTCATCAATATGTTTTGCAAAGTTTTTCAATACATTTAAATATATTTTCAAATTCAAAAAGATTACGGGTACGGCCACATAGAAAGAAAGTGGTACAATCTAAAAATGGTTCAACATTCAAAATTAACATTATAAAACTGTCCATGAATAAATCAACCGTGGCTAATACACACACTGTATATACTAACAGGTATCATAACTGCATTTATGTAATCGTTTCTGTTCTTGCCGAAGGACATAAGATATGGCCTGTAATCGTCATCTAAAATGCAAACCAAATTGGACATAAAACCAAAATCTAGAATATGTGTACAAAAGTCCAAATACAATGTACATAGTTTAAGAAATAAAAATAAGTACTTATTTTTTTTGAAATGTCTCGTTGTTGGTTCTTAATTCATGTTTTTTCTCAATGAGACATTCCGTCTCACATCTGTCAGGAGACCAGTAGTAACAATTTCAAAAATTACTTTCCATATATAATATTATATTTATTCGTTATCTGTAACATAACATAATTGCTGAGATGAAAGTTTGTTCTGGTGTTGTACATTTACAAATGTATTATACAAACAGAAAGCATAACACACTCATTCGACACTTCGAATCGGTATGTGAACCCAATGAAACAAAACACGTTTTAACAACAGGGAGAGAAAGTGCTCGATGTTAAACAAATGTACTTATTAAGTCGGTGAAACAATTTTTGGTCGGTATTTTATGTTTTAATTTGTTGGTCAAATGTTAACTCCAGCAAATAAAATTATGTTTGTCTGTATTCGTTACTGAAATCACTGGGTATAATGCTATTGTTTTACTTTGGGATGTATAACAAATCAACCAGCATGTGACTTATTCCTTTCACAAATACACACTGTTGTTAGAACGTTTTGACTTAACGTTCACAGAAATAACATGTGTTCTTTTTATTACATTGTAGCTTTGAATATTATGGCAAAATACATAAAGCAGCAGGCAAGTAAGGTATTTGTATGCATGCTTTTATTGTCTAATGAATTCAAAACTGTATATAAATAATATACTAGCTTTCACGGCGAGTTTTTAATGCTCCATGTGTTAATGGCACATTTTTGTGTTAAATGCAAACAACTCAGACGAGAACGAGCAATTGTTTTTTTACCTACAATACACGTCCAAATATAAACTTGACACGTTCGGGTTTTCAATTGAAATCATTCCATTTGCAACACAGCAGTTATACATAAGAAGTATATATTTTATATCGAGCTTTTATTTCGTATCATGATTTTGTATTCAGAGGGTCGCTGCTCACAAGCTTAAGAAAGCTATTAAACCGATTTCGGGATTTCCAAATGGTGAAGTTGAAATCATCCCTTTATAAATGTTATCAAGTTGATTGACCATTATAGAATATTCGTATCATATGTTTTCGTTGTAGTAACTACCATCCCGTCCCGTTTAAACGAATATAGCTTACCGGATTAGACATTCTAGACTTAATACCGCGGGTGTACTGACATGAGTTGTACGAAGGGTGCCACATGTTGAACATGATTTGCTAAGATTATTTCGAGTTTTTGAAGGGGTTCGTATTTCCTTGTTGTTGTTTGTTTACTAGAGTTTGTCAGTTGGCCTGGGTCTTTCTAAGCCATAACATTGTCAGTCTATTTTCGACTTATTAGTGTGAATGTCCCTCTGGTATCTTTCGTCTGGTTTTTTTTATACATACTGAAAAAAGGAAACAACACTCACGTGGTAAAATCTCTTTCACTGCATTCTTCGAAACGTTCTCCTTTAGTTTAGCAGATTTATGTTTATCAGCTGAATATGATGGACAAAGACTTTGTAATCTCTAAAAAAGAAAAGTATGCAGCATTGTATGCATTCGTTGAAAGTCAACATATGTTATATATGTCGCTTTCCCACATATGAAACCACACTAACTACATACCTGAAACTCTAATCTGTATACATTTTGGTTTCGTGGAACCGTCATATTGTCCTGTTTGTCAACATGTTTACAAAAATCTTGTAATGGAATGGAGGTGTCTGGCACGGTAAATAATTCTTGTAATGCTTCAAACACAGCTTCGTATTGTTCCTACAAGTATATACCTTACATAATTAAACTACAATTATACAACATTTGTTTTCGAGATTCAATATTTTACACGTAATGTAGTCAGTAAGAAATATCTAAAATGAAATGTAGTTAAACTTGATATTGTAAATTGGATGTTGTCAGATATTTACTTCAAATAATATGACTCAGAAATGAGTTAAAAAAAAACAGTAGAAGATTAACACGGACAAAAGTGTATAATATGTGCGTTTCAAAATTTTTCAAAAATTCTTTCAAAATCTTTCAAAATCTTTCAAAATCTTTCAAAAAATGTGTTGTGTGTCGGTTCAACTAATTCACAAATTATTTGTTGACTCGTAACCTTTAAAAAATTGTCATATAATATGTTCTAGTATAAAAATTTCTATCTTGAACTTAAACTACGATTAAACGAAAGCATTTTGTTCAGTAGATTTGTTTGTGATACATACCCCACCTACGATGACTTAAGGTCAGTTAATGTTAATACGTTGTATTGTTACTTCGTTACTACAAATTTATGCACATCAACAAACAAAGGGAACCGTTCTATATTGATGTCGTATACAAATTCAAACTTTTGGTCAAATTCATAATATTCAGATAATGATTATCTGCTGTCTTTATCTTCTTAAGGTTAAGTAACTGCATATGTAGTGTAATCATTTAAATTTGGAAGACAAACTTTACTTAAGTAATTCAAGTGCGAACAAAATTAGAAATAGCTTAACAAAAAAGCACAGTTTACAATGGTTAACACATTAGTAATCTGGGAGGAATGATATAATTTCCTAAATATATGGATATAAGAAGATTTGGTATGAGTGCTAATGAGACAACTCTGCATTCAAGTCACAACTTATTAAAGTAAACCATTATAAGTCAAAGTACGGTGATCAACACAGAGCCTTGGCTCACAAAGAACACAAGCTATAAAGGGCCCCTAAACTTACAAGTGTAAAACGTATCTTTTAATTTATGAAACAAAAAAGTAATGAAAAGGGATCGAAAGAAACGGTTTAAAAAATTTTGGAATATTCATAGGCGTCTTCTTAACCTGTTTTATGATTATAAAACTGTTACCAATTTGGTTCATTACATGTATTACTTAGATACTTATAATGTTTCTTGCGTGGTTTGGACAACGCTAACTTCTGGGACTATTGCAAAAATACAAAACAAAACACCGTTCCAAACATTTAATATAGGCCTGGAACCATTTCTTTTGATGAGATGATTAAGTCTAGACGAACATAACTGCTGCATGAATGTTCCCATGTTTCATGAACGTTGCATGTTTGACATGTTTGATAGAAGGGAATTACAGATGATTCGTCAAATGAGATGTTGCTCACGTCTTTTTTGTACAGTGATAAAAAATGACTAAAACTGTCAATCAATGTCATTTAAAAGTTAAATGCGTATGTAATGCTCTTAAGTCGTAATTCATTTATTACATAATCATTGTTCTTGGATAAAACACCAATGGTGTGTAAAAGTCAGTTTAATTGAGTATTGTCAATTATAAAGTGACTTTTACTTAAAAAAATCACAACTGAAAAGCATCGACAATCAATCCCTAATAACTTACCTTTGGATAAAAAACCACGAAATTTTAACCCCCCGAAAATTAATGTTTATACAGTATATTGTTTATAATCTCGAACGGTAATTTCTTGCTCTCAGAATTTTTTTATCATCAAATTCACAAAAGTTGCTGCAAACATAAATACCATTTCTGACTTCATGATTACAATGTATAGAATAAACAATTACATAATCATTAATATTTGCTTTAGAAATTTTTATCCAAAATAATTTGCTAATAAACAACTACCTAATTATAAAATGAAATACGATAATTGGAAGTGCATTCTACTTGTTATATTATATTTTATCTTATATTTACAAATGTTTGAATCATATTCAGTCTGTCCTTCCGCATCATCTTCACATATTCAACGATATCGACATAACCTACTGTCTTCCCATGCTCGTATAAAGAATCAATAGCAATAAATGTCCCCGTTCTGCCGATGCCAGCACTAGAATAAAAAAAGATGTCAAAAGCTATAATTAATTTTGATTCAATAAATACATACAGAATCAAAACGTACCTGACTCTGGCTAAATTTGACATCTACTGATAATTTCTGCAGTTATTAGATGGGTATATCAACAGAGCTCCTCCAATCAGTATGGTTGTGTTCTTGTAAGTTATAATCCAAACATACCTATTGGTGACCTTCTGTTATTGTTTGTTTTATGGTCGGGTTGTTGTCTCGTTGACACATTCCCATTTCCATTCTCAATTTTTTTTTTGCATCACATATATACTTTAAAGTTAACTGTTTGAGAATGATACGTTTGGATCTTAATTCCTTTTATTCTGTCCAATTACTCACTTTCTTGAAGGATCTTATGACATGTAATTGTAAAATTTCCTTAGGTTTATGGTTTGATTCATTTAGTAATAACATGACTAGTTGCTTCTCAAAACATGGTACAAAACAATGACGTCATTTTCTATTGAGCATAAGCTTTTCATGTGTAACGCATGCGCATTTGCAAACCAATGGACAAAAAGTATCGGATCCAAAGTAAACGAAAAAGGTGGTTTGCAAAACCTTACAAGCTGACTAAAAGAGGGACGAAAAATACCAGAGGGACTGTCAAACTCATAAACCGATTATAAACTGACAACGCCATGGCTAAAAATGAAAAAGACAAGCAGACAAACAATAGTACACATGACTCAACAAAGAAAACTAAAGAATAAGCAACACGAACCCAATCAAGAACTAGGGGTGATATCAGGTGCTCTGGAAGGGTTAGCAGATCCTGCTCCACATGTGGCATGACTAGATAAACTCTGGTTTATATGAAAAACAACAGTCATATTCCTGATGAGGTATATGGATTTGTGCGTGAGAAATTGTCATTTAAACAGTGTTCTACATGTATACCTAGCTTTTACTATCACTGGAATGATAATTGTATACAGTACTTATTGACGAAACAGAAATACCTGCAGTGTACCACGAGTGGTCCGTCCTGATTAAATGTATTATTTTTGACTGCTCTATAGAAATTCACCAGCTTTATACTGTCTGGAACACCGTGATCAGGCCATTGAGTAAAATGATAATGGTGTACTTTACGTTCTTCTTTTGCCTGTTACAAAATGAATAATTCTATTTCAAAACACAAGAGAATATTAAATTATTAAAATTATAAAAAGAACTATGTCGTTTCCAAAATATCTGATTGAATTGATTTTCTTGGGAAAATGAAGTACCAAGACCTTATTAAAATTTTACCAAAAAAGGTGATTGATTTGTTGTAAAATAATATTTCGGGCTTCATTGCAAAATTGCGCTTACACAGAGAAATATTTAAATTTCATATTTATATAACCCTCTGACGTACCGTGTCATATTTTTGAATATTCTCACTGATATATTCCTTTTTTGAAAGATTTGTAGAAATTTGTGATCTTTATATGTGACGCCACCAGGCATAATTGCCTTTTATAATGAGGTCACAAAAGTAAATTTAGAACAGATCTGTTAATATAAACTTTGTTGTTTGTATCATCAGTGTTGTAATCAATTTGAAGTGACACTGATTTGAAGAAACGTATCAACAAGATGCTAATTACCTTTTTATGTTTAACTTTGATCAGTCTGTATACATATTCGGTGTGTTGTTTTTCTTCTTGCATGTTCAAGGTATAGTAATCTACTTCTAACGGGTCGTTAGTTAGCTGTGGCCAATACTGGTAACATTTTTTCTACAACGGTACATATATTATTGCCTCAATATTTTGTTTATTTTAGATAAATATACAACAATTTTCAAAATTGATTAAATATGTTTTATTGTTGATTAGACAGTCAACAGCACAAAAAAATCATAAACATCAAGAAGAATAATGTCGATTCATTTGTGAAATTTTTTTTTAAATCAAAATACATGTTTCTTATGCCTTACACAAAATGGGTAAAATTCAAAACATAAAAGTTGATATGGATTGGGTAGTCTCATAAACTGTTGATGTCGCTTTTGATTTTGATAAAGAGTCGACCTAGAAATGTACAAAAGTATTTTGAAACTATTACACAACTCATTTATGAATCTTTACACTTGTATGACATGCTTTGATATGCTTGCTTTTAACTTTTTTGACGCCGTTTACAAAAATTGTAATTGCAGTTAGCATATCAAGTAGTTTACAATGCTTATTCGTGCAGTTTGTTTTTGAAGGGCCTATGTACTTTGTGTTTTATCCGACATGCTTACACATTCCTATATGGCTTTGATAATAAATTCATTTAATGTGTACTTCAAGCAAACAATAGAGCATTAATTTATGTTAAGTCTCGTGAATTTTGGTTTTAACTTCAATACTTTTTAACAAGATTTTAAATGTATCAACTACTTTTTCATTTTCCTCAATTTGAGTGACCATCACAATTTTGCAGACGTTCTCCTGCCAAACCATATGCCAGAAATCTCTCAACGTATTTCGTTTTGGACCTGAAGTAAACAAAACAAAACATGTCAATTAACCTGTCAATGCTAAAAAAAAACCAAGAGTTTATGTAGCACAACATCGCTTGCAGCTTCTTGCTTTCATTTCTAAGGTATTGATTGATCCTTAATTTGAACAAAAGTGTGTGACTCCAAATCAGCAACGAAACGGGTACACAATCTGTTGATGGCAGATTATTAACTACTTAGTTGTCTCTTTTGTGGTACACTTTTAGGAAGACGATGTTGTTGATCTAAAATTGTTTTATCGGGATATAAGTAATGAAGCTATCTTGTTTGTTCATATTTCTACAATAAAATTGAAAAACCGTGCTGTTTTTTAGTTTCTCGATACTGTCAAAAAAAGAAAATACGGATTAGTATTTGTGTTGCTCTATCAAGGCTATTTAGTTTAAAACCAAAAGAAGAAAAACAGTTTGTATATTCTTCAATAACACAAACAAACCTTGTGTAGCTATGTATGCCTTTTGCTTATGATAGCTCTGCAAAGAGAAAAAAATATTAAATTAATATAGCCATGCTACATACGTTTGTATTTTACTATACAATTATTCAAAAGTAAAATCACATAAAATACTGAACTCAGAGGAAAATCCAATCGGAAAGTCCATAATCACATAGAAAAATCAAATGACCAAACAAATAAAAAACGAAGGGACAAGAACTGTCATATTTCTGACTTGGTACAGAAATTTTCAAATGTAAAAATGGATTAAACCTGGTTTTATAGCGCTAAACCTCTCACTTTGTTAACAGTCTCAAAATTGTGTAATAATAGTACCCATATTGTAGTATATTATCAACACGAACATCACACCAGTGTATACTATTGAAGGACATAAGATATATGATTTATAGATGGTAATAAATGTTTCAGCATTTTGTCTCTTCCCTCAGTTTTATTATGTAACCCGGATTTTTTTTTCTTTATCGATTTATGAATTTTGAACAGCGGTATACTGCATGTACTGCTGTTGCCTTCATTTACATAGCTGATCACCGAAGCTAAATATGATGGTCCAAAATCAAAGATTGACTGATTCTACAGCTGTTACAATTTATTACAAAAGCAGAGTTAGTTAGAGAAATAATTATTTATTTGTTTTTCTTTTTCTCCCTCAATTTTGTTATCTATAATTCAATTCTATCCCTTTTTTTTTTATACATGCAGGTTGACATGTTTGTTTGATAAATTCAAGTCCATACTACATACCATAGCTTGTAAAATAATCTCTTGTTTTTATCAAATGTTTATAGACCAAACAAATGCATACAAATAAAAAACTAAGAACTTACGTCGATATAATTAGCATTAATGTAATCATATTGTGTGTCTCCTTTCAACACTACTCTTGAATGGTCATCTGTAAAAGAACAATGAGTTTCTGTGGTTTTGATTTTCATTCATTTTGTAGCAAAGAAACATTTTTGATGCTTTGTGTGTACTATTTTAATTGTAACTCCTTAATTCATCATTGACGTTTTTAATTATATCTTCATTATACTAAATTATCATAATTTGACGTTTAATATAATTTCACCGCGCAAAAGCAATTAACTTCTGTCAATACTAGAGGTACAAGTTTGTTTCTCAACAAGATATATATACAACTACGTATTATTTGTCACTTACATGGCCATGTGGTCAAAAATCTATTTTTAGCTTTATTTTCTTCTTTTGAACCTTCAATATGAGCATGAATAAGACCTTTCGGGAACATCTGTAACACATTTTATATATCTTTTTTTACATATTAATAATAATTATCAAAGATATACGGATTATAATTAGATACGCCAGACGCGCGTTTTGTTTAAGTAAGACTCATCAGTGACGCTAGGATAAAAACAGAAAATTAAACAAGTATAAAGTTGAAGAGCATGAGGACCAACATTCCAATAAGTCAATCGATTTTTACCCTTGACATTGTACCTATTAGATATCACAATACTATTAAAAGCTACATAACTTTGATATAACAATCGACAAAAAATGTAAGGTTGTTTCAAGAATAAAACAACCTTGACAATATTCAAATTTAGTCATCCCCCTCCTAAAACGGAAGGTCCGTCAAGGTGTGCCAACGGCATAAAAAAAAAGACATTCAGAAAAGACATCCTCGTACTTTAGGTATTCGGTATTATAGCTGTCTCATTGGAAATCAAACTACATCATAATGTTCATATAATTCTTCATATACTATACCGTTTTATGGAATATTACTCTTCATTAATATACCAGTCTTTCAATTTGGTACGTTGAACGTGCGTTTCGTCTTTATAATAATCATCAAGGATGCTCGAATAAAAACAATCACATGACCTAATCCAATACAAAATTGAAGAGCAAAACCAAAACCTAAATATTTACAGAAATTTCAGAATATATGAATGTTGTCTCTTATATAATATATCGATTTTATTGAGTTTTCAAAATTTGGAAGATACGAAGTATTTAGAAAATAAAGATTGTATTTACTGAGCAATGCATTGTCTTTAATAAAATCAGATAATAATTGTTTTACAAACCATATATTCTTTTTCAAAGCCTTTGTCGTGGCGTTTTTCAATTATGACATTCGCCAGGTCCTCGATTCGAATTTTGTACTGACATATATCATCTTCCGAAATAACATTGCCATATACATTGACATTCACCTCTTCTTCCTCGTCTGGTAAATCATTAGAACTTATGTCATCTATACTGAGTTTTCTACCATGCTTTTCTGTAAACGATAGTCGTATATTTTCAACACTTGTAAAGTTGCCTTTCACATTTTCATATATTTCACTTTGATGTGTCGTAGATGAACAAATCTTGTTATCTGAAAAAAAATAAGGTGGATATTTAAGAACATTTTACAGACAGTTTAAAACAAAATCGTTAATAAGTTTTTAAAAACGTTTTAATTTGATTACACTTTAAAAAAAAACTTTGTATGTTAGTTAATATTCTAACAATGTACTTTTATTCTACAAGCGGCTTAGCTTCATTCTATGAGTAGTCTTTTGTTTTTGGTGGGGTTCATTTTGCTTAGTCTTTGTTTTTCTGTGTTGTGTCTTCTGTACTTATATTTGTCTATGTCTTGATGAGTCTTATGTAGACGAAACGCGCGTCTGGCGTACTAAATTATAATCCTGGTACCTTTGATAACTATCTTTTTAGGCCATGACATTGCCAGTTTGTTTTAGATCTATGAGTTTGAATGTCCCCCTGTTATCTTTTACCCCTCTTTTAAATAATCTTTCTTCTCATCGAAGTTTTACTTCTAATGCAAAACAGGAAACATTTTAAATCTTAATAGTGACGGGTTAGAAATGCTCACGCTAACTTGTCTTTGAACATTTATTGACTATTCTTAGTTCTGTCTTTGTGTTTGTCTTTTTGAGTTGATGTTGTTTATGTTTTTAGATGTACGTTCAACGTACTGTAATATTCCGTAGTATATTGGGATAAGCGAAACAAGATAAAGGATAACAAGAGAGCAATCAAACACAATTCATTAAGTTTCGTAATTGTGTTTGGCTTTGCATGTTGATGCGAGCTCAAATTATGAGTCTTGTGTATACGAAACGCACGTTGGCATACAAAAAAGCCGGCTTACGTTATCAGTTACTATTCATTAGAAAGAATACTCTTAAAGCTTTTAGTTGTTTGTTATGCATACTGAATTATCCATTGAAAAAATATTGCCACAACAAGAACAGCAACCCCATCATACCACTCCCGTGGCTGCATATACACTTACTAAGTAATATACATAGTTATTGATCGTTTACTTACTTTGTTCAATATGTGAATGATTTGTGTGCTTTTTTGATCGACAAAATTTTCTATAAAACAGAAAAAAGTAAAATTTTACTGGATGAATAAGCTATGTTGAAATGGTAAAATCATCGGAAACATTAAAATGTTTGACCCAATGTTATTCTATGCCTAGTTGGTCCATTTTCGGAGAATTTGAGGTGTTAGTGCGTTTTAATATGTACATATGTAGTGGTTTGATATTATATTTTTCGACCGCTATCCATGAGTTTTCTCATTTACAATCAAGCAACAGTGACTATTACATAGTTATATCTGTTCTTTTTGAAAAGTTTATACATGAAGCATGTATGACATTAACCGGAAGAAACCGTATCCTAGCATTTCTATGTATTACAAGTTTAAAACAAATTGAGAAAAAGTAAAATTAATTTGTCAGTAATTGAAAGCAAAACATAAATGTTACGTGTTGTACAAGGAAGAATTAATTTTTTTCTTATATTCTTCAAATTATAAATGACTATTGAAGTCAAATAATGATTACATAACATAAAAATATCAATTCGTTTAGGAAAAACAGAAATAATGAAATACCTGTAAACGATACACAACATAAGTGTGAGAAGCACGACAAATACTGCAGCAAAAATGCCTCCTATAATGGCAATTACAAGTCTTGGGTTTTCAATAGGTTGAGAGTCTATAAAATATTTATTTTCAAACATTATTCGTCATTGATTATTTGAATGTACCTTGTATATAATTATATGACACTTTCCCCATTTCCATTCTTAATTTTATGGTTACACCTGATTTTTTAATTTTGTCTGAAATTGCATTTTTACAGCAATATCTTATTTATCATACCACTGTAAACGAATTTGATGTAATTTCTTCCATCTTTTACATTAAAACTGCAAACCATCAGTTTCTAATTTTTATTCGTTCTTTTGTTAAATCTATGACAGGAACATAAATCTCTATAGTTACCTGTGCACTGAGGACCACTGAATTGTTCATTACAACCGTAAGTACAATTGCCTTCAAAAATTCCACAGGACGTGTTTAAGCAGTTGTTACAGAAACCAAGACAGTTCGACCCATAGTATCCCTCGCTACATTCTGTAAAAATTCAAAAAGTAGCACATGGTTTTGAACCAAATTAAAAAAAAAAGTAAAAGATACATATAATGTTAAGTACTGAAAAATAATTCATTCCACAATAATAAAAAAACAGTTTTGAATGATCAAGTGAAGCTTCTGTTCTTATTCCTCCACACTTTGTTTGTTTTATCATGTCATTGTCTGTCATTACTGTAGTGAATATGTTGTTGAATATTTCGTATTTAATTCTACATAACACAGCAATGCAACCAGACCTATCATTAAAGAGTATTGAAGCGAATTTAACGTTCTTTACCACGAGGTGAAATATCAAATAAAGCCGGAAACAATTTTGTCAGGAAAAAAATATCTTCCAAGATGATGGTTTCTTATTTATCCCCTGTCTTTTGACTCGTATCGGATACTGAACCATGTAATGTGTTTCACTGCACATCAATTTCAAAAAAATCTTATAGTTATTGCGTTTCCCTCTGTTACAGTTTGTAAGCCGGATTTGTTTTCTCTAAATTGCTTTATGACTTTTAAACAGCGGTCAACTACTGTTGCCTTTATTCATATATTTAAAGGTAATTGTATTCTAAGCAGCAAACGACTATAACACATGTCACAGTTCAAACTATTTCAAGCTAGATGATGTTATAATTCACTTCTCATTATGTCTGCCAATAACTGTATTTCGCACAGTACGTCTTTATTAACTAATGCATCCAATAAATATAGGCATGATTAGTTTCATGATTAAGAAGTAAAAGATGAAGTTTTTAATGCTACTCTGCTTTACAAACCTTCATTGCAAGATTCACCGGACCATCCTTTGTCACATTTCCCGCCAGGACATATTCCCGTAGATTTATTGCAAGGCACAGAACTAATGAGACAATTGCATTTTTCTGTACAGTTATAACCATAGTAACTGTTATCACATGCTAAAAATATATTGACCATTTGGTAATTAAAACAAATTGTCCTAGAAACCTTTAACTTTGTCGCATTGAACGAAAATTGATGTAATATTGATCTATTCTTTATCATAACAATGTTAAGGCGGCTCGGGGGTTGAAATAATTTTTTTTAAATATAGGATTTTGATATTTTTCCTGTAAATAAATTTTATCCTATACGAAATGGAAAATTAAAATAAAAATATGGGGTCACTGTTCATTTAAGCTCACTAATTTCCTTTGAAAGAAGCATGCATTTTTGTAAATGGTACTTTTTTATTGATGAACTAATAGAAGAAACAAAGTTATATCGAAATATAAAAAGAACTTAATTACAGAAATCTCTTAAAATTTACAATAGTTTAGTTTAAGTACAGTTTATTTGAACACAAAAATCAGAGAATATAGGTCCCCGATGAGTTAAAAATTCATTTCAATTTTAATGTAATAAAAATGGCAATTGTTCACCAAAGGAAGAAGAAAAAGCGGAGCTTATTCTATGATATTAACATTTCAAAAGACATCTGGGGCCAAAACGAATAGATTTTTTTGTTATTTTGTGTACCATAGTATCATAGTATCAAGTAACAACTAAAATAAAAAATCACCCCGAGCCTCTTTAAATGAGTTTTAAGGATTATACAATGATTTTGAAATTCGAAATGACTAAAAATAAAGCAAGTGCGTAGGGACTTGTAACAAATTCCATCTAATAGAGTGAAAAATTGCATTAAATATTTATTTTTAATTAAACTTACATAAGATTACTTTTTCTAAATTATTCTAAACAGCGGATAGACACACTATCTATATATTTACGAGAGTTTGATAAGTTCCTGTATGCAGGCAAACTTAAAAGGTAAACACATGGAGTTTAAACCAGGTTAATCCACATGTTACTTCACAGGCAAACCACTAGTACTGTATCAAATCAGGAATATAACAGTTGTTTTTCATTCGTTTGATATATTTGAGGTTTTGATTTTGCTATTTGAACACACACTTTCAGATTAGAATTTTTATTGGTTTAGGTATTTTTGTTATTTTAATTTTTAACATGTAAATAGTAAGTAAAGGTTTTGATCTATTTATATATTTCGTCATCATTATTACTATTTAAGTGTTATAAGCATGGCTTCAAACTCGTTCTATTGTTTGTTTTTTTGGTAATTTGAAGCTTACAAAGACCTATTCTCCAAGAAGGCTAAATAAAAAAAATAGTATGTGTGTATACAAACGGTGAAATGATGAGTCAAAAATTAATGCCAATAATATTAAAATCTCTTTCCAACAACATAGAAATTTCTTCTTAAATCAAACTTATTGATCTCAAGTACATACACTGGTTACATTTTGGGTCGTGGATGTAACCTGGTTTGCATTTATCCGTCTCATTACAAAAGCCGTCAAAACGGTCACATAGGTCTGATATGCATCCATCACATGACTGGAAACAATTTCTTCCAAAATATCCACGACTGCATTCTGAAATTTCAATAAAGAATTTAATATAGGCAACAGTAGTATACCGCTGAAGAACTGCTGCTGCTAAAAATGACATATATAATACATGTTATACTATTTCTTCAAATCATAAGAACAAACATAATAAATCAGTGTTTGTAGCAAATAAATGTTGTATAATTTGAATTTGTATATCCTTATCAAACCAACTGTTGAAGTTTGTTGTATCTTTCTAAATTAAATCCTCATCTTGTTTACTTATAATTAAATGATCCAGTTTGTACTTCGGAAGAGTTATAAATGTGGCATACTTGACATTCCTTTAGGCAAAACATATTTGTTAGAAATACATGTAGATCTTCTGTTTCATTTTGTATTTTTTTTCAAAAAAAAAAAAAAAATTCAGTCACTGTTTACGAAAATGAAAAGTGTAATTGTCTCATAAAACAATAGGGACAAGAAAAACTGTATTATTTGCGCAAAAAAATAAATCGTAAATGCAGGTTTAGGAGCATCACTTACATATTTGAAATAGAAGTCGCATTCAAAACAAGAGATACGAATCAAAGTAGTTTAGTGTTATAACTATAAACAATATAAATGAATATCAAAGTTAATGAACCAGGCTAATTTGCTCCCAAACATTTTTATATTTTAGTTACATGTGGTCTCAAGTGAAACATTGTTTAATCCTGGAACATGAGTTATGCGCTTTAAAAAAATAAGAATTTTCCCTCAACTTGACAAAGCTATCTCTTATTAACATATTTAAAGGATATGTAAGGCACAATACACTGATTAACAAACTACTTAACTTACAGCAATGGGCTTAGTTTCCCTGAGTATTAATGTTCACCTAGGTATCCATGCATATAAATGTTAGTATCATACATTTTGATATAACACATTATATAAAGAAATATAATATGAATTGATTGATAAGATTTCAAGTATGATTATAAAAACAGAAAATTTAGATTATTATTATTATTATTACAAGTTAAAGACATTAATAAAGCTCTTTATTTAAAACTACAATTATTCTAAGCGCTGTATATATTAAAACAAATATACACTAGTTCGTACATACACCAAACTAGGTGGTTAGAACTACCAAAATTCGTTTAAAAGTATACAACATCAAATCAACCATGACTCTTAAAATTCAGCAACGTGGTTAAAAATGTACTAAAAGAATTATTCATGAATAAGTAAAAATTTCATTATTTTTGTTAAAAATCAAATATTTAAAATATTGCTGAATGCCATTACTATTTTGTATTTATTAATTATGTTGCGGAAAGAATTCGGCTAATAATAAAATGTTATATCAAAATATCAAATCAGACTAAAATGTAAAAAATATTACTATAGCAAATCAACATTAGTCAAATACAATCAATCACGATTCCAGGTCTTCACTATAGACGATCCGCAAATGCAACTGTGAATAAATGTGTCTTGAGTCCTTTCTAAAACAGGGATATAACCCGTAAAATTTACGGTTATAATTGGAATATGCTGCTCTTCGCTTGATATCTGTTTCATTGGGTTTTAATTGTACTAAACTGATCATGTAAAAGATTAATTTTACAAACTTTACTGTTTGACCATGATAAATGGTAGTATATACAAAGGTAATTAAATATAATGAATCAATTCTAAATTGTTTGTCCTTTAATGCTTGCTAAAATCTTCTTTTCTGAAACTACTGGACCAAATTTAATAAATGCAAACTTGGCCAAGATCATCGTTAATTCCGTTTAACCCACCTGGCAACCATGATGACCGAGATTGTCTTATATTTTGAAAATCTGAAAGTGGCGCAATTGCTCAGCAGGTTGACATCTTCCAATTGTCTGTTTATATTTATACTGTCAGGGGGACTTATTATATGATGTATTGGCCTTAAATGACAAATTGTATTTTTTTTTATTTTGCCTTTTATCTCGAAAAATAAACGGACACTAAGAACCTTCGAGAAACACACAAAAAAAATCGTCAAGACAATATCAGCCAATAAGTGTGATGGTCGAAATTATCAGTAGACTTCTTATAAGAGCTATTGTCTTTGTACCTTTTTTCCATTTTTTGTCTTATCATATGATAAAAAAATTATCAGCAATTAAGGCACGATTAACTAGTAAATTATGTATGATGTAGTTAGTAGAATGTTTCTCTGTTTATGATTGCTTGCCCTAAATTTAAGGACCTTGATGAACCTCTTCTGTGCATTGAGCGACTCTAACCAATATAAAGGGAAAATACAAAGAAAATAAATCAGCAATACACGATTTATCATGAGTTCTTTTATCGTCTACATTGTTTGAGTGTGTCCTTTATTGAAAATAAACATATACCTTGGTGAACAACACAGGATCATTCTAGCCTTTAGTTTATCTTTTTTCATACCTTCCGTGCAGTTATATTCTTTCCATCCTTTGTTACATCCATGAAAGCATTCTCCAATCACATGATCACAAGACGTCATGTAGCAGTGAAGTGAACACTTATTCAAACATTGTTTTCCAAACCAACCTTCACTACAAGCTAATCAAGAAAATATAACTGAATGACTTACACGATAATAGTTTACGAAAGTTAAGCACGTTCGTCGAAGGTTTAAAGACATAATAAGAAAACGTAAACTTGTACGGTAAATATATGTTTTCTTACATATATTGGCACTTCTCTATTTTTTCAACGACAATAACACTTATGTGTTCATGTAGTATACATTGTATGTAGATCAAAATGCATTTTTATTGACTTTTGAACGCTTGATACAAGTTATCAACACATTTTTATAGCTATTTTGAATTCTTTACTGGTTTAATTCTAAACATAATCTTACTTTCGTTGCAGCTGTCACCGACCCAACCATCAATACAGCCAAATGTACAGTTTCCACTAACTAAGTCACAGGATCCTAATATACAATTTTCGGAACAGTTCATTTTACAGTTATCTCCATATTTTCCTAAAGGACAACCTGTTGTTGAAAATATAATATTTAATACGAATGATCGTTTATAAGACTAAAAACTATCTGGTTAACGGTTTTACTTTGTTAAAGTCAAGACAACCAGTACTATGTGTTTGCACATAAACCGTACTGTTTCATTGACTGGTTTTCCAATATTGTGTTTATGTTATTGAAATAAATGAAATCTGTATGGTTTGTGATTAAAATAACACTTACCACTAATTTCTATTTCACAGACATCTACCTTTGAAATTCCGTTTACAATTGGTGGTACATAAATGACATATCTGCAGACAGCTGTTACATAAATATCTGCCGTCGGAGGTCCACCATTGTATATTTCTATTCCGTTACTCCAGGAGTCACTAGTATTTGAACAATATACTGAATATGTCATGTTGATAAATGGAGCAAACTCTGTAAAAAATCAATGACTAAATAAAACAATTGTTGTTTTGGTTTCGGAAATAAACTAGAGGCTCTAAAGAACCTGTGTCACTCACCTTGGTCTATGTGAATTATTAAACAAAGGACGCAGATGGATTCATGACAAAATTGTGTTTTGGTGATGGTGATGTGTTTGTACATCTTAATTTACTGAACCCTCTTGCTGCTTACAATTATCTCTATCTATAATTAACTTGGCCCAGTAGTTTCAGAGGAGAAGATTTTTGTAAAAGATTACTAAGATTTACAAAAAAATGGTTAAAAATTGACTATAAAGGGCAATAACTCCTAAAGGGGTCAACTGACAATTTCGGTCATGTTGACTTATTTGTAGATCTTACTTTGCCAACATTAATTGGATTTTACAGTTTATTTCTATCTATAATAATATTCAAGATCATAACCAAAAACATCAAAATTTCCTTTTAAAAATTACCAATTCAGGGGCAGCAACCCAACAACAGATTGTCTGATTCATCTGAAATTTCAGGGCAGATAGATTTTGACCTGATAAACAATTTAACCTCATGTCAGATTTGCTCTAAATGCTTTGGTTTTTGAGTTATAAGCCAAAACACGCATTTTACCCATATGTTCTATTTTTAGCCATGGCCGCCATCTTGGTTGGTTGGCCGGGTAAAAAAAGATCAATTTTAAAGAAGATACATTAATGATGATTGTTGCCAAGTTTGGTTAAATTTGTCCCAGTAGTTTCAGAGGAGAAGATTTTTGTAAAAGATCATGGAGATTTACGAAAAATGGTTAAAAATTGATTATAAAGGGCAATAACTCCTAAAGGGGTCAACTGATCATTTTGGTCATGTTGACTTATTTGTAAATCTTACTTTGCTGAACATAATTGCTGTTTACATATCTCAATCTGTAATACTGTTCAAGATAATAACCAAAAACAGTAAAATTTCCTTAAAATTACCAATTTAGGGGCAGCAACCCAACAATGGGTTGTCTGATTCATCTGAAAATTTCAGGACAGATAGATCTTACCTGATAAACAATTTTATCCCATGTCAGATTTGCTCCAAATGCTTTGGTTTTTGAGTTATAAGCCAAAAACTGTATTTTACCCCTATGTTCTATTTTTAGCCATGGCAGCCATCTTGATTGGTTGGCCGGGTAAAAAAACACAAATTTTAAATTAGATACATCAATGATGACTGTGGCCAAGTTTGGTTTAATTTGGCCCAGTAGTTTCAGAGGAGAAGATTTTTGTAAAAGTTAACGACGACGGACGACAGATGACGGACGCCGGACGCCAAGTGATGGGAAAAGCTCACTTGGCCTTTTAGGCCAGGTGAGCTAAAAACATTCTGTATGTGTTTCTTTGATACATATGCCGTGGCTCTGTTCTTCTACATCACGTCATTGTGTAATTGTGCTATTGTAATATTTTGTATTTTTGTCTTTCAATTTTGCTGGGATGTTTCTTCTGTATGATTTTTTTGTGCTTCTCTGTTTCATTTGTGTTTGTTTTAAAGTTATTTTGATAGTAACCTACTGTTGACTGCTGTACCCCTACTTTTATCTATTATGTGTTGTTTACGCATTGTTGTCAATATATTGGAATTTGATGTGACTCTCATACGAGTGAGAGGTTTATCATGCTTAAAAACACAGGCGTAATCCATTTACATACGTACGGAAATGCCTTCACCAAGTCACGGATACGGCAGTTGCTATGCATTCCGTAGATATGTTTTAACTTTTGATTTTGCCAATTGATTAGGGGTTTGTCTTTTTTAATTTCCCTCGCAACTCAGAATTTTGCTTTTTATACATAGATATCAAGATGATTGATGATGTTCTTATAGTCATTGGAATGTACATGGTTTATTTGTCACAGAAACTCAGAATTATCAAAATCGTCATTAAACGAAGTTTAACTTATGAATACAATGTAGTTATTATTGCTGCAAAAGAAAACATCTACCGTTGTATATAATATTTAAAACCTGTGTATAATCTTTTAAATATATTTGTATGTACAAGTTATACCTCTATCATGCAATGCTCTGGTTATTTGTTCGAATTTGGCTTAATGTTAAAAAAAATTGGTTTGTTTTCTGTTTTGAATTTACAAATATTTCAGTCTCGTGCTTCACTGAAGAGACATTAATTTACGAAATACGCATCCGGTACGGTGTAGCAGTAAAATTGATACCGCATATGTTTTGACAATCGAATACCTTCCATCAACTGACTTTAACAGTAGAACGCATTAGGATTCGTTTGTGGAGCTTGGTTTCCTAACGATACTTGCTACATGGTAATACAATACATTTTAGAAGAACGTTATTAATATATCTCCACTTACTTACTATCAAATGTAATATAAATCATGGTTATAGTACTAATGTAACCAGTGTCCACCTGAAGATAGGAATTCGATCCAGATGTTATTGAACATATGCCGGTCCGGTTTCCATTGACTGACAGATATGCTGGATGATTTTTATTCGATGGTGATAGAGTTGCTATTCCATTAGTAGCAAGATTATCTGTAATGTATATGCATAAAATTAATACAAGTGATTCTTTTTAAAAAAATAAGTGACAAGAACATCTATAACGGTCTTTAAAGTATATTGTCTACGCGAACAACAACAACCTTAACTTTATTAAATACATTCTAGAAGATTATTGACTTTAATTTTATTATATTTAATTTGCTTTTTCAATCTCAGCGAAAAAGTACTTATAAAATAATTAATCTAAAGGATAATGATACAATAGGTTGTTGGACATAACTTTTTAAAAAGGAAACATACGTTAACGTGCATAAAACATTATACGATAAACTGTTATACCTTTGCCAACATCACTCAAGATACGAAGTACTATTGATACAGGTTAACTGTTTAGTTCTTATTATAGAATAAAGTTACTATTTGAATTGTTTACTAATATATCTTTGGTTTTATACAAACAAAGTTCTTACATCTAGTGATATTGCAATACTGTCCACCAAGCCCAGCTTTACATCCTTCGATGCATACACTGGTGTTCATATCACTCTTGTCATGGAGGCAACCAGATCCCCAAATACATGAACCATTTCCTGGATAACAGTGATTGGCTATGCAATTAGCAGGACATGCATTTATACAATCGGCTCCCCATGTACCTTTCCAGCATCCTAGGTAAAACATGCATAGAAATCACGTAGAAAGATCATTAAGAAACCGAATAAAACTAATACTTAGAAAGAATATGTTGCCGAAACAGTATTTGTAACGTATGAAAACAGTTTTTCAATTTTGTACTGTGATCGTTTCATTTTTCGATTTACGCAATGATATACATACAACTGATTAAAAAGCCTGATTTTTTTTAGTACTAGGACTGTTCTATTTCAGTAAAAGATTACCTTATCTTTTTTTCAATTGTTGGATTATTTAAAAAAAATAATGAGGATAACGCACATGTTTCGAGAAATTAAGTTATTGATATGCAAACTGGGCCACAGTTCTACAATTTGAAAAACTATATTGAACAAAATAATCAAAATCACCGAGCTCTAGTTGCTATAATTTGTGATTTATTCGATGCCAACCTGTCTGTGTTTGCAATAACAATATATGGCTATTGCAAAACTTGGTTGCAGTTTTGAATGACTTTTAACTGATAAACATATTGTTCATAGTAACTTTTTCTAGCATGAAGAAAAAGGAGAATATGATACAAACAAAACACAACATTATCATGATTATTGCATCTTATTTTCAAAGATAAGTTTTTGCTTTTTTTTCTAGAAATTATGAACTTTGTTCTACTTCCAAATCAATCAGTAAGTTATTAAAATGCGAATAATGCAGTAATTATATACAATCACCAATCATTTCATACCGGAAGTCTGCAATCTAGTCAAAGTTTTTCATTTAACTTAAGAGTCACTATATAATTTAGTAAAAACAGTAAGAAAGTTCCCACAAAAAAATAGGTTACAGTTCGCGTGGCAACCAAATCTATGAATTTCCCTGTATATTTTGAGGAATTCAACATAAAAAAAGTTCTTTGAAATAAATCTATAAACAAACGAGATTTTTTGTTATTCCTTTAAGTTAACAATTTTAGAAAATATGACACTTAACACAGAAAATATCAATGTCATTCAAAGGTATGACAAACCATTTTCGGCTTATTATGGTCACTACAGCAGGAGTACGATATTTGTCATTGTGTATGTTCTAGGCCGTTCACTTGATGACATGATGTTTTTAATATCGTTAACGAACTAAAATACGAAGCATTCCTTGTAAAATAAAATATAAAACACATTTCTCCGGGACAAAAATAAGAGTACCATAAAAGAACAGGTTGTATAACTTGCTAGGTGGTGAGAGTACTTCTCATTGTTAAAGGCTGTACTGTTGCTTATATGTCAACTGGTATTTGGTTGAAAGTTATTTCAGAAGCAATAATACTTTAATTTCTCTTATTCAACAACTCGTGAGAATTAAATATGGTGGCTTAATTGATATCGTGTCTTGTTATCTACTTTTCACAGAATTATTAGCATTCAACTAAAAATAATGTAAGTGCAAAATGGTTCTATCTTCTAATGGAACGACGGAGATGCTTGAATTTATACAAATTAAAAAATTTGGACAGTAATGTCAATTGTACATTTTTAAAAAGAATCGCGACATATGCATATTAAGTGTCTGAACTATGCTTAACAGTCAGGATTCTATTTCGTCAAAAGTATCTCCCTTTAACAGAAAAATTATACATACATCAGAATTACGATACTAACATGCATGGCAGTTATATTCTTAAAAGACAAACGTATCTACATACGTATTTACAAAACAGTACTAGCGATACATTCTTATTTAATGTACATGTACGTATCTTTGTGAATTTTAAACTATTGTCTGGTCGGTTATAAGTGGGAATTTTCGACAATCAAAAAAACAATTATCAAATTATTTTCTAAATAACTCGTTGTTTATAATACTTTCCAAAGATTACACACACACACACAAATATTATAACAAAATTATGAACAAAAACAAAAAATATCTAGACAAGTGGGTTTTTTTTTTTTAAATTGTATTTTACAATTGTTTTTTTAACATATTAACTCTGTGTTAAGACTCATAAAAAAGGCATTTTACATGACCCATATATTATTTTCAATTTTTTGGTACTGTAAAAAGTAAATGTTATTACATTACAACGAAGTCAAAATATGCAACTCAAACACGCCTGTGATTATAAGGTGTGCCATGCTTTCTTTTATAATGAGATAATTGCTTTATTTTAGGATTTCTTTTTTTCTAAAAGAAACCAGAAGAAATACATTTAAATGCTGTTAAAAGATAAATCTGTTATCTTTCGATGAAACGTTTTGTGCGGATTTTAGGCTGATGCACGAACGACATTCCCACCGAATTGCACATACCATAACCGATTGGGATTTGTGTGTGTCTTTTACAAAATATCAATGAGTTCCTCGATGCTTCATGATATAAACTAAGTACTAAACATGTATATTTATAGATAATCCTAAATAAGTCACCTACATTTAGCTTTGGGATACAAAAAAAACCTAGATGTAATCAATTCAAATATATTGGAAACTTTATGTAACAAGAAATATTTGATGAATACAATTTTAATGTTGTTAAAAAACATTAAACACACTGAAACCATCCTTTACATTTAACCGTCTCTAATGAAAAGTGATTCTCTTTTTTTTTTTTAATTTCAACAAAATATCAGTGTGTACCTTTCCATGTCGCAAAATATTAATCACGTTTTACCTTTGGATTGAACTTGGACTACTTACAACATATACTGACTGGTATGTCTACCCATAGGCTTTATAAGGCAAAAAATTATATGTAGAGTTATTATTTACGATTTTATTTCAATGAAAATTGATCAATTGCTATGTGAACTTTAAACTGAGAATGATTAAGAATACTATGAATAAACAATTTCATAACTGCAAATACCAACCGTATATTGCTATATAGCACAGTTGTATTATTGCATGGCCTTGAGATAAGGTTGATCTATTGTTGAAGATATAAACACTATTGGTGAGTGTATTACAGTTAATATTCTGGGTAATGTTTGGTAACCCTGCTGTCGTATCTCTGTAACACAACGATTTATCATCCGCATCAATCGTTCCATTGGACAAATACAGGCTAAAACCATCCATTATTGATTTTGCTTTGTAAAATATTAGAAATAAATATATCATGTTCATGTATTTAGTTCTGTTAATATTGGTTAATGAGATGGTATAGTGATCTATATTGAATACATTTTGCATTGATAAAGAGCTCGAGAATAGTAAGTGATATTAAGTAAAAATAGACTGATTTATTAGTAATTTTTACATAGTGCATGGTACTAATCACAAACAAATACTACATTGAATATATCAGTGAAAACAATACAATATGTACTTTACACACACACCATTAAATACTTGTTTGATATTCAAAATTTATTTCTGGTCATATTTTTGGTTACACCGTTGGTACATGACTTTATACTATATACGGGGTTATTAAATTCCAAATAGGGGGAGATCGAAGCTCAAATCGTATTTTGGAATTTTTAAACCCGTATATATCTAAATAGGTCACTAGTTCCCTGTGTACCGAATTTATTTAACGACCATCTTTACATATAACACTTTAACAGTGGTAAAGTGGTAAAGTGTTTGCTCGTACAAAAGCATGTTTTCTGCATATATTTCTATCGTTTATCGTCAATTTCATCATCTGTTGAAAACCGTCTTTTTCGTCAACATCATGTCGTTTTCTCAACATGCTCAAAGGGACGTAACAGATCAAGTCGTGTATCATGTGTTTTGAAATAGACCACTTTTCCGTCGTTTTCGTTTTTTCACAATGACATTGTATGTTTTCCTTCAACTTATGAAATTTAATATTCCTTTGGTCTGTTTGAATTTCTAGACGGACGCAAAAATGTCCTCCTCTTCATCACTGACACAAGGGAATAACATTGGGCTGCTGTTTAAACGCAGCCTGAGAATGTTCATGCTATTTTCATTGTTTCTACTTTATAAAAAAGTTGCCTTTTAAAAATAATTGGGTTTAATTTCACATTTTTCAGAAAACGCAATTAAACATGATACATGTATACAATAACAGTCCTAATTCCAAGTTAATCTTTTTCAAAGTCAAAATCCATTCCAAATTAATATTTTCAGTTCCAAGTTAAAATTTGTCAGTCCATAAATAAAATTTCACAGTTCAAAGGAGTAGGACCGGACCGGTAAGGACCGATTTTAGCCTCAAATTTCAGGTTCATCTGACAAAAGATTTTGACCACTTTTTAAACACTTAAGTGACTATTTAATTTGAATCAATTAGTTTATGTAAAAAATGTGAGCTGATTAAGTCATTAAAAACGATCCGATTCAAGCTCAAATATGAAAAATCAACAAAATATGCCGGAAAATGTCAGTTTTCGTATGGTTTTTGTCAAGAATGAAAGTGTCCGCATCCGAGTTCATTCGCAACCTTTATATATGTTATGTAGAATCACAAAATACAACTTCCATTTCAATATTAAGGATGAACACGAATGCGGGCACTTTCGTTTTACACGAAAACCGTCTAAAATTTAACTAAAATGCTAGAATTTTGAACAATTCAGTAATTTAGCATGACTTTAAGGTGCCAGTACCCGATATATGTTCAACTTCATCAAAATCTACCTTGACCAAAAACTTTAACCCGAATGCACGAACTGACGGACGTACGGAAGGACAGACGGACGAACGGACGCAAAGAGCAGAAAACATAATGCCCCTCTACTATCGTAGGTGGGGCAAAAAAAGTACTGATACTTACCACTAAAATAATAGTATATCTCAATATTTGTCACGTAAGCAACTTCAAGGAGTTTCACACCCCACCATGCAGTAAGCTTTTGAATCTGTGTGTATGTACATTCATAATACTTGTAGACATCTGCAGGGCCGCCTTTAATAGCCAAGTTTGCATAATACGTTTCATATGTTGAACTCTGTGTCGCCTGTCCTTCTGAAGCCAGATTTTCTGGAATTTATTTAATTGTCATTTTAATTTGTATATTGTATACCGTATATTCATGATCATATTCGATGAAATAATGTGTGACGACATTCATAGTTGACACCACTGTCAACATGGTCAAGAAATGTAATGATGGGATGGTATAACATAGCAATCAAATGTTTTTTGTTTATCCTTAACCTTTATTTAAGGAAAATAATTTGTTTGTCATGTTTATTCAACAATATACAAGAGATTAATGCTTGTCATTAGCAATGGATAGGCCTTGTTTCGACCCAAAAAGTCATTCACTTCTATACTTACTGTACGTAATCAAGAGTTGTTGTGTAAAACCTTCTCGTTGATTACTGATCTGCTTTATATATTTTTCGCCAAAATAGTATATCTATCCTGTGTTTGTCTATATGTGTATATTGTTTATTCACGTTGCAGGTGCAATGTCTAACATTATTTCGTGTATTGAAACGTACATAATGAAACAAGGTGGTTTAATATAAATTGCATACGAGGGCCCATATGCAAACAGTTACTTAAGTTACGGTTTTTCGTAGTAAAAAATAAGACAATTCCGCTCCCTTGTCCTAAATGGTAAGCAAAAAAACTCTAATCCAAATATTTTCCAATAAAATCTTTGTTGATTAAATCACGGTCACAAAACTTATATGGTATATATATTATAGTTTGATTCTATATAAATCAATGTTGTATCTAAATATGTCAAAGAGAAAACAATCCGACCATAGAACAGACTGAAGGCTACAAATGGGTCTTCGACGCAGCAAGAAAATCACACACCTGAATGTGGTCCTCAGCTAGTCCTAAATATAATTGTATACTTGTTCAGTGAAAATGGAATTCACGCTAAACTTGTAAACTATAAATGAACTAAATTGGAAAACATACAAAACTAACAAAGGCCATGATTTGATTGATTAGTAGTTGCTTTATGTTGAGTTGAAAATATTTCATACATTGTTCAAGAAGATGTCTTCAATGGGAAAGCGGGGATAATGTCTAAAGAGAATGTGTCATCTAGTATATATTATGATGGATACATATGGTGATAAATCTTTACGTTTTTGCTTTTAAATGCAAAACAAAACAGGAATCTTAATCTTTGAACTTAGTTGGTAGTAGCTTTTTAATACCTATCCTCTAGACTTTTTAATACCTATCCTCTAGACTATGTAAAGCTATCAAGATGACAAACTAGTTACATGTTAAAAATCATTGTTATCATAGCTTAAGTTTTACTGTAAAATGCTTTCAAAACATTTAAAGCTGTCACTGCACTTTAAGTATTGCCTACTGTCTGCCAATTCATTGTATCATCTTACCATGTAAAGAAGAACAAGAACAGTTAAACACTGTTTTTACCGATATACATACTTACACAAGCAACTACCATCTTTTCATTCTGGAGTCAAGGGCTTTTTGGAATCGCATATTTTACAATTATAATAATGAGTAGATTTACAAAGCAAAACTTTGTTATTGAGATCAGGTTTAAATTTGAGTAAGTCTAATGGTTCAAGCCAATAATTTCATTGAAAATTACACTAGAGACCGTCTTTAAGCTTTTGACTATTGATTCATGTTTGAAACCCCAGTTTAAAATTAAGATTACGAACAATTATAAAATAACTGTTTATAAATGTATGCATTTCGATCAGTTATGGTATATGCTGAGTTTTTGTTTTGCATGAAATCATACTTGACGCAATATTATGATCTTAACACTAAACCGGTAAATTGATAAAGATGTCGATGACGAATGGCTGTTTAACGTACAACAGCTGATCACATGCATATTCAGGACTGGAACATGATTATTAATTATATTGTGATTTGGATAATATTTATGTGAGTGTGCTAGAACCATTTTTTAGTTTCATGTATAATCCGGTCATTGTTTGAACCAACGATTTTAAGCGGAAGAGCTCACATGAGATCATCGACGCTATAGATTAAGCGTGTAAGACTTTGTTAAGTTTTTTTTTTTGGTTCAAATGCACATTTCGGGATGTTAAGTTGTGAGTCTATTTATTTGAACTAGCATACATAACTTTTTAGTTGACAGCTGAAGTATGCCTCCGGGAGCAAGATTTGCTCGCTGCGTTGACGACCCATTGGTGGCTTTTGACTGTTTATGTTTTCGGTCGGATTGTTTAAGAAATAATTCATGGGGGCTTGAATATATCGTGATTTTACCACGGGTTGCAATTGGCCCTTCATGACAAATATTTTACCCTGAGCGATAGTGAGGGGTAGAATTTCGGCATAAAGGGACAACCCGTGGTAAAATCTAGATATATGCATGCCCCCATGAATTATTTCGATTCTAATAGGACAAATATGGCAATTGGTTTAGATCGAAGCGCCCTTAGTGATGGCATTTTTTGACGTGTACTTATATGTCTCATATGCATACACAAATGGCTAATATAACACAGTTTATCATCATTTGTTTACGTTTTCTGGTTCTGAGGATTTTCGGTTTCACAAGCGTGTATTTTGCCGTAAAATACTTATATTCTGACGTCGTTGTTCTATGACAGCGGGTAGCTCATTCATTAAAATACATATGACGTGGGAGTACAATGGGAACAGCCCTAACAAAATATTCATTTTTTACCACTGGTGTGTACTCAAAACATTTGAAGGACGTCATGTTAGAATGTCTCTTAGACATATTCCCTATAGTCTATATTCCATGATAACTATGGTATGATAATACATTGAAAACAAATCAACTCAAGGTTTCAATTGCAACCACATCAATTAATTAATATACTTACTAATTTGGGTAAAAAGATAGATGAAGACCTCAAGTTTCAACTATGTACAAGATAACTTATAATATTGATCTAATCTAGCAATAGATTAGTTTACATGTAATTAAAGGTTTGGCAATAAAGATTAACATATGCGAAATGCAAATGCTTTTTTCATCTATGGCCACAATAACAACATTGTTTAAACTGCAACTACGTGTCTCTCCTCATCAGCGAATATCTCGCAAATTGTTGCATTAAAGTGCATCCCTTCCCTTTTTAAACATTAGTAAAGCACATGCAATACATGCAATACTACATGTGCGTTTATTCGTGTGGATCCGTATCAGATCAAATATATCATGCAAGAACACGAATAAATTGTATCGTCCAACAAAACACTATAACAGGAACTTAATGCAGTACCACAGTGTTTTTTGAAGATATTTAATTGACTGAACATTATGTATTAAAATACAAAACATACACTGATCAAGTCTTCAGTCGGATTTCTACAAATATCCAATTAGAAGATATGGTATGATTGCCAATGAGAGAAATCTCCACCAGAGACTAAAGGACTTAGAAGAAAAAATCTTAAATCACAGTAGTTTACTTTAAAAATCCAACAGACTTTACAACAGAAATTTCAAGTTAAAGTTTTGCAACTTTATAATGCGTAACAGTCGATTTAAATCAACAATATTATACCTTTATTTAATTATGTCTGTCACTTTCTGTAATTTTTCTACACACTTTCCTTTTACCCTATGATCTAATTTTTATGTATATAAAATCAAATCAAAACATCCGATAGTGATCTTTATGGTAAAGTTTATGATTCACACAGGTACAATGTATTTGTTCATACATATTCGCCTACATTTACCTCTCACGTGAAATTCAAAAGCTTTTTATTCTATTTAACTTGTATCTAAACTTAGTCAAAAGGGTTTGTATAAAAACACAATTTTTGTTTCCTAATGCGTTTTTGTATTGCTTGTTTACCACTTTGCTTGGTTTTTCCTAGTTATACATCTATAAACTATGATAACACTACAAATTCACATTTGGATATTTACAAACAAACAAAAAAGATCATAGTATGTGTTATAAAAAGTATTAATTTCCCTCAAAGAACAATTTGTAGATTATATTGGAGAAGGGAACTTCTCCCTAAAAGAAAGATGTAAATTTTCAATTTTAAATACAAAACAATTACTTGAACATGTAGTTGTTGACAATTTTTTAATCTGTTTACATTTGTCTTGTTGGCAATCATACAAAATCCTTTGAAACAGATTCCGTCCGTACACCACATGGGTTCACCTTCATGTAGCAAATTACAGTCTAAAGGTACAGTCAGATCTAACCAGGACCGTCAAGTTCAAAGAATGAAAAATATATTTTATTTTGCGGTAATTCTAATAATAACACATAGCTTCGCGTCGTTTGCATATCTCGGGATAAATCTCTGCTCTATGCCCGAGCTCTTAACTATATTTGTTATGCTGGTTTTCTATTTATTCAATTTCAATTTCAAAGATATTAAAGCTATGACATAGTTGTGCATAACAGCTCCCTTCATTTGATAAAGCGCATGGTGAATCAAGCTGTGTGTGAAGGATAATAGAACATTTGCAATTATCTCCCTTGTGTTAACTAATTAAAAATCTGGTATTTTGACATCTATAATTATACTAAAATTACGAGGTCCAATTTGTCAGCCGTCATCACGTAAAAACGACAAATCAAAGAATTCAACTTTATATATAACTAACATAGTACAAAGGTGTGGATTAAAAATTACACCACTCCAGGCCCTTTTGTTTTTCCGAGTAATTAATATTGCCAATAATTAAGAAGTTCCGTGTCGATTCCGATACCGATACCAATAGTATATTCACCTGTTACCTATTACCTAATTATCTGTACGTTCCGCATCTGACAGGCGCACCACCAAACGGTGTATTTAGGACTATGCTATTTACACGGGTCATAATCACAGGGTTGACACTACTAAATTCTATCAACCATTGTCAAAGTGTTACCTATTGTAGTATTTTATAAATCAGTAAGACTTTCTAAGATAACAAAACGAATACTAATCACAGTTCCAGTTCGACGGGTTCAAACAGAAAGATTCAGTCACTGACCCGCGGTATCACGGGTGTGTTCTAGTATAGTATAATAAAATTGAAAGGAGCCATTGTTTGATCAAGGTATAAAATTACAAAACAAAATTCGAAGTGCTCAAGTGCATGTACATGTATGTACACCTTTCAGCAGTTTGAATATAATAATTGTGAAAAAGAAGAAGATTGTTTATAAAAGTAATACACACAAGGCTCAGTATGCAGTCGCAGATCTAAAACTTTGTTTAAAAGGGGAGTCTCAATGATGTCCATCCTCAATGTTCCCAAAAAAAGGGAATCAGGGTGCTCTGTCCCCTAAGTAAGCATCTAGTCTTAAAAAATATTTAGAGAATTCTATAAAAGATAATAATGCTTACATGCATATATTTTACATAAAAAAGTTGTATATATGTGTTTATAATTTTTCATCAATTCGATATTTTTCATTTGGCTTCTTTTAATTATACCGGTTCCGGATTTTATACTGGCTTCGGAATATGCTTACTTTGTGCTGCAACCAATAGAGATGAAATCTTGACAATATATATGATGACATGTATGTGCATGGCTGTATCTGAAATGAACATGAGTTTAAAGAATATACATTTATTTATGCATAATTGAAGCTAAAAGAAACCAAGCGTTAAAATTTCATTTGAAGCAAGCCGTTTCATAGTACGGAACTTTTTAAGCATCAACGGGAACTCGAGTAAAACAACAATACATTTAGTTTTAAAACATCACATGAAGACTTCGGAGTAAATTCATAAGCAGCGAGAAGCGATCAAATTTTTATCATTGGCTTTCTCATAGCAGCTGCATCGGTTTAAATACGGAACTTCGTGGATGTAAAACATGTTATCCCTGGCTAGATTACCTTAATACACAAATATATAATGCACATTTAGGTAATATTAAATAATAATAACCATGAAACCCAATCATACCCATCTATCTAAGAGTCATCTAAATACAAGTTATATTAAGCATAGTTGTATAACCGCCGTTTTGATGTTAACGAATTTAAGAATTTGTAGATTGAATTAAAGTCGACTTAACCATGTCTCAATTGTGTGTTTGTTTTTAAATTAACGACTTTTGATTCCAGACTATATAATTTTTCGACAGTTAACTTGCTCTGTAGTAAGATATTTCTGATGTATTTTGTGTAAAGAAAACAAAAATAGTTAATTTCGTTCCCTACTTGTAATGATTGAAAGCTTGTGTTTTACTACTTTATGTTGCTCTTACCTGACCGAGTAACAAGATGTCCTATCACACAATAGGTAATCCGACCAAAAAATATGAATTCAGCATTAAAAAGTCGTTATTTTAAAAACTGTCGTCTTTGACATGTTGCTTCTTAGCAAGCAATTTTATTTAGAGTTAAGAACGATTTGAAATATTTCTTGGGATGTGATGACGCGTTTTTTATGTTTATTTTTGTTTACGAATATTAGAACACATGATCCTATACCAAGTAATATTTAGTCTGATTGAAAAAGTAATATTATCTGCTGAACATATACATGAAGTTTATCATATAAATAAGGCACAGGTAAATATAGCTATCAATTTGAATAAGTTTAATATATAATACTTAAAAAAAAAACAATATGTAAACGATATATTGAATATATGAAATAGTATGCTGGCAATGCTATGATTTCTTACCTTATTTTCCTATTTTGGAGAATATTCCAAAACTTACACGTCTGTATGTAGCCTTATCAAATTAAATTTTGGAGTAAATGTTACATTGTCAAATCTTGGTATACCTAGCAGGAAGTCAAGTTGTTGTCTTTTAAGTTAAATTTAAAATAATTGTTTTACATTACCAAACAGGAAAATTGATTTTAATCTACCTTAAAATACAAATTGAGGATGTGGTGTATGTACATTTGCTAAATGTACAATAAAAAGTAATGAACCATAAGAGGTGGTATATACGTCAAGACGTATTACTTTTTAATTTATCTGTTATCGCAACATTAGATACCCCGGGCAGTCTCTGTGTTAAACAACTTATATTATCAAATATGTAAAGAAAACATGCAATTATTATACAATCTTACAATGCAAGTGTATCTGTAGAAATTTTTGATGGAGATAAATAAAAACAATGAAGAAAAAACTCTTACACGTAAACAAATGCATGTAATAAAATGTAAACAAATATGTTTGGAACTGAGGATAAGCTACTATGTCAGTTCACGTAGATGTACGTTTGGAATCAGATTACAACTGATACACGCGCTTGAAGGATACTGTCTACGGACAATATTTATACAATTTAATTAACATTTCAAAGTATAGTTCCTGAAGAGCGTACAGTAGAAACTTGATCTGTTTTAAATGTGGCACTTAGTGGGTTCCACAATCGACTTGTTCATATCAAAGAATTTCTCATTTGTATCGTTTAACCTTTTCCTGTCTAACCACTCCACTCTAAGGATAAAGCAAATTTTGGTCGGCAAGAAGTAAAAAAAAATGTTTCTGGCCGATAAGGAACCAAATATTAGTCTTGTAAACTACATAGAACATTAAAATAATTTTCGTAGAATTAAGCATACCGGAGGCTGACGTGTACGGTAAACAATTGAACACATACACTCATTGGGAAATGAATATTGTAGAAAGTCATTTCGAAAAAGGCGTTATGGGTATTTTCGAAGTCAAATATGATATTACACAAAAAATGTGTCGAAAAAGGTATCTTTAAAAAAAAACAGTACTTTACAATCGAATACATCCGAAACGCTTATCTAAATTTGCCTTCAATGATGAATACCATTTTTACAAAATAAAATAAAATAGAAAGATAAACAGTGTATTCAGTGTTTGTGTAAACCTTTAAAAAATACAGGCAGTAACCACTGAATTTAAATTACAGGTACATTGCCAGTCTTACTGTTACATTTTGTAATTCCAATCTGGAGCTCCTTATTCTGTGCAATGGGCATTGATGACTACGGTTATTAAGGATTAATATCTAACAACAACATGTAGTTGCTGAGATCAATTGAATATAAGATCTAGAACATGCTATCGTGCAATAAATTTGCACCATTATTTGAACAACTTCAACACGCTGAGCCGGATTATGATAGTTTGTTACAAATCTTTATGTACTGATTCTTTTATTATTCAAAACAAAACCAATATCAAACAGGATATCACATTTCATAAAAGATCCTGCACTAAGTCAAATATTGTTCTTATAATAAGTTTGAAAATTGCCGTTTGAACTTCCATATATGAAGTCCCCTTTTATTTAAACTGTTGCTATCTTAAATCGACTGACTGTATCAGAGTACACTCAAGCGTCCTTATGGCGACCCGAGTTCAATTCCTGTCAATGTCTCAACAATGAAAAAGACGCCTTAATAACAGAAGTAGACTAATTGTTTCGTTATCCAATTTGTATATACAGCCCGTAACAGAGAAGTGATCGAATTCGTTTTTCTTTACCGTCAAAATAAGCTACGTTATCGACAAACTTATTGCAGAAGTGACATAATTTTTTTTTTTCATCGACAAAATATTTCATGTCCAACGTTTTCATTGTTTGAGTCGAAGTTTTTTTAACACAGTAAAACATTTTTTATAATCAACCTCTGTCATTGGCATTTTCATTTTAACGGTAAAGGATCAAATACGGGATCTCCGAAATTTCTATCATTTGTTACGAGGAAATCATTATTCAATCGAACATATGTCTTTGTTCATGACACATATTATGAAATACAAAGGAGTTGAAATGATCAAATACTTTTTAACTGACGGAAACAAAAATACATTATCTAGAATGTGTGTTTTGTCATAAACAATGGCTTCGTCGTGCGAATCGAGTGCGTCAATGTAACAGTAGTCTGTTTATTGTAAGTTACTAAGCTTGGATTCTTCTATCATTTATGGAAACTAATTCACCGGTAACTAATTCAATACTTTCTGAGACATTCATTTTTATTTCACCATCAGACATGCAGCTACATTTGTAACTAAAGGAAATTAAACTTTCAAATTAAAGAAATTTGACATGATATACTGAAACTTTCTTATAATCAATTAAGCGACTGCTTTTCTTAGATATGTGATTTACATGGTCAAACTTTTTCATTGTTAACGGACATTTTGAGATTTTTTATTGTAAAAAAGTGTTTTTTTAAAGAAATCAACATTCAAAATTTAGAACTTCATGAACATGTACAGGAAGCTGAATTATTGCACATCTATGTACTACTTAAAATTGTACTTCGATCTGTTGCGTCCTTAAAATGTTCTGACCGTCCTAAGATTTAATGTACGGAAATGTTTCTGTAAATTAAATTCAAATCCGAATTGAATGTTTATGACACGCAAAAAGAGAAACCAGAATCTCTTGATGACCAAACGTATGTACATTTGTACACGTTGTTGCGATTTAGAGCTTTTCAGAAGGAGTGAGATTCCATCCTTGTTGAAAGCCTTGTGGAGACCTCTAGATTTTTAAATTCCCTCCGTTTTTCTCATGAATGGAGTGTGGTCTCTCTGTAAATTACCCAATATCGTTTCATTTTCCTATTTACCGAAGATTCCATGTGAAAATTTCCATTGGATCATATCTGTTAAACTAAATGTAGAAAACAGGCGAAATTTCCTTTTCAAACCCGAACTAGATATCCATTTTTTTCTAAAAGAGCGCCTTACATTATCGTCAAGGAATTCAGGCATGTGAAAAATTATATAATCATACACAAGAAAGAAACCCTGAACAGGCGTTCAGCAATAATTTTTACCTATTTGATATTAAGTAAATATTAACATGCATATGTATTTGATAAAGTACAGATATAACAAAGCAACTGCCCGGTATTCGACGTAAGGGTAGAATTCAAAACCTTGAATATGAAAGCCTCGAAATCCATGATACTTTTTCTGTGCGGTAGTTTTATATACAAGATCCAATCATGTACACGAACTATAATTCATGTATATTCATACATGTATATTTATATATTGGTATTTATTTTTGTTTCCAAATAGAATTATAAGCTTATGTATAAGTGCCTCCGTTCACTACACAATTGTAAATTGTCTTCCTAAAGACCAGTAAAAATAAATGGCACAAGTTCACGTAGTCATAAAAAAGTCGTATAATTTACGTTATCGAACAACAAATCAGAATTACGGAATATTATATGTGAATGGTTAGAAAATCCGTTTCCCCTACATGTTTTAAAAGTAAAAAAGTTTTCCCTGATACAAACGTTTTAAGACCCAGCTTTGTGTAACCTATAGACAAATTCGACTGTATATAAGTAAGTGAACTATATGTTTACTCTTATTTGAAATGATATTTAAGAACTTTTTTTTGGTAATTGAGAACCTATGTTGTTTATGGGTAATAGGTGAAATGTTGCATGATCCCTCAAAATGACGAGCAAGCGCAGTTTTCCGGACGATTTTCATTTGTACACTGCTAAAAACTGTCAGGTCTTGGCCATGGTAGGATTTTTTTTTGATAATTTTTACGAAAAAAAATATTCTCTGTGTGTGCCATTGCAAGAAATAGTTTTGCTCGTTATTTTGTTACATTAATAAAAATTTTCAACAAAATTTTTCCGTTTAAACTGTACTAGAAAAAAGTTTTGAATGTAAAACGGACGAAGACATATTCTAACAGAAGTACAAATACCAGTCCTCCCTTTTATGTATACATATGAAAAAAACCATTTCAAAGTTATTGATTGAATTCAAATACATCACACAAACGGTACACATTGTAGTCCGTAAAAATAAAGGACTTCATTCCTATCAAACACCTGTTTAATTGTTTACCAGATGAGTATATTTCTTTTAGTTTTGGGTAAAATTGTAAAGGAAATAATACTATCAAGACGTCCTTCCATAAAATCTTTTTTTTCTGTTCTGACTTTGAAGAAATGACTTCTTTTCGACCAATCGAAATGGTGCATGGACATATTTTGTTTCATATTATTAGAATTATTTTCAATTTTATCGGTATTAAACTTGATTATCGACACATGAAGGTTTTTCAGCATTGTCAATCTTTTTAACGTTAAAGTAGCAATAGTTCGGTCACTTCTCAGTTAAGTTTGTCTATAACGTAGCTAATTTTGACGGTAAAGAAACGCAAATTCGATCACTTCTCTGTTACGGACTGTATCATTTTCTCATTTTGTAAACATGACGGTATCAGATAACCAGTTTTATTTGCTAATTGAAAATTAAGCGGAATAAAATAATTAAAGACAGCAGAGAAGATAATTCTGTTTAATTGGTTATTACTAACCGACTTAAATAAAAGAGTGAGCTCAGATTACAGTAAATATATAATGTCTCTAGTCTGGTCAAAGGGTCAGAGTGTCCTGCTTAATTAAAAGATAAATTGTTGAAACTAGATAACTTGTTTTCACGCGCAGAGAAATTTCTTTTAGGTCCAATGCATGACCGGATATCATCTTTTATATTGGTCAATGGCATTGCGGGTCAGCTCGAGTTCACGTGTAAGTGCATTGTGGTCACTCCCTTTTATCATCAGCATTTGATGTGTAAACTTGTGATTTTTATCAAACAATTTGTTCAATATTCCCACCCACATACCGTCCTTTATATTATCTTTTGAAGTAGATATGTATATATGTTTATTTATGGGGCAGGTTTTTCTCCCCACCTTTGCTATTCTTTGTCATTTATTCAATTGACATGATATTAGTTGATGTAATTTCGTAGTAATTATGTATTATTATTTCATATTAAATATGAACTTTTATGTCAAATGTTTTATTTGCAAAATGTATTTTTTGCATTTTATGATTTTGAATAAATGACCTTTTTTCGTAAGTTTAGTTTTTATATCATATACCAAATCAAGCTCAGACTCTGGCTTGTGTATACGTAGTATGTTTATGGTATCTAGCGGTCTGTCTTAAAAATACTTCTAGTTATTATACAAATATAGCCTTTGTATGAGGTCGATACAAGGATATATTGACCTGAAATAAGTATATTGACTGAGGACGTCATTTAGGTTTGTTGGAATTTTATAAATATTACATCAATTTGTCTCCTTGACAATCTGACAATAACAACATATTAGTTGTTATTTAATTTACTTTTTTTTTTACATCTTATGTATTTTGAAGATTTTTTCCGTCAAATTATTGATCACAGATATCATGTGTTTCAAAACGTTAAACAATATCCTGAAATTCATTACATGACGTCACAAAGTATATCTGTTTTTATCTATTCTAAAAATAACCGTGCGATATGCATTTTGCCGGTCAATATCATTTTTGCTATACGCCGTTTTCTCTCTACCTTCGAAAATATAGTTTAACATGTGACTATGCCTAAACGAATCAAATTTGTTAAATAATACGAATTAATAATATTCATTTATATCTTATTCAACCAAAGAGTAAATTACTAGTAAAAGTAAAATATCAATAGTCACACTAAAATTTCAAAAATCGACATATTAACATTGAACAGAAGTTGATATAGGACCAGAGAAACAATTGCCAAGAAATAAATTCAATCACACGACACATTGACAAGAAACCATACCGATGCAGCATGTATTCGATAGTTTACATTTTAATCATTCAAATCGTTTTTTTACATAATATGATCTCATTTGTTTTCCTTCGATAACTACTTTCTTAAAACATCTCCGAAAGGAATGAGAAAAGCACAAATACCTACCTCAAAATAAAATCTAACAGAAACAAGTCCGTAATTAGATGGCAGAATCAAAACCTCAAACACATCAAACGAATGGAAAACAACAGGGATATTCCTTACTCGATACAGACATTACTCTATGTAGAAAACGGTGGATAACAAATGGTTTTATAGATAGCTAAATTTCTCATTTGTATGACAGTTGATCTGCTTACCCTTCCGGAGCACCTGAGATCACCCATAGTTTTTGGTGGGGTTCGTGTTGTTTATTCTTTAGTTTTCTATGTTGTGTCATGTGTACTATTGTTTTTCTGTTTGTCTTTTTCATTTTTAGCCATGGCGTTGTCAGTTTGTTTTAGATTTACGAGTTTGACTGTCCCTTTGGTGTCTTTCGTCCTTCTTTTGCATAGAATTTCTTAATATTGACAACAATTTGTAAGAAAAACAATCAGACATGACATTTAAAAATGTCAAAAATTCTAACATGACGTCCTTCAAACGATTTGAGTACACACCCGTGGTAAAATATGAATATATTGCATTGGCTGTTCCGATCGTACTCCCACGTCATATGTTTTTTTATGAATGAAGTACCCGACGTAATAGAATGATGACGTTATAATTTAAGCATTTTACGGGAAAATACACGCTTTTGATACCGAAAATCATCACAACAAGGAAACGTAAACAAACGATGCTAAAATGTGGTATAAGCCCATTTTTTTCATATAAATAGAAGACATATAAGTAAGTTATCATTAAAATACATCCAAATCTATCTAAATAAGATTTGTGAATAGTTTGAGCATGTCACTTATTCTGTATTCTCAGTTCTTTTACGCCAATCTAAAAGTGCGTTAATTTATGGGAATGGCAAATAATGGCATCCACCTAGAGCGCTTCGATCATTAAAAATTGCCGTTTTTGTCCTATTAGAATCGAAATAATTCATGGGGGCTTGAATATATCTAGATTTTACAACGGGTTGTCCCTTTATGCCGATATTTTACCCCTCGCTTTCGCTCAGGTTAAAATATTTGTCATAAAGGGCCAACCCGTGGTAACGATATATTCAAGCCCCCATGAATTATTTCTTAATTAGAGTATAGCAATAAACATTGTGTTACAATTTTCAACTAAATTGATTAAAATGTTTAAAAAAAGATAGAGAAATGAAATACAATATTAGGTTCATTTTTATTATGAAAAACAAAACAGAAAACAATAATATCTCCTGTTATGGATATTCCGGAATATAATAAACGTTTTCCTATATGCAACTGGATCTGTCATGGATATGAATAATACTTATATACACACATTGAACTTCTGACTTCTGTTCAACAATCTATACACTATTGATTCATTCTTTTGATATTTTATTACAAAATTAAAGTGTACATGATTCCTTTGCTTACTTAAACAGTAAATTGATCTGTCATTGTACACTAAAGATTTGCATATACTGACTGTCCTTCTAGAAAATCTTTGATACATTTGTAACAGTATTCGTATTGATCCTAAAACATAAACCATTCTTATTATACTTCACTCATTTATATGAATAACTATTGGAAGGTATTGTTCTATGATATGTTGTTTAGAGTTAAGATTTAATGTTTTGATAGAAACACGATAATATTTGATAAAGGCTGTAAGAATGTAACAAATCTAAAACTTTTTATCTGTATATAACTAACATATATTGTAGTTAAAGCGCTATGAAATATTTATGTTATGTTGCTCTGATGTTGAGGTTTGTCCTTACAATGTGCTGTTTAACAATATTATTCGATGCTCGATAAAAGTTGAGACGCTTACAAACATATTGAACCCCACTCCTCCAACATCCTATATGTGCATTTGCTCAGTCCGTCTAATTAAGAGGTAATGGTTAATTTGTGTCTACCCTCTTTTGCTACTCGTTTTTTGTTTACAACAAATATAAAGCAGTTGGGTATTTTTTCTTTGTTTGTTTTGCTTTTTTTTCGTTTCAAAGTATGTATTATAGTTTTCTCTACGTTATTGTTTCTTGTTTGTTGTTGGACTTAATGGTGACCAATATGTAAATATATGTCCTTTGGTCTATTGTCAAGAGTTGTATTAGTGGCAAACACACCACATCTGTTATTTTATAAATGAATTAGTACGCTAGTAATGGTAATTTGAAAATTTTGACATATTCTATTGAACTTCATGGCAAACTGTTAATGTTAGGATATGTTGTGTAAGTTGGAACCTATTTTTGTGAATGTTTACTTAAAATGTAATGTTAGTGCAAGTCTCATTGTGTGCGAAATCCATAATATGGCTCGATAGCTGCTGTGTTTAATATTGATTAATGTCCTTAAAAACTTACAAAATTAGTCACAAATTCTGGTCGCCGTAATTGTATTGTTCTTATAACTTGGAACACATCGACTTGATCATCTATCTTCATTTTCTCTAAAATCAAACTTAATGCAACAAACAATCCGCTTTTTGTTGCACCATTGCTGGAAAACACATGTATGATATGTTGATTATACATACATTACCCAATGTAAGGAAACCAGGAAGGTAAGAGTATATATGCGTTTAACACGAATCGAATTTATTAGCATCACTTAAACTTATATTCAAAATACAAAAATCAGAAGAAGTAAATTTTTTGTGAAGTACATTCATGACAGACACTGTGTCGTCTAATTGTTATGCTTAAAAAAATTAAAGATGATAAATTCTAGCATCCATTGTGCAATGTTCATCGTCCATCATATTTAAACTATGACAACGACGATCCAAAATATAAATGTATTTACTAAACTGAAAAGGTCAATTACTTAAAAAATCTAAAACAAAAAAGTCATATATCGTATGTTTTTATATGTTGTGATGTTATGCTATTGTTTCATAAAAAAGGAGAAGGTTTGGGCCCATTAAAACGTTTAATCCCGCTGCAAATGTTTGCACCTGTCCTAAGTCAGGAATCTGATGTACAGTAGTTGTCGTTTGTTTATGTAATATATACGTGTTTCTCGTTTCTCGTTTTGTTTATATAGATTAGACCGTTGGTTTTCCCGTTTGAATGGTTTTACACTAGTAATTTTGGGGCCCTTTATAGCTTGTTGTTCGGTGTGAGCCAAGGCTCCGTGTTGAAGGTCGTACTTTAACCTATAATGGTTTAATTTTTAAATTGTTATTTGGATGGAGAGTTGTCTCATTGGCACTCACACCACATCTTCCTATATCTATAGAACGCATATCGATATTTAATTTAATATTTTTCAATATAAAATAAAATAGGTAACAATTTCGCCATTGAAGACGTTCGTTCAGGAAGTAACTTTTGTTATGAATATAAACGCATATTCCTAAAACAATACATGCGTGTGTAATAGTACTCCAATTTGGAATAGAAAATGTGTGTATGATTCATTTAAAAGTGTGCAACTGTGTACAACCTAAAAGGTTCATGCTTTTTAAATACCTGCAAACGACAGTCACTGGACCTGTGTGATGTTTTCGTTGATCAATAACTCTTTGCATCAGTGTCATCATGTCAGCTGTAGAAGATAGCGAAGAGTTGCCTCTTTCATACTCTTTTGCCAAAAACACATGTATAGATCTTTTATCTGGTTTATTCTTGAAAATACATTAAAAAAATGAAATTTAGATAATTGTAAATGTTGTCAATCTGTTTCGGCCATGGTGTACATTGTTTTCCCCAGACCAATGTGATATAATATAAATACAGCAGCTGCCATCGTCCTTAACATACATGTAATATATGACAGTGAACGTTAAATAAACAACAAATGTGTGATGTTTTCGTTGATCAATAACTCTTTGCATCAGTGTCATCATGTCAGCTGTAGAAGATAGCGAAGAGTTGCCTCTTTCATACTCTTTTGCCAAAAACACATGTATAGATCTTTTATCTGGTTTATTCTTGAAAATACATTAAAAAAATGAAATTTAAATAGTTGTAAATGTTGTCAATCTGTTTCGGCCATGGTGTACATTGTTTTCCCCAGACCAATGTGATATAATATAAATACAGCAGCTGCCATCGTCCTTAATATACATGTAATATATGACAGTGAACGTTAAGTAAACAACAATCAATCGATATCAATATTTTGCGTACTGTTATCCGAAAAGTTGCATGGTCTGAATAATGTTTTGCATGAATATCTTTTTACATATGTGTATAAAAATAAATAAACGACGCATTTTCTCAAGTATACATCAACATTAATGTAATGTTTTGTAAATTATTCTTATTTATCATTGCTTATATAAACTTAATATAATACATTGCTGTTCAATTTTTCTTCAGATTTTTGCTATTGATCTGTATATGAATGCTATGAGATTTGATTATTTATTAAATGAATCGCAAGAGATGCACATCAATTCAGAAAACCCCTTTCTACTCTTGCAGTACACATAAACCTAGAAATTCATACCTTTTCTTCGTTCTTTATTTGGCCTTTTAAACTTTTTTGGATTCAAGCGTCACTGATGAGTCTTTCGATACGAAACGCGCGTCTGACGTATTAATATACAAATTTTAGTCCTGGTATCTATGATGAGTTTATTAACAACCACTGGGTCGATGCCACTGCTGTTTGAGATTTATTTCCCCGAAGGTATCACAAACCCAGTAGTCAACACTTTTGTGCTGACATGAATAATCATTGATATGGTTATATTTATGAATTAACATTTTACAAAATTTTAGAAATTTTGAAATACTAAGGCCTTTCTACCTCAGGCAAAGATTACCTTAGCTGTATTTGGCTAAACTTTTAGGAATTTTGGTCCTCAATGCTCTTCAACTTCGTATTTTATTTGGCCTTTTTAACATCTTTTGGATTCGAGCGTCACTGGTGAGTCTTTTGTAGACGACACGCGCGTCTGGCGTATATACAAAATTTAGTCCTGGTATCTATGATGAGTTTATTTCTAATTGTATTAAAAATATTCGAATACGAGATCTACAATGTAACCCTTAACCACAATTTTAATAAAATGCAATTTCACATTGATAGACGTTTAAAGTAGTTATCAAAGGTACTAGGATTATAATTTTGTACGCCAGACGCGCATTTCGTCTACATAAGACTCATCAGTGACGCTCATATCAAAATATTTATAAAGCCAAACCTGTATGTGTGTTAGACGTAACACATTATGCACTGTCCCATTGAAATATGTTATTGTGAAATCGTAAAAATGACAATAACATATCTTTAGCATACAATATGCAAGTTGGAAGTTTTGTCAATCTGTGATACAAATATCAACAAAACTAATAGTATAAGTGTCCCAGAATAGAAAGGAAAGTAAAAAAAAATGTTTTATTATTTGACATGAATTATATTTTCTTACCGCTCGATGTACTATGGCAAGTTGAACTTCTCTCGGCGTCTTATCATTATCAAGCTCAATATCAAACTTTTCAAACTCCAGTGTTTTGTCTGTGTTCGACCATAATGGAGCATCCTTAAAACAAACCGAAAAAGAAAACGTTACCTCAGACTTCCAGGTTTTGAATAACATGTACTTTCGTGTTGGTAATTATGAATAAGCTACACATCGGTTTATATTTTGATATCGTGTATTTAATAATAAGCTTATCTTTACCTGGACTTTGATGTGGCTGTACATTAGAAAATCAACAGACTAAATAAAAAAATATGAGAATTATTTTTCTATCTTTCTTGTTCACAGATTGCAATGACAATACACTCTACAGTTATCTGAGGTTGATATAAATATGTGTGTCACATATTTCCCATGTATCATATTGGATTCATGATATGTTATGTTATGCATGTAGAAGCGACTTTATAATTACCTCAATTCATGTTTGATTCATTTATCCTTTAATCATCTTAACTTAATTGTATTGTCAAATAAATTTTTACTCCTGAACTTTTGTGTAATTTTAAAGGAGTGTAACCGGATAAAAGCCAACTATTCTACCACCAACATTTAATATTTTTACATGATATCATGAGTTTGATGTCAACAATTTAAAATTAAACAGTTCGAAATTGTCTCACTTCATTAAGTGTATCCAATAAAACAACAATACTGGAGTCATGATCATACACCATTGTCCAGAAATCAACCACAGTTTCTTTTAATGGACATTGGGTTACCAAAAAGTTTCCATGTACTGAATATCCCTAAAATTATAACAGTCATGTATTTGAATGAAGGTTATGTGATAATAAATGTTTGGGATGTTTGATGAACATGATGTTGACGAAAGATGAAAATACTTTTCCGAAGGAAGAGTCACATTCATGTAATTGAAAAGTAAATGTTTGTTTATGCTTACTTTACAGTTTATATAACTTTTAAATAACAAACACTAGAATATTGTATAATTTACAAAACATATTAAAAAGAAAGAGTGGCAGTCTTCAAACTGGTCACACTTTATAATAAACATTTGCTAAGCTTTACTAAATTAGTTTGTAATTGTGTGAAATGAGAACAACTAGTCTGACCGGAATACATAGTTCATGATGAATAAGTACTAATAAACATTCACCTACTGGTATTATAACTGCATTGATGTAATTGCTTTTGTGTTTACCAAATGACATGAGATATGGCCTAAAGTCATCATCTACAATGCAAATGAAAAGTCGTATCTTTAAAATAGAAAAAAACGCAACAGGTACATGTTGACACAAATCAAAAATCAATAGTCTAACACGTTGGATTAAACCTAAATTGTGTTCTCTTGGTAGTTAACCTATGTCGATTTCAACTGAACAATACAATGTGTAGAAAACAGTATAAAACATTTTACCTTTCAACATATATATAGATAATAGTATAGCATATTTGATAATATATCTGCATCAATCATTTATCTGCATCAATCATTTATTTAGACGAGTCAGAAAAAAAACATTACTTCAGTTTTTTGTTAAAGTCTAAAGTTTGACTTAGTTAGCTGTCATTGACTTCTCTTTTTTTTTTACCTCTCTCACCGGAGCGATGAATAACCCTAACAACTTGTAGCCTCTATCGAACAACCGTATTACTGTCCCGGTGAAAAAAACCAACAAATTGAATCATCAATCGAACAACTCTATCATTTACCGGTGAAAAATCCTTGTCTTATTCATTGATCAAGATTTCACTTTCCTTAAAGTAGGACGACACTTAACGTTAGATGAACCAAACACAAATATGGCAACATCCAGGCTAGAAGTCCATCCAGTAACTATAAGACACAAGATCATACAAGACTTGGAAATGCATCTAGTGTCGACGATATCTTTTCAAGGCCATCTTTATTTTGTAGAAAGAATCTAACTGTGTTGTACAATACACGAAATGTCAATAGACACACAATTGTTTTCGAACGTAAGTGTTTTGACTATCGGTTTCAATAATAACTTGTAATTGTAATGTCTTCGTTCGGTATAATAAATCAATTATGGCTCATTGAGTCAGTGAATATCCAAAACAGCCAACCCCAGAAAAGGATTATTCCCCTCGGGCAAATATAGCCCTCTTGGAAAAACCCTTACTCAGGTTGACCACTTTAAATATTCACGTCCTTACACTAGTAGCACGATTTCAGTCTGAAACGGTCATTTTGGTCTGATCATATCTTAATTGACTGGATTTACCGCTAGAGGAAAACGTCACGACTTGTCAGATCGTTAAGTTACCCGTTCCGATCGATAGTCTCATTAGGTAAATCAGTCCGTTGAGGCATGTCAAGATAAATCAGACTGAATCTTCTAGCGAGCTGTTCAGATCCGTTAAGACCGTGTCAGACCAAAACAGATCAAATCTCAAAATCAACGTTCAAAAGTGTCAGACCATGTTTAGATCCGTTCAGTATGCCGGTATGATACCACGAGTTACGCCCCTTCTGCTTGATTAGTGCATTTTAGATTAATTATATATGTATTTGAAGTATGAACAATAATAGAAAAAAAAGTAATTAAAGATTAGATTCTCTGTTGATTCTTTATTACTGTTGTAGTTTGTGGAGGAACGAATAAATTATTCGTCTATATATGTTGCTTATTTTTTAATAAATATTAGTTTATTTATTTATATTAACTATAAATTGCAAGGACGCATGGTAATTATATAGGTACACATAAACATGTTTGCCATACATGTAACCTTAAAATGTTGTGAACCCTTTGAGAACATATTTGTATTTGAAAATCAGACACGTAAAAATCTTAAACATAACCTAAAAAAAGGCGATATTGTATAATTGCCAACGAGACAATCAATAAAAATTAACACATGCGTATTTTTGTTTTAATTCGTATTCTGTTGATATGTCCTACTTTACTATTACCGTTGGAGCTGGGTTTTTTATTATTATTTTCGTCCTTATTACTCTGTTCATGGAAGTAATATCTAAATATTACTTCCATGCTCTGTTAAACTCGGAATCGCTTCTATTATCATAGCTTTGTACTGTACAACATATCATTAAACAATTATTCATTTTACACAACGTAGCGTCTAAAGACCACCAAGGTCGCCAACGTCCATGAACCTGATCATGATACTGCATTCAGTCTTAGTCGAGACAGTGTTCAAACTATAAAGTACTATCGTATAAATATTTTCATTCAAATAATTAGTGTATATATATAACCTTATGCTTATTGTCAAACCCATATGCACCGGTGGCAGATTACCCCCCCCCCCCCCCCCCCCCACACACACACTTTTTGTCTAGAGCGGAAATTAATCACAGCTTGATTTGACTTCTAAAACTGGCCGTTAATTCATACAAACGTCCGCATACGCGATTAATGACAACTTATCGGTGGGGTGTAAATATTGACACCTGTGTGTAATGTCTCTGCAAAATTAAGTTTTAATGTAAAATACATGTACATGCATGCTGATTTGAATAGTACGTTATATTAGTTTATAATACAATACAGATTAAGATTGATTTACAAGTGAAACTTCTGATCTGTGTTTTTAAAGAATAGGTACAAATATATATGTTTAATGTATTTCATTTTTTTTGGCCGTTAGTTTTCTCGTTTGAATTGTTTTACATTGTCTTATCGGGACCTTTTATAGCTGACTATGCGGGAATGGCTTTGCTCATTGTTGAAGGCTTTATTTAAAAAAAAACTGGCTAAATTTGTTTTGAATACCATACATGTACAATATTTGTTTTTTTAAACGGAATGTTGTATTGCCTCCCCCTCTTATTTCCTCCGGTCCAGGAAAATTTATTGGCAATAATCAAATGCGATTTTTTTTCACAAGATCTACTTTGGAGCAGAATCTCGGACTTATACATTTCTCTAAAAGCATACAGTTCTAAAAGTTGTGTATGTTCTTGTCTAAATTACCATGTATGAGGATAAGAAGTGGTCACCATTTATACAGATAGAAAGAATATATAGATGATGAAATATAAAGAACAAATTGATTGATTGATTGGTTGTTTTACATCCAGTGGCAAATATTTGATGCATTTAAGGCAGGCAAATATTCAGTATAAAGACAAATGGTATAAAAATAAAAGATATATAGAAATGATGATCTGAGCTCCCCACCCCGAAAAAAAATCACTCGTATTATATTAATCTAAAGTTAAATCTGGATCCGCACCTGTTATATTTGGCGTAAATTAAAAATTTCTGTTTTTGCTAAAATACTTGAGTTCAATGGCACGTGCTAGTAATCAACCGAGGCAACAGGAAACAAAATCAATGATTCATAACGCAAAAAGTAAATGACTATTTTACAATATACAATAAAAACGTGCCAAATACATTCATTGTCTCCGTGTCAGATATTTTTATTGACTGTACAATCGCTTGCAAGTTAGCTGTACAATTATTCGGAGCCTTCCTGTACAATCACTTTGAGCTTTCCTGTAGAACTGCTTGGCCAAATTTATTAAATACATTGGATATGCATTGCATTGGTTGTTCCTTGTCTGTCCTATTACATTCATCTATGGTATTTGAAATGAAAATAAGCACAAAACCAATCATTTTGACAATTAAGATTCTATGAAGGAACCCTTTTAAGGTGACTATACCAGAGACACAAACAAAATGTGTACAATATATATAAAAAAAAAGAAGAATTGCCAAAGAGACAACTCTCCACAAGACCGAAATGACACAGAAATTACCCACAATAGGTCACCGTACGGCCGTCAACAATGAGCAATACCTCATAGTAATCTATAAAAGGCCCGAAAATGAATGATATAAAGTTTTTTAACACTACAACCACAGAAGAAGGGTGGCTGCTTTTATATTTCCATACGTCGGGGTTTAAATCCCATTCAATAGAAGAAGATGGGGGGATAAGGTGTTTGGTTATATTTATATCATGTCTATCATGACGCGGGGAACTGCTACATAGTTGTTAATAATTCGTAAATCATAATTTAAATTTGACCAATAATAGGGAGCATTAAGTCGCAGAAATAATTAAGGGCAGTCTCTTTATGTAAAGAATATACCACATTGAGCTTTCTGAACTTTCTTCTGTCTTCTAGCAATTTCCGGACTATTTCGAAATATGTAGCTTAACGTCTGACATATAAGTATGCAAATTCAATAATTACATGTAGTTTAATCCAGGTTAGATTTAAACGATCAAGTTTATTTCTTTATAATGCATAATTGGGACAAATTCGTTGTTCAAAATTATTTTCCAAGTGTTATTTAGATTTCAAATATGCATATTGAAAGTAAATTTTAGTATTGTTTATTGAATCAATTAAAATTCAGATCAAATCCGCTTAAAGAAAATAAAACCGGCGAATGACACTCATTTTTGTTGAATTTGGGTTTGACTGACCTTAATTGATATTTTGTTTAAAACAATTCTTCAAATTAAATATACAATTAATTTACGTTTTTAAGGGGGGCATTGAACCTGAAATAAATACTAGTAACAACAATACAGGCTTATAGTATTTTGAATCATTTTTGAAGTGATCCAATATAATAAACCAGAGACACATAACTTGTAATTTATGTCTCTGAATGAACGAATGATAATGTTTACGAATAGAAAGAAGAAAGCAAGTCTGTCCGAAAGGTGATTGTCAATTTGATATTTCAAAGGCAAATGTATAAATATAGTGTGTTCATTGTATACTTAAACTTAAACCAGAATGCGTCGAAATGTCTCTGCATGTTTATAACAGTCACAAGTCACTTCTAAAATTAAAGATCAGCGATCGATTAAAAATTCATGCAATAATATTTTGTCAAAAGTGATCGAGATGCCATTTTTAGGTAATTCAAATAATCGGACCCTTATTTTTTTTCTTCCAAAACACGTTAAAGTTAATATCAGAGCCATATAATTCATGTTTTATATTTTGACTATTATGCTAGTACCAGAGACATGTATTATATGTCTCTGCTAGTACTAGTATAATTTTCTTAGGTTATATTCTCTGTTGATATGCATCTTTCTTTTAAGGTCTTTAAAAGTCTTGTTTTTCTCTAACACTTTAGAATAGTATATAAATATCGGGACCATTTCTGAAAATAATCTTTCAAAATGCAAATTTAAGTTTTAGCCTTTAAAACTTGTATGCCAGATAATTTGACCACATGACAAGAAATTCTACAATAAACATTGGTCACGCACGACAGATTCCGATGTGAGACAGTCACACGTGCCGTTACAATTACCAGTGTACACGCATCAGTGCACACATGTATGTCAAATAGGTCAGTTGATTGGAGGAATGTTACCGAAAACACGCCTACCTCAAACTAATATCCAATCAAACGCCTTTACCAGAAACATAAATAATACATATGAGATTTGGTTGCGTATTCAACATTTGAAAAAGTTTATAAACTCTTAATTCGAGATGCAAGTTTCCCAATAAATTTCAGCTATCTAGTGATGAAAAAATATAAATTTAAAAACAAATACAAATTAAAAGTTTTTCGATTTTTTCCGTAGTCTATTCGTCAAAAAAAAACACCACCAGCAATCCAAAATATAAGAGATCATAAAATACAAATCTAACAAGACTCTCAAAGGTGTTTGCCAAAAATTATTTGAAATAAAAGATTTTTGCATACGAGAAACAACATTGTATTATATAATTAGCATGAGAAGTAAATTAGACCAAATGAATGAAAAAAACTTTTAATGGCGACAACCACCCATATCCAGGTTACGTCGCCGAAAAAGAAAAGTATATTAATAATAATAATAACGATGTCAATTTCATGATGTTATAGGATTAAAGTTAGAAAGAATCTTAAGCACGATTCATGTTTCCCCATGTATAGAGATTAAAACAGATTTATAATTTTTATTTTTAAATAAAATTCTAAAATACAAAAGCATGGCATTTTGTTTTTGTTTTTAATACTTCTTTCCCGACAAAGTTATTTGCCACATGTGCACGACTTTGATTTGCGCCAACTAAATGACTAATAAGTTAGAGTGTGGTCAGATTGCTACGCCATGACTTCATCAAAAACTTCCTTGACCAAAAACTTTCACCTGAAGCGGAACGAATGGACAGACGAACGAACGAACAGACGGACGAACAAACGGACCCACAGGCCAGAAAACATTATTCCCCTCTACTATCGTACGTGGGGCATAAAAATAATTTCCCGATTTTTAATGTCTTCATATATGAAAATAAATTATGAAAAGTGCACCACAAGAAATAATAAACAGTATAGAGATACGGGTACAATACACATTATAGATAATTTGTCCGCGATCACCTGAAAAATAAAATTGGTTCCAAAGACAAAAAACGCTACGAAGTATTAGATTCAATTTTCGGTTCTACCGGACTTTTCACAGCCCAATTTCAAGATGAGTTTAATAAAAAAAAATCAACAAATCCATCCTTCAACACGTACTTAAAAAATATATATAAATGTGAAATAAATATTTAAAAATATATACATATTTTAGTCACTTATTAATATGAACATTCGATATATTGCTCCAGTGACCGTGCGAAATTTATTATTTACCAAAAAATTACACTTGAGAAAATACTTCTTCATTCTGAAAAAAAAAATTAATACAATTTCAACAATTCATTTATTAGAACCCAACTTTACCAAACTTGTCGATTAAACAAACAAAAACAAGACAGAACCAATTTAATGTCATATTTTCTATTTTTTATATAACTATAAGCATGATAAGTCTTTTATCTGGCAAGAACACCCCTATTTCATGTATTTAGCGGACAAGCAGTGAAGTTATTCTTTTTGCTGTTACTGCATATACGAAGAAAGAAAATAACTCCCGAAATTAATTTGAAACTTTGATACTCAATACTTTTCCAGCAAAATATTCACATCCCTTGGGACGTCCAGTGACATATATATAACATGCATGTCGGAACAGAAAATTTGGCATACAGTACTTTCAGAACGATGTTTACATTATAAAACATTATACCCAAAAATTGTGATGACGAATTCATTCCTTTGTTCGAGAACAATTTTATTTAAATAGAAATCTGTGATTTTACTTTGTCCATTACTTCGACGAACCAGAGCAAGTTAAATATCGACCTGTATTTAATTCAAATTTGTTCTCTTCTTCTTCTTTTGGTATACAAGTCCATCGACATCCCATGATAACATACTGTTGTCATACGAGGACTAGTCTATTTACAAAACTGTTAACCCAAATTAAACAAAATGCATGTTTCTTTCTTATGCATGGTTAATGTAAAAATGTATATAATTTTAAATTGCAACTATCTATAGTTCCGTAACTTTCTATCAAAGCGTATAAAAGAATGGTCGATAAGTGCGTATATTTTTGTTAAATCAATATTTCTTGTAAATTTCAAACTGTCCTTCACTTTTTACAACGAGTAATTACATGTCCCCAGATTTACCATTGGAAAAAATGCATGTGTAAGCAGATTTTTATTTTATCAAATCTCTTTTTGGAATTATTTAGATTTTCATAAATAATATTCTTTACACCAGAAATGTTATTTATAAACAGTAATGACTAGTATATCACTATCAGCCACGCAAGACAGAGATGTATATATTTATCAAATGATTATACACCTGAATGATAGTTTCAGTCGTGTACACTGATGGATACGCTCAGAAGTGAAACTATGCATGAACTTGCAAGTCCGACAGGAAATCGCTTGAATACCTGGCCGTGTCACCTCACAATACATTTGGGAGTAATACCTTTAGCCATGCTGGTGATCAGACAAGGGAAGGTCTGAATTTATTTTATAAAGTTTATTACATAAAAGAATTATGGACAAATTAGGTTTTTGAAAACAATTTTCACGGAACGTCAGGGGTAATACTTGTACAAGTTAATTTTATTTACTTTACATATAAGTAATATAAGTAAATAAATTATGTTTGAATAATCTCCCGTTAATTTTGTCTGTAGTGTTTTTGTTGATTGCGGTTTGTCATATATTTGTTTGTTTGTAGCTCCTGTATACTAGTATTATATAAACCAAGTTGTCATCACTGTTGGGTTTCTCGTCTGAATTTTAACATTAACTCTGTTAGGTGCCTCTTTCCAAGCCGAGCCTTTTATAGGGTCTCATTATGAAGTTTTTTGTCATTAATGAAGGGTGTGCTGTGACCCATTATATAGTGGCTAACAAGAAAATCACTTGGTCTACATGGTTTAGGGTTTATAGTTATGATAGTCGTCTCATCAAAATTCAAACCCAGTGGCGGATCCAGGGGGAGGGTTCAGGGGGTCGCAACACCCCTTTTTTGGGACGATCAATGCATTTGAATTGGGACATTAAGTTGGACCCCCTTTGTCCTGGGTTGGGAACCCCTTTTTTGAGAAGGCTGGATCAGCCCCTGATACCATATCTCCTTAGGGACGACATCAAAAGATCGATGTAGGATAAAAAACTTAAATCAAATAATTTGGGGTGGGGGTGGGGGGGGATCAACATTGCTGCAATTTTGTCAATCTAAAATCGATTTTGATGTCGTCCCTTAGGCAAACATAAAAATTATGTTTGTTTCCCCTCCCCCACCCGTGTCAAAAAATTATGTTCCATAAACAATCGAAATTATTTTCGTTCCCAAAAATCATGAAAATAATCTTTTCTATTTTTGAAAAGTGTTGAAGGCAAAAGGATTGATCATCTCAAACAATACACTCAAATTCAGCACAAACAACTGAAAGGATGCACTGACTGGACAAGTCAATTCATTCATGTAACCATGCTATGACAGCCAGTTAAAAAAAAAATTAACCTCAAACCTTCCTGGTCTGTTTACAAGGGTAGACCATTGGGATGGGAAACAGACATTCTTTAAAATGTGGCCTTATTCATATTTTTTTTATTGAAATTCTGTAATAAGAAGATTTTACTAGTCTATAAGTATCACATATACTTTACATTATCAATAATCCATTAAAAAAAAGTCCAGTCAAAACAACCATGCCAGACAGAGATGACAAATAATGTACACTTTACAGTTCTTCCATACCCCAAATTTATGGTTAACCATTTATAGAAACCATGGTAACAGAGAAACAGACTAAACATAAAAAACATGAAAATGGTGTCATGGTCAGATGAAATCAGCTAATAAAAAATGTCAAACATGTTCACCTTACATTCGTTCCATATGCAAAAAATAGTGATCCTATAGGGGCAGCCCCGTTATTCCGACACCCCATTGGTCCGACACCCCGTTATTCCGACACCCTGTTGGTCCGACACCCCAATAGTCCGACACCCCATTAGTCCGACACGAATATAATTGAACAATTTTACAATAAAAAGTAAAATAAGAAAATACCAAACTCCGAAGAAAACAGAAAGTCTTTGGTCAAATGGAAAAATTAAAAGCCCAAACTCATTAAATGAATGGATAACAACTGCCATATTCCTGACTTGGTAAAAGCATTTCCTTATAAACGGTAGTTTAAATCTGGTTTTATAGATATAGTTTCAAGATTTTATTCGTAACTTCAGACTCATACAGATGTACAAAAGGACAATATATACAAACATGAGATAATACATAGCGAGACAGGACAGACAAAACATAAATACATAGTATATTACAAAGGACAATTGGTATAATTAGTTCAAGTATTTCATAATTCTTCACGAAAATGTGATAATTTCCTTTGAACTTGTACGTTACATATATACAGCAAGCCAGTTAATTTGTTCTTGCTTGGAATTATAACAGAATAATTTGGTATAAACGTTGATTTAAGAGCAGTTGCATGAACATTTTTACAGATGAACAATATATCAAACTCATCCCTATTCCCTGATTACATAATGTACATATTCTATGAACCTCTCCCTTGCATAACAGTTGTATAAAATTTCACTATATTGTCACCAATATGTGAACAAATTAAAACTAACATGATAGGTAAAAATGTCAAAAATAGGGGTACATGAAATAATGCAATTATTTTGCTTAAGTTTCAGAAATATAAGTCAAAAACTGCATTACCCCCCTTTGTTATATTTTAAGCCATGTCTACCATTGTTGGTTGGGTGGCAGGGTCATCAAACACATTTCTAAAACTACATACCATAATGCTGATTGTGGCCAAGTTTGGTTAAATTTTCCTCAGTAGTTTCAGTAGAGAAGAAAATCAAAGGTTCAATTGATCATTTTGTAGATCGTACAGTTTAGCTCTGTCTATCATATAATATTTAACATCATAACCTTAAACTGCAAAATTTCCTTAAAATTCACAAATTTCAGTTGCAGCAACCCGACAACGGGTTGTACGATTTGTCTGAAAATTGCAGGACAGATAGATCATGATCTAGTTAACATTTTAAACCCATTTCAGGTTTGCTCTAAATGCTTTGGATTTAGATTCAGAGATATATTCCAGAATCTGCATTTTACCACTATGTTCTATTTTTAACCATGCCAGCCACAATTTGGTTGATTGGCCGATTCATCGGACACATGTTTTAAACTAGTGATACTAAATGATGATTGTGGCCAAATTTGGTTGAATTTGAAATTTGGCCCAGTAGGTTCAGAGGAGAAGGTTTTTGTAAAAGTTAACGGACGCCAAGTGATGGGCCCCCAGATGAGCTGAAAAGGCATATAATAGACAAAGCGCATTAAGAAAAGTGAACGAAGAAATACATTATCTTCATTTCAAGAGAATAATATCATTAGTTAAAACTAATTCTCCTGAGAGTCCTCATTATTATATAACATAATTCATGAAGGACTTAAAATATCATAATTTTGCTTAATGTCCAGTGACAAATATTGCATGCGAAAACAATTTAACAATAAATACAATATACAGGTACTGTAATAGATACCATCCGGCGGTCAATGAAATTTGGAGTGATGCTGGATGAGAAACATATATTGAATAGGGACAAATATTTGCCTTGCAACAAGCTCAGACAAAAGGCTACCGACGACCCCTCATAGATTGGTTGCAATGTTTCGTAACCTGCAATGAGCGTGGTACTCTCTCTACACGAGGCATCGAATAAAACGTCATCACTCTGACATTTGTGGAAAATAATATACCTCGACCAATCAAATGGACGTCCCATGCACCCAGGGTTTACTGCTATAGTTGGTAAAAGTCAAAAGTAACCATTATTCTATTCCCACTTTAATTTTTAAAATGTGGTGTACAGAATTTTTTTGAGAAGAACATTTGAGTTTAGTTTGTACTTATTGAAGAGTGAATTATTTAAAGCAAATGATTAAACACTTGAAATAGGGGTGAACCAAACATAACTTTGTAAAGTTTGGTGCGTTCCCCGTAAAGAATCAGCCAAAAACGTACTGGTAAAAAGAAATATATATAATGAAAACAAGTACATTCCTGTAAGAGTGTCAATGTCAAGAGAAGTGGAGTTTGTTGCGAGATTTATTTTCATGTCGCTTGTTTGCCTGGTTTGTTTAAAATATTAAGACGCCGATAAGTTGTGTTTTTATAGATGCAATGAAGAACACAAATGAAAATAACTAAAATATAATTACAGAAAGTTTGTTGCTTTATGAATATTCAATTACAAATATTGTTGCTTTATGAATATTCAATTACAAATATTGTTGCTTATGTAAACATTCATGGACAGGATGGTTTGAATAATGATTGGTAATTATTTGTTGTCGTATGTCCAGTGGCAAATGTTTCATGACTATTCAGTTCATGTTCATTCTGACAGCACATTTCATCCATTTATATCGAAGTTTCAACCTTAATCAAGTCTTCTTTGTATAGAAAGATAATTACCGATTAGACAACATCACTATAGATGTTATAAACTTAAACACACTTGCCATGGCTCTCAGTGGTCGATAATTAAGTGTGTGTACGGTATATATGAATCGAAATAGTAATGATTGGAATAAATAGTCCTTCTTTAAATATGGTAAAATGGCAGGTTTTTCAAAGTTTTGCCTGTATCCGAGACCTTATCATGTGTACATCATTCATTATGACGAGAGACTGCTGATGACATTTATTTTTTAGTATAATGTGTTCCCATATAGAACATATTTTAAATTAGTTTACCAAAACTTGCAAGGACCTTGGTTTTTCTTATATGGACGTAGTCATGGTACTTCTTCAATAGTAATATCAAACAGGTGACATGATATTATCTGTTCCTGTGATATACTCATAAGCAAGAGTAGTTCAAATATTAAGTTTCTACGAAAGAGTGTAGGGATTTGGGGAGGAGTCGTTCATATAGATATTCTTTAATTGATATGCAATTTTCTCTATTCTTTATATACTGTTTGCAATTATATATATTTCGGCGGTTATTTACCTTTGTGGGACTATTGGTGTGTCGGACCAATGGGGTGTCGGACTAATGGTGTGTCGGACTATTGGGATGTCGGACCAATGAGGTGTCGAATTAATGGGGTGTCAGACTAACGGGGTGTCGGAATATCG